>NC_071532.1:39135911-39766436 GCF_026979565.1 Vidua chalybeata
ACCTCTCTCCACGGCTGGCCTCCATCCCACCACGGCCGGGCGGCGGGAGGGATGCGGAGGGCGGCGGGAGGGATGCGGGGGGCGGATGAGGGGCTCCCCCCGGTCCGTCCCCCTCCGCTGATCGGGCACGGCTTGTCCCCAGTGCACGGGCTGGCGGCCGGCGGCGGCGGCCAGGACCCCTCTGCCAAGTCCCCGGAGCCGTCGGCAGACGAGTCGCCCGACAACGAGAAGGAAGCGGTGGGCGGCGGGGATGCGGGCAAGAAGAGGAAGAGGAGGGTGCTCTTTTCCAAGGCGCAGACCTACGAGCTGGAGCGGCGGTTCCGGCAGCAGCGGTACCTGTCGGCCCCGGAGCGGGAGCACCTGGCCAGCCTGATCCGCCTCACCCCCACGCAGGTGAAGATCTGGTTCCAGAACCACCGCTATAAGATGAAGCGGGCGCGGGCCGAGAAAGGTATGGAAGTGACTCCTCTTCCCTCGCCGCGGCGGGTGGCCGTGCCGGTGCTAGTCAGGGACGGCAAGCCCTGCCACACGCTCAAAGCCCAGGACTTGGCAGCCGCGACGTTCCAGGCAGGCATCCCGTTCTCGGCGTACAGCGCGCAGTCCCTGCAACAGCACATGCAGTACAACGCGCAGTACAGCGCGGCCGGCAGCCCCCAGTACCCCACAGCGCACCACTTGGTACAGGCGCAGCAATGGACTTGGTGAGGGCTGCGGGCCCCGCACACACGCCCCGAAAACGGAAGAAAACACAGAAATAACAGGCACAAACCGAGAGAGAGAGAGAGAAAGAGAGAGAAGGAGACAGACTGATGCTCCAAAAATAAAATAAAAAAATTCGAAACTGCGGGGGAAGGAATGGCGAGGGAAATGCTATCAATATTATTATTATTGCTATTATTATTATTATTGCTATTATTATTATTATTATTATTATTATTATGGGTTCTTTCCCTCTGCCGTTTCTTTTCCCCTCCATTTTTTTGGGGGGAGTTCGTTTCATTTCGGGGGGAGGCGGGGGGTAAGGGAAGGGAAGTGTTTTTTGTGCGTCATTGTTTACAGAAATTTTTTGCGCCATTCAGAGTGGTCCTGTCTACCTACAAATAAAATAAAAGAGGAAAAGGGGAGGGCGGGAGATCGTCAGAATTACCAAAAAAAAAAAAAAAAAAAAAAAAAAAAAAAAAAAAAAAAAAAAAAAAAAAATAAAGGATAAAATCCCCCCGCTGCTCCTGTGATTTTGTGAGGAACGAGGGGGCGGCCGCCACGCAGGGCCCCCCAAAAGGGGAACTCCGGTGCTGTGCTTCGACCGCAATTTGCGGCCCCGACAGCTGCTAACGGGGGTGTTTTTGCACCTTGTCGCGGTCGTTGTCACTGCCGTGAGCCTCGACTGGGGCTCTCCGTTCGATCTCTTCGATTTGGGGGTGACCTTAACCATTCCCGAGCAGAGGAAAAAGCCCCACGGACGCTGAAACACTCTCCGTCCGGAGACCGACCCCTTGGGCACCTCCCGCCCTGCCCCGACCTCCCTGCCATTTCATACGAATTTTAATTTTTTTTTTTTTAAAGCTGCGTTTCGAGGAAAAATAGTAGAGAAGGAACCAATAACAACGACGGAAAGTCGAGGCCACAGCCGCCGCACTGCATCCCCCGACCCAGCCCTGCCTGGGGCCGGCCAGGTCCCCGTGGGGTGACACGGCCGAGCGGGGCCCTACGCTCCCCCCTCCACTCGCCGGGCTTCTTTTTTCGGGGAAAAATGGCTTTTTTTGGTGGGGCCAGCCGGCTTTATCCGCCGGCGAAAAACCGGAGCGGGAAGAATTTCTATTTTACTGTTATCTGTCTGCGAGTGCGTTTTTCTACTCAGTGCTGCTGAGATTTGGGTACCGGCGTCGCCCCGGTGCCTCTCCCCGGGCTGGGGTCCCTGCGAACAGGAGGGAGAGCGAAACTTCAGGGTCAGCCCTCTGGGGATGCGCCGGCGGCCCAGGCAGGCCAAGGGAAAGGGTTAACACGGGAAGAACCCCCACAAAAACTCGGAGAAGGAGGGAGAAGAGACAAGAGGGAGGCAAGGCGGGGCTGGGCGACTCTGCCGGGCTCTAACGGGGACCGGGACCAAGCCCGGCCGGGACCGGGCGGGCGCAGCCCTGGCTCGGGGCGGGTTGCGTTAGAGCAGTGGCTCCCTCGCCCGCTCCTGCGGCTTTCAGGCTGCGAAAGATGCTTCAAAAACCGAAAACAAATCCAAACAGGCTTTTGTCAGGAGCCATGGGGCCGGAGCAGCGCCCGCCCCGTCCCGCGGGGCTGAGCGGCCAGGACGGGGCAGTTCAATACCAAAGAGACGATCGGTACCGGCCCCGCAGCATGCCAATTTCGCAAAATCCCGGCCCTCCAATTACCCGGTCCGCAGCGCCTCGGCCCCGCCGATCCCGGCGCTCCGCTCCACCCCAGCGCATCCTGCGCCGACCACGGGTCCCCGCGCAGCCTCCGCGCCACCGCTGGGTTTTTTTATCTTTTTCGCACATTTTTCCTCCTCTCTTTTCCCATCCCTTCTTCCCGGGCCTCCTATCCCCAAACCACTGAAGCTCCCCGCAGCGGCGGAGCAGCCGCGGCTGTTCCGCGGGGCAGCCGCTTCCAAACCCTGGGGAGCTCCGCTGCTGTCCCAGGCCCGAGGGGGGACACAGTGCAGGGACGAGTGTCGGTTTTCCCTTCTCCAAGCCCAGCCTGCGAGCCAGAAGCGGTCAGAAGGAAAACTGTCACTTTTTTCTCCTTACTTATTTTTTTTAATTAAAAATAATTCCCCATTCCCCCCCCCCTTCTTCTTTGTTTTTTTGGTTTGGTTTTGTTTTGTTTTGTTTTGTTTTTTCTCTCCTTCCCCTCGGGCTGTGCTGAGTCTATCAAACCAGTTGTGTGGCCCTAACCTCCGTGGCCTTATATCTGCCGTGCTGCTGGACCAGTCTATCTTAGCACAATATACAGTAGACTTCAGAGAGCAGCACAATGGGGGAGGCAGGGAGGTGAGCATGTTAGAGGCGTGCATATTAACGAGCCGCAGCCAAGGAAGCCAAAGGAGCCGGCGAAAAACCGGGAGAGACGGTGCGAGGGGGGGGGACGTCCTCTCTGAGCCTCGCCTGCCTCGGCCTGGGCTGTTTTTGGGGCTCGGCATTGATGCGGAGCGCGGAGTCAGGGAGCGGTGTCCTCCGCGTTTTGTTCGGGCTGTCACTCGCGCTCATTGTTCGGCATGTTCTACATGTTGTATCCCATATGGCCAGCTGGGCCGGGGACCCCTCACAAAACCCAAATTGTGCCCAGCTTTCAACCCCAGCATTGTTGTCTGTGAAAGGCAGGCGAATTAAAAATTCGTGCTATATCTATTCTGGGAAAAAAAAAAAAAAGGAGGGGGCGCAAGGAAAAAGAATCCCGCTCTCTTCCCTCCCTCTCTGCTCTCTTTGAAGGCCAACAGAGACTCTCCTCTTCTCCCAGTGCCCGCTGACAAGTTTCTCTCTCATTTCACAGGAAATTCCCCCCACCCCCCCGAAGCCCCGAGCGCGTCCCCTGTCAGGAGTCCGCGGAGCTGCGCTGCGCGGCCGCGCTGCTGCGCGGAGGCCGGGGTAAAACAAGGCTGCATTGAGGGTGGGCTGGGCTGCAGCTGCCGCCTCCCTGCGCGGCCCTGCCGTACCGCCAGCCCGGCTGGCACGTCCCGCTGCCTCCCGGAGAAACGGCCCTTTCTTCCGCGCTCCTGGTTGTACAAGGCGGGCCGGCTGAGGGAGAAAGGGAGGGAGGGAGAAGGAGAAGGAGAGGGACGGACAGAAATTAAAAAGAAAAAAAAATAGGGGAAATAAATTTTAAAAACAGCAAAGAGAACGGGGGAGAAAATAACGAAAATGGGAAAATAAATGAAGAAAGAAAGAAGAAGTTTAAAAAGGAAAAACGATTAATAAAAAAAAAGAAAAATGGGGGAAAGAAAATAGAAAAAAGGGAAGAGGGGAAAAAATAACGAAAAATAAAAGAAAATAAAAAGAAGAGAAAAGACGAAGAAGAAAAATATAACAAAAAAAAAAAAAGCGAAGGAAGAAAAAATAATCTGAGAACACAGAAGAAGAAAAATAACGGATGGGAAGGAAAATAGGGGAGAAAAGAGAAAAAGACCTGGGAGAAGCCCCCAGCCCGGGCATCCTCCGCGCCCCAGGCGGGGCGGGGGAGCCCAGTGCTGCGCGGGATCGTTGTGGTGTCCGGAACTGCTCCGGGCTCGGAGCGGGCCCGCAGTGCTCGGACGAGGCTTCTCCGAGGAGGGTCTGGCTCCTCCGGTCCCCGGCAGCCCCGGCGAACCCCGGGAACCCGGCCAGCCCCTCTCGGCCGCCAGGGCGGGGCTGGGTCGCGACACGGCCCGCGGGTCGGGATTTGGGGCTCTAGCGGGCGGTGGAAGCTCAGTCCGAGCTTCAGGCCCCGCTCCGTTTCCTTTCCCAGTTTTCTCAGTTTTCCCAGTTTTCCCCTGCGGCTGGATCTCCGGGACACCCCGGTCCCCGCGGAGCCCGACGGTGACTTCCCTCCGTCCCCTATTGACTGTAGGGCTTAGGCGGCAGCGCTGTGGGTTTTTCGGGGCTGCTCGAGGAGCTGCTCAAGGGGAAGCTAAGCCAATATTTACCAACCGCGAGGGCAATTCTCGGCGGGGTTCATTAAGGAGCCGGGGGGCCTGGAAGGGCTGCGGGGGGAGCCCCGGGGGGCGTCCCCGCCTTGGCGCTGGAGCGGGGAGACGAGGCTAGACCCTGGGCCGTGTTCCGGGAGATTTGAGCCGGCTCCCCCGCAAATAACAACCCCCAAGCTCCTCGAAAAGCATCCCTGGAGGGGTTTCTTGCTTTAAACGAGCGGCTGGGGTTGGTTTATTTGCCGAGGACCGTGTTTTTTGCGGCCCCACGAGCCCACGCAGCGGCCGCGGGGAGGCAGCAGAGCCCCGCGGAGCCCGACGCAGGACGGGGCGGAGGCTGAACTGTCCCTCCGCGCCCCCAGGTATAGCGGAGCGGGGGACCCCGAGGCTCTGCGTCCCTGTCCCCACAGCACCCCCTCCCTTCCCCCCCCCCCGCAAAGCCGGGAAGGCCGCGCGGCGGCGCTGCTGGATAAGGCACGCGCCGTCGGGGCCGCCCCCGGGACCCCGTGGGGAGAGGACCCTCGCATCGCCCGGTGACACGGAGAGGAGGGACGGGCCGCTGGAGGGATGGGACAGGCCCCCCAGCCCCTGCCTCGCCCCGCTGCAGGAGGAGCGGTCTTAGCCCTAAGCCGACGGGCCCGGGGACATCGCTTTGAAATCCAGCGCAGAGCTCAGGGCGTGACGAGGTCTGGCCCCTGATCCTCATGGAGGGCAGGACACCGCGGCAGCAGGGACTGGTGCCACCCGTCAAACTCCCCAAACCCCCGAACCCCACCTTTGGGGCAAGCAGAGTGTCCCCAAACCCCGGGCAAGGTTTGGTGCTCAGCACTCGCCCTTTCCACGGCGGAAGAACAAACAAACCGATGGCGAGGACATCGTGGAATTCCGGAGAGCTGGAGAGGATGAGGCAGCACATCCACGGCTTCCTCCCGGCTCTCCCTCCCCACAGGCACGGGGACAGCTCCCTCCCTGCAGTGGGGACACTAGGGACACTGGGGACACTGGGGACAGTGCAGCCTGAACACCCAGAGGGAACCAGGCACCTGGGCATGACAGGTGAGTGCCTCAGGACAGCCCTGTCCGTCTCCCTCACCAGGTGATGCCTCACTGAATTTTGGGTTTATTCAGTGCTGGCGAATTTACTGCATTTTGCACAATACCGTTAATTAACGGTAATTATGTAGAGAATCAGGGAATTTCTGACGAGAGAGACACAGGAGAGACCCCTCCCTTCAGCTCCCCCACGGCCCTTGCAGGCAGCAGCCTCTCTCTTTCCCTCTCTCACTCCCTCTCTCCCTCCTGCCCATGGCCGGTGAATGTTGTCCCCGCCTCCTCTTCCTCCCCAATACTTAAATACCCAGCAGACTCAAAGAACCTGGGATGCTTCAGCTGCAAAGGACAAGCACTTGATCGAGGGTTGAAAAAAAAAGAAGAGGAGGATTTAAGGCTGCGGAGTGGTTGGGTACAGCATCCTTCCCTCCCACAGGCCCCGCAAGTCTTACCAGGCACAAAACTCAAAGTTTGTCTGAACATATTTTATTGGGTCATACAAAGGTTTGGGCATTTTCAGTGGGGTTCATGCACTGCCCCTGAGTTCCACTGACATATCTGGGATTAAATCACCAGGAGTCACATCCGTGCTCTCAATACAAAACATCACAGATCTGCTGGAAAACCCAAGAGCTCAGACAAACCTCCCTGGGATTGCTCCAGGTTCACTCGGACAAACTGAGTGCCTTGATCCTGCCTTGGGATCTGCTGCATTCTGTGGGATTTAGCCCCAATTCGGGGAAAAAGTTCTCCGTGAGATAAAAACTGCAATAAATAAATTGTGTCAAATCATGCTGTCATCGCCTCAGATGACATCTGGCCAAGCAGCTCAACTATTTCAGGGAATAAAAATAGGTTTAAGAAATGGTTGTGTCTTTGGATGTGCAGGGATGGATCTGCTCCTCCCCACTACCTGTGGGATGCACCACTCCCGGCTCCTACACACACATCCTTCAGGAAAGAGGTGTCAGAAGGAAAAGAGTTCAGCTCTGGTTGTTCAAGAGTCTAAAAAAAACATTCCTGGAAGATTTCCCCCATCATAGAACTTCCCAGCTGTTATCCAGACATTATTTCTCCCCTTTTCAGTCAGAGTTGTCTGACAAAAAGTCACTGACTCCTAAAAGAGGTGAAAGCACCACACAGGATTCTTAACCCAAAATCAGGCCAAGTGATCCAGCCTCAATAAACTTGAGATATAAATGGCCATACATTTCTCACATCCTCAGAGATGTGTCTCCATCCTTTGCCACACAACGGAGGAGCTCTTGGCAGCACATCCCATGGATAACACAATTCCAACTCTCCTTGGTGCAGCCCCTCCTGAGGGCAGGTGTTCCCCAGGGATGCAGCAGCTCAGGCCATGAATGGCTGAAGGCTTTGCTCATCCTCTTCCTCCCCTTTATGCTTCCCTTGCCATTCCAGTGGCTTGGGAGGGGCTGCAGCTCTCCTTCCACAGCCTGCACATGAGCTGGCCTGAAGCATTTCAGAAGGAGCCGCAGTTGTTTTCTTTTTCAGAAGGAGCCCCAGTTGTTTTCCCAAAATCCCACAGCAATTCCATGAAAGTGGTTTTGGAGCCCCTTTGGCTGAGGCAGGTGTAAGGCAGAGTCCATGGGGTGAGCCCAGGGCTAAACCAGTGATTCCTAGCCCAGCCTTTTTCCTGCCCCAGGAGCAAGAGGAGACGCTGGCCCACATGTATCCAGAGGCGCTTGGAATTCCCCCAGAAGGGAGAGAGGCCCTGGCTGCGCATCAGATCCATCATAGGTGAGGAAGGGAAGGGATCAGCAGCGATTTCGGACACAAACCCAGATCCAGGTGCTACCATCCCAGCCCTCCTTTGCGCCCCTTCAACACCTCCCAGGGGGTGATGTTGGGAATTCCCTGCCACCCACTCCACCCTCATGGACCCTTGGCCCCACTGGCGCTCGTCCATTATGGCCATGCCAATCTGTGTGCGCTCCTCTGTGTGAGATCCATGGATTTCCATGCCCAAGGGAAGTGCTGGCAGTGCCAGGCACCTCATCAAGCTCCTCCTGCCACATTGCAGCCAGGATGGAAACTCCTTGTGCAATCCTAAATATCCAAAACGCCCAAAGACAAAGGCCTTAAAGGGCAAAACTCCCTCCTGGCTCAGAGGATGCTTTTTAAGCTATGGATAAATGTCCCTCTCCCCTTTGATGTCCCTCTTAGAGTTAGGGAACAGCTGGATGAAAACCCATGACAAAAAGGAATTCAGCATTGTCATTAGTGGTGACTTGGGGTGGCAGCTGTTTGCTGTGGGTTTCAGGCAGCTTCTTGATTGGTCCATCTCAAGTGAGGCCACCTAAAACTCCATATTAGACAGAAAAAAGGCAATGGAAACATCCCCAGCTTTTTGTATTTCAGTTCTCTCAAGGGTTTCTGAATGAGGTGAAAATAAAACATCCCAGAGCCATCAAAGAGCAAACTGAGCTGATTGTGGTGAGGAGGGAGGGAGAGAAGGAGGAATGGTCACTCAGTGTGTACCCAATACCCTCCTGGCGCATCCTGGAGCACCCCACAGACAGTAAATCCAACCTCCCTTCCCACACAAAGTCTTGGGAAAATTAATCAATAAACAGATCACACAGTGTATCTAAAAAGTCAGAGGAATGGTAACACTGGCAGTCACTTTGCCCTGGTGGAGTCCATTCAGGATAATTTTTTATTCTCCTCCTTTCCTCTTGAACACAGGGTTTGCAAATAATCAACAAATAATGAATGCCTGATAATGGAAGAGCAGCCTCAGTGCTGTGTGGTCCTGCCTGACAGAAATCTGCCCAAAATTTGGCCTGTCCAAAGTCCCTCTGGAACACAGCAGTGGCTCCCAGCTGGGCCACACAGCCACATCAAAATGTTGTCACTTCCAGTGCCAGCAAAAGTGTTCAGCAGGGATTTGGCGATGCTGTGGCAGTGGGGTACCAGCTCTGGGAAAACCCATATGACATCCAGCTCCATCTATCCTGGTTTGTGTGGGTGCCCAGAGACACCAGCTCACCTTGTTTGCCTTTGGGAGATTTTGACTTTGGAAAATGTGTTGTTTTTTTTCCCTGGATCTCCTAGCACCTGTAAAGGGATAAATCCAATTCAGTGGTGTGCCTGAAGCCATCTGGCTGGGCACATCATCGGGTTTTTACCACTGGCATGAAGAAAATAATAAATAAGCCCAGATTTTCCATGTGGCTGTTGCCATTGTGCTGGGATTAAAACAGGAATCTGGGAGCAATCCCTGTTTAGCTTCACCCCATTGTTCCAAAGCCAGGCTCTGTTCACACCCGGAGGCAGGTAAGGGCAGAGAACAGCACCTACCTAGGTTTGGGGTTTTCCTACTCCAGCTCAGACACAGGGGACCTGAAGAGCTTCGTTGTTCCTGCTCCCCAATTGATGATAACCATTGACTATCAGACAGGGAGAATTCCACATGCCCTTCCAGCAGCTCCTGCCCCTGGTCACCAGCAGGGACACTGGGGACCTCTCCAGTGCCCCATGCAAACAGCATTTACGCCTCTAAATACTCAGTCTCTACTTTCTGCAGCTTGATTTTAAAGGCAATCAGCAGCTTTTCTCCTTGCCATTAATAATTCATGGGCCACTCCAGATAGCCATCAAATATATAATCAAATTAAGTTAACGTATCTTGAGGTTTGCAACCCAAGGTTTCCTGCCTCAGCCCACAAGATGCCTGCCTCTGTTTGGGTTGCCACTTAATCACTGCACAATATTTGTTTTGGCTTGGTTGCATGTTAGGAGAGATTTATTCCATCCCATCTGGCTGCAGTGTGGGAGTCAGCAGGGGGAAAAGTTACCCTTAACTCCTCCACTGGCTGCCTTAGGGACCTTTGGGAAGGAACACCACAGTGGAGCAGCTAAAAATGTACCAGCTACTTGCTCTGACACATTGTTTATCCGTACTGTCAGTTTTTAAGGAATAACTCCCACCACTCCAGGCTTCTTCCACCTCCTGAGCTGCCCACACAGCTCTCAGAGGTAATTGCACTCACAGCAATCCCAGTTTTGTCTGTGTCCCTTGAAATGCCCCAAAATAACGACGAGGGTTTAATCTGCATTTATTTGGGATGATTTCAGCATCGCTCAGCACACCTCCCAGGGAACTCAAGAGGAACAAGGAGCCCATTGTACCTCGTGTGCCACACTCGAAAGTCCATCAAAGCCAGCGCCAACCTGGAAGAGCTTTGACTTAAGATCCACTGGAAAAACTCCCAGTGACTTCAGGAGACACTGAATGAGGTGCTCCAAGGAGGATAAGCCATGCTGGTGGTGACAGGCTTCATGTTCATTGCCATTTGGAGATGGAACAAGAAGTTCTGAGAAGCCACAGAGGCAACAAAACAGAAAATATCAACAATAAACCTCAACAGCATTGTCTGTAATCGAGTATGGAATGACTGGAGAGAGCACTAAGTGCTTCCCAGATCTGTCTTGAAAACTTCAGAATTAGGGAGGGTGAGAGCAGAGAACTCACACACAGAGCTGAGTTTGCCACAGCTTGGGCACAGAGCAGCTCCCTGGGAGGGAAAAATGAGAGCAGGGAGATCATCAGCCCAGCCCAGCCCCACCTGCTGGGTGAGGCACAGGGGAGGAACCAGCCCCAAACCAACAAAAAGTAGCAAGGCAGGTGCCCCAGTACATCCTCCTGAGGGACCAGCACCTTCCTCAGTCAGCTTTGCATCCAGAAAACTGCCTGGGAAACATGTTATCCTTGGAATGCTTGCGCGGGGTCTCCAGCCAGTGCCTGGGGGGGAAGAAGAGACAATTTCAGCTGTTACTTCAGAGGAGGGAAAGCAGTGCCAGCAGGAGAGGAACCACTGAGCAGCAATGGCACGGGAGGAGCAGTTTTACTCTTCAAGCGGCATCTGAAGCAGCAAGGTTTGTGTTTCTGAAAATTCCTGGCACCCACTGTGCAACAAAAGTCACTCCATGAGACTATTCCCAGGCTCCAAGCAGAAGGGATATTAATTGCCACAGAGACACTTTTCCCTCCCATCTCTGGATCTGCACTCAGTGGTTCCTGCGCTCGGGAAATTGCTGCTCTCTCCCGATTAAGTGCTTAATTGTGGCCAGAGCTTCCTCAAGTGTTTCCAGCCCTGAGCTGAAGTCCCACTTCAAACACATGCCGTTATTTACTTCCTTATCAATTTCCTCCCCGGGAATCCCTTCCAAAGGGTGCCTGAGGAGCCCTGGGTGCATCCCTGTTCTTCAGGGAGCCAAGTGGAGAGCTGAGTGCACCAAGAGACAGAGAGCTTGGGCTCCAGCAAGATGTTTTCCTTCAAGGAAAACCCAGACAAAACCAAAGGAATTTAACCATGATTTTAGCAGGTGTCCATCCCTGGGAATGCTCAAGGCCAGGTTTTGAGAACCTTCATTCTACTTGAGGCAGTTCCCACCCATGAACCCTCCAGGATCACCCACAGCTCTGCAAAAAGTTTCTGGCCATGGGGAAAAGCTGAGGTTAAAATCCCTGGAGGCCTTGCAATGGTGGCACCAGCCCCAGCTCAGAGCTGCTTAATGGTTAATGGAATAATATTTCCATCCGCTGTAGATGAGAAAAGATAATTACTTTCAGGGTTTAGCAACCAAATGTGTTGATCCAAATGTAATCTCAGTGTTTTAGCATCTGATTATTACATCAGAAACACAAATGTCAATGGGTTGCAGCAACTGAGTTGTCAGAAGGGGGGAAAGGAAGATGTGTGACTTAAATCACACACAAGGGGAAAGATGCCACCAAGGGACTTTTAACTTGAGTTAACTAAAAATACTCTACTTCCCTGAAGCATTTTGGGAGTTGGGAGCTCATGTTTTCCCTCAGTGATCCTTCTGCTACACCCAGAACAAGAGACAACCAGAGGCGACAACTGTGGGTCATTCCCTGCTCACCCAAACCAAGGATACAAATCCCAGATGGCTCATTCCCCACAGGAAGGAATGGCTGCAGGAATGTTATACACTGAAGGTGCTTTGGTGCTTCCATCCTGGATCTTTTTTCTGGAATTCAGCTAGCACCTGTCTCTGGCATCTTCTGTCATCTCCGTGGGCCCAGCTGGGCCTATTTGTCTCTGCTGTCCCAAACTGCTCTGCTGAACCCAGAGAACATTGGAGAAGTTTCCTTTCCAACCCAAATCACCCCAAAACCTGCAGCAGCAGCCCATTCCTGAGGCAGTTTAGACAGGAGAGGACAGGAATCCCTCTTCTCCAGGAATCCTGTTTTCCAGGAATTCCTTTTTCTCCCTATCCCAAAAGCATCCAGCACACACAGGGACCAGCACACGACATTAACACGAGTGTGCTGCCGAGAACCAGCTGGAATTGTGGTGCTTTGCTGCTGAACAAAGCCCTTGCCTTGATTTCTCAGCCAAGTTCAAGTTCCCAGCAGGCTGATCGTCCCCCACTCCGTCCCTGAAGCACCCAGTGCTGTATGGAATTTTATTAAATTGCCAGCACGGGTGGCCGTTCAAAGTTTGTGTGGCTTGATGTGATCGATGGCAGCAAAACAAAGGAAGAATGGAAGGGGGAGGGGGGCACCCCTGTTTGTTAAAGCTTTTTCTTTTCCCTTTTGAATAAAATGTCAACTCCATTATATAGATGTCAACTCCATTACTGCAACACTCCTGTGGCAGCCTCAACATGGAACTATCTGCTAATAAAACAACTTTCTCACAGGGGGAGCAGAGGGCAAGTTACCTGCTGGAGGTTCCAATCTGGTTAAGAAAATTCCTGTTTATCTCTGCAGGCACAAACACCATTTCCATTATTCTGCTTTCCTCCTCGTCTTTGTCGGCCCCAAAGTAAAAACCTGCTCTTGTATCCTGATGAGCTCGCTGTGGTCACGGACCTTTCCTCGTTAGAGAAGGTGGAAAATGGGGAGAGTGGTGCCTGGTGTGCTGGGAAAAAATCTGGGTTAGAATTGTGGCATAGTCTGGGACTGAAGGTATCTGAAAGGTCCCCTTGTTCCAGCAGCAGCCCAGGTGGGAAAAACAGAGAAGCAGGTTCCTGGCGGTCCTGCTCCAGGGGGATGTGCTGCCAAGCCCTCTGAGGGGGGTTTGGGGACAGGTGCCCTCCAAATCAGCAAGATCTGCCCACAGGCGGAAGGTACCATAAGCACCATCACAAAAGCACTTTCAGAGAAGCCCCTGGAGGGGTTTGGCACGCTTGTGTGCCTGGGAAACCAGGATACACTTGAGTAGAGAATTTGGGAGTGTGAAACTGGGGACTCCCATCCCTTCACAGCTCGTTTGGAATATAAATTATACTTTTAAACAACCAGGAAGGCAGGGAAGCCCCTCAGCCTTGCCAGGCATCGGTTGTGAGAGGCTAGGGCTCCTCCCTCGCTCTCAGGTTCACTAGCTGCACACAGCCCCATGCAGACAGAGATGAGAACATATTTAGAAAAGAATAAAGAAACCCATTCCATGACAGGAGTTGTTTAGATAATTGATTTCCCTTGGACTTACAAGCACTAAATAACAGCCAGTGAGTCACATCTCCCAGATAACCTTTTCCTTCAAATCTCTCTTCCAAAGGATTGGACTTTGACAGAGGTGTCTCTGGAGTGCATCTCTGGCAGGCTCTGAGACAGCTCGTAGGTAGGACCTTGCTGAGAGAAGGCTGTGACAATTCCTCAAGCAAGTATTTTTCCCCCACTATCCTTTGCATAGAGAGAGCTAATTAACTGCCTGCCAGGTTCTGCAGATCCAGGGCGCAGAATGAAGTAGCACAAATGTCATAGTTAATTAGCAGTTTAACGCCAGAATGAACACGGCAAAGGTGCTGTGTCAATATTCCAGCACTGGGTGGGGAGCGTTCCATGTGCCAGGCACTGGGGCAGATCCAGCCTGGACAGCAGAGGGAATTTCTTCATGGAAAGGGTGGTTGGGCATTGGAAGTGCCCAGGGAGGTTTGGAGTCACCATCCTTGGAATGCTCAAGGAAGGACTGGAGGTGGCAGTCAGTGCTCCAGGTTGGGGACAAGGTGGGCGTCGGGCACAGCTTGGACTGATGGGCTGGGAGGGATTTTCCAACCTCAGTGGATCTGTGATCACACTACAGAGCCCCAAACTGTTGGAAGCTCAGCTGGAATCACCGAGAAATGAGTAATAACCTGTCATGTCCCCCCAGGAGCTGGGCAGGGACAGCCCATGCCAGGCAGGGATCAATCCTGTCCCTGTGCCGTCACAGGGCATGTCCAGCCCCAGGCCTTGCTCTTTCCCAGGGACTGTCGCTGTTGAGTAAGAAACAATACAGACTCACTAGAAGTTTGATTTGTATAGCATCTCTCTCCGCTTTACTTCGAATTTTCTTTTTTTATACATTGTTCTGATACAGATAGACTAGATTGGTCAATTAATATATTTCACTTGATTGGTTAATTAACAAAATGTTTTTTAAAATAAACAATCTTTGAGAAAAACAGGAAAACAGATAGTAGGAAGACAACACTTGCAGGTTGTTTATAATAACAAGCTATCATTGTTTACCTCCCTAAAGTCTCACAAGCTGATTCTGGGAAAACTCAGTTTTCTCGCTCTCTGACCAGGCTGTCACATCTGCAAGGGACAACATCTATCCTACCTCTCCCTCGTCCACCAGGACCTTTTGTTTCCCTATTTTTAGTGAGAATGACTCTCTGAGTGGCCACCAGGCAGCTCCCAGCCCCTCTCCCAGCCCACCTTGCAGTGGGGACAAGGATGTGTTTGGCACAGAGACACAAAGCTGTCACACAGACCTGAAGCTGTCACATACCTCCCATGGGCAGCAATTCTTTTCCCAGGGATGGAAGAGGGGCTCAGCAGCACAGAATTACCAGCTTCCCCCTGGACCAAGGTTGACAGAGCAGGGGTTAGACCTGGGGCAAGCCCAGCACCAGACATGCCACAACAAAATCAAATCAATTAACATCATCGAGGCTGGCTCCTGGCAAGAGCCAAAACCCAAGAACTCCCTGAGAAAACTCTCAGCCCTACCCTTGTTCCCTGAGCAGATGTTCCCAGTGCTGGTGGGCACTGGGGAGTGTATCCCACATACCTGGAGCCCAGCAGGGGACAGCTCCCCATGGGACACCTCAAATCCTGCCCTTGCAAGATCCACAGCCCTGAAAGTAAAAACCCAGGGCTCAGGCATGATTCTCAAGGACTCCAGAGCAGGGCAGATTCCTGCAGGAAAATAAGAGTGAGGACTTACAGGCATCCGTGTCTCCTTCCATCCTCAGCTCCCTCAGCTCCACTCTCTTCCCCATCCACTGTGGGAGATCTTCAGGGGGAAAGAGCAAACGAGGGATGAAGTCCCTCAGCCCTGCATCCATTTGGGATCATCCTGCTGCCAGCGTCGGGCTGTGCCAGGCAGGGAAGGCAGTGCTTTGGGTTATTGAAATGCCACTCCTGCCTTGAGGAGCCAAGTCCATGGTGACAAACAGCGCTGGGGAGGCGTGACACTGACGGGTCAGAGCCAGCACAGCAGCACTGGGAGGGAACAATGAGACAGAGCAGGAACTCGGGCTGTGGGAAAAAGGATGGCCTTGAGGAGGAGAAAACGCACAGCATGCAGGAGAAGGTCCTTAACTTCCAGTTTCCTCTTTTTTTTAACCTAATGAAGTCTTTTATTAACCCCATCTGGAAGAGGCCAGCACCTCTCCAACATGTGCTCGGGGGCTTTGTTCAAGTGTGAAACTTCTCCGCTGTTTTTCCAAACATGGCTTATTCCAGCACTTCAACAATGGGATGTTTCCAGGGATTTCTGTCCCCCCAAAGTGCTGACTCCTGCAAGTGAGAGCCCCAAAACTGTGTTTCAGTAATGTCCATCAGTCATGAGGGACTGTGCACCCTAGAGTTCCACACAAGAATGCTGCTCCTCGTGACGGAGCAGCGGATTCCCAAAGCTGGGAAGGCATCAGCAGGGCACTCATCCTGCCAGTGCCTCCCACAGCCCAGAGAGAATTTCCCTGTGGAACAGCTTTGGATCCCAGCAAAGGTGGCTACAGCAGCAGGGATTTCTGTGGAGGAAGCCTGGGAGACATCTCCCACCACCACATGCTCATTTGAGAGCAGAACTCGTCTCCTTCGGGGCCACATCCTTCACAAATCTGGTTTAACAGACTCCTCCTGACCCTGTCTTGTCCTACTCTGTTATTCTCAGCTCTGGCCATTCCCCATCCAGGATCTGTATCACTTCCATACCAGGCTGTTCCACAAACCACAGGATCCTGTCCCACAGCTTCCCTGGGTCCCTCAATCGGATTTAAAGGATGCCTGTGTGGTGTTTCCCAGCCCTGCATGGTCTGGAGCTGCTGGCAGGACCCAACAGAGCTAGGAAGAGTCTATATCCAACCATGGAGAATTCAGCAGCATGAAGGGCCAGCCTGGGGCTCAGGGGCCCTTGGCCAGGTCCTGTCTTGAGGTGATCCCACAGCAGGACTGGCTGTCACACCTCAGATCCCACAGGTTTGTCCCAGGTTTATCCCACCTCTGCCATGTCTGGGCTCCAGCTCCTTCTGCTCCAGTGACAGGGAGCAAGCCCTGAAGCTGCTCCTCAGTTGCCACAGGCAAGGGGATAAATATCCCAAAATCCCAGTTGATCCCCATTTCACATCCACAGCTGCACCACTGGACCATTTTCCCTGGCTCTCCACATCCCTGGGAAACGACACATTCCCTATTCCCCTGTCAGGTCCTGCACCCATCAGACACAATCCTACTCTTCAGGGTTGCACAGAAAAGAGGGATGGATTTTTCCTCCAAAAGAGGGAGTTTCTCCCCACTTTGGTGCTCCTGGGCCCAGAGTCACTATGGCTACTCCTAACTGTACATGGAATATTGCTCTGATTTTAGAATTCATGGAGATTATCCTTCAGAAAGTCTCTCTACTTCATGACTTCCTCACACTGTATCTAAACACAACCCAAATTGAGGTTTTTCCATCTTTTTATTTTCCTCTTTCCCAAGAAAACCCATGTGCTTGTCTGGGGGTTTGTGGGGATCCAGCTCTGTAAGGAAGTGAACTTCCCGGCTGGACACAGGCAGCCTCTGGCTCCCTTGCCGTCCCTGCCAGCACAAGGATCTCTCCTGGACAGCAGAGGCACGGATAAAGATCACCCCAAGTCCCCAGCAGCAGCACAGTGTCCTGGACATGCACTGAACCTAGCTGCCACAGAGCATGGGGATGCTGGATAACCCTGGAAGTGCTCCAAGCCAAGCTGCATGGGACCCTGGCAACCTAATCTGGAGCTGGCATCCTGCCCATTGCAGGGAGCTTGGAACAGGAGGGTCCTTCCAGTCCCTTCTGTCCCAAACCGGGCAGGAATTCCATGGTGAACCCACAGCCCAGGCCAGGTAAAACCCATGGGAAAACATCCATGGGCCATGTGGAAGGTCTCCCATTCCAACGGTGGGAGCAGTCACAAGCAGCACAAACCAGGAGGGAATTTAAACCTGGGAGCAACTCAGGAGCCTGGATTTTCCTGGTGTTCCTTCACCCATGCTGCAGCCACAGGGAAAGCCACCCTTGTTATTCCTACTAATTAAACTGGGAAAACAATATGGAATGAAAAAAACAGCCTCAACAGAGGGAGATAGGCAGTGGGCCCAGCACAAAGGAGCTGGTGGCATATGCTGCTGCCAGGCAGGAATGGGGCAGGTGTTAGGGATCGAGGATCAGGGATCGGGGATTTGGGATCAGGGATCCAGGCACAGAGCACTGTGGTGCCAGAGAAACACCTGTGTTCTGTTATTTGAGGAAAAGCTGGAGGAGATGCCTCAGGAATATCACACAGCACCTGGAGTATTTTCTGCCACCTCAATAATTAGGAAAACCTTAAAAGCAGCTCTGGGATATTTAGCTTTTCTGCTGCCCGCACTGGAACCTGCTTTGCTCCCATCCACACACTTTTCCCTTTCCAGAAACTTTTCCCAACTGGATCTGAGGACACAAGACTTTTACCTGGGAGCTCAGTAGCTGGAAACACCTCCTTTCATAGGCAGGATGAAAGCTGGCTTGTCCCCTCTCCGCCACCCAAGCCCCATGGGAAAACACATCCATCCAGCATGCAGGAATTCCAGGGAAGGGTGTGTGACACCAATATATTTATTGGCGGGGGCGGGGGTGGGGTGGTTATCCCAAAAAAGTCGCATAAGGAAAATCTCCAACCACAAGGATAAACATTATGCCATGACAGTTATCATCATGTAAAGAGGGGCAAGGAACCCTATGGGTGGACAGGGAGGTAACAGCCCCTAAACCTGACTTTAGGGTAGACCAGACCTGTTACAGGGTCTCCTGGTGCGGCCGTGCCACCGCTGACCATTCTTGGTAGGCATTCCTGATGAGCATTCCTGCCAGGCATCCCAGCCCGCAGTTCCTTGTTCAAGGCTCGACTTCCCCAGGCAAGGGAAAGGCGGCGGCCGTAGGAGTGGCGGTGTCCCTGTGCCGGGTTAATTTCTGGCCTTCCCTGTGAACAGCACATTTAGCGCCACTTCAAACTCCTAATTCCGGGGTTTACGTGGAAATGGTTTTAAAGTGCGCTGGAAACCTCGGGTTCCTTTTCCAATCTCGCGAAGTCTTTAGAAAGCAATTCCTTAAGCCTCCATTTCCAAGACCCTTTTAATCTCTGCAAATTATTGGTGAGAGCTGAATCAAGGCAAATTGCCACCACAGTGCTGTCACGGTGTAAAGAGAGGCCACCGCTGATTATTTAGAGGAAACCATCGCTTTCGGGCCGAGAAATAAATTAGCATTTATACTGGATTATTGAAAACCGCCCCCCCAAAAATCAGCCTCTATCTTTGTGTCAATTGTGGCTCACCGAGGTCAACACCTCTGCTGTGACAAGCACGGGCTCTCGCACAGCAAAGGACAACTTATGTGTGGAAATGAGTCCCGAATGTGTCATTATTATCTGGGAGACAGGCCAGGCTGGGAAATAGCATCTGCACTCCTGGAAATAACTTCTGCACAGCCCGGGATCTGGGCAACCTTTAGTGGAATGGGGGTAATAAGGGAGCAGGGAAAATCACCCCCAAAAATTAAAACCCAAGAGTTTGGCTTCTTGGCTCTTTGCTGTTGCATTTCCTATGTGTTTGGGTTTTGGGCTGTTTTTTTTTTTTTTTTTCTTTTTTTTTTTTTTGGGGGGGGGGGTTGTTGTTTGGATTTTTTGGTTTTGTTTTGTTTGGTTTGCTTTGTTTTGTTTTAATTTGCTTTTCAACTACTTCATTGGAATCTGCAGCATGATCCTCCCAGGGTAGGGAAGGAAGAAGTCCTGTTTTGTGTGGAACATCCAGGTGATGGAGGGTTAGGTTAGAGAAACATGTTCTATAAGCAAGAAAGATTTCAAGACTAGGGGGTTGTTTTTTTTGTGAGACATTTGCCACATCAAAAGAATCTTCTTTACACCCACCACCGAAGTGATGTGATGCTTTTTATCCCAAACATCACGTTATGGATGTGGGGAAAATTCTGCAGTGTTTTCAGTGCAAAATGGCCACGAGGCGTTTTTCTGGCTGCATTTCTACCAGCTACAGCTGGGCTGTACTTCTCCTTGGGCTCCATCAGGGGATGCAGCGATGTCTCTGGCCCCAGGATAAGGGCGAGTGGTGTCTTGGTCGGCAGGGGTCTGGCTCAGCCCCCGCTGTGCCCCAGTGACCTTCCCCAGCCCTCAGGAGCCTGTGCCAGCCCTGCCACCAGGGAAGCTCCACATCGCTCCTCATCCCAGCTCCGGCAGCAGGATTTGGGGGCAGCTGTGGTGTTCAGGATCCCTTTTCCCCTGGCTCCCCCTTCCTGGGCTGCTGTCCTGGGGCACCCTCACTGGATTTTTCCCCCTGTGCTCCAGGTGCACAGTCCAGGGTCCTGGTGTGTGCGCAAAGGCTGTGAGCAGGAGCTGGTACCACACCTGTCCCCTGAGTCCCTACAAACCACCTCGTTTGTGCCACATCCCAAAATCCCAGCTTACAGGGCCAGTCTGACACAAACAGGACCAGTTCCTCTCAGCCCTTCACCTTATTCTGTCTGGTATGTCCCCAAAGCAGCACTGATGCCTCAGTGAGATCCCAAACTGCTCCAGTGGCTACATCCCTACAGCACCAGGAGCAGCCTCTCCCTTCCCAGAGGGAAGCAAGGACACCACGCTCTGCCATCCATCTATCTGTCCATCTGTCCGTCCATCCATCCATCTGTCCATCCGTCCATCTATCCATCCCCAGGGCACAGTTCCTGCTTTGCCAAGCTGCAGGTTCCTGCCAGAGCTCTCTCCTTGAAGGGCTGGGGGGCTCCAGCCTGGTCCCCTCTGCAGGGCCCCCCACCCCAACAGCACACGGGCACCGCTGGGTCCGAGGAGGAGGGAGGTTTCAGCAGCTCCTTCCTGGCCTGTGAGCCCCAGAAAGGAGGGGACTTGCTCCAGTAGGGATGGAAAACTCCAGGTGCCAAAATAAAACAAAAAAACAAAACAAAACAAAACAAAACAAAACAAAACAAAACAATCAGCCTTTGGAGAAAGATTAATGAAGAAAGAGCTGGGCTCAAACACGGTTCAGCAGCTCACTGGTACCACTGGTGACACTGATGGCCCCCACCCCAGGGACAGAGCTGTGTCCCACCCTGGGCTGGGTTGCCCTGAGGGGCAGTAGTGTCCCCAGCCCCTATGCTGCTCTGCTGCTCCCACAAGGATGTAGAGAGGCTTCTTTTTTTTTTTTTTTTAATTTTAAAAATTTATTTTATTTTGAGCTGGGGAGGGGAAGAGAAGTGCAGGAAAAAAGAAAAAGATGGAGGTGCCAGGAATTCTGCCCAAATGGTGGAAAGATTGCAACCGAATAGAACTGTCGGGAAGGCGGTATTTGGACGGCAGTGCGTGGAGATTTGGGACCCGTTTAACTCCTGACCCTCGCCGGGGTCTCAGAGTTTCAGCGTGGAGCACAAAGTTTAAAACGCAAAACTGTGCTTGCTCTGTTCTTTTATTTTTAACAATCACCACAGAGCTGTAGGTGCTTTGCCTCCAAAAAGATCAGGGAAAATATGGGGTTTGAGAAGGGAAGGGTTCAGTCTGGAGGGTGTGGGATACCCTTTGCTCCCCAAAACGGGCCTCAGTCCCCGCAGAGGGAAGCCCGTGCACAAACACCGGCAGCAGCTCGGGAACCGGTGCCGCTCTGGAGGGAGGCTGCTTACTGAACACACCGAGTTTTATCAATTTGTGGGGAAGGCGCAGCCCCGCGGGTCCCCGCGCACGGCCCGGGCGCGCCTGGGTGCGCACCCGGCACATCTCCCCGCGCACAGGCTCCGCCCGCCCCGTCGCGGCGGTGCCCGGCCCTGGGGAGCTGGGGACAGCTTTGGCCGCGCGGTCTGGCTGCTCCCCGGCCTCTCAGCCCGGCAGAGACCCCGCTCAGCCCCGCGGCCCCGGGAACAGCCCCGCGGCCCCGGGAGCGGCCCCGCGGAGCTGCCCCGACGGGCGCAGAGTTCCGGGGCAGGAGCCCTGCAGCCGCTTCCTGTTGCGGGGGAGCGAGTCCCGCAGCCGGCCCGGACCCCGCCCGCGAACTCGGGCTGCCCCGGGGGAGCCTTTCGTTGCACCAAAACCAACGAACAAACGAAGAACGACCGAAAAAAAACCCGAAAACACAATCGTAAACGAAGCATCAGCCCTAAAGGGGCCCCGGTGGCCTCGCACCCCGAGACAGCGGTTCCGAGGGGCCGGGATCGGGGCCGGGCGGGAGCCGTGCAGCGCCGGGGCCCGGCGGGAGAAGGGACAAGGCTGCCCGGCTCCTGCCGTCGGGGCCGGGCGGGAGCCGCGCCGCCCCGGGACGCTCTGCCCGGGGGTGGCTGCGCACCGTGGAGAGGGGATCGGGGGAACGGGCATGTACTTACGGGCAAGGGTGGCGGGGCCGAGGCCGCTCGGAGCCGCTTTAGCGCTGCCCCGGCGTGGCCGGGCTTAAGAGCCGTCGGGCGGGCGCAGGACAATGGCCGGGAGGAGGGGGCCGGGGCCGGGGGCCGGCGGGAGGCGGGGAGGGGCCGGGGCCGCCCGCCGCCGCTCCGCCCCCCCGCGTCTGGCGTAAACCCGGCGCCGGGCTAAAAGAACCGGCGAGCTACCGGCGCCCGGGGCTGGTGGCCGCCGCCGCGGACGGCTCGCCGGTGCCGGCGGCAGCGCTCTGCCCGGCCCGGCCCGTCGCGTCCCGCCCCGCCGCGCCATGTCGCTGAGCCCCAAGCACACGACGCCCTTCTCGGTCACCGATATCCTCAGCCCGATGGAGGAGAGCTACAAGAAGTTCGGCGGCATGGACGGGGCGGGCGGGCTGGGCGCGCCCCTCGGGCCGTACCGCCAGGCGTCCGTGGCCCCCGCCGCCGCCGTCCCGCAGCACGTTCCCGCGGGCGCGGCCGCCTATCACATGCCCCACGGCGTTTCGCAGTTCCCGCACGGCGCCGTCGGGGGCTACTGCAACGGCGGGCTGGGCAACGTGGGCGAGCTGCCTGCCTACCCCGAGGGGATGCGGGGCAGTGCGGCGGCGGGCGGCGGCTGGTACGGGCCCGGCGGCGACCCCCGCTACTCCAGCAGTAAGTGCGGGCGCAGGGGGCGCGGCAGAGGAGGAGGGGGGCGGCCGGGCGCAGGGGGAGCCGCGGCCCCGACGGGGCGGGCGGCGTCCGGCGTTGAGCAGGCCGTCCCGCTCAGTCTCCAGGTTCATGGGCCCGTCGGCGGGGATGAACGTGGCCGGCATGGGCGGCCTGAGCGGCATCGCAGAGGGAGCCAAGGCCATCGTGCCGCTGCACGCGGCGCCGCGGAGGAAGAGGCGGGTGCTCTTCTCCCAGGCGCAGGTCTACGAGTTGGAGCGGCGCTTCAAGCAGCAAAAGTACCTGTCGGCACCGGAGCGGGAGCACCTGGCCAGCCTGATCCACCTGACCCCCACGCAGGTGAAGATCTGGTTCCAGAACCACCGCTACAAGATGAAGCGCCAGGCCAAGGACAAGGCGGCCGCCCAGCAGTTGCACCCCGACGGCGGCGGCGGCCTGTGCCAGCAGCCCTCGCCGCGCCGCGTGGCCGTGCCGGTGCTGGTGAAGGATGGCAAACCCTGCCCGCCGCCGGGCAACGGCACCCCGGGCCCCGGCCCGGTCGCCCCCGCGGCCCCCGCCGGCGCCGCGCCCGCTGCGCACCCGCACCCCGGCTCGCTGGGGCAGGCGGCCGACCTAGAGGAGCTGTCACCCAGCCCGCCGGCGGTCAACGGCCCCGTGGCTCCCCTGGCCCCCCTGGACTCGGCTGGCCTCGACTACAACGGCGGCATGGTCAGCCCCAACCTGCTCTACGGCAGGACGTGGTAATCGGTGCGTCCCGTGTGTGTTCCCCCGATAGCCCCGCTCCTCCGGCACCGGACGCTCCGCCCTGCCCGGTGCCCGCGGGGATCGCCGACGGCCGCCCCACCCCCGGTCCCCTCCCGGCCTCCCTTCGAGTTTTTTTTAAGTCTCTCCTGGTTTTGGACAAACGGCCCCGACGGCAGCGCCGAGTGCTTGCGTGAGTATGGGTCAGTGTGAATGTGTATGAGTGTTGGTATGCACGCGTGTCCGCGCCTCCGTGTCCCGGCCGCCGAGAGCTCCTCCCGACGGAGCAGGGACAACCAGGGCAGTGCGGGGCTACGCTCCGGCCTGGCCCTTCTCCCCGGCGGTAGCGCAGCCCGGGAGCCCCAGCGCGCACCGCGACAGCCCCGCGGAGCGCCACAATATTCTGAAGCGCAACTCATCTCAGCCGAATTAATTTCGTGGGGATGCCCCGAAATGCCATTCCGTTCTTATCTCCATACGAGGTAAATTGAGTCGCAGCTCAGTTCAGGCGGGAGCCGTGGCAGGAGAGCCCTGGAGCGCCGGTTCTCGGATTTAAGGGGAAAAACCCGTTTTTCTCGTTGTTACTAAATACCGCGCAGTTAATGAATGCCCGTGCGTGGACGCGGCGCGCGTCCCGCGGAATCACCTCAAGCCCCCGGCCCTTGGCTCAGCTCCTGACGAGCTCAGAGCCCTGCGGAGGTGACGGAGAGCCCAGGGATTCTCGGGGCTGGACCCCGCTTCCCGCCGGGATCGGACCCCGCAGCAGCCGGGGCCAGAGGATGCGCTGCGCTGGAGCGGGGTTTATCCCCGCATCACATTCCGAGGAAATCCCGCACGTCGGGAAACGCTCATCGGGACTTTCCGGCAATTTTTCTTTTATTTTTTATTTTAATTTTATTTTAAACAATAAAAGGAAGCCTTGTTCTCACGAGTCAGCTGCTTCGTTCTCGGTGTATGGACTGAAGGACAACCTCAAAATCCCTTTTTCTGCCTCCCTGTCGGCTGCCAAGAATTGAATTCTGTGCCCCCCACCCTGCCAGGCTTCCCCATCCTTGGGGAACCCGCTGAACCCCAGCCCTGGCGGGGCTACCCAGCCCCGGAGGCTGCTCCACTCCTGGCTGTGCCACGAAGGAACGATTCTGAGGTGGAAAATCGGGATTTTGGCCTCTGCAAGACCACAGACCCGCTCCCAGACCCCTCCCCAAGCCCCATGCGGGAACCTGGAGAGGAAGGAAATCTCCACTGTTCTTCTGGAAAGATACTCCCTTCCCCTCCCGGCAGGTGCCACACAGAGACGACCCCCCGCCCCAGCTCCCTCCCCTTTCCATGAGGGAGACTTTCTCCCTGCTGGGTCCCACGGGAAATGGCTCAGTGTCCGGAGTGGGGCTGAGCCCAGCCTGGTGAGCGGTTTCCCCCTCAAATTCTGTTAAATCTAAGGGCTCAGCTCCAGCCTGGGAAAAAAAAATTGT
The DNA here is from genome assembly GCF_026979565.1 of Vidua chalybeata. Lineage (NCBI taxonomy): Eukaryota > Metazoa > Chordata > Aves > Passeriformes > Viduidae > Vidua > Vidua chalybeata. The sequence continues at coordinate 39,160,370 of NC_071532.1, forward strand.
ATCTGTCAGAAAAACAGCCTGAGGAGCTCCACAGGGTTGCTGTCCCAGGGTGACCCCCAGGCCCTTCAGCAGCTGGAGGCACAGGCAACTGAAGCAGAGCCCCAGGAAGGATGGTGCTGCCCGGCCAGGTCCTGCATCCCAGCCCTGCATCAGAGCCGAGGAAACGAAGCCCCCAGGCCAGTGTGCTGCTCTGAGCATTGCTCCAAGGATCTGAGTGGGCAGTGCAGCTCCCAGGGCCCAGGCTGGCTCCACTCGGGATCAGACTGCAAGGGGGTGAAGGGCTGGGCAAGGTGAACCCCGCAGGGATGACCTTTTCCCACAGCAGCCCCCCAAATATTTACCCAGACTTTTTGTGCCCCAAAAAATAGGAGGAAGGGACAAAGCCACCAGCATCAGGGTCCATCGACCTTTGGAACATAGGTGACCCACCCCACTCTTTCCTCCAGCCCATTCCCATGAAAACTCGCCCTCAGAGCTGGTTTTGTCCTGCTGAAAAAACAAAATGGCTCTTTTAGAGCATCCCAATCTTTTCCCAGCCATGGGAGAAGGCCCTGGGGAGGGCTGGCGGCTCCCAGCCCCAGCAATGCTGCATCACAATGAAGAATTCTGCTCCACCTTCCATCACTTGAAAATAATGAATCCAGGCTGATGATTTCTTCCTTCCAAGGTTAAATGGGGCTGTCAGGGCTTTCCCCCCAGTTGCTAGTGATTAACACCCAGATGATTGGAAAGAAGGGAGCATCAAGGAGTCGGGGCAAGAGCAGGGCTGGGAACTTTACTGATTTACACAATACCTGGATTTAATGGCAAAGTCCAAAGGGAAAGCTGAACTAGATGCTCTCCTTGTTTTTTTTTTTTTTTTTTTTTTTTTTGTTTTTTTTTTTTTTTAATTAAACAAAGATTTTAAATGCTAGAGATTGGGAGGAATTATTTTCCAATAAATCAACAGGAATGTGTGCACACAGGTAAAAGATACAAACAGGCTCTGGAGGGGGCTGGAAATTAACCAAACGCCACTGCTCAGAATTTCAAAAGCCACTTTATAAAGCAAATAAAAATATTTACTGATTTGGTACACTCACACAGAAAATCCCTAGAAAGAGTGCTAAAAACAAATGGAATTTCTGCCCTTCGCAGCCATTTTAAATTAGGTATCAAACAGACAAACCCACGGCCCCTGCCTGGTTATGCCACAACAAAACCCACAACAGAAACAGGCACATATCAAAAAAATTGAAATGTTTTACTTCAGAGTCCAAAAAACCAAAGGAAGCATCTGCCAAGGAGCTGTGTCTTTCAATACTGCTGGATGCCTGCTGGGTCTGCCCCGAGAGTTCATAAAATCCCATTTCTGGGCATTCTTTCCAACTCTATGTCTGTTTTCAGGCTCTTATGTGTGGAGTAGAGGATGGTTGGAGTTCAGATGTTTGGAGTTCAGATGTTCAGGCAGGCAGCACTCGGCACAGCTTGGATATTTAAGGACAACAATGCAGCACTCCCACCTCATCCGACTCTTTCCAGTCCCTCACAAAAAATCATCATCAGATCCGTTAGAAATGTGCACATTTAAAACAGGCATTCATTTAAAAACTACAGGGATGGTGCTTAACAACTTCATTTTTTCCCCCCCTCTCGCCCCACAAATAATAAAAAGAACAAAAGCAAAAAACCCGGACGTTTTCCATGTTAAAAAAAAAAAACAGGAGGCAGGACCTAATTCCAGCTGTACCTTCCTGCGGGAGGTGGGAGCGGGTAGGGCCTCCCAGGGCCGTATGCCTGCAAACAAACAAACAAAAGCAAGCATTTATTTTTGGGATTAGCAGCACGAGTAAACAAGTGGGGTGAGCTCGAGGTGCCATACGGAACAGAGACAAAACATCCTCTGCACGGAGAGGTGCCAGGGGCAGGGTTGAGCATCCCTCATACGGCTGTGGAGTCTCCCAGAAACACAGGCTAGGGCTGGATCCCCTGGTGCAGAGCAGAGCTGCGCAGCACCAGCTTTGGAATCCCAAATAAATCTACCTCCAGCCAGCATCGTGGGCAAGGGTCTTCCCACCTGTGACACCTCTACTGTGCTCTGTCTGCAGCAAAGGAACAAATGTTGGAGCCAGGGACATGGGGCAGCTCACACTCAGCATTTTTACACAAAAGTATTTTAAGGAAAAACGAAAGCTGTATTTGTTGCAGAAGTATTTGTTTGCTTTAATAAGAGGTCAAAGAGATCCAAATCCCATTTTGGAAATAGCTCCAAATTTGCACTTAAATTCAGGCATTTGGTACATCAAGTATCCAGGGAAAAAATCCATTTGAAAATTTCACAGAGCCCCCCTGAAGCATTTAAAATGATTTCCAAAGCTGGTATATTGCAGAGACCAGCAAGTTAATTAAAGGTGATGCACTGACACCAGCTACAGGCTTGGTTTGGTCTTTACTCAGGGATTTTGGGTGTGGAGGGAAAAAGGGGCTTCCTTCCTTTAAAAGAGAAATCTCTTTTCATCACAGCACACGGCAGTTGGGATAACCACGGAAACCGCCAAGCCGGTGAGCAGACCTGCCAGGGAGGCTCTTGCAGCCTGCCCATGCAGGGAAGGTTTGTTCCCAGGCTTGATGAACTCAATTAAAAAGGAAACAAGTTGGCTACATCCCTTAAAACACTCTTCCAAACCATCAGCAGGGAAGGACAAAGCGGAGGTCTGGGAGCACTGCAGCAGCCGTGGATGTGGATGTTCCGTTGTGTGCTGCCCTGGGCTGGAATAAAACTGCCCAACACCTGCACCACCCCAGCAAGCTCATTCTTTGGTTCTCTGGGAGAGCTGGAAGGCAGCAAAGCCCCACCCCCAAGGAGCCCCCCAGATCCATCGCAGCTGCATTAATTTTGTAAGCACTCTGTGGCAGCGCGTTTATTAACCTCTTCAGACCATGTTCTGTATGCTGTAAAAAAAGAATTCAGAGGTGAAAGGGTCCAAAGATAATTATTTATGCTGCTACATGTCACCACTTCCACTTGAATCCCTTTTCAAGGCTTTAAAGCTTTGAAATTTTCAGGCAGCAAGGCCACATTCAATGATTAGGCTGGCACCCTAAACCCTTTCAGGTACTTTTTAATTTCACTCCAGCCTCAAAAGAATAATGACATCTGAAAGTTCATTTAAAAATAACAAGAACAGAAAAAAAGCAAAAAAAAAAAAATTAAAAGCAGATAAACAGTTGCAGCACAACTGCAAGGGGAATTTTTTAAGGAAGCAAATTCACTGGAGCTAAAAGACTTCTGCTTAATCATGAACTCATCATGTATGTGAATAAAAATAAAAAGGGTTGTCACTGCTAGGTTTAATGTTTTCTGCACCCGCAGGTGGGTCCATGCCAGCACTGGGGGAATTCTGTTCTGGGCAAGACCCCAAAATTACCCAGGCTGTGGATGGGGAATTAACAGGGATACCCTCCCTGGGCCCCCACTGCAAACCCTGCTGGGAAACCATTCCCACTCCCCGTCATGATTCCAGCTGTTGGGCACAACAATTTAAGGCTGGGAATTAAGTTCTCCAAGCACAGATTCCTTTAACAGGTGTATCCTGCCTGGGATGAAGGGCAGAGCAGGGTGTGCCATGGCAGACAGACTTTTCCAAGAGTCCATTTCCCAGACTAATTAAACCCTGTACAGACTCCAGCAGCACAAAGATCCTCCCTCAATTTTTACCCAGGAGCACAGCAGCCCCTGCTATGGATTAGTGCAATCAGGGATTTATTCCGCAGGCTCTGGGGTTTTGGGTAAACCTGTATGGCACAAAATGAAAGATTTCTGAAATCTGATCCTATCAATGCACCTCATCCAAATTTAAAATGTATTTTAGAGCTCCACTGGTTGGGTCAAGGTTCAGGCCCCATTATTTCCCTGTGATTATGAACCTTGTTGTTGAGTTCTGCCTCCAGTCACAACCCACTGCTGGCAGGGTTTGTACTGGTGCTGTGCCATGTAACACACATCTGGGTACTGGGCAGGTGAGCAGGCTGGGAGAGAAAATTAAAACGAGGAGTGATTAAAAAGTGGCTTGTCCTGAGCTGAATCAGGCCCCAGCAGAAGGCACATTTCCAACAGTTTGTGCCTTAATTTCCACATAAAGGACAAGGCAATGGGGTTGTTACCTCCTCCTCCCTGGGACTGGTCACTAACCTTCCCACAGTTCTGATTTCCACAAACAGCAGTAGAACTAGGAGTTCAACCTAGATATCCAAAATTTATTTAAAATGAGTGTTTAGCAGTGTAAACACCCAGAGTTCTGGTACAATGGCATATGCAGATCATGTTTTACTGGGATCACACCCTCCAGAAAAAATTCTCTAAGCAGAGTCACCTGCTACTTTCAAGCAGCATTTTCACTCTGTGGCATTTTCATGAATGGCTGATCAAATCACCTGTAATTTTGAATGAGGTTCTCTCCTCACAATTGCTTGTTTCCTTTTAACTGCACAGAGCTAATTCCACATGTTTATTCCTCTGGCTATGAGAGCCCAACATTTGCATTAAGCAGTTTTTCAGCTCCAAGAAAGCCAATAAGCACTTCAGGGGAGAAATTCAGGAAGCTGTAAGAATCTACATTTAAAACATGCTGGAGAGAACCCAAAAGGTCCAGTGGGCAGATTTCCTTGTGGAAGAGGAAGACTGGTGGGAATGCTTGCCTCAGGCTCCAGGAGGAGAGTGACCATTTCATGGACACTGGTGGTGCAGTCCCAGCACGGGCCTTGTGCCAGGGGTACAGCCAGAAGGGCTGGCCAAGGCTGGGTATTCACCTACCTGTGTGTGGCGACACAGTGACACTAAATCCAGCTCAGCAATGCCTGCCCATGCCACACTCCCACTCCACAGCCACAGGAGGGGAAAGAACTGGCTGGGAGGGGAACACAGCATATCACATGGGGCCCCCACTTTCCTACCTGTCTGCCCCTGTCCATGCGGTCCTCGGGTCTCTGTGGGTATCCCATGGGCCCCAGCCCCTGGTACTGAGCTGGCTGGAACTGGTTTGGGGACTGCAGCATGCGGTTCCAGGCGAGGAGAGGAGCAGCTCCGGCGGTTCTGTGCAAGGAAACAACACTGCAGAGGGAGTTGTTGGAGAACTGGGCTCCTGCAGAGCATCCCATAGCACAGACACACTCCTGCCTTTGTCTCCAAGCTGAGCATGGACAGCCACGTGCTAGTGAGAAACCAAGAGCAGAGAATATCCTCCCAAATCCTCCTAAAGGCCGCTTTGCTGACCTCTTCCTTCGGCACAGCTTGGAAGCTGTACTGCCACGAGCAGCAAACTCTGCTGCACACAGCAGATTTTTCCAGTTCCCTGGAAGGCTTCCGTGCACCTTTTATTGCAGGGGCAGATTTGCCGATCCCAAAGGTTCCCTAGCATCCCAGGAGTAAACATGTGCCACATGGGAGCTAGGGGCTTTCTTTGAACGTCCAGACTCTTTCTGGGAGCCCATTCTTCCCAGTTAATTGCAGGTTGCAAATGAATTCTTACGGCGAGCATTCGGAATCTAGGGTAGGGGCCTTGGCTGCTTTTTCCCATCCATTATTCTGCTCAATATGTCAGGAGGTCTGATCAGGAAGAAACCTTTTCAAGTTCTATTGATGCAGTTTTCAATTGACCACGGTGACCTAGCAACATAAGCACTAATTGGCACCGGCTGACTGACATTTGGTGTACAGTTTATATGGGAACGCAGATCCAACATCCATTATGGCCCAGTTTGCCATCCCGGATTGCCCATAGCAAGAAATGTTTTCATTTCCTTCAAGTACCCATTCCAAAATGATAATTAGAAAGCAACAGGTAGAACACAACCAATATTGTTTGATTCAAAATATTTAGGGAAATGCTACAGCCGTGATCCGGTTGTTACAGCTAAACACAGCTGAGGGACAATTCCTTAAAGGATTCAGAGCAGGTGGGTCCTGCAGGACAATACAATATTGTGAGGGAAAAACATGGAGAGTGGAGACAGTTAATCCTTCCTGACCCCTGCTGAAGAGGGACTTGGCTGAGCAGAGCAGGGCCAGCCTGGAGGGAGACGGGGACAGCAGAGAACAGAGGCTATGCAACCCAGGTTTACCTACTGCACTACACACCACCCCTCAGAAGGAGTCATGCTGTAGTTAAAGCTAAGAGCACTTTACATTTGTGGGGACTAAACTCTCAAAAATCAACATTCTAAGTTCATCCTTTGTTCATACTCGCTTCTTTTGATTTAGTATTTTGTGTACTAAGTTTTTTTCCCTCATGATTCCTAGAAAACAACAGACTCTCCAGCAAAAATACACTGCTCAGCCATAAGGAAAACTACAGGGAATTACCTATACAGCCCCAGCTCCAGGGATTTCATTAACAATCATTCTGCCTCTACAACAAGGGCTGGTGATAAATACAACTGAGGCTCACAGGCCAGCTCTTGCTCCATGCCTGGAATGGGGAAGTTTGACACAAATTTATTTTGACATTCATTTTTATTTGGCACAGAGTTTAAACTTTTAAACAGCTATTTAGTGAAAAGTTGAGATATTTAACAAATTAAACACAACACAACTAACATCACTGCTTTGTTGGGGCACTGGTTGGTGATCTAAATCACCTGAGGGTGGAGATCTGTACACAGCAAAGCTGTAATCAAAAAAAGAACTGTGCCATGTGGAACACCCCAGGAGCTCGCACTGGCAGTTACCCACAGGCACTACCCAGAGTTATATCAACTCAAACCCATTCAGCCAGGTCAGCTAAATTCAGGAGAATTTACACAGAAAAACATTCCTGTCTTCACCCCGCAGCCACTTAGGAAATTATTTCTATGAATAGGTTAAGCAAAAAAGATCTATTCAACCAGATGACACATTTCCATCAGCCAGGTAGCAAATCTCTCTCTATAAACTCTGGTGTGGCTCAAGAGCATGAAAAGGACCTCTGCAGTGCCCAGGAATATCAGGACAGGGGAGAGGAACCCCAAAATTCAGTTTCCCTGCTGCACACCAAAGTGCACCACTAGATTTAAAAGCAAGAAATCCTGCACAGAAGCAGCTTTACACTCCTGGTGTTTCCTCCCCGGCCTGGGAAGGAAGAGCCAGTTTAGCCTCTGCTGCACCATTCCATCCCTGAAATAGAACACCTGACAGGGAGAGGGCTCCTTGCTTATCCCTTACTCAGAGTGGTGAATCCAGGATATCCCAGCCTCCTGCCCACCCACTCCATTCCCACAGGGCTGAGAGCAGGGCTGACCTCTCCCTCAGTTCCTTCCTTCCCTGAGCAGAAATCCTTAGCTCCTCTCCTCCACGGCACCTATTGCTCGTGGAGAGCTGCAGCAGCAAGAGAGGGCAGCAGTCTGGGGAACCAGCAGCTCCCAGGAAAGAATAGGAAACTCAAAATGCCTTCAACAGGTTCAGATGCTTCCTCCTGTACCAAGTGTCTCTGTGTTTAACCTTCTGCTTAAGTCTCTGTGCTTGCCTCTGTACAGCAACTAAACACCAGCTCTGAGCACATTTGATCTGCTCCCCAAATCCAAAACCTTCCAAGAACACAGAAAAACTACTTATCCTCAGTGCTGGCAGAGCTTTTCATAAACCCTGCGCAGTGTAACAAAGGAAAGGCAGTGACAAGTGACAGACCTGCAGCAGTCCTTCACAAATAAAAGTATATAAATTGGATTTAATTAAGGGGTGGGAGTGGCAACTCCCATGGCCCAAGCAGTATTAAAGTTTGCATTATGAATGAATCTTGCCTTACAATATTCCACACAGAGGAGGCACAGGACAAGGGAGCCAGGCTTACTTCAGTGAGGATCAAAATGGTTGCCATGGAAAGTGACTGTGGAGAGCTCAATAAATTCCCCCAAAGCCCATATTTTCAATGGTGAAACATTTGCAAATAAACCCAGGGGAAAAAAAAGCTGGGCGTTGGAGAACTTCTCTCCCTCTTCCATAAACATAAATAAATGTCATTATTCATAGCTGACACAGGTAGCCTGGGTTTATTGAGCCCACCCCACCAGAGGACACACAAGCCATCAATGAGGAGACGCATGTAAAACATCCCTGATTATCAAACCATGTCACATTCCTTCTATTCGATGGCACTTATTGGGCTGCAGATTCCATAATCCTTCCCTGAGTCCCTTCTGCATTTAATTCAGTTCAGCCCTAAGTAGTTAAAGCAACTGTTTTCAGTGGCAACTAATAACTACTGACCTACAGTGACACTGCCCTACAATGGGCTTGTCAGGCCTGAAAAACTTGTACCAAAGAAGCTGATTAGGACTTCAAGAGGTTTGTAGCAAGAATCAATGGCTGGTCTGTGCTAATGCTGCGGCTGTGGCACAGGAATGATAAAAGTGGAACACCATTAGTTATGCCTCATTAAACTCCGCAGCCCTCCTAAAAAGAAATTTGTTTAGCCTGTCCAAAATCTAATGCAGTTTTAAGCTCTCTGTGTTCAATTTCATAGTATCTCAAAAGCTTCAATAAGATAAAGGCCAAAGAACCAAGAACAGTACCAAAGCACCAACAGTAAAGTTAATTTTGAAGCCTGAGTTTTAATGGAAAGTGTTTTTCCCTCCTTTTTTTTAATACAAAGCACTAGAGTCTTTTAAAGGATGAACACCACATAGTGGGCTCTCAAAATATCAATAAATCTTGGACATTAATTAACTCAAAAAACCTCCCATATAGAATCACTTCCACAATTTTAAACCACAATATTCCAAACACAGAAGGGAAAAGCAAACATTGGGATGGTTGGCAGAGCCCAGTCCACCCTCCTGGGCATGTTTCACATCCCTCCTGCCTTACCTTTGTGGTGTCTGCTGGAACAAGGGTGTGGGACCTCTCCAGGACTCCTGGGGCCGAAGATCTGGAGGGTAAAACAAGATGGCAAAATAAGAGAGAGCAAGTACAACTCACAAGCCATGCTCACTCCTCTGAGTGGCCCAGAGCTGCTTTTGGGAAGCCAAACAGGAAAGCTCAGGCTGGATGTGCCACAAATACACTCGAAGTCATGGCTTCCGGCTGCTGGCTTGGACAGAGTCCTGCTGCCCACAGAGAAAAAGCAACTTTTTTGGCTCTAGCACATCCAATAAGCTTCATAACACAGAATAATGAATTTTAATTGCTAGAGCTAGTGTTGGTTAGTGCTCAGATGCTTCACAGGTGTCTCCTCTTGAATTTTTGAAGATGCAAAACCTTGTCTGTCATCCTAACAACTCAGTTTCATATTTATATATCTTACCAGTACATTCACTACTATATAAAAAATACAGGCACTCAAATACACACCCACCACTGTGTTACCACAACACACCATGTTTGTGACCAACAAAGATGTCAAAGTCAAAATATGGACCAGTTTCCCTCTGACTAGGCTAAGTTATTCCATAAAGGCAACTAAAACAATGGCCAGAGCATGGAATAAAGTGAATTATTCTGTTTTATTCACATTTAGGTAAATATAGTTACATTTAGGATGAAAAGGACAAAGCATTCATTAAAATAAAATATAAATACATTATCAAAGATGGTAAAGGTGCATTTAAAAGTTATTGTGGGCAGTGATAATATACTAATAAAAACCTATTAATGATGTCTCAGATAATGGAATCAGACTGAATTAAGCCTTTTTGGGTAAAACTTTGGCCAGAGTCCCAGTGCTGGCGTGCAGGAGACCACCCACTCACCCATTGTTTGTGCCACCCAAACCAGCCCTGCACAAAGGCAAGGCAGGAGCAACACTGCTTTAACAGGGCCCGCAATTAAATGCTTGTTGTCCTTCTAAATAACCTGGTCAGCAAACAGGATAAAAGCAGCAGCTCCTCAATAGCACCCAGGCAGCCCCCAGCACTCGGGGGCCAACGTCAATCAAAAGCTCCAGTTTCACTGACACCTTTGATGGCTTTCAATGGCCTTCAAGTGTGACCTAATTCCAACAGCTGGTTCCAGCAGCTGGATAATGGCCGGCACATGGATACCCTGCCGTGCTGCCAGGGGCCAGGACATGGAAGCCTGGCCTCCCTTGGAAAGGGGAAGGGGGAAACATAAAATAAAGAACTCTGTGCCTCTCTCCTAGCTCTGGTTGGATTGTCTGTCCCAGCCCCAGCAAAAAGAACACCAAATAAATTCCCAGCCCCAGCAGCTCTGCTCTCCCCGGGAGCCTGCTGGGCAAAGCCAATCCAGCCTGTAATTCTTCATTTATCCCCCATGCAGGGTTATTTATTCAGCTTTACACCCATACACACAACTACATCAACCAAGATATGAACCTGCTTTTACACCCCTAGGCACACACAGAACTACCAACCAATGCTCCTTAGCTCCTCTTTTCCAGCCAATTTCCAGCCTGAAGCAGACCAGGACTGAGGGTAAGGAAAGTGGCACTTCCCTGCTGATCAGCCTGGGAATCTCAAGGGCTTTTCCAGGACTGAACAGGCTGCACCCACACAAAGCCATGTTTATTTTGGAATATAAAGGGAGGGCAATGGAATCTACAATGCTGCTTTAGGGGAAAATGATAGATTTTTCAACTGGAGCTTAAAATATTTTAAAAAGTTTGGGACAGTCCCTGAGTGTCACAACTTTCAATCAAAAATATCCTAAAATGACTCTCTGTTTCTGATAATTTCCAAGTTTCACAGACAGCAGCAGCACAGAAACACAGGCAACATCTGTTTCCAGACCCTTCCTCTCCATGTGAGCAAGGACCCAGGTCTCCTGCTGTAACCACACCTTTCTGCAGCTCAGTTTAAGCAAGACTTCAATGAAATAATCATCAAAACATTTAAAGCCCCCCTATTCATTTGTATGACTGAAGGAATAACCTTGGAGGGAGAGAGTCTGGAGCCGTGAACTGCACTTCAGAAAGGTACAAAGTGGGAGAAAGAATGACAATTAATATTTTCTTTAGGCTGCAAAACTTAATGGTTTCCCAGAGCTATAAGGCCAAAGAAACTGCCTTGTCTAGCAGCTCCTCAAGTAACAATTTATCTAATCAGGGTGGCAATCAAAGAGAAGATTTTGTGTTTACTGATTGCACTAATCAAAATCACTTTTCCAAGGCAGCTAATTGACAAGTTTACTGCCTGCCACGCAAGTTATAAATCAGATGTCCTGCATTGCAGGAGCCAAATCCGCCATTCCCAGAGTGCTGCCACCCTGCACTTGACTCCCCAAGTTATCAGCACAGACAATTATTCATCAGCTGAAAATTGGTACATCCAAGGCAAATCAGGGAGCACTGGTGAGGAACACCCCCAGCCCTGAGGCGCTTTAGGAGGAGCTGGCTCCTGGCTTGACCGCATCGCCCTTCTGGAGGCTAATTTTACCACAGCATGTGTATGAAAACACCACACACCAAGTTGCTCTGTATCAGTCCCACTGAATGTGGGGAGTATGACCGCATCAGCTGTGGTTTTTCAGGAATGTGTAGGCTCCAGGTGCTTCCCAGCCTGGCCACACCACAACTGCAGCTCTCTCACAACAGTACAGCTGATGAACACAACTTGGACTCTGGAGAGAACCTTGTGTCATCCAAGAGGCCTTCCCATTTCTCCTGATTTGATTTTCCAGCTGAAGGTACTGGTGCTTTGATGAAGACACTTGGGGACTGAAGAGGCAACTGCAAAAGGGAAGAAGATGCTTAGGTGCATCTGAAGAGGTGCTGCCAGATCTAGGAACACCTCTGGGGACTCCAGGCAGAACATTATTGGGGGAAATTGGCCCAAGTGCTTGTGAATTCCCAACTACACTGTGCAGGTAGACTGCTCCCACTCAGCAAGAGCCTCACTACAGTGGGGTTTGGGGAGCTGCTGACACTCCTCATCTTCACAGGTCTGCTTGGCACCAGATGCACACAATCTGTAATCCAGGATGCGTTATGATCTTTGGGCAGGTGAACATCCAAAAGGCCGATCCCAGCAGAAATCCAGGGCTATGCCACCTGGAGGTGTTCTTCTAACAAGGGTTTAAGCAAGTCTGACTCTACCTGGTAGAAGAAGAGCTGAGGCACACATGGTTCACTTGGCATTGACAGTCCCAGGTGGGCCAGGCTGGGGCCTGACCCTGCAGCCAGGCAGCAGGATGGGTTTTGGGAACGGTTCTAGGGAGCAACACAGCCCTCAGGCTGTTTGATCCATCCTCTCGATGGACATGCGCTGTCCTCAGGCCCCAAATAATGAGGCACTGAAAGAAACAATCTCCAAACTCTAAGTCAAGCACTGCTGTAATCAGTTGCAAAGACTTGACACTGCAATCAGCGCAAATGAGAAGTTAATTAGAATTAAAGTCTAATCTCCTAGGACAGTCCTAGCAGAAGAGGAGGAACAACACCACCCAGTGAAGTGCCAGAGGACATGTTTGCAGCGTGCAGCACTGTGGTGTCCCATGAAAACAGAGTGCCAGGAAGTGGCTCTGGAAAGCATGGCTGGCGCACGACCCTGCGCGGTGAAGGAGCCTCCACAAGGCAGCTCCACCTGGCTCCTCTTCCTGCTGCTCCACACAACAGCAGCACAGCAACCTCTGCCTCATGGAAAAAGCAGCACAGGGAGGAGGGAAGAAAAGCCCAACCAATTGCTCTGAGGTTTGCCAGGCACATCTGCAGAACAGCAACTGGGGATGGCTGTGGCACTCCCCAGGGGGAGGGAAGCCTGCATCAAAGAAAGCCACTAGACAGTTTTCCAAGGCCAACAGATGAACTGGGATTTCTCCTGTAGCAGTGGCTCCAAGCCTCCTCAGTTTGAACCAGTCTATGGCACTGGGGGGGGGTATTTGCCTGCAGAGTGATGCCTGTTCAGCACAAGGGACTCGGGTGCCATGAAGACAAGAACTTGGGAGTGCCTCATTGACAGGATCAGGTCCAGGGACATGGGACAGAGAGAGCACATTGGAGAGTTTCCCACAACACATCAGGACTTAGCAGGAACAGCAGCACAGGGACTGCTGGGCTCCCAAAAACCTCCCCAAAATCACATAAATATTCTCTTTTTGGAGATGAATTTGCAAAGCCTGTCTGGTAGTTCCTGCCTTCCCATTCCCCACATTCTTCTTTCCAGATCATATTTAAGCACAGATAAATAAATGAAATAGATAAAGAGAGATGATGTTTAGACCAACCCAGCTGCGAGAAGCAGGAAGCAGAGGGCACTTACTTGACAGCAGTTTGGGGATCTGTTGCTGGCTGCCCATGAGGGGCCTGGCATAGGGGCTGCCGTAGGCTCCGAGTGGCACCGCATTGGAGTACATCCCTGGCATGCCCCTGTCCCTCGGCATCGTGTGCCTGTTACAGGACGAAATGGCAAGGCAGCAGGTCAGGATGCTGTGGTGAGCTCCATCTCCCAGCACAGCTGCCTCCCAGCCTATCCCATGCCCCCTCTCTTTCTGCTGAGCCAGGGATGCACTGGTGGATCATGGCCCAAGCACATCCTGACACACAGGGGCCTGGGGAGCTGCTCCCAGGAAAATGCTCATGTTTCCAATGGCACAGCTGTGCTTTTTATTGTGACTGTGACATGCACGAGGGTTCTCAAGTGCAGCCCCAGGACAGCTCTGCTTTTCCTTCCTAAAAGGGGGTACTTTTCCTTCTTGCACCTCCCCCAGAGCTGTAAGATGAAGAAGGTATTTTCTTTTCCTAAGGAGACACTCCAGAGTCCAACTTTATTTGCCAGTCTCCTTTAAAACATTCTCTTCTCTGGCTCTGATAAATGCATGGCTCCTTCCACTCCCCAATATGGAAATCCATTTAATTTTTAAAGCTTCTTTGTTTATAAAAGCTTAAAAGACATTCCTGTCTTCATTAGCAGTCTTAATTATCACTTGTGAATAATATTCTCATTGTACCTACAAACAAGCATCCACCAAACAAGTTTTAAAAAACCCCAAACAACAGGAAAGTAACTTAGAATTTTCTAGGAGGGGGAAAAAACCAAAAAGCAAACACGGCATTACTGCAAAATCACTGTAATGTTCAGTTTTCAGCAATATTGAATTTAAGTATCACACACTGAGGTGTCCAACATGGAAAACCAGCACCTAAGCTTGGACACTCCATGCCCATCTCTTTCTTGTTTTTAATTTAAAAAGAAAAAAGGAGGGCAGTCACCCCAGGAAGGCAGCAGTAACCCCACAGCCTTACCCCAAGGTTCTGAACGCTGACTGGTCCAAATGCACTGGTTTCCTGTCCCTGTTAAAGCCAAGCTGTGGTCTCCAAGGCCTGCCATCACTGCTGGTTTTTTCCCAGTCACCTGGCTTCAGAACTGGAGCAGGTTTCCTGAACAATAAGAATAGTTCCATAAGTACTTACCAGAGCAAATACTCAGATGGATAAATCAGAATGGAATGATTTGAAAGCTAGCAGCTGACACTTACTTTGCTCCAGGTAACACTGTAGCCTTGAAAACGAAGTCTTCAGCAAATTGTGGATCTTTGAATGAGATGCTAGAAGAAAGTATTTGAGGATTAGATTCATTGCATAATGGAGACAAAATGAAATAGTAGTCACTGCTTTATATCCAAGAAAGCTACAAGTAAACAGATGAGAAGAATAATCTCACTCTTCCAGCTGGAATTCATGTTTTCCAGGACCAAGAAAGAATGAGGCTACAAGGAAAGAGAATAATGGTTTCCTGGAAAATTCAGCCAGAGTGACACAGCCTGAAGAGCAATGCCCTGACTGCATATATGATCTCCAAAGACCGGACAAAAAATCCTTGTGACAGAGAAATGGGGAGCACCACAGAACAATTCTGATCTCTTGACAGTGGCAGATGGAAAAGCCAAACCCTTCCTTTAACTCATCACTCACAGGAATTACATTGCCATTTAGGACTTCCTTCCTACAGTGTCCTGACAAAGTGTAACTCAGCATTTATTACTTCTCTGCCTAGTTGTTGCTCTGGTTGAACCAAGCTGTGTTTCTCTGGAGAAAAAAATTACGTAGATGACAAGTGATTTTCAGTGTTTTGAGTGCTGTGCTTTGCACACCCTTGCATGAAAGCCCACAGTTTACTGACCTGACTGCAGAGTTCTGTGTCAGATCCCGCAGCATGGGAACAGGAGACTGCACCACCCTGGTGAAGAGAAAAACCTGTGTCAAAACACCACCAAACACATTTCTCACCATCTGTTGCTCTGTCAACTAAGCCTGCAAACATTTATTTCAAAGTTAACTTGCCTTTCCCCCTAAACCAAGTACTTCTAAAAGCACTGGAGTGACTAAATCCTTATTTCTTAATGTCACCTCTTTTGCAGCTGATGTGTGGGGACTCTCTAGGGTCTGTCTAGGGAAGCCAAGGCTGGAAGAAGGTTTCTTGTTCCTGTTCCCTCCAAGAACAACTCTGACTTGGTGATACTCTTCTCAATCATTACAAAAATGGAGAAATGTTTATTAGAGTGATCTGAGGTACATTTTCTGTCCAACCAAGCCAGTGTTTGTGCACTTAATGCAAACGAGGCACTGAACACCTGCTTGTATCTCTGAGCACAGTCAGAGAAATGAGTGCGCGTCTGCCAAGGTGAAGATTACACTGATCATTCCTCAAACTGGAAGCACTCTCTAAAAAACTAAAAGTATGAGTATTCTTTGTATGTGTAGCTGGGAACAGCCCTGATTTTAGTGCTGCAGACTAAATAGACAAAGCCAAAATATATCTGAGCTATCATTACCTGGATTTTTCTCTGATGTAATGCAGATTTGCATATAAAAAGCAGAGTTTTGGGGTTTTTAGGCAATGTGCACTAATGGGAAGTCACATCAGCCCACATTAACATCCACACAAAAGCAGAGAAGCCAAAACATGACCATACTAAACCAGACCACTGAGCACTTTTATTACCCAGGCCTTGTTTACCTCATAAAACAATAACTAAACACAAAAATCAGCCTTCCACAGGCAAAATTACAAACAAACAAAGGCTCCTCAGCAAATAAACAAATGCATTAGAGTTTTAAAGATATCTGAGGCTGCTTTAAAAGCCAAGTTGAGAGGTTAAAAAATGGGACCATAGAATGCAAACTTCACTTGCTGGGGGTTTCCTCCATGCTGGAGGTAACGCAGGCCTGCTCTGAATTCTCAGACCTACACATGTGGCTTTGTCTGGAGCTTTAATTTACTCCTTGTGGGCACAAAAACATTTCTGCTGCCATAAGAGCAGGAGGGATCCTCTAGCAGCAAGAACCCACCCCAAAGGCCACACTCACTGATCCGGAAGGACGGCGTTGTCGTTCAGGGTGAGCTTTCCCTGGATGCCGTGGCACAGCTCCGGTGGGATGTCCACTGCCTATGGAGGAAGTTCAGCTGCAGCACTTCAGACCTCCCGTCTCACCATTTCCACTGAACAACAAGTGCAACCTACCTCTGTGTTCTTGGTCTTGTACTGCTCCACAATGAAGTCACAGAGTGGATGGTACTTCCCGACAAAGAGAACATCACCGCCAAGGCTGTTCCTCCTGCCTGGAGAAATGATGGGAATAGGGCAAGAGTTCAGAGGAAAGAGGGAAGGAAGCAACGCAGCAAACCAGCAATGCTGTCCTGGTGACACCTCCACAAAAGCCAAGTTTCACTGTGATTTAGGAGATAGCTCTGAACATTTCCTGAGAACATAGGAAAGACATCTTCTAAGAGCAGGATGTGTCTGGTCCCAAGGACAGATGGCAGGCAGTAAAATAATGGAAATCTTGTGTTCAGTGGAGGAATGCTGAATTTAGAATAGAGTAACACTGCAGATACAGACAGAATTGATAAAAACCAACCCTAAACCCCACACACCTCCACAGTTTACCCACAAGAACCAGATGTTATTTCTGTAGAACAAAGAAACAAACATTAGCCTTTATAAGCTGAACAAGTGTTACAAAACAAATCCACTGAGGATCACTCTGATCACCAGCAGCACCCCTGAGGAAGAGTCCGTCATAAACTCAACCCAACCAAACATCAAGGACACCTTGTTCATTCATTTATGGTGAAATTCATAGGTAGCAATGAAATACCCAAATTCTTACTCTCTTCAGGAGTGAGGTCAGGGTACACTTCCTCCAGGGCAGCTCTGAGGCGTCGCTCATCCACAAAGGGCAACAATGCCACACCTGGCAAAACCAAAACAGTGTTTCCTCCCACTTGTTGAAAAAACCTAGAACATCCCCAAAACCAGACACCAGCATGGCAAGCTCTGATAAGATTCCTTAGCCAAGAAACAGCTAGAACAGTGTGAATCTGAAGGAATCACACTTTTGCTTCAGAAGTCAGATCTTTCTGTGGCTTTATTCAAACAAAACCTGTTGCACTCAAACTGAAAACCTAAAACTTTACCTGCAGTGTAAAGTACACCCAGCCACAGAATCTGGCAGACCTTGGAAATTAACATTCTCTAAAGAAAGGAAAAGCTGCATAAATGCTGTAGCTCTTTTTCCATTCTATGTGTGCTCCAAAATATTTCTAAATTCCCCAAAGTATTTTTGGCACAGTATTAACGAGCCACTGATTGTGCAGAACAAGATCCATTAATTAAATGCAAAGGAGACAAAAGACAATTACACACCAAGTCTCATAAAAACAGAAGAATGATTACTCTAGTTCAGGACAAATGAACAAATCTAGAATGACTGCTGAAATTACCAATAATCATTGCCAATCCAAAACCAGTTACTGAATCATAATTTGCTCTTCATACTAATTTCTTTACAAAAATAGACCTGCTGCAAAATACTTGTCCCCACAACAAGTAACACGTTACCTTTGTGACTCAGTGCAGTGTTTTCTCACTAAGATAATTTTCCAATTTCTTTCTATTTTTACAGGTTTTTAAGACTAATGTCTAAAAATTAAAAAAAGGAAAGTTGAAGTTTTACCTTGCCAAGCATACTTCTTCCCATTCAGATCAATAGCAAAATCTTCAGGGTAGAAGTCAATGATGCTTGATTCCTCGAATTGAAAAAACAAAAATCACTCCTAAAGTCAACTTTGACATGGGTTCAAAATGTCACATGATACCAAACAGAAAGGTCTTTGATAACAGAAACAGCTTTCATTAAAAGCCATTTAAAACCAAAGTGAGGATGGGCACTTGCATTACTCAGAGATTTAAAATAAGAAATTAAGGAGGAGAGAAAAATTAGGATAAAGAAGAGAGATAATTAGGGTAAGTTGTCTGCTCCCCAGCTAAGTTTTGGAAGATTTCTAGAAGAAACGAAACCATCTGACATGTAAGAGAACTGGGAAATGACATCTGAGTTCCAAGAAATCACTTTCAAGGAATTTGAAGAACCACTGCAATCTACCAAAACCTTTCCCTCCTGGTCTGCAGCATTTCTCTGCCTGAAGTGAGAAGCAGTAGGTCCCCTTTACACCAGTGCAAGATGACCTGAGCTTCCAGACAGGAATACAAGAGGGATTCTCACTGGGTCTGTCATGAGTTTCCTCCAAGTTGGCGGCAGGAAGTTTCCACTGGCGGCTGGGAACACCCCCATCAGCTGTTCAAGAGGCTTGAACTGTTGAGAACAGACAAGCAGGTGTGGGACACTTGGAATGAGAGGCCAAATCAGCAGTGAATGAAGCGATAAATCAGGAACCCTACCGGTTTGGAGCCCTTCTCAAAGTCTGAAGGCATGTCTGCGATGCCTTCGAAGTCTGAGGCAAAGGGAGCGTAGTGAAAAGGGTAATACCAGTTCCAGGATGCACAGCCCTGTGGCAAGAAGGTGGGAGACACAAAAAATCAGACATATCAGCAAATGAAAATCAGGCAGCCCAGTCACCAAACATGACAACATGGCAGAGAGCAGCTTACACTCCCGTTTTCCACAGCAAAATCCCAATGCTAACTTGAGAAAGTGTGGGAGCAGAGACCCCCAGCATGCCCTACTGGGTGTGCAAATGTGAACAGTATTTGCTGCAGACATGCTGAGAAACATTCTGGTTTTCACTGGTGCTCCTCTCTCCAGTACCAGCACTACTGCACACTTGGAGTAGCACTTTGCTCTTCACGTCTTGTTCTCCTGCCTTGAGCAGTGAGGAATACAAAGTGTGTCCTCAGAAAAGAGAGAATCAGGCAAACTCAAAACACACCAGAACACTGTGCACTTCGTAAAGGAAATGTGGCTCCAGAGGGTCTAAGTCAAGCATTCACCTCCTCAGCTATTTTTCTTAGCAGTACTATTTGAAACAAAAGCTCACTACTATTTTGACTTCCAGATCTGAATGATTAAATGTCAACAAGGCTCCTCCAGTGATATTTTTCGTATAATAGTACAGCACCTATAATTATTCTCTGCAGTCCTTCGAACAGATTTGGAATGTTTCAAAAGCCAGGTGGATTGCTTTCATTCTTCTTTCTTTTTTTTCCCTTCCCCCCCCGTGCCCAAACAAATGTTCTCTCTAGTGGGACATACCCTGCATTATTAGCTTTCTGTAGGAATAGAAATGCATGTAATATATTCTAGCACAAGTTTTACAGCCAGCAGTAGTTATTGGAGTCAATTTTTATTATGGTGAGAAGAAAAAAAGCCAAAGAAAGATCCTCAAGCAAACATATTTTGAAGTTCCCCCAGCCCAACAGCTTCCTAACCTCATTTCCATATCAGCAGGGACTGATTTTCTAGCTACTCCATGCCCATACAACATACTGGAATGGTCTTGTGCTCTTGTACCACTGAAGGGGACACTTTTACCTACAGCTCACCTGAAGGCTCATTTCCACCCCTGGAGGCAGATGGGCACATAGAGAGTTATGACAGTTTCCTTGTGTCCAGGATCCTGATAATTCCCACCTATAAAGGCATTCAGGTGACATCTGTCCTTCGTAAAAGGAGGTCATGCACACAAGGATGTAGGGAACTCAGCTTCCCTGCAGACGAGCTGCACCAGAACTTTCAAACCTTAAACTCGATGTTTTTCATCCCCCATAACAGATGAGCCAGAGCTCAAATTCAAGGAATGGTTAGATCAGGAGGGAAGGGGATACAGTCCCATTTTGTTCCAAGGGGGGAAGTGAAAAAACCTATTGGAAACTGCATTTTGTAGGCACCTGAGGTATCTGCCCTACCTGTGCTCCCACCTGAACAGGTGGCAGCCACTGAGGAAAAATATGAAGTTTTAAGAACACAGCCCCATGTGGAAGCTCTAAATTCCTGGTGAGACAGTACAAACTCCATGGGCTGGAGCACACTGTGCTCCCAGGTCACACAGCCAGTCTAACTGACTTTGCCTTCAGGTCATGGAGCTCCTTATTAACCATCGGTGCAACAAACCCCACCACAGCCCACTAATCTCTTGCCAGTCTGACATCTCAGTTATCGAAAGATTTAAATCTGATACAGATTACTTCAATCACAACACACTTCATGGAGCAGCATTACAATCTAGGGAGGAGACTGACAACTCTGTCCCTTGCAAATTCTTACTGGCATTTCACGGGCTTTGTTCTTTGTTCTCTCATTTAGTGACCTGCAGTGTCATTATTTGTGGGAAAGGGGAAATAGCAGCGGTTCTTGCTGCACAAAGTGCTGCTACCAGATGTGAGAACCAGAATCCCAGAATCACTGAGGCTGGAAAAGACCTCTGAGATGAGAGTCCAACCTGTGACCAATCACCAACTTGTCAACCAGATCAGAGCATTGAGTGCCACATCCAGTTGTTCCTTCAGCAGCTCTAGGGAGAGTGAAACTGCACTTGAACCCCCAGTGTTAAACAGAATGGGCACACGTTTGTTTTACACCTTCAAAAAAAACCCACAGCTTTTCCAAAATGAGCGACAGACTTAAACAAATTCAGACAAGAAAATCTGGGGTACCTGATAATAATATCTGAGAACCCAGCAAAGCCCTTCCACGTAGGACTGCACAACCTTGCGACGAAATTTCTCATCTGATGCGTCCACATCGAATTTGTTTTTATAGTAGCGCTGCTTCCAACCGCTTTCCCACAACCTGCAACACAACCAGGCATGGGTAACATGTTAAGATGGATGGGCACCTCAACAGATGCACATCTGCAGGTCTGAATTACAGTGAAAAACAAAGCCACTTGCTACTTCAGTTGCCATTTATATACAGTTTAAATGAAAGCAGAAAAAGCGATGCTCAGCAGCGACAGAATAAAATGTGACTGTTGGCAGAATTGATAAGAGTTTTCCTGCTACCTCAAATATAAAGGCAAGCAAATGCGTAACAATTTATATGTTCTGCTGCTGTTCAGACAAGCTGTCATTACCAGAGACACTTCTGCAGCTCAGCACCCTGTGCCTGCTGCCTCACATCAGATGAGCTCCCTTTCACACAGGATTTTCAGTCTCTCACACCAGAGGTGGACATTGGGATCACAGGAGCCACCTTGGCCACAGTTCATTCTTCCTTCACACAGCTCCCCCTCATGTCTGTCCACAGATGGGGCAGGGAAAGCAAACGCTGGTTCCCCTTTCACACATGGGCAGCTGCACCCTTCAGCTCTGCTGTATCATGTCATCAAAGAACCAAACTAGTTAAACCTCATAATTCCTTAATAATTATTTGTTTTCTTACATGGAATTTTATTCCAAACCACTCTAAGAGGTCACCTCAAGCTGACACTGGTCAGATGCTCCCAGAGCCCTAACTCCTGTGTATGGAGCTTTAGGAGAGAGACACGATCCATTTAAGCTTCCTTACAGGATGCACATCTCTTTGGCTCTGCAAAGAGGATCTTCCCTTGCTTCTGTTTTGAGACAGTTGCTCAGGACACTTCATAAATCCTTCCATCCTTCCAAGACAATTCACACTGATGAGCAGGCAGAGATGCCAAGAGATGCTTTCAAGAATTCCAGAAAAGCAGGTATGCAACAACAGAGCTCCTGGCACTGAAGGCTTGAGGGATGGAGTCAAGAACATCTGCAGGCTCTGAGTTGCCTGGCAGACAGACACTTGCATAAATTCAAATAACCTTTCTCTGAGATGAAACCCATCTGTAGCCGACTGCAACAATTTGTTCTGGTTTCAAAGTAATTCTAAATACAGAATTTATTTTCACAGTGTGGCTGTATCTAGGACATCGATGCAGTTCTTTTTATTTACAATGGCAAGCATAGAATTAATTTCCACTCAGAAAAGGACATGAAAAAATATTCTGAGCTACAAAAGATTAAAAAAACTGTTGTTGAATGTAGCACATCCTTTTCCTTGGCAATACCAACCCTGTCAGAACCACTGCTGCTGATGAATCACCACAGTTCATTCATACTGTTCAAGCTTCTTTTACCAGCTCTGCTAACACTCAGATGGAAATCAGATGGCATTGTTTATCCTTAAAACATATTATTTTATATAAAAACAATGCTTGATTGATTAAAAAAAAAACCAGTCCCTTCAGATATAGACACACTGGAAAGAAAATAAGAATGTGATATTGCTAGAGCTGATGGGCCACATGTCACAAATACATTGTTATGACTGTGACTAGAACTCCACAAGGAAAGAACCCTGAGTGTTTTCCCACATCCACCCATGGCCTGACTCCACAGAAGACAAACCCCTGTGGCTGCACTTTTCAGGAACAGTTGTAACGGCCTTCACCCTCGACACAAACAGCAAGAGTTTCATTAAAACCCTTGATCAGTGCAGACTCACTGGTGGTTAATTCCCAGAAAATTCCTGTCTCAACCATCCCAGACTCAGCCCTCATGAGACAATGCAAGAACTCAGAGACAAACCAGGGCCTGCTGCAAATCAAAGATGATGAGAGCACAGGAAGCAAGGATGGATACTGCTGCCCAAGTGCACACAGCTCCCAGATTCCAGGAACAGTGGCATTCCGCTCACATAATCAGGGAATGTCTCGCCAAGCTTGGTCTCAGAGGGAGCAGTGGCTTGGAGGCTGCAAACCTGCATGCATACTAATCTGGATACTTAGCTTGAACAGCCAGAGCTCACTCATCTCACTGGAATTTACTGGATATCTTCACCTTCCACATTAATTACCGCTGGATAAAAAGATCACAAAAGCATCCGAAGGCATCGCTGCACTGAGCTAAATGGTATTAATTAGGCTGCACCTATCTCAGCAATTTGTTAACAAACTGCTACAAAAAATGGCTTCACCTGATATTATCCTCTGGCTCAGGTTCACTGTCACTGTCCTCAGGTTTTCGTTTAACTCCTCCTCCTCCCAGGGATGGGCTGCCATCAGGAGTCAGGCTAGTGTTTGGAGATGCTGAAGTTGTCTAGGGTCAGAATTATTACAGATAAACAGGGGAAGGTGGTGGGGGGGAAGAGGAAGATTTATTAGGCTTTTAAAAATAAAGTTAAAATTAACAGCTCTGTGATAATCACAAGCCTTCTCTTCAGCCCCAAAAACCTCCAGGCAAAGGCTACACAACCCTTAACCCATCATAGTCAAGGGGCAAAAGAGAAAACCACATCCCTGTTAAAAGGCAGGCATTGATGCACAGAGGCGAAGATGTCACTGGCTTTGAGAAAGAAATGGGTGCAATAAACACAGTATGAATTGATTTATAAATACCATTCTGGATATAGTCCAATTTTGAAACACCACGGCAGCTTCTGCTACAACTTCCTTTTGAGGCACTAGTGAAAAAAGGTGCTTCCAACTCAGAACTGCCAGACATACTGAGTTCCTTCAGAGCTGGTCTCTTAAACTCCTCTCAAATTTATCTATTTTAATATTAGAGCCTAAAAGAAATGTCTCCCATTCCATAAAGGAACTAATTTGCGTAACTCAGGTGCAAAAAAGTTTTGAGATTAAAAGGGAAGAGCAGCAGAAATTATACCTTGAAAAACCACATTGTATTTAGACTCCAGAGATAAAACACATCTTTGTGATGAAAATAACTTTTAATCTGTTTGCTGTTTGGATGAAGATTTATACCAAGAAAGAAAATATTTATCATAATTGTTGTTTAAAGCTAACAGGACTTTTAACAGAGCACTTCTTTCCAGTTTTCCCTCACTAATACCTTGCTCAAAACTTCTTCCAAGTTTCTCCCTTCCCCAGGGAAAAGCATAATTCCAAGCAGAAATAAAGAAGACAATTTTATTCAAACATGCTTAGAAAAATCACTTATTAAAAGCCACTTCCTTGAAGAACAATGTTTGAGGTGTCAGCCTTTCAAGAAATCTTGACAGAGCAGACAAAAAGGTGCCTGGAGTAACACGATTCTTTCCTTTCTCTGTGCAAACACCTCTGAACATCTACTCACTGAGTTCTGCCTGTCGTGCATCCTCATCTCAAAGGCAGCTTGTCGAGGGTTACAGATTGCTTGAGGGCTGGATCGATTTCCCAGGGCCTGAGGGGAAAACTGACCACCAGGAATAAAGGAAGGCTGATCCCTCTGCAAGATAAACACAGACAAGGCTGCTGAAAGGGCTGTGTGATCTCCCCAGCACCGGGATGATGCTCTCTCACAATTTTCAGATTAACATTATGGGGAAATGAATGTACAAAGGCACATTTTTTGAATATGGAATAGGAAAAAAAAACCCAACCTAATTTAGATTTTTTTAAACTTTGAAATAGTTTACACACAAGCCAGCAAACACCATGATTACACCTGCAGTTCCAACATCCAAAAACTAAAGTAGACATTTAAATTCTTGCTAGTTTCTGCACTGGGTATGGAATTCACTTACCTTCAATCTCTTCCTTTTTTCTTTTTGCCGTCTTTTAAAGTTATCCTAAATGAAGAACAAAGAGAAATAAAGTCAGTCAAGGACACAGACTCCTTGGCAAACGATTTCATTATAATCCTCAACTGACCAAGCCACAAGGTTTTTAGGGAATGTTCTAAATAAGACATAGGTCAATTCTAGTGTCTGTAAATCCAACAGAAATGGGATGGAATTTTCTACCCTACCCTGAAAATCTATGGGGAAAAAAAATCAACTGGGTACTCAAAGCTCCAAAACTTTGGTAAGGACTTAAATGATCTACTAAATTTAACTGCAGCCTTACTTGGGGGTGACAGCAGTGTCAAAGCACACAGACTCCTTACCTGTACTGCAGAGCTACCAAAAAAAAAAATGTCAGAGAGACATTACAGTCTTAGAAATAAGAAAAGAGACTCAAGGAAAGATATTTCTTATTCTGTGATTCCTGGGCCAGCTGAAAACTTGAAAACCAAACTGGCATTTCTAGGAAAAGAAACTCAGCTGGATGTACAAGATTCTTTTTTGAGTCTGGAAGAATTTACCAGAGATTATAACAATGAAAATACAAATTTTGGAGTCTTTTCTTTTTCTTATTCTCTTAAAGGAGTCTCTCCAGTTAACAGTAAGCAATTAAAACCTAACTCCAAGAATGTCAGAATAACAACAAAAAAATTACATCGTCATCTTTCCTCTTTTTGAAAATACTGTCTTCAACTTCCCCAACAGCCAGCATGATCATCTGGACCCGCTGCAGGTTCACAAACCCACTTTCAGTCAGGTAGCCCTGCAGGTCAGAGAATAACAGTTGAAAAGCAAGCCCGTTTTGTGGCAAAGACCCATATATTTTTAAAGGAAAAGGAAAAACTCTCACCCCGGTTTTGTGCACCACGTTTTTATAGATGTTAACCAAGCGATCGATTGCTCCCTCCCTAAACACAAACCACAGAGTGAGACTCCTGGTAGCGAAAAGCACAGGAGCTGTTCTTGCAGGAAAAGAACAAGATTCTCATCTACCTGATCTCCAGAGAAGGCAGATGAGGAAGGAAGTCATTCCCCACAAAGAAGCACATGAAGACCCAGTCATCAACACTCCTTTCAAAATCAAAAGTGAAAGGCAAGCTGGCCATGGTGAGCTCTCTCTCCAAATACTGCAACACACACACAAGAAGAAGGAGCTCAGAGAACACTGCACAGGGTTTGGATGGTATTTATAGCCAGCAGCTGCAGCAGCTGCTGCACCTCACCTCTCGCAGGACACATAGGCGGATGAAGATGAACTCTTGCTCTGAGATCGGCAGGGTGTCGGCAAACTGATCGTGCTGAAACCAGAGGGGACTCACATCAGATCCAAGTGCATTCCAGAGCTTCTCCAGCCCCACTTCAAGGCTTGCTTCAAGAGGAGTTGAGAGAGATCCAAAAACAGGCTCCCAAGCCCTTGTGCCAAGCATGTATTTTGCTGCTTAGCACATGTGTTCAGTTACTGATTGTTTGTTCTCATTCAGTGGGAAAAACCCCAAACAACAAAACACCACAAGTGTGGAAATCAGGTTTGGTATGACACTTCTGTATTTTTACTTCCAAGGGGAAAGCTACGTATTGCCAGCAACAATTTGCACCATGCTTCAGCTAAAACCAACAGCAACAACAATTTGAGAATCTCCTTATACTCTACAGATAGAAATAGCAAATTTCTTTTGCTATTTCCTAGAAAAATCCTAGAAATAGAAAAAAAAATCCTAGAAATAGCAAAATTCTTACCTTTCCTTGTTTCTCTCTGGGCAGACCTTGGCAATCTTTAACCTCATGCCCCATCTGGTTACAGAGAGCACATGGCTTGGGTTTGTTTGGTTTGAACTCTTCCCTAATGATGGTGAAGTTTGGTTCATGTGTAGCTAAGCCAAGCATGATCAGATCAGCTACCAAGCAAGGGAGAAGAATAAAATGTGATTAAGGATAAACATAATCAAGTTTTGGTTGTTTTGTTTTTTTTTTTTTTTTTTTTTTTAATGTTTAGAAGCAAAGTGGATTCTGCTTCAAGCAAGATACTGATGTGATTACCCAGGAACCACAAGCAAGAGAGAACTCACCATCAGCCCCACACAGACAGTGGTGAGTGTTTGGGTCGTGGTTGGGTTGAGCTGCACAAAAGAAAATTACATTTTGTCCAAGTCATGCTAAGTAAGTTATTACTGAGCTTAACTTAAAACAAAATGTCCACATTAATTGGAATTTTACCTCTTTGTCTCCTGATGTAATCCATGATTTTATGCTCCCCTTCACCAGGAGCACTGGCATCTGACAAAATAACCTGAAAAGCATTCAAATCATGGCAACAATTAATACTGCCACAGGAAAAAACCCAGTAACTTATATACTGAACACAGCATCTGACTTATGAATACTTGAAATTCTAATTTGTCATTTGAGCTAAAATATTGTGATTTAAGATGAAAATATTTACAAGCAAGGAGCAAGTGAAGAGACTTTCACTTTGCTCTACCAGTTCCAGGCTGAAGCTGACACTGATTCAAATTCCACTGAAATGATCACATCACGTTTCATGCGTCCAATAGATTATCAGGGCAATGAAATGGGCACTAGAGAACTCCCATATTCAGCTCATTGATGCACTGAAACATGATCTCATCACCCCCTCCTCACCCTGACGAGAATTAGTGTTTAGAAAACCCCTGTCTGATGGGGGGAATCAAGCAGAGCCAACTGCCCTCTAATTAGAGCACTTGAACAGTCAGCTGTGGCGCATAGCACAGGCAGCTGCATTAGCTGCCTGCACTGCTCCTTGTGTGCAGCAAACACAGGGCTGTCACAGACAGAACTGGGGGAGTGGAGTGCCTGGGCAAGACGAGGGCAGAATCTCCCAGCCCAGAAAGGCAAGAAAGCTGGCACCTCTTATTTCACTGCCTGCCATTAGAGCAACAGTGAAAATAAAGCCTGCTGAGAACGCAATTACAAAAAAAGAAACAGTGCAAGAGATAAAACTACAATGTATCTTGACACTTCTCCTAAAAGCAGAAAAAGTATTCCTAAAGCCCTTTCTCCCATTATAAGAAATTGTGGCTTTCAGCAGCAAACCTGCTCCTTGCCCTTCAATGAATCACAGCAAATGGTGCTGGGAGATGGAGTTATCAGGACAGAATGGATCTCTGAAGCCTCAGAGTGACATGCCCCTTGGCCTGCTGTTAATAACAGCTCACAGCCAGGCCAAATGCCAAATCTGTTAAATTTCTACTCTTCAACTGGATCTCAGCCCAGCCCCAACATCTCCTTCATCTCCCTCAAGTGTGAAAGTGGGAAACTCACTGTCAGGTTCTTCCAGCCTGGGTCGCTGTTCAAGCGGTCAGCAATGTAATAGCGGAGACATTTAGCAAGATTGTCCATAAACTCAGTTCCCTACAGAGAGTTGGAAGGAAAGGAATTAAACCAACATTCAGCCCCTGGCAATTCCTGGGTACAGGGCCAGGCCACTCACCGGGGTGATACAGTTGCTGTCAAACCTCTCCTTCACCTCCTCTGGAGGCAGATAGCCACCTGGAGCAACAAAGAGCAGAGTAACATAAAGATGGACCATTGCCAACATTATTGCATGGCAAAACCCAGACAGCTCCCCTGCGAATAATTAACTTGCTGAAACCAGCTTGTTTAAGAAAATTCCCACAAAACCAAACCAAACCAACTTTTACCATTGCATTATCTCCATTCTACAAGGTGTTACCACATTTACAAACATTGGTTTACTTCAGCAAGGTGATTTCAAAGCCCAGCCAGCAGCAACACACTCCCCTCTCATTCCAGCTGTGTCACCACCACCCTCAAAGTTGCTCTGATTTTTGTTTCCTCACTGAATTTAGAGTTTCCACTGTCAAGTAACTCCCCTTGCTGGCAGCTTATTATCCCTGTAGAGGAGTGTTTCCATCTGATCCCTGCTTTTAAACCTCAATCCTCCTTTCATCAAGCCCTACAAATGTGTACTTCCTTCCAGAAGGGTTTTTTGGTTGTTTTTCACTGCATTTATCCCTGCTCTTCTGTTCAATTTATTTTCAAAAGGAATTAAGAGCACTCAACAGAAACTCATTTCAGGCAGGAGACTGAAGAAGAAAAGATGACATTTTGTTTTGTCTCAGTTCTTAACTTTGGAAAACACAGATCCAACCTTCCCCAGGCTTATTCTTCCCTTCTCCCAGCAATGCACACACTTCTCTTAAACCCTACTGAGGTGATCAAACAACGTGATTCTCAAGGAAAAACCTCTGATAAGGCCACTGCTCTACCTTTGGCCAGAATTTCTTGTCGGATTTTTTGCTTCTCCTCAGCAGCTTCCATGCCCTCCTTTGAGGCTCTGAATCGCCTGGACCGCTGTTGATTCATTTTGGCACGTGGGGCCTAAAAAAAGTACAGGAGATCTTGGGTCACTTTTTGCATCTAGACAATCTCTCCTGTCCTGAGAGCTGCTTTGAGTCACAAGCTATTACAAAGAGTTGACCTCTCATCAGACCTACTGATGGCCAGGTTAGATGGAGCAACCTGTAATAGTGGAAGATGTCCCTGCCCATTTGGAAGTAGGTAATCTTTAAGGTCCCTTCCAGCACAAACCATTTCATGATTCTGTGCACTAAGGGGAGATGAGGATTTTCCAGCTGGAAACCCAGTGTGTCAATACTCACCACTCCATCTATGGCCATATAAAGGAGTCTCCTTGGTCTCACAATGTTGAAGATCCTGTCGATATACTCAAAAATCGCCACCATCATCTCATCTTCATTTTTGGGTGCTGGCCTAAAACAGAGCATTCAATTTAACACCTGAAATCCTGTCAGAGATTAATCCTGTAAAGAGAGAGATGTCACCTGCAAAGACCCAAACAAAGAGCCTTACTTGTCCTCTGGGTGTGTGCAGGGGTGAATGATGCCGTTCATGTCCAGGTAGAGGTTGTCGAACTCCACCTCGTTGGGGTTGGGCTTGCTTGTGTCAATGGGGACCTTGACACCATTGCACTCTTTGACCTGGGGATGCAGTGGGGACAAGGATTTCAGCTACTAATGCACAGACTCACGAAAGCCTGTTTTGGTGTTAACAGCAGCAGCAGAAAAAAAGAGCAATAAGTACCCACACTACCTGCAACTGCACTTTTCACTATTAAACAGCACTTCTTTCTACAGCTGTTTTAACCAGAAAACATGATGATGGGTTATGGAAGAGTTGTTTTTTCCTCCTGACAAGAAGTTCCCATATCTCATACTATTTCTTCATCCTAAACCGCCTAGAGCCACCTGTGCCTGGACTGCTCCAGCAGTGGATTCGTCAACATCCTCAACAATCATGGTCACTTCTGTTTCCTCACCATAATTTCATTTTTGTTTTGTTTGGACCTTTGTTGTCTTTGGGCTTGTGGTTTGGTTTTGTGGTTAGTTTGGTCAAAAGGCAATTAGCAACACTGATTCTCCCTTCCACCAGCCACAGGTGTAACACGGATTAAACCTTAAGAGCATGGAAGAGACAGAACCTGAGCAAGGAAAAGCCTGATGATTTTCAGAGTAATTCTGTCTGGAATGGGTTATAACACACCCAAAGGTGAAACAAAGTGTGCTCTTGAACAGCTGGGCATAAAGCCAAGTTTAAAAATGAATGGCATGTTCTGAGATGAAAGCTATGGTTGCAGGAGTGTCTGGGATGAGGGAAAACCGGGATTCTGCTGGGTCTCCAATCACATGGAGCTCAGCAGCTGCTGCTGAGCCAACATTATGCCCTTCCCAAACTTCTGTCTGCAGACAGCCTGCTACTCACTGAGTGAGTTCCCCACATCTCTGATGGAGATTCAGAAAGAAAAAAACCCCAAAACTTACAGATTATGCCATCA
Organism: Vidua chalybeata; assembly: GCF_026979565.1. NCBI lineage: Eukaryota > Metazoa > Chordata > Aves > Passeriformes > Viduidae > Vidua > Vidua chalybeata. The sequence continues at coordinate 39,190,883 of NC_071532.1, forward strand.
ACTTTGGAAAATTTTCCTGCTTAAAGCAGCAGCAGGACTGGCTGACTTCTTATCCTCAGAATGAAATCCTCTAAAGTCTTGATGCAGTATTTACATTTGGCACAGTTATCCTGACAGATGCCACCCCCAAGCACCACTGTTTGCCTCCTTTACTGAACTGAGCTCTCCAGACACACACACACACACACTCAAAAGAAGGTGGTGTTAGCAGAAACTAAGTGTCAGTGCAAACATTGTACCTTCTTCTGGGCTACCCCCTGGATTCTCCTTGATCCCCAGCCACCCTCTCTCCAGAGCTAAATGGGATTCAGAAGGAATCCCAGCTCTGTGAGGCAGAAAATGAGCCCCCCTTCACAAACCCACTGGGGTTCTCATACAGCAGTCGTGTGGAAGGAAGGCTGAAGTATGTGGCAGCGATATCTCTTGTCATATAACTAAACTGTTCACTTCTCATCTACAGCCTCTTTTGAAACCATTGAAAACAGATCTTCAAACATGATACTTCAGCTGCAGCTTTATTAATTCCTGTCCATTTGATTAAGAATAGTCTCTCCTGGATTTTTTATTATCTTCAAGATCTTCCTCTCATTCTTCCTGCTTAGCTTAAGAAGAAAATTATTTCTTTTTCTTAAATCTGATTAATCTAGCAAGGTAAGAGAACAAGGATCAACTTTTCAATATTTCAAAGAGACAAGCTACCAGGAGATACAAAATTTCTGATTAGAGAGATTTACAGCAATCCTAAAACACACATGGAGCTGATTACATCATGAGAGAAGCTTAAATTCATTGACACTAAGACAAACCACAGCTTCTCCCTGCTGTCCTAGTCCACTCTCAGATTCATGACCAGATTTGAATATAAAAAAATGTTAATGAGTATGATTTATCCATGTGCTGTCCTGGCTGTAATTGCAACATGCTTTTGAGTTGGAACAAGGCAACATGGATGAGGACAGCAAGACCTGCCACTTCACTTATGGCAAATGCAATTCAAGGAATTTGTTGTGTCTTTCCACTTATTTTAATAAATAACTTTGGCTGGTACAAACTCAATTATTGAAGACTGAAAAAAAGACACACAATCAGTAAAATCAGGGCTATGCAAACCTCTGTTTTGCCTAAATGTGAGAGCAGCTTTGATTACACAGAGATTAATCTAACATTTACAAATGTGCTGAAAAAGGCAAATCTGCTCTTAGAGACAACTGCCCCGAACTATTACAGATATAATTGCTGTTTAAATTGTTTCTGCTTTTCAATGACAGATCTTAAAGGGTTATCCAGGACAGCCCCAGAGGCTGAGGGTTCCCAGAGCCTCAGGAGAGGTCACATGGTGCAAAGACCAGAAGAGCCAGTGCTGCTGGAGCACAGCATTAAGAGAAACTGTTAAGCCCACAACCCCCCTTTTTTCCCTACAAGAATTCCCAGACAGATTTTAGATCTTAATTATCTCCCATTAAAAATTTACTTCTCACAGCAACAGGTAACAAACTTCTTACCTTGCTGAGGGCCTGAAATCACAGCTGTAATAAAACCACAACAGCAACTCACAATTTTAACCAAACCTGTGCTTCACTGCCTGAATCTGAAACACAAAAACACCCTGGAAAAGCACAGAGCTGAACAGCCTGCTGCAGGCATGGCACACATGCAGCTTCAACATGAAATTCCACCATTTCATCCTCTTTTCCCTGATCTCCTCCACCGTGCTCCCACTCTTTATCATCTTCCAGGTGTTTCCCCAAGATGAGCACACTGTGGGAGGAGAAGCAGAGAGGAAGAAGCCCCAGCACACGCCCTGAACTTTCCAAACAAGCAGACCGCAGCCAGTACAATCTAACAAAACAGAACACAAATTATTTGGAAAAGCCTATGGGAAAAGCAGTTTAGAAAGCAAGAACTCCAGAGTCTGCCTCCTCAGAAAGGCTTGAATTAGCCCTGAGGAGGAGAACTTGCCACGCTCAGGGCACAGTAAATCCACCACGGTGCAGCAACTGAAAGCCTGCCGCTGAAGGGAACCCCCCCCCAACCCCCATCCTCCCTGTCCTCTCCCGCTGTGTCCCACAGGACGGCACAACATCCTCCTGGTTGCAGGCATGTGCCTGAATGAACCAGCCCAAAAAAAACATGTAAACAAACATCATTTCAGCTGCAATACTGCCTGGAAAGGCAGCTGTGTCATAGCCTTCACTGAAACCTGCTGCTGTTGCCATTGAAAGCCAGATTTTAGAGGATGTCATTGGAATAACCAGCTCCCTGTTTGGCCAGGAAATGTTTATCCTGAACTAGAAAACATCAGCAACGAGAGAAAACCCCCTGAAGCTGATCAAGGTTAGAGCACAAGCACAAGCTTGGTGTAAGTCTTGGATGTAGCGCCAGAGGCAGCTGCACTCATGATTCCAGCAAGTCCCGAAGCTTGCTGCGGCTTCTAATTCTCCTCCAAAAAAGTTGTGGGAAAGCAAGGACTGTGAAAAACATTCAAGAAACAGCAAAAAGCACTCCCACTGCTCCCTACTCAAATGTCACCATTGCCTCAAATCCTACTTTTCCGGGTCGAAGTCGCATGAGGGCAGAGCCGAGGGCGTCGGGAAGGGCTGGAATTCCAGCGAAGCGGCCGGAGAAGGGAAAATCGGAAGGGAAACTCGATTCCCTGCTCCGGTGCCCAGTCCCACTTCCTCCACGCGCCCGTTCCTTCCAGGAGCGCTCACGCGCGCCAACGGCACTGAACGAGGCGCTGGGATAACTCCTCCTGCACAGCGGCCCCTTCCACCGGGACTAAAAATCCGGAAAAAACTCCAAAACCCCAAAAAAACCCAAACCTCACCCAATCCTAAACAACACCCGAGCCAAACCCAAACAAAGCCCCAATCCATCCACCCACTGACCTGCCTTGGAAAGGCCTCGGGGCAGCCCACAGGGGCACACCGGGGACTCAGCACCGGGGACTGCACCGGTGCGGCCGCATCGGCCCCGGCCCCCCGCGCCCGCCCCGCGGAGCCCCGGGGCGGCCGCCAGCGGGCCCATGCCATGCCGGGCGGCCGGCTCACCTTCTCCTCGACGCAGTTGACGATAATGGAGGGATACTTGCGGCTGAGCCAGCGGAAGAAGGCCGGGACCCCCATGGCGAGAGCGGGACGGGCTGCGGCGAGCAGGACCCGCGGCACCGGCGGCACTTCCGGGGTCGGGGGGCGGCGCGGGGCGCGCCGGGAAGGGAGGGAGGGTGCGCGGTCACGTGGGTGCGCGGTCACGTGGGTGCGCGCACGGCGCCACCGCTGCCGCCATGTTGGGTGCGGGCTGAGGGCGCAGCAACGGTGGCCTGAGGGGAGGCCAGGAGCGTGAGGGGACAGCGCCCCCCAAAACGTGTCTGGGCAGCTTCTGGGATACGAAAGGGACGCTCAGAGGGGAAAAGCAAAACCAGAGGGCACAAAAGTGATATCCAGGAGGAAAAGCAAAGCCTGAGACAGCCCCACTGCTGCCCTCATGCTCAGCCAAGACAAGAAGTGTGGCAACTTCTCTTCAAAAATGGCCATAAACGAGCAGTTTAATAGGAGAATCACCTTCCCTTAGCACCTTGTTAAAAAGCAAGCATGGGGTGCTGCTGTGGGGTGCTTTAGGCTGCACACATGGCAGTGTTGCCCAACAAGTCAATAATTAAGAGAGACATAGATGATTTATTTCAGTGCTGCGTGAGCTGCATGCTCAATATATTCCCTAAATCCAGCACAACCACTGTTACTTATACTCAGAAATCCAGAGTTGGCAACTTCCCCAGCACAGCCTCTCTTAGGATTGATCAGTAATTTCCACAAGTTACATAATCCCAGCCAACTCTTCCACGTGCTCAGGGGAAGGGTCTGCACCTCTTCTTGGCCTATAGGTGTGAGTTTCAGTGTTACAACAAACACAGTTCAGCTATAGGATACATGGAATTTGGGTGCTTTGCCAAGTTAGGAATGTACACATAGGCATCAACATCTAGATTTCCTACATCCTTAAAGCTTGGTGGTTCCAGGGTGTCCTTGAAGGGATGCACTAATTAGGTCTCTGCATGAAAGTATACAAAAATCTTACATTAAAGAACATCCCGACTTCAGACAATTTTTACTTATCCCGTGTTTGGCAATAACAGGAGCAATTCAGGGCATGGCTGCTCTGTGCCCTCTGAGGGGACATTTCCAGTGGGAAATGGCTCTACGTGATTCCTGAGAGCAACACGAGGCAAAGAGTCTCCGTGCCCTTGCTCTGCCTATGGCTTAAGCAAATACTGTTAATTTGTGACTGTTCGACGGCACCAAAATGAAATTAAATGGTTGGGAATTAAAGGGGATTAAGACAAGGTGGGTTTTGCTCTGCCGTGTCCCACTGCCACACATCAGCTCCATTAGCAGGGCAGCCACAGGGCCAAGGACAGGGAACGGTGGCCCGGGAGTCATTAACAAAAATAACAAAATCTCAGCAGTGCTTGCTGAGTCAGTGCCGCCGATTTGGGGAGCAGAGGGGAACCTTGGTACGTGGCTAATTCACTGTAGAATAAATTAACCCAATATTGTGTCTCTCATTATTCTTATCCTCACTTGGCTGTTGTTAAGCCGTTTTCCGTTGTCATTCCTCTCAATAAAATCTGTGACTTGAATAAATTTCCCCTGCAACTTTGTAGTCGCACCACACCTGTGGTATCAGCTGAAGATTTTCCTTTACCTGTTCCTTACAAAATGTCCCCTGATTGAAGCTTCCTATTGTAGTGCTTCTCCTCCCAGAATTTTGTACGGAGCATGGCAGCTTAACATGAACATTTTGTTTGTATTTATGGGCAATCTGTTGTTTTTCTGATAATGACGAAGAAAACAGAAGGCAGGCGGATGCAAATGAAAGGCAATCACCTTATCTTATAATTGCTTGAGTAAACAAGTGCTGGAAAAATGAATACTGCAGCAAAGAATTCCTTGAAAAGTTGGTCTGAGCACCAGCAGCTGTGCTGGGCGGTGAGCCCAGGTCTCATTTGCCAACTGCACATCCAGTGCGCACAAAGCAGCGCACCCTGGACAGGAGCAGGGAAAGCTTCCCACTCGGGCACTTTCCTCTGATGAGTGGCGTGCTGATGGGAATCTGTTCAGGGTGTATTGATTCCAGTCCCTCTGTCCGTCAGTGTCACCTGTCACCAGCTGTGAAGGAGCATGGGGAAGTTGACTGGCAGGATGTTTTGCATCTAATGAGTCTGTGCACAATAAGAGTATCATAAATAACGCTCTGGAGGAACTTGGCTATCGCTCTGACACCAAGAGGCAGAGATTGGCTGCATGTGGCTCTGCAGCCATCTGTCACCTGTCATGGGCCGCTGTCAGGGCTGACCCGGACTCTGGCGGTGGAAAGCCCCACAGACTGGTGTCATGCAACAGACAGAAGGTGGGCTGACATCATCAGCCTGGAGTCACTCAGGAGGAGCTCAGAGCTCCAAAGACATTGCACTGCTGAGGCAATGTCCCTTGGCAGTGCAAGCTGCTGGATTTTCCCAGAGGGGCTGCTCCTCCTCTCCACGTTCCTCCCAGGCCTTGAGCAACATGCCCACCCCACAGCAATGGCAGCAGGCAGCAGTCCCACAGGACACAGGGAGTTGGTGTGGTAAAAAGGACATTAAAGCCCTCAGTAAAGTCTGGCTTTAGGCACAGAATCACTATGTTGGAAGGGACCTTCAAGATCACTGAGTCCAGCCCATGCCCTAACACCTCAACCATGGCACTGAGTGCCACATCTAGTCTTTTTTTTAAACACGTCCACAGATGGTGACTTCACCATCTCCCGAGGCAGACGATTCTAGTACTTTATCACTCTTTCTGTAAAAAACCTTTTCCTAATATCCAACCTATATTTCCCTTGGCGCAGCTTAAGACTATGTCCTCTCATTCTGTCAGTTGCTGCAGTCCTTTAGTCGAGCCCAGCAGTCTCCAAGGATGTCAGCCCTGGTTGCAGACTCACCCAACTCCATCCTTGGTGCAGCAGATTTCCCTGTTCCCAGAACATTCCAGGCTGCAACTTCACGGATGGCAGACTGAAACCCACAGTAGCCAGCTGTGCCAAGGGCTCTTGCTCAGTTCCAAGCCTTCTGTAAGTCATTTTGTTCTGTTGAGCTCTCAGCCTACACATTCCTCTTATCAAACTGAATGTTGGTCCCATTTCTAGCTGGGTTTTGAGGGATGGGGTGCAGAGATTGGTGCCTGTGTTGGGAGACGTGGGGTGCAGCACAGCACAGCTTAATTGGTGTGCTGCTTTCTGCTTTTGAACTTGTCGTCATTTATGAATAGCTTTAACATGTCCCCTGGTTTCTCTGTCCCAAAGAAAATCTCATGTTAATTTTAGATAAAAGGAATGAAAAGAAGAAAATTAAAAATGCATGAAGCTCCTGGAGTCATCCAATTACTGTGATGTCCACACAGCAATGCCAGCATGGATTTCACAAAGCAGGGAAAAGCAGGAAAGCACTGGGGCTTGCCACATGTAAATGCTGCTCTGTTCCAAAATGTGCTGAATTACAAATGGACATTTTATGCATTTCTTCTGCTTGATCTGTTGCAGAAGATAAAGATCAAACATACCAGCCCACCCCAGCAGTGCCTGTCTGCATACCCACAATGCTTGTCTGCTTCTTCCCAAACCCCGTCTAGCACTGGAGTCCCGATATTGGGATGTCACAAGCCTCGGGAGGGGACTGTCATGGGGCAGGGTTCCCGTCAGAGCAGAAGAACACTGCAGGTCAGAGAGAGCACACAGACAATATATAGGCTCCATTATGTTTATTTGGTATTTAAATTTTCTTTGCTAATTAAGTGACAGGCAGTGCTTCAGCCTGTGGCACACTCACTGTGTAAAAGAAAACAGTTTGTTTCTTCCCAAAAGCCAGTGGGAGAATCTCAGTCATAGAAGTCATCAAAGTCGTCTGAATCTGTGCCATGGGACTGTGGGCACAAAGCAGCCTCGAGCTCAGAGCAGCTGTCGTCAGATTCGCCCCAGAATGCTGCGGGTGAGAAGACGGAAAGCAGAGATGTAAAACCTTTTCTGTGGCTGTGCCACTTGTCACAGCCATGAGCACAGGACAGGTCTCCTGAGGCTGACCGAGGGCTGGGAGCTGGGAGCCTCAGCCCCAGGTGTGCGTGTCTGGCACAATGTCTGGCAGCAGAGTGGCTGCTGGACAGCGGCCTCATTCAATGCTCCCACTCCATTGTGCCGCAAGGTAGCTGGGCAGAACATTTCCACTCCAAGCAATTTACTTGACCAGATGCTGCCTGAATTGCAGCTTTGTCTATTCTCTTCCCCTTTGTCCCCACTACTTGACCCTGCGATTAAGTCACCAGAGGACTGGTGACATGACATCACAGGATTGGCACAAAAATAGCAATGACATCACAAATGAAAAATCACCACTTGGAGATCAGAGCAGATCCATGCAGGCCTGATCTCAGTGGAGCACGTGGATTTAACCTTAGGCTCTGGGAATCAGCAAACCCTTTTACTGACAGCAGCAGTGAAAGGCAATTCAGAGTGCCTGAGAGATCTCTGGAGACGTGAATTCTTTTGACCCATGCATAGGACAGAGTGGGAAGTGTGGCACATGAAGTCAGGGCCACAGTAGCTGACAGAGCCATGCTCTCTGTTCCCACCTAATCCAGAGGCTGCTGGCTGTCCAAAGGCAGCTGGAATGAGGCTCAGGGCTTGGCCAGGGACAGTGGGAGGAGGAAGGCTGTCACACTCACACAGACACTGCAGCTCATGTTTGAGACACTTTGGTGCCTCTGACGGCACCAGCTCCATGAATACCTTATCTACAAATGCAGCATCTGTATCTTTCATCCATCCTCCAGCCCCCTGGGCCGTGCGGCTGTGTTCTACTGGGAACATCAGAGCCAGCCCCGTGCTGGCTGCCACGCTGAATGGCTCCAAGACAGGAAAGGGGCCAGGCATGCCAGAGCCTTTCAAGTGCCACCAAAGCAGCTGTCCTTGATGGCATCTGTACCTCAGTTCAATGCCACATCTCTAAAACCAGGCCATTCCGGACTGCCAGCACCCAGAGCAGGGCTCGAGGTGGAGGGATCCTGGCTCCCAGTGCTGCTATGGTGGCAGGAGGCTCTGTCAGAGGTGGCTGCAGGCCCTGGTGGGCTCTGCAGGGGGTAAAGGGGGAACTGGAATGTGTGGGCAGCAAAAACACGCAGGGTCCAGACATCAATTCAGAATAAAAGCAGCCTGGCCACACACAAAACCTTCCAGCTGCACCCACCCACGTCCCAGGTCACACAGAAGACCAAGGAACCCCCAAGTTTCTCCTTCTCCAGGTTCCCTCCACCTGCTGTTAACTGACATTTGATTAAACCCTGCAAAGATCTCGACCCATTCCACACCAGCCCCAAACAAACATCTCTCTGCCCTGGATTTGTCCTCCTTAGCTCCCTGCTGGCTCCCACCAGAGACAGCCTCCCCTTCTCTCTACCTTATACAGGTCATAACATTCCAGGAGGCCTTCTATGGTATAAATTTAACTAGAAAGACACTCATTTTCAGTAGCTTAACATTTGTCTCTTACCTTTGGATTTTATGGCAGTTACTGTTTCCTTCTGCAATTCAGTCCTGTAAAATATTTCAAACAATCAGCACAATGTCTCCAATTAAAAAAACGTAAATGACTTTTTAAAAAATACTGTGAAATGGTTTTAAAAAACAACCCAGTAACTTCTGTAACTATTTTTTTTTCAAATAACCATTTAATCACGGACTTCTTCACCTAAAAGGTGGAGAAATTCATGTGCAGGAGGGACACTGGTCCAGCTGTTCCTGGAGTCATTCCCTGGTAACAGCACTGATTTACACCAGCACTGAGTTAAGGTACAGAGGAGCAGAGCCCTGCCAAGCTGCTGCTGCCTTTCAGAGCACACAAAGTACAGAAAGTCAAAATCCAAACAAAACCAAATCCCACCCAGTGCTGCTCCCTGCGCTTCCTCCCTGTGGTACTCCAGGTCCCGGCACTGTCCCCCAGCCCCACGGCAATGTGCAATCTCCGCTGCCTTTGATCTACCTTGATGTGTGTGCAGCCCAAGCCTGCTCTGCTAAATGGCTGCTCTTGTGTCTGGAGCATCACAGGTCCTTTTGAATCTCTCAAACAAGCTGGAATCATTTTGATCTTTTGTGTGCAGTGCGTGCATTGTGTTGGGGCTGCGGAATAATCGCACAGGGGCAAACATGGGGGAGAATTAACTGTTACAGCAGCAGCCCTGCAAGAAACTCCAAAAATAAAGCTTCAGCTGATTTTAATAAGGAAGATCAAATAGGAGATATTTGGTACATCACTGGGCCCACCAGTGGAATGTAAGTCAATGTCAAGGTGCAGTTTGAAGCTGTGGCCTCAGTCACAACAGGACTCTCTGAAATATCTGTGATTTGCTGTGTTTCATTTACAAATGTGGCAGCCAATATAGAAGTGCTTAAAGTGGGGAGCTGCAAATATTCCACTAATTTGGAGGCATTTGTGAAGGAGACAAAAAAAAGCAAAGATGATTCCTTACTTGCGTTACCCTCAGTATTTAGTCAGAATTTGGGATTGCAGCTGGAAAGCCACATATAAAGTTTCACACATTGAAGCTACCAGTGGTGGAGCTACTCTTCCTTTTAACCCAGAGAAAGCTCCCACTGTTTAATCTTATTTATTCTCCAAAGGCTCCTGATTTGCAGACAGAAATTCCCAGAATATTAAACACAGCCCAGGTTCCACCAAGGGACCAAACCAAGGCAGAAGTGCGAGTACCAAGTGACAGCTCTAGCAGAGTTTTAACAATGATGTAACTCATAATGACCTTATTCAGTAAAAAACTTTAAACTGTTTGGCTTCAAATGTTTCTCCAACTTTCCTTTAGTGCACCATCCCACCAGCTTTCCCTTTTATTCCAAACAAGACTCCGCACTGCCTTATACTCTCACTTCTCCTTCAAAAGCCTTCACTCAACAGGATACCTAGAGAGGATCTGAAACCTGAGCCTCTGGGCTGGTCCTGCTGAACACCCTGAGCTCCTGCTCCCTTTGGCCAGATCTCCCAGTCCTCAGCACTTCCCGGGAGGTGCTCCAAGCATCCCAGGCTCAGTCCATGAAAATGTGCTCAAGAGGCTGCGCTGTTTTCCCCAGGGTATGGAGCAGGAAATCACTTGTTGCTGAGCTGTAGCTGGCGAGGTTCCTCCTGTGGATGCTGGCACAGGAACCATTTCAAGTAGCTGAGGAGAAGATTAGGGGGCAGCAGCCATCGCTTCCCCTTGGCCACACCCCAGCCTGCTGCTGAGAAGGGAGCATGGGTTTCCTGGGAGTTCGCTTCTCACAAAAGCCATTTGACAACTGAGTTTTTCTCAGTTCTGTCCCACTTTTCTCTGTGGTGCAACCCCACAACAAACACCAGTGAGTCAGTGCTTTCGGTCCAGTGCTGAGGATCACCAGGGAGGACTGCCCACATCTCCAGGGCTTGGTCTTCCAGATCCAGCTAAGGGATCCATAGAGAAAGGACCACCATGGCTGTGTAAACATCTGGAGACCTTCCAACTGGTATCCCAGTTTCCCAGGAAGTTAAGAAGAGCAGGGAGAGAGATGTTTGTGTTCTACCGAACACCATCTGTTCCCTGGGGTTCATCTTCCTGGGGCTAACCCACCAGGTGTTGAATGGGGTTCACTCCCCAAAGAGCCCGGAGCCAAAGCCAAGCACAGCCATCCCCAGAGAAGGGAGATGGGGACAGGGGGGCAGCAAAGGCTTGGCAGGAGAGCTGTCAGCACAAGGAAATGCTGGGCAGATACAGAAAATGGAGCAAGGACGTCAGAAAGGCCAGAGGAGGAACAGCAGCTCCCCCAGCCCAAACCTGGGAAATGCTGCAGGGGATAAATTCAGGAGTGAGGTGTGCGAAGCTGGAGAGATGCAGCAGCACCTTTGGATCGCGCAGCAGCTGCGCTCGGCAGCCCCAGCCATGGCAGCTCACCCAGCAGCTGCAGCACACAATGGGCATAGACCTCTGCCGAGACATTTTCGGGCTATAAATGGAGCCAGGCTGGTTCCAGAGCCTTCACTAATCCCCTGTCGTGACCCTCCAATATCCATTTACACATTTGCTTCTTCCCTAAAATAATTCCAGACTGAACCCAGGCTCTGACAAAGAGAAAACCCAAACCAGTTTCACTTCAAAGAGCCTTTTAATCTCTCCATTTCTCTGATGAAACAGGCCTTTTGTATTGAAGATGCTGCAACAGTAAGGAATGAAAAAGCTCCAAGAAAATATTTTTTCCTCTATAATGAAAATGAATATTAAGAGGATGATGCCTTGTGAAGGCTGACCTAGAACAGAAGCTAGATGGAGTTAAAGAATAAAGAAGATGTTTATTAAAAAACCTCAATGGATACACCTTGGGCAGTACAAGAGCCCAACCAGGGCTACATCCAAGATGAACCCAAAATGATCACAAAAATGGACAACCGGTCACAAATTCTCTCACTTTTATAAGTTCTGGTCCATTTGCATATTGGAGCTAATTGCTTTAGGTTATCAAGTCTTATCCTTGTTTTTCTCTCTTCATTCCGCTGTTGTTTATATTCTTGGGCCTGAGATTTGTATTGTTTGTCCTTGGTCCCCAGCTAGAAAAGGAATTGTTTTGTCTACCTACTCTGTGAAGAGACCTTACTCTCCCTTAATATGAAGCTCAGATCTACATACTAAAACAGTAGAGAATCTGAAAAATATAAAAGCTAAAACCTGAGCCATCAAGGAAAATGCCAGGACAACAAGAGCCAAAGTAATCAAGGGGGCTTGCTGGAAAACAGCAGAAAATGTTTACCGTAGCCTGAGGGTCTACTTGCTAAAGTACCTGTTGAACTTCTGTGTTTTAGTGTCAAGCGAAAAAGACACCCAAAAAATTTGGGAAATCCTAAATGCCAACAGAGGAATTTTCCCACCCTGGAAAACCAAATACCTACAGTACATATTCTGCACAGTGTCACATAGGCAGTATAAATTCAAAAGTCCATTCATCATGCCAGAGCTGGAGTAGTAACACTGAACTTCAGTAATTACACTGTGAGTAGGATGACCCTTATTTTAGGACACAAAGATTTCTGTCGAGCTGTGTCTAAGACCAGTCTCTGTTTGGATTCACCATGCTGGAGAAAAAAAACCCCACTGACACAAAGATGCATCACAACGCTGATGAAAGGAAGCTGTGCAGGAGAGCAGGGGCAGTGCCAAAAAAATCGACTGTTTCCTCTGTGCTCAGCTGGCAGATGTTGGTGCCTCTCCCCATACACCTGGCAGGGCAGTGCCACCCCAGCAGCACTGCTTCTGCAACAGCTGAGGGTGCAGACAGAGGAAACAAAGCTCACACAAACAGCTGGAATAGCAGAAAATCTTGCTGGAATTTTCAGTCAGCTTCTTACAGAAGCCATTTGACAACTGGGAGTATGTTGAGGGGATAAAACCATTGGATCCTGCCTTGTTTCTGAGTGCACCTCCCAGGAATCCAGACTGACACGATGGCACTTCTCCTGGATTTCCAAGGGAAATGCATTTGTGCATGTCCTGAGCACTGCCAGCCCCAAAGCTCTGGGATGTCTCCTCAGAGCACAGCAGAGTTTTTGGTGTCAGGACTGGTTTGGGAAGGGGGAAGTGGGGGATGCACAGAACCCGAGTGCCCCCCAATGGCCAAAGCAAACGGGCCCAGGAACAATTAAGAGATGAATTCGACTCTGCCAACTTCTACTTGCATGTCACTACAGCTGTGTTGGGCAACAGGGCTGAAAACCAGCCTTCAGAGACACCCTCTAGAGTCCTTCCAGGAGATTAATTAAAGTTTAAAAGACTTTATGCCGTGTTGGTCTCCTGACAAATCCAAAGCGAGCTTTGGTTCTCAGCTGATAATGCACCTTTAATCTCCAGATTATTTGGAAATGAGACAGCACAAACAAGTCAAAGAAAAATAAAACGCCTGCATCCGAAATGGGGAATTCCCAGAAAAGGAGTGACCTCCACTGGCTGCATCCATCGCTACAGTCCCCCGGAATGCCACACACATAGCTGCCCACCCGCCTGCACTCGCCAGCATCCTCAGCCCTGACTTCTGATACCTTCTTCCCCCAGGACCATGTCATTTAATGCCCTCTCGCCTGCTGCAGCACCCTGACACCCCACCCAGAGGTGCATCTCCGTGCATAGAAATATTTCCCCAGGAAACTAAAGGAGCCAGGGAAAAGCAGTTTTCTTGCTGGAGGTAGAGCAGGCAGCATTTGTGGGAGAAGAGGAAGCTCTGGCATGCACCGCTGAACAAAAGGGAACAAGTGGTCTTTACTCGGAGAGCAGCTTCCTATTAAGACTCACTCCGTCGTACATTATGCCTTTCATCCCCACTCAACCACAAAATGATTTTGCTGTAGGAAATACAATGGCAGAAAAAGATTTACATTGAAAGAATCTTTAATAATAAACTGTTGCAGATCTGCCTACTTCCCCATGATTTATAATACAATAAACATCGGATTCTATTAAGTCTCATGCACTGAAGACATGCACTGAAAACCCGAGTATGAAAGCCCTCAATTCTCCCCTTCTCCAGGCCCATAATAGTGAAATGAGCATGGATAAATGTGCTAAGAGTATCTCTTTGCATCTTTTATAGCTTGTGTGTATCAATCTGTAAAGCTTATTAAGAAAGTCATTGCTATGCAAAACAGCACCCAATCTCTTTCTCTTGCTTTTCAACAGCACGCAGTGTTTAGCCAATAGGGCCAGGCCCTGGCCCCTCATTCTGCATTCATAACATGCAACATTTGCACAATGTGTATCTCAAAGGCTGCTGAATAGAAAGCCTTAATACTCATGTAAACAACTGCAAACCAATTACTTAATGAATCAGGCCCACACATAATGAGGTGCCAGACAAAGAGCTATAAATGCATTTTTGCGCCCAAGCCTCTGCTTTAAAGTAAAATCCCTCAGCTGTAGTTTGGGCTTAACTGGCGCATGATAATTATTGTCTGGGGGACATCAGAGGAGCCATGGTTTTTATTCCGGTCCGGTGGGGTCCACGCCGAGGTCACTCATCAGCTCAGTGACAAAACATGGCAAAGGAGAATTTATAAAGTGCCACGGCTGAGCTCGCAGGGATGTTTATTCTCAAGTAGTGGGTTTGAGACCACTTGTGAAAGCAATAAAGCCCGAGGAGTGGCTGCCAGGAGCAGAGCTGCAGTGCTGCAGAATTGCGGCACCGCATGGCACAGCCCAGCTGCAAACAGCTCTGCCTCTTCCTCCTCCCTGTGCTGCGCTCTGGGCAGCCGGCACCCAGGGCTACTCCCAAACCCCAGTGTGGCTTTGAGCCATTTACAGAAACTAACTCATTACACTGACTTACAGATTTATTACCGTTGGTTTTGTAAAGCAGCATCATTACGTATCCCTGCACAAAGTGTGCTGCTGCTGAGCACTCTGAGGCCTGGAATTATAGACCAGAGGGAATTATTTGAAGTCTCTTTCAAATTAAAATTGGAGAAAAAGAAAAAAAAAGGCAAAAAAAATGTACAGCCTCTAACTGAGGCAGAAGTGGCTGCAGGCACAATTGGCCAGCAGTGTAGCAGCAATGAGGTTTACTTTGGACAATTTTTATTTTAAATAAAAAATAGTTAATTTTAAATTACACATTTTACTCAGCCGCAGTGATCCTGTAAGTTCTCAGGGCCCTATCCTGCTATTCCTGCTGTCCCAGGCTTCAGGGAAGAGCTAAAATATAACATCTCAAAAACTCATCTACAGGAACACCTGCATTTCATAGCACAAAGCAGGATAATCATTGGCTTGTCATTCTCAAAGTTCCAGAAAATATGAAAAGAGAAGACAATTGAACCTAAGATGGTAAGAATTAATACCACACAAAAGCAGGAACACCAGTCATCAATGCTTGGTTACAGCTCGTATTTAATGTGCTTGAATTATAGAAATTCTATTATTTTAACAGCAATTGCAGAATCAGAACTGGCCTCACCCACAACAGCCTAAAAATCTGTGGAGCAA
Source organism: Vidua chalybeata (assembly GCF_026979565.1). Classification (NCBI taxonomy): domain Eukaryota; kingdom Metazoa; phylum Chordata; class Aves; order Passeriformes; family Viduidae; genus Vidua; species Vidua chalybeata. The sequence goes on from NC_071532.1 coordinate 39,205,945, forward strand.
GAGGATTAAAAGCAAGGAGGAGCTCATATCCTGCGGTGTTCCAAACCTGCAGTGTTTGATTACAGAAACAGCAACCTTAAGCCTGGTCCAAGTAAAAGCATAAATCAGGGGAGCTTCAGCCCTTTTCTGTTGGGGTTTCTCCCTCATGGAACCATTACCAGTGTTACAGCCTTACCTGGAGAAGGGAGGAGCACTTCCATCCGACAAGGAGCTGCTTTCCAAATGCGTTCCCAAACTGTTGCTTCCTTCAGGACTGTCGTGGCCACAATCCCCACCTGTGCAGGAAAAACAGGGACTATGAACTTTCCAAGTTCCCATTTACATTAAGAAGAAATAATCTGAAATGTAGATTATTTTGGAATGTTACAGTTCTGTCAGTGCTATTTGATACCTGTGTTTTCAACCATAAAAAATAAATAAATCCTATAAAAATTAAACACATATCTTAAGATTTTTGTGACTTAAACAGCCAAACATCCAGCTATTTAAAAACCTGTTATCCCCACTTTCCTTTATTCCCTTTCCCCCTTTTCTGTGGATCTCATTTCCATTCTGTAAAGATTGATTTAAAAAAAAAAAAAAAAAAAAATCGGCAAATGGATTCATTCACAAAGTCAGACAATTGCTCATCTTGCTCAAGCACCAATCCCACTTTAAAAGGCTGCTTTGCATACGTGTATTTTATATATATGTTTTTATCTACAGTACTGAAACTGTAACCAAGCCCCGCTGTCACCAATGTCCCTACCCAAGACAATTCAGTATTTCTGTCCACATTGGATTCTCCACTTTTTAACTGGCTATGCACATTCCCAGTCCCTTCTGCACTTGGATTGCAGTGGCAAAAGTCCTGCTTGGTCTCAGGCACTTCCAGCAGAGAGGTGCCAGAGCCTGCCCAGGAGGAAAGAGAAATCAAGAATGAGAGGGAAAAATGATAAAGGGACTTTAAAAAAAAATTATTCCCCCTTTCCCATGATGTATCCCAGTTCATGGCATTGCCTCTCCCCCAAAACCAGCGCTCAAGCTGCTGCTGCCTCTGCTTAGAGATGGGTGAAGAATTTCCACCCAGAATTCACAACTTCAGAAAGACTCAGAGGTCTTTTAGGAACTTAAGTGTCCAACATGAGCTGCTGGATGGCATCATCCAGACTGACCTAAGTGCAGTGTCCAACCTGGTGCTGGCCCTCCATCCCAAACGTATCAAATGATATCAAACAGAGCAAAAGGTTGAGTGAGACTTATTAAATGCCTCAATCGGTGCACTCCAAGTGGCACCTCGGAATCTTCAAAGGAGGACCTCACCCGGAAGGACATGTGGGAGAAGTGGTTGCACGATTGTTGGCTCATTAAAGGTGGCCTGAAAAGGAAGGCAGAATCCAGCTTGTGCTCCTTCAGGTTCCCATATAATACATAAAGAAGGGCTGATTTTTTCTTTGTAACAGGGCTTTTCCTCCTTATTCCTACAGGAGATTTTAGACCTGGAGAGCAGCTGGGGGTGACATTCCAGCTGTTGTAAAGCAGAGCCCAAGGAGTGGAGCAGTTACACCATTTTTATTCAAATCCTCTACAACCTTAAGGCCTGCTCAAATCAAAGACAAGTTAAGAGAGAGAATCTGGTTTTGTTAAGGATTTAACAAACCTGCCCCTTCAATAAAATCAGCAATTTCCTACTCATAAATGAGACTCTTAAACAGTCATCCAGCAAAACAAGAAATAATGGGTTTTATCCTTCCTAATTTCACATTATTCACCTACCTCAGGAATAGTCTAAGAGCTGAACAATTTCTTTTGCGTCTTCCCGTAAAAAACAAAGCATCCATGGAGGAGCTGAGAATGAGCCCCACCTCTCCCCCTTGTATCCTCATATAACATGGTACCACAGGAGACTGCTGTTATCAGCCAGCTCCTCTCTGGGCCAGAGAGGAGCCTGTGGACCAAGTACAATCCCTTTAAAGCCCATTATTCACAGGTGGCCTCCCATGAGCTCCAAAGAGAGCATTAAAGAACCAACACAAATACTTCTGGAACATTTACAGATATTCAAGCAAATTAATGTTTTGGTTCTCTTCTTATGTAACAGAAGTAAAAGAAAAATGAACCAAAACTCCAGAAGCGTTCCCTAAGTGCCGTCCTAAACACTGCTTGGAAGTGTGTCCACACAGCTCTCACAGTGAAGTCTATCAAACCCCAAAGCCCCCAAAAGGCTTCTGGTGTTTCAAACCAAAACTTTAAAAATGCAGCAAATACTGAAATTAAAAAAAAATTAACCCAATTTTGTATCCCTTAAGCTCAGAAAAAGTCATACAGCAAAACAATCATGTATGGATGGCCATCAAATATGAGTTCATCTAAACCCATCAAAACAAGTTGTTTGAGCCCAAAAGCCAACATACAAGAGATGTGGCTTCTATTTTGACTATCAATGGCTTCTATTTTGACATTCAATAATGACTCCAGAGCCCCAGGGCCACAGCAAATGGTGATGATAAAAGGGAATGAGCAGCTGCTTGGCAGGGAGAGGAGAGGAGGGGAATAAGAAGCCTGCAGAAATCACAAGCTGAAGATGAATCATGTCTGAAAGGAGCAGCTTGGCTTTCAAGTGAGGTGTGAGAAGCCTCACCTTAGAGGCAGAGGGACAGCATAGACAGCTCCCTTGCAAGGGACGGGCTGGAACTGGTGTTACTGGGTTTGGCTGAGGAGCTTCTTGGGATTTTTACACACAGGAAGCATTAGCAGTTGCAGGTCTGCTCCCTGCAGACCTGCAGGGAGAGCCAGGAGAGGTCAGGAAGTCTCAGTGATGGCACTGGCTGGAGGGAGCCACTGTTATCAGGCAGCTTTGGGATGGGAGGCAGAGAGGAGGCTCCTGGCTGGCACAGGCACAGCTCCTGCCTGGCAGGGATCTGCTCCACACTTATTCTAATGATCCCCAGTCAATTACTCATGGAAAGAATCAAACCAGCACTCTCTAGAGTTGGCCATATAATTACTGGATCTTCACCACAGAGACTGACCCCTGTAACACCGACGGCAGGCCCCAACAGGCTTGAGGAGAGGATATTCACATGGTGCAAACGTGGAACATGATTACAAGGAATTAAAGAGGCACTGTGCTCCCCACCTTTGTTTCTGCCAACACGGGCTCTGTGATGTGACATTTAATCTGTGCTCAGGGCGAGCAGCTGGGTTTGCTCCCTCTGAAGTTGCCTGCGGCACAGAGCCATCAGGGTGTGATTGTATAACCCAGTCGAATGCTGGGCCTAAGGTTAATATGCAGCCACCTCTTCCACCTGTAATGGGAATCTTTCCCACCACACTTTCTTGCCTCTTCTCATCTTCACTCCAGCCTGTGACTTCTGGATGTGAACACACCCTAATGAAACCATTTCAAAGCAGCAGCCATCAGACCAGTTTGCTTGCTTTTAAGCCCCACTCCCTTTAATTTCCCACTTTTGTTATCTCTTGTTTATTGATCTAAACTATCCATTACTGCTCATAAAAACAGTGTCCACTGGGAACTTGCTACCCTGCTTCTCTGTAGCTTCCTCACAGAAGGACAAACCAACCAAATGTCCTGAGGAATTGAAGCTGAAGCTGATTTGGGAAACAAACAACCTGCAGCAATGCCTGGTGGTGGTGGCGTGTGCCAGACCCACTGCAGGAAATTAGCTTAAATCAAAGTCTGGTCGCCTCTGCACATAAGAATGGCGTGGATTTCGGAGCCTGGAGCAGCCTGTTTGCATTTGCTGTGCAAAGAGCACGGCAGCCTAATTGCCTGCTGCTGCCAGATGGAAGGGGTGCTCCAGGAGCAGAGCAAGCGAGCTGCCATCACTGGAATAATGTATTTCTTCCTTGTGTGAAGGAACGAACTGGGCTCTCCCTGACACTGGCACATCCTGAGCTGGTAAATGGCCCTGCATGAACCCTTTTATTTTGGCAATTCCTTCTGTGGTCTGGCTTTGTCACAAGAGGCAGCAAATACATCCCCCAGTTCCTAAATGGGAGATGCTTTGTAAATATGAACACAGAACTCACTGATCCATTTTACAGCGGCCACAGGGCTTGGCCTTTCCTCTCCTGCAGAAAAATCCACCACCACAGGCATCACTTAGTTTGGGAAGCTAGAATCACAAACGATACTGAGATATTGAGGAAAATCCCCCAAATCCATCATAAATGTACATTGATCTACCAGTGGCTATGGCATGGTCCCCTGGGAATTTGGACAGAACTCCCCTATGTCCAAAGCAGGAACCTGGAGTGGCAGCCAGAGCTGGAATACCCCTTACCTGGTTCTCGCTGTGCCAGTTCCCCTTGCTTTCCTTCCCCATCGTTGGTCCGGATCGATGGCAGGCTGAGAGAGGATTCATCACTCTGGACAGGTGGCTCATCCCCACACTCTCCTGGAAGGGCCTCTCTCAGTTCCAGCACAGTCTGAGCATTCAAAACAGAAACAGCCACAGCTCCATTATCCTCCCCCGAGAGTTTTCCAACCCACATTATTCAGGCTAATGTACACTCCTGGGGTAATCTGCTTTCAGGGTGTTTCTGTTAGATGTTCCACTACCTGACATCTAGGGTGTTCCTCTGGGGTTGGTTTTGGGACAGAAATAAGGACTTGAGTCTGTAAAATCTACTCTGTTCTGCCCGAACTCTCTCACTGTTTAGTAAATCAATCGATTAACAGCACAGTAAGGGGCTGAGGCACTCACAGCCTATGGAATACCATTTCTATTGATTTATTTAAATAGTTGGCTATAAACTTTTGCACTAACTTAGAAAAACCATGAGTGTGCTATCATTTATAAAATGCTCTGTGTGTTCAGCACCAAACCTCACTCTGCTTTAAAAAGTCAAAATACATAATTCATGATAAAAAGTCACAGAGAAAGACGAAGATAGAAGCCTCGTGATGGTTTGCACTAGAGCAAAGAGTGAGCTTGTTCCAATGCCTGACTGGCATGAAGAGTGGGAACCTTAAAAAGTCCCTTTTCCTGTGGGATGAAGCACTGGATATATTTCCCTGAGACTCCAGGGCTGGTTAACCACAGACTGCCCATCCTTGCCCTGACCACCACATCCCACCAGGGCGCAGCCGCAATGGTGCAGAGTCTCCAGTGCCCCTGATTTACCCAAGGTGTCAGTGCCCACCTGGTGGTCCTGCTCCTCCTCTCCCGAAGCCAGCAGCTGCTCAAACATCTCTGCCACCCACTCCGGGAGCTGAACCCAGTGCTGCTTCAGGAACAAGCCATGGTGGCTCAGGAGAGTCCACAGGATGTCTGTGTCCCTGAGGAACAAACCTCAGTGAGACACCCCATCCACACGTGCTGGGAAAAGCCATGACCCATCTGGTCCTTAATTCCCACTATTTCTTTTAAAAATGTTCGAAGTGGAAAATGTAGGAAACCACTTGCGAGTTCTGCAAGATGGGCAGGGGTGATCGAAGGGCAGGGGTGATCGTCATCATTATCATCATCATCATCATGCGGGCCCTGTCCTGAGGCTTAGGATCCAAACCCTGGTCTCAGCACCACGGCCTCGCTTACTCCCTGGGGCACAGCCCAGCACCCACTGCCTCAGGCTTGTCTTTTGCTCATAAAGAATAAAAAAGGAAAAGGAAAAAAAGCAACTAAGGTGTCTTTTAATGTAGAAAATCTCAATCCTGCAATCCTTTTGTTTGCCAAAGCTGTTTTTTTTTCCTGCTGCTCCAGTGAAGTTTCAGAGGAGTGAATTCCAATTAACTCCAAGAGTGTTTGTCCCTAAGAAACCATTCAGGAAACACAAGGAGCTGTTGGTGCCCACAGGCATATCAGCCTCGCAAGAGAGGCAGGTACTGCAGAGACCCTTCTGCAGCGCTCACAAGTGCCCCGATCCTGCCAGCACTTGAGCACTGCAGAGCCTGCGACAGGGAGGGAGGTCTAGACAGAAGCTAAGCAAGACAGAATGGAAATTGTTTTCATTCTTGGGTTAAAGAGACCTGAAAAAAAGTAATTCTCACTTGTCCTTGTGGCATATACACAGAAAAAAAAGCCCATTTTGAATAACTGCACTTTGTTGTTTTCAAAGGCCATGTGCATCTTCTGTCTCAAACAGAGTAATTTCTTTCTTAGAATTACATTTGTTGTCCTTACTTTCAGATTCTGGGAATGGCTGGCTGAGAGGTCTCTGGAGTTCCTGCAGTTCCCTGCCTGCCAGACACTAGGAGACACTAGGGATTGGATGAGCTGGGGGGACCACAGGCCTGCTCCTGTGGAGCAGGAGCCACCACTGGGGAATGGGAGGGAAATAAATGAACTCCTGAATGCTCCCATTGTGAGTGCCACAAGGCTCCATGCTCCGACGGCTCCGTTTGCCAGTGCGGGCCTGGCTGCCTCAGTGCCAGAGGGGCAGCATGGATCCAGGGCAGAGGCAAAGATGTTCCTCACCCCCGGTGGGTTCTATGTCCTCTGTACCTGGTGTGCTCCTCGTGCCCTGCTCTGCTCACAGCCTCGCCAGTGTTCTCTGGTGGAAGGCTCCTGTTCCATGCGCACTGGGACACGGCCTGGAGCTGCCGGAGCACCACAGCTTCCATCACCTCAAGGTCACACTGAGTCAGCCACCCAGCATAAGCACTGCAACACAAAGCAGGAGGGACCAGTCCTGTGAGCACAGCCCATTCCAGGAGACAGGACAGCCAGGGGACAGCCAGAGGGACAAACAAACATCTGTGGTGCTCTGTGACACATGTGGGACTGGTCAGGGAGGTCACACTCAGCACTTGGAACATACCAGGTGCAGCCTCTCAGAGAGACAGAAGCTGAGCACATCCCCTGAGTGGAGTCGCCTCCAGTGGCAAGCTGGGGGGCAGGCCTGTTTGGGGCTCCTCTTCCCTAATTCCCAAGGAATCCTCCTATCATCAACTGCCTACAAGAGTCTCAGTCTGTGGAGGCTGTGCATCGTTGTCAATAAAGTTACCAACAATTTCCAGTTCTACACCTAGGGGCCCAGAGGCTGAGGAGGGACAGTGAGGGCTCTCTGCAACTGCTTTTGGCAACACTCGAGTTCTGGGGATTCCCTTTGCTCTCTTGCTCCATTTACTGTGTTTTTCTGGCACGGGCCATTTGTTACCCGGGCTGCACTCACTCACCTGGGCAGCTCCGCTGTCCCCGAGGGTTGGCCCTGGTACAGTGCCTGGTGCCGTGGACTCATCCTCTCCACCAGGCCCTCCAGGAGCTGCAGTGCGTGGCAGAGCTCCAAGAGCTCGGCCCGCATCCCGCCGGGCCTGCGGATGGACAGACAAGGTGGGAGTGACCGACGACATGTGACAAGGCTCATCAGTGCATTCCCATCGCACCCCTTGGGAAAATAAACAGATTTGTTCCAGCTTTCCAAACGGCAAGAACCATGTTCCCGAGCTCTGAAGGAAGGGAGAAGGGGGGAGGCACATGTGCAAACAAACCATCCAAAAATCAGCCCGGGTTGAGCTGCTGCATGGAAATTACCCCTGTGCCGAGCACTTTAATTCCTTCACCTCCACAAGCGAAACAAATCTGGTGACCACCAACAGGTACGGGCACAGGCCTGGAACCTCAGAGAGGTTTTGATGAAGCTGCACCTCTATAATGATGCAAATGAGGACTTAACCACTGAAACAATGCCGCGGGCTAATCCCGGGACAGAAGTGTAAATGGCTATTCAGGTCCCCGGCTGCCTCTTTGTGGGGCTTCCAGCCCAGGTCTCCCCAGCAATGAACACCGCAGCTGGGGCAAAAGAGAGTTTTCTTTCTTTCCTCCACATGCAGGAGCTGACATATTTCCACAGTTAACCCTGGCTTACTCTGCCTCCAGGGAGAAGCTCTGTGCACAAAAACTTGCAGCATTTGCACACTCGTGCTGAGCTGTGCCCAAAGCTGTGTTTTCCCTCCAAATGTTGGGCAACAGTGAACAATTAAGTGGGGGCTGCTGTGTCTTTAGTCGAGTTTCCTAGATATTTAATAAGCAAAACAATGCCCGGGAGATCACATAGGCAGTTAAACAGTGCTTTCTCTTTTCCCCCAGCCTTACGAACTCTGTATTCCAGCAGCGGGCTTGTTTCCCATTGTTTTCCTCCCGCTGGGTGGTCCTTCCAGGGTGCCACTCGAGAGGATACAATAATAAAAAGGGAAGGGGAAGGAAGGGACACCAACATAAAGAAAAACAAAATGTATGACAATCTGCAGCAGGCTACGGATCAGAGGTCAGCAAACAAGAGGTCCTTCTCTTTTACAGGTTGCTTCCTGGAAACAGTCTGATTAAGCTGACAGCTTGAATTATGTGTTACATTTTGTAATGCACAATCCATCTGTGCTAAGTCCTCCTCAATGCAGCTGAAGCAGCACAGGCATTAGCTCTGCCTTTTTCCACTCCCTCAGCTTAGGCCTTAAAATAGTCATCATCTTTCTCCACACTAATTCGCAGAGACCCTCTTCCCCCACCCCCCGAGTTTAAGCCCTCAAAGAAAGGGCTGGATGCTGCAGGGAATGGTAAGAGGACACAGAGCCTCTCCCCTTGGATCAGCAGCTCCATGGGAGGGGACACCAGGAGCCTTCATGAGCCCCCGTGGTGCTGGTGGGCTGCTGATAGGAAACCATCCCAGGCTCTTCCCGTGGGGCTGGGAGTGAGAAGGCAGGAGAGCGCCTCTGAACACTGTCGGAACACTGACGGCAGAACACTGATGTTACTGCCCAACAATCACCAGTTCTGATAACTGAGGCAGAAAAGCTGCAGCACCCTACTGTGACCTGCAACAAGATGAAAACCTTCTGCTCAATCACCTTTCCCAACAACATCTCCCTTCCTTGGCTGCAAACACTTCACTGCTGTGGAAAAAAAACCCAAAACTCCTTAAAAAACAGAGGCTGGGATCTCTGCAGTAAGGCAGGAGAGGCATTTGCTCCAAAGATAAAAACTTGTGATTTCCAGGCATACAACAAGGACTGGTTTTGCCTCTGGAGTCAGCCATGGTCTCTGCTCCTTTCAACATCATCCCTTGTACTCATTACAGGTAATTCACCAGAAGTGTATGAACAATGCTTCCTTTTGATGCCACAGTGACACTGCTGCAGTGGGAGAGTCCAAGTTACAGATATTTCAACTTAAGGCAACAAATACACAGAATCTGGCGAATTTTAGCACATTTCTTCAGCCAGCACAGGAATTTTGCAAGACAAAACCACAGGGATTGGAAGGACATCGCATGTTGTGAATCCGTGTTCTGACAGAGCAGAGGAAGCTGCATTCCCATACTTTGTGTAACACATACAATTGAAATTCATGTACTAAACACTTGCAAGCTTTTCCACAAGATTTTTGGCCACTTAATTTTGCAAGGCTCAAATGTGCATGCTGCATTCCAGGTGCCTTGGAAAGCCCACCTGGCTGTGAGTACAACAAGGGAACGGCTGCTCCTCCACTCCTGCTGGTGGATCTGCCTTTTCATTTTCAGGTAAAGCAAATTAAAACCTGTATCTTTTCTGCAGCACCAGCAAGCAGTGGTGATCCCACTTCCATGGCCTTGAGAAGCAGAGGCATTCAGCTTGGCACAACGGGAGGAGAGCTCTGTGCCGCAGTTCCAGCCACGCGCCAGGGACAATGCAGGTGCTCAAACCTTGTGTATAATTTCGCTGGGCCTCAAGAGCTGCTCTGCATCTCATCAGGCACTGCACAGCAAGGCTTCACCGGGAAGGGAACACAAGGTTAAACTGCTGGCGCTCCAGCTGGCTCTGACTCCTCTCACAGAGACAGGCACTCGGTGCTCTTGCCTGCTCTGCTGTGATTAACAGGTGGGATACAAAGGGAGGACAGGGGGAAAGCTTTTTACATGTAAATCAGATGATGTTTCCATAGTGAGCAACAGCCCAATGCAAATAGAAAAGGATAAAGTTATGGAAGCTTCTGCCCATGGCCCCCAGTTTCTGCTCAGGTGTCAACACCCAAACCAGCACTGACATCAGCACCACCACAACATGCCCAGGAACAGACATTGACAGATTTAAACACTGCAAACAACCAAGACGGGAAAACCCAACCAACTGGCAGAAGAGAACTCCTTCTGCAGGAGCACTTGTTCTCCAGGGGTAAAAGCGCTTGTTTCCTTTGCACAACGTCCCACAACAGACTTGCCAGCCCTCCCAGGTGACCTGAGCCAGCCCTTCCGGACGACCTGGGCCAGCTCCGGGGACCATCTCGCCATGGGCACTGCCCCCCTCTGCAGGGATGCACTTCCCTGTCTCATGAGGGTGTTGTGGGGCTGAAAATCCTGCCCAGATGCATCTAGCCTGATGCTCTTGCGCTGCATTTGTTGGCCACAAAATCCTGCAGCAGAGGACAGGCCTTGTGTCTACAGCGCACTGTCCTCATCCTCTCTATTTCCAAACAAAATGTTCAAACAAGTCAGCCAGTGGAAGTTTTACCAAGTAGAGTGACTGAAATAAGATTTGTGTATATTTAAAGAACATAATCTGCATTTTAGTAACAAATCCTTCACTTGCCAGTTCTGACCCCAGCAAGGAGACCGAAGCCCCTGAATGCCCAGCACAGGTACAATGTACTAAAGGACAGGGGAGAACTTGGTATAAGCTTCGGTGCCCTGACCAGCCCAGCTGATCCAGGAAACAGGGAGGTGGTACCTGCGTGGTGCTGAGCTGTCCAAGGGCTCCTCCTGGGCTGCAGAAGGGTTTGGTGGGGGCAGCAGGGAGCACTCTGGAGCCTGGGTATCCCTGCCCCGCTCCTGCCACATGCTGGGAACTTTTGGCCTTGCCTCCTCCTCAGCACCAGCAGGGACTGGGAGCTTGGCTCTGCTCCCCTCCCTGCAAGCCCACCAGCTGCTCATGCTAGGCTTTGCCCCTGTAATAACAATAAACAATAATAAATCAAATATATAAAAACTGTAATTATTCTTCTCAAAACATTAGCAGGACCATGGAGTAGCTCACAGTGTAGGGACTGAAACCTGAAACCAAGCTTAACCACATTGTTCACCCCGCGTGAGAGAGCATCCATCCATCCATCCATCCATCCATCCATCCATCCAATCTATCCACTCCTCTTATCTGTGGGCTTTCCTGCCCTCGGCCCCTGTCCTTCCACGCTCTTCTCACAAGGGGGAGTCCAGAGAGGCTGCAGCCTTTGGGGTTTGGGAACAAACCTGGCACTTCTCAAAAACCGCCTTGGCACAGAGACCAGCTCCCTGACCAAATCAGTTCTGGGGGAATCAATCAGCTATCGTGCACCAGCTCTGAGGGAGAAGGGAATCAACCTGATCCAGAAGTTACTTCTCTGGTGAAGCAGGTTCACATTAAACCTCTTCAGAGAGGCTCAGACTACACCAGGGCCTCTGTGGACACAGCAATGAGGAAATCTTCCCTCACAGTGCCCCTGACCAGGATCCGCCCCCAGCGCGTCCTTCCCTGTCCCGTTGAGCAGCCTGGGAGGAAACGGAGTCAAAAGGAAGAAAGGAACAAAGAGAGAAAAAAGGAGTAAGAGCCACTATGCTCCAAGCCCAGTAACAGAGGTGCAGGAGGAACAGCAGCTGTGGACAGTCTCTGGCTGGGGTGGAGGCAGACAGGGACACATACCACTGCCATACCTGGAACACTTCCTGGCCTCGGGGGGACTGCTTTGGCACCAAACGCTGAGGTGAGCTGCTCAGAGCCTTCTTCACTGGCAGCCAGGTCCCTGTGTCCTGCTGCTCCCTCCTCACTCTCTCCAGCAGCGTTGCCGGTCTCAGGACTGAGCCCATCAGGGGATGGGGAGCGCAGAGGGGGCTCCTGCTGCGAGCCCAAACCTCCTGTGGCCAAGGCAGCTGATGTGGGGCAGCCCAGCAAGGCAGCTGCTGGATAGCCCAGTCCTCCTGGCACAGCTGTATCGGTGCCAATTTCCACCTGTCCTCCGGCCTGCAGCACCTGAAACACACAGTGGGACATGGCTGAAGGAGACAAAAACTGTGTGCGGCACACAGAGCTTCTTGAGGGTGGCATGCTGGGCTCTGAAAAGAAAAGTGTCACAGAATTCAAGACTTTGCTGTGGCATTAATATTACACAACCCCTGGCACGCAGTCTGCGCATCAGAGTGTGAAATGAGGGCCCAGGCCTACATTAAAGCTCCATGAGCCAAAACATCCAGTGGTAGAAGCTGCCCACACCCCCAGCCCAGCCAAAAGGGACCCACACACACCAAGGACTCAAAGCCATCTAAATGGTGACTGGATTTTACAAAAAGTCAAATCTTTGGGATTAGGATCCTACACAGGTTTGAAGACCCTGGACCAAAGCACCACATTTAGATTTGCCCACAAGGCCCAGAGCGACCATCATGTTCCATGTGTGAATCACTTAGCAGATCCAGCTTCCCTCACACCATGGAACAAGGCAAAACTCAGTTTCACTGTCTCCCTCTTGCTCTTCCCATGGCAGTGACGTGGCCTTTCCCACCAGGTGACATGGGACTCAGAGCAGAAACATTTCGAATGGCATTTTCATCCAAGGACTGTTGAACTTGTACAAAACCAGCACCAGGATACAGCCACTCTGCTGCTAAATCCCTTTGTTTTAACACTTGCCTCTTTTCCTTTGCAAACCTACTCAATCAGGACAATTTAGGAGGAGTGGCTGCTGTCACCACGACTGCTGTAGGGTCATGGCCAGTTTATGCAAAGCCAAAATTAGCCATCATAATGTCACTGCTCACACTGAGCAGGGCTTCCTCTCCAGCCCCAAATTCCAGCAGCACAATTTACAGTCATCTCCACACCTCTCCCCTCTCTTTCACAACCTGACCTCTTCCTCCCACACCAAGTCAGCTGCCAAGCCCAGCTGAAAGGAAACAAAGGCATCTTGTCTGCTCTGTGACTAAGGTTCCTTAAAAAAGCTCAAATTCCATGTAACAAGGAGCAGAACAAAAAGCCATGAAGTCATTTTAAGCAGTAGTAAAGGTTTGCAACTCAGATTAAGTTCACAGCTTATTCCATCACCACTGCTCTCAGGTTCCTCCTAATATTTCTCGGGCATGGGATTTGGTGCTTTCAAATGCCTCCTGCCAGTCCTGCATGGCTTTGGCAGCCCCTGGATGCAGTGTTCCAAAACAAATGGATTTCAAATAGGCACAGGCACAACACACATTCCTATCGATCCCTTTCCCTGGGAAGGGACTCTGCCACCCACAGGTGTTCCTGGGAGGTTCCAGCATGCCCAAGTCCAAAATCTTCTGAAGGCTCCAAGGAAGAGCTTCCAAGCTGACTTCCCAGCACAGAGGTTCCAGGAGCCTGGGCTGTACAGCTCTGCCAGCCAGGAAAGAGCTCTTCAGTGTGGGACTTCTGAACTTAAGGACTCCCCTTGACACTGGGAGCCCAAAAGGGCACATTTCCCATGGCTCAGGAACGTGCCAGACATTCCTGAAAGTGTTTCAGCACTGGGATACCGCCCATCAGTAGAAGGCTGGTTCTGGGATTGTCCTCCTGGGTCCCCAAGGCCCAGAGATGACCCCCCAAGATGTCACTGAGGGAGACATCACACCAACCAGCCTAAAGGAAGCCATCCCAATCCCAGTGCTGGGAAATAAAACCAGTTCCACAAGCTGTATCCTGGACATCCCATGTGCTGGCTGCACACTCTGTGACTGACTTGGTGCCACATCACTGAGAACAAACTCCTGTGTTTTGGACAAAATAACCAGCACATTTGAAGTGAAAAAAAAAAAAAAACCCAGCAGAATTAAGAGCTGAAACATACTCCAGGTTCATGGCAAAAATGCACAATGCAGCTGAGGTTACCTCTGTTTTTTAGGAGGGAGATGAGGAGGAAGAGGACAGAGGATAAAGGAATCCACAATCCACTCCATTATTATATACAAATTGACATTTATGGGTATACATCACACTGTCATAGTGCCCAAAACCTGCCCACAGTTTTTCAACCCTCAAGTCACAGCACGAGCCTTTGATGCTCTAGTACACATGACAACTTCTCCACCAGCTGGAAATCCCATCTCCCATACTGCCTGCCCTAATTGGACAGCTCACATTCCAAAAGAAATTCACCTTTCCCCACTACACCTCCCAATTCAAACCACAATTTGCACCCTGCCACAGGCCGGCCTATATAGGTCAAGGCTGCTAGGCTTCACTGCTTTGTGTATTACAGTTGAAAGAATGCTCCAAATTCAAGGTTTTTAACTTTTTAATCTATGGGGAAAACTTCCTATAAACTCAGATTAACAACTGCTAATACACTGAAGAAAGGAAACCAAAAACCTTCCTCCTACTATAAAAACAAAATAGTGCGGCCTCTGTTTCTTTTCTGATAAGAGTCTTAAATACCAAACATTTAACTGCATAATAACATTCCCTGGCAGCCAGCAGCCTGCTTAGCAGATACATAAAGCAGGTAAAAGGGGAAAAAGTTAATTTCTTGGCTGAATGATTCCATCGGTAGCTATAGGGCAAACTAGAAAGTCTTTTAGTAAAGTAGCAGTTGATTCTTCTATCAATCTGCAGCACACACACTCTTCCAAGGAATGCATTAAATATGAAAATCATATCCCGTTATCATCTGTTCCCAGCTTTCAGCCCAGTAAGCTTTCCTTAATGAATGCTGTAGCCTAAGGGATGCGCATGCTGCCGGCTCCTTGGAATAATGGAGTGATGCTCCCGTCCTGCCTATTCTGGCGCCGCCTGGCTGAGGGGCTTCCACACACAGTCACAAGTGACTACTCTTGCCAGCATGCTCCAAGTTATTACAAGATGTTTTTAGACATTTCATCTAAAAGAGCTTTGCTGCTTTTAGTGGAGAAAACAGCTCTGGTCTTGAACTGTATCATTTATATGGAGATAGGAGGAGGGATTAGGAGCCTGCATTACTGCAGATACATGTCAGAAGATATTTAAGTATTCCTTGTCAGTCTTTTTGTCTGTTCCTTAGATATGCAATCTCCTTCTGAGGAAAGGTCAAAACACACAAAATTATAAACACAGCACATGGCTCCTCGGCTGCAGTTCTGCAAATATCCCTCATTAGGAACATTTCCTCCTCGGTCACGACCATCTCCGCACCATCCAGCACAGGAATTATAAAAGCCAACAAGAAGACGTGCACAGTCAGTTTTTTTTTTTAATTCTGGCTCTCTGGATGGAACTATTGCACTTTTTACCCAGGTGGTTCTCCTTCTCTCAGGTGCTACACACAATTTCACACTGCACATGCCAGCATCGCAATCCCCACGGAAAGGCTGTGCAGCTCTGAGGAGAGCACAGCGTTGGAATAAGGCCCATTTCCTCCCCATTACCTGCTCGCTGGGTCCTTCCTCCTTGTCACCTCCTGCTGACAAGCTGCCCTCTTGAAGGGATAACAGGTTTTTAATTTCCCTACCATACCGTTCCTAAAAGAGAACAAATCCGTCACGCAAAACTGGAGGCCGAGCCACCTCCCCAACTCAAGAGACACCATTTCGCAAAAAGTGCACCTTTAAATGTAAAGCCCCCACAGCCTTTTTAACTCTGACTATATTTAAAAGCAGGGATCTCATTTGCTCCTCATTTTTCTGCTCCCCTGCCCAAGCAGCGTGGTCTGCACACAGTCTGCTGCAGGGCTTTCATACACATTTATTCATCCCCATCATTTAGAATCCCACAGAACAGCAATAACTTGTTGACTCATATTTATTATATTTATTGCATCCCAACCAGCACCTGTAGCACCGAAGTATTGCTGCTGCCTCCAGACAATGACTTGGCCGCTTTGGGATGAAACGAGCTCCACAATGTGTTTTTCACGCCCCATCTTACAACTGGCTGGGCTGTTGTGAGGAACAATCCCTGGCAGACGTTCCAGAGAGCAGCCCGGCAGGGAAGACTCCGGCAGGGAGTCTTCCCTGCCGGCTGCTCCAAACGCGGCTTGCCACACTCTGGGGCTTATAGGAGCAGCGCTGGGAGCGGAGCTGGGCATCATGCAGGCAGCATCTGCAATTAATCCTGCGTGCTCCTAACTGCAGCCCCCAGCAGCAGCAGCACACCGGGGCTGAAAGCGCTGTAGGACCCGTGCTGCATTGGGGAACGGGCGTGGGAATGAATCCTTCACACAATTAACTTGCCCGCCTCTGCCCTTCACGCCAGCGGCGCGCTCGGCTCCCAGGTAGGAACTGCTCGGGAAACTGCGAACGTGGAATTTTAGGGAACAAAACCTCACCATGTGAGGAGTCGAGATGCTCAAAAGAAACTCAGATGTAGCTCCTGGATTTTGCTGAAAGCTGAAGTGAATTTATTTATACTCCTAAAAATTACTGACCAAACACAGGGAGCAAAAATGCATCTTTCAGAAACAAAAGGAATTTTGTGAGCTACAGCCACGTAATAAATGTGCACAGAGTTGTGATAAAGCACTCCTAAAGGGCATTCTCTATAGAAAAAAAGGAGAGAAAACAGCAATAATTTCTTTCTGCGTACTCCCATGATAGATTAAATGATTGCATGCTCCATAACTCTCCTGCTTTCCATAACTAACACGGAGGAGATGTCATTTGTTCAGCAGCTCCAAAAAGTAACTGTAACTTGCAAAGATAAAATGGATGGCACAGGAACACCAAAATGGAAGGACTGAACAAAAACCCCACATGCAGCTCAACCTGTGGCACTGGGACTTGCAGCAGGTGTCAGAACCACCAGCCCTAACACTGGGCAGACTGGTGTGCACCAGGGCTGCTGAGGAGGAAAAACCCCTTCAACAGCAGGGGAAAGCTGGCACTGCAGCACAGCCCCCCTCCTGCTCTGCTTCAAGTAACAAGTAAAAATCAGAAGCAGGGAATCACACACCCCAGGGACAGGCTCCGAATTCTGGGCTACTGCACTGCAGACAGGAAATGTTCTGGGAACATCACCAGATCTGACAGGCGCTACCTGGGCTACTGCAGTGTGAGGAATAAACACAGCCAAGTGTTTCTGAGGAGTGCCACTGCTCTTATAAAGCAGGAATGAACTCATTTCCCTCTCAGACTGTGCTCCTCAAAAACCTGGCTCCATGCATCAGTGGCATATCAGCACACGTTACAATTTCATTTTTAAAAATCTGGAATCATCACTTTGCAACATCCCAAACTGTACCTTAGGGAACAACAACAACAACAACATAATAATAATAATGTGATTCAAGAAACCTCAGTGCTTGGCTTTTTCTTACAGCATCTGTTGAATCTGGGGTACTTCAGACCTGTCTATCCTACAAGCTGAAATACAGACCCCGATCCAGTTTGCTTCCAGCTCTAGGACATACCAGGAGACTCCTGCATAACAACAGCAAACACGCAAGACCAAGTCTTATAGGAAGTTACTTCCATCTTCCAGATGCTCTCCCAGCCTGTGGCTTCCATGTGAGCCTCCAGCTGCAGGAATTCCCGGCACAGGGCCTGGTTCCGGTGCAGGGCTAGCTGCTGCCGCGCTGACACAGCTTCCAGGCGCCCCTGGAGCCTCTGCCTCACTCTGCAGGGCAAAGAATAGGCACTTAAAGGTGCGAAAATAAACCAAAAGCATCCATCACAATCACTCTGCCTCAGACACACACACCAACACTGAGGGGGAGGTGCCCCAGACACGAAAAAGGAGAAGACTCATTCTTCCACACACCTACATTTATATAAATACATAAGTGCCAGTTATGTGCTGATGTACATGGGGGCTTTGGTGTTCCAAAGGGTAAACACATTAAAAATCTCCTATAATTGTGTTTTAAATTAATTATGTGCTAGTCACTCCTATCCCATTAAATCAAAATGAAAACTAGCAGAGGAATGTGTTCTGAAAGTCACCCAAGCAGGAACAGTGAAGCTGAGGTTTCACAGCTGCCTAAATCCATGGTGCCACCAAGAGGGGCACTGGAAATCCAACTAACCCAGTACTCTCCCACCTACACACCAGATTCCCTTCCAGCCAGATCTCTTTCCTGATGTGCCTCCAGGGCAGCCACATGGCATTAATGCCAACATAGGGAAATGGGCACCCAAAGATGCCCCTGGCTCACAGCTCCACTTCAGCCACGACGGAAACTGCAGCCCAAAGCCCCTGAGATGTTCAGAGAAACTGCAGCTCTAAACCTGCTGGATTAAACCAAACCAAATTAAATAAAACCAGGAAACAAAGTACATGTGATGCAGCCCCACCTGTCCAGATATTTTTTCTTTAACTTGTATATGCATTTTCTGCCCCTTTCAGAAGAGGGGCTCCCACAGCACTCAGTCCCTGGAGCTTTACAGAACACCTTTGAGGAAAGCAATGGAACACTGGATGACACTTCTCATTTCTGTCTGGTTGTTGGCACTTCTGGATTTTTTTTCTTTTTGCTTTGGTTTGCTGTTTAGGGTTTGGGTTTGTTGGGGTTTTTTTGTACAGACTGTCCATGCAGTTTACATTAAATAGACGCTGCAGAAAGAATCGAAAGAGGAGGACCAGAACCTGGAATATCCCCTCGGGCTTCTTAAGGCTTTCAACTTTCTAAGACCCTGGAATTCTCCAGCATGGACTAAGCTGTGGTGATTTTTGTAAAAATAGGATAAAGCCAACCTGCATATTGGTTATTCCCAAGATTTTAGTATCCACAGAATGAGGTATTTATGCTACTGCTGCAGCTATTTCATCAATAACTTGAAGACATGAATTTTGCATTACACTTAACATGAATATAAATATAAATGTATTATTACTGAAAAACCTTTGAGACAACATTCTAAAGGCATTCCAAGATAACTAAACCTTTGTAACTAAAATAGAATAGCCCCTAAGAAGCTTTTAAACAGGCTTACAGGTGTGGATCAGCCATTGTGTATTCCATTCACTGCCTTCCTAATTCCAGCCTTCTGGCTTCACTGGAAGAAAACAACATACAGTGAGATACAAGTATTTTACCATCTGAGGTCTCCAAACGCCAGAACTAAGGGGTTTTGCAAAGCACAGCCCTTGTTGAGCAGAGAGGTCAGATTTGCTGGGAGTTACAGACTTATCTGCCAGCCCAGCTCTGAACAACTCCAAACTTTCACCCCTCTCTCTGTTCCTCACTGGAACAGGGTTGCTGGCAAGGGAAGAGATGCCTGAACATCCACATGGGACCCACCAAAACAGCCAGAGACCCCAGACGACCCAAGAAGGCCTCTGAACCCCATGATGTGCAGTTCCCAAGCCCATCCCTCCCCTTCTTGCCCCACAATCCCACAGCAGATGCCTTTCCATGCAAGAAACGCTTGGCTGGAGATGTTCTCAGGACAGCCACAGGGATGGATTAGAATACACTTCCAAAACCCCTCCCAGCTCACAGACCCCACATGCCAGCCAAGTATTTTTTTTAGGAAAAGAACTTGAGACCAAGCTCGCATTTCCCTCCTGGCATCCAAGCCATGTACATCTAGAGGCAGGTGAGCCCCACTTGCAACACTGCTGCAGGAACAAGTGTCCACCAGGAATCCTGGTGGTTCTGAGAGCCTGTGGAGCCATCGGAACTGCCTGGAGCAGTGCCAGGACACCAGGCATGGGACAGACACATGCCGAACCACAAAGCCATTCATGCCTCACCTAAAGCCATCCCATAGGGAAGGCAGTTTTGGGACCAGAGTAAAGCTGCCATTATTGAATAGTTCCAAATTGCACTTGAGGATGCACAACCATGCCTTGAGAGAAAAACTGAAAATAACCAAGAGAGGTTTCCAGCAGATTCTCACTGCAAACCTTGACACAAGCAAAGCCAAGTGCCTCTTCAGGAACAGCATCAGGTTGTCATCAGGCAGCAAGGTGTGGCAGCAAAGGGGACATCACACCAACATGTCTTGGCACAGTTTTTCATGGATTTGGGCTCTCCCTAAACACACAGACACCCCCTCGCCGTCTCCCTGCAGAGAAGGGAGAGAGGAAAAACCCTTCCTGCTGCTCTGCCTGGGAGATCAAGGCATCAGTTTTAGCCACATGATCCTGCCAGCGCCTGGAGCAGGATTAGGGTTGCGTGTCATGTGCACAATTTAACAGCCACGCTCCACCTGGGATCTCATCCCTTCAATTTCCTGTTACGCGACGGACAACCAAGCAAACGCAGATTTCAAGATCTTGTTTTTACACTTCTACAAGTAATTTTTCTGCCTCAGTGGAGAAGACCAATATCCTAAGGGATGAAGAAGCGGATGGATGTGAACAGCCGTTGCCTCTGATCCCATTTCCCACTCCCCCATCCCGCAGGGATCACACTGCGTTCCTCAGCTCCCCAAAGCTCATTCCCTCCCCACCAGCGAGGTTTTTCAGCACCCCACTAGCCAGCCTACAGCAGCCACTCAGGCAGGCAGGGATACCCAGAGAAGATCTCCTGGGGCAGGCACAGCGAAACAAACCCCCCCGAGGCTGCAGTGCCCCGGGCACGCGGGCACTGCCATGGGCAGGCTGGACAAGGGACCAGCATCAGGAAATAAACCCCGGCCAGGAGAGTCTGAGAGGTAATTAAAAGTCTAGTTACACGTCCCGGTCCAGCGATCAGGAGCTGAATCTTTGGTGACTGACTTCCCAGCACCTCCAGAACTGAGATATCGAAGGGAAGAAGAAGGAGATGGACAAGAACAAGGAGGGGGAAAACATCCGCCTCCCCGGGGTGGGAACCGAACCCAAATCACCCCGCGGGGGCACCCGGCTCACCTGGAGCGGGGCGGCTGCGGGGCTGGCGGTCGCGGGGGTGCCAATTCCGGAGGCGCCAGCGCCCGGGGGCGGACCCTGTGGGTCCGATCCCGGGGGCGATCCCAATGGCCCCGATCCCGGTGCCGTTCCCGATCCCGCTGGCCCCGCGCGGTTTCCGCCGGTGCCCACGTGCGGCTCCCGCCGTGCCCCGCGCGGAACCCCGGAAGTGCCGCCCCGCGTTGCCATGGGGACGGACGGGCGCAGCCTGCGCCGCCCAGAGGCGGTTTGGAAGCCTTGAAGATTTTTTTTTTTTTTTAATAATTATTTATCGTCAGCCCATCTCTCACCACCACGTTGTTACCGCAGGTAACTGGACGAACAGCAACGCAGGTGTTGCTGTTCGTCCAGTTGAGCCCCCGGCTTGGCGCTGAGGGCATCTGGGGCGACGCAGGATCCGTGTCGCTGGAAAAGGGGGAATTTGCAAAGCACCAATCCAAAAAATAACTGGGAGCTGCTGAACAACTACAGTTGTCTTTGTCGAGTTTATTGTACACCATGGTTTTCAAGGAAAAAAAAAAAAACCGATTTCCTCGTCCTCTGGAGTCCCTCTGGTGCTGTCACTTCTCCAAAATTCATATGGAAGAAGCCGCAGTCAGCCACAGCCATCTCCAGCCCTGCATTCACGTCTGCAGCTGGAGAATGAAAACAGAACACCCACCTTTCATTTCCAGATAAAAACTTCAATCCCTTTGAAAGGAAGTTGCCAAATGAGCGCTTAAATTCCAGGGCCCCAATAAAATCTGAATGCCACGGGAATAATTGAAATGAAGGAGAAGTGATACATCAATAGACAAAATTGCAGAGAGCAGTGAAATGCTTAAGCATAATTAGGATGGCAATCAGTGTACAATTAGTGTGAGATCATCACAATAATTACGCTTTGTAAGAACTTCTGGCCAAGAACAGACACATGAAAGCTCAGCTGGAGCTGCAGGGTCTGGCTGGGGACATGCCCTGGCCTTCCGGGGATCGGGAGCTTTTTGGGGTTCCTTGACTGGATTTGGTGATCCAGCAGCATTCCTGGTGTTTCCAACACCTGCAGCCTCCAGCTCAGCTTCATGGATTTAAACAGAGTGAAAAGGGAATGGATGTAGTGGCACCCAGCTGCTCCCAAATTAGCCTGGCTCAGACCGTGTGTGTCCATCTAAATACCCAACTCAACAAAGTATGGAGAATATGGAGAACAATGGCTTGAGTCAGAGCTTTCGCACTCCAGGAATGCCCAGCAGAGGATTTGGGAGCCTTTTAGTACTGCATTTCCATAAAAAGCACTTGTCATGAAGACTGTTCTCCCCCCTTCTTCTGTTTACTGAAAGCAAAGATGTGTTTTGGAGCCCACAGGTGAAATCTGGGCCTGGTTTCAGAAATATTTGTGCTCGCTAAAAGAACACCTAAAACAGTGCAAGACTTCCAAGCACTTTCAGCACTGTCTGAAATCCTGAGCCTACTGGAAGCCTTTTTCTCAAACTGAAAAAACTGGAAGCTTTATACCAGTTTTGAGGGATTGGTGGAAAGGGGCTGATGGTCCCTGACACATTGGGCTGCACAGTTTGTCTCCTGGGCAACCCTGGGAGGTTTTTTTTCACTATGGAGCTTGAGCTGGGGCTTGAGGGTGTTGAATCGCAGCAGGGCTCAACATTCTGTTATTTATTTAACAAAAAAAGAGGAAATAAGGAGCCTTATCCTGGTCCCCCCGATGTATTTCCCACTTTGTTCTGTGTCTCGGTGCTCACTGCAGTCACTGGGCTCATAACTGACTCAAGAATAATCTCCATCCTCCCATCCCTGATAAGGACTGTGGTCTCTTCCCTGAAAGCCTACAAAGAGGAGTGTTTTGTTTGTGTTCTCCCTGCAGTGCTTCACATTTCTTTTAAATTGTTTTAATTTAATTTTGATGTAATCTGATAAGAGCTGTAAAACTGTCAAAGGAAGCCACCTCCTCTGTCGCATTAAATACACTTTGAACGAAATGGTGGCTTTGTCCCAAGTGCTGCCAAACCAAAGCATCTCTTGATTCCAGCACGGATTGATGTGCACTAATCTGAACAGCTTTACACTCTTTTTCATTTAGGGAGGCAGCCACGTGTCCTTTAGCATCCCCCTTTCCTCTGGGACGTAACCATATCCCAGAAGGTGTGGGATTTGTCTCACGGAGCTGAGCACTTGGCCACAGGCCTCTCACCTACCAGAGACCCCTGGTAGGCTTTCCCAGTTTTCCAGGGCAATGAATCCACGTGCTGCACATGCCTGCTGCAGAGATGGGAAGCCCCTTGCTCCCAGAAAAGTGGGAAATGCCTTACAGAGCAGGAATTGTTGGTGTCCATGGTAAGGTGTCATGGGACATGCAGCAAGTTGGGGGGAGGTACAAATTGCCATGGAAAGGGATTTGCAGAAACACAGAGATGTGTTAGGAAGAGGTTTTCCCTCTCTGTGCCTAGGTGACCCCTGAGATCCCTTGCCCACAAGCCAGGGCAGAACCAAATGCATTTGCTTTTCTTTTTGTCAATGATACATATAACACAGGCCCCAGTAGCTGTGTGAAAACATATAGAATTTACATAATGCCCAATACGAGTCCTTTTTGTTAATT
Organism: Vidua chalybeata; assembly: GCF_026979565.1. Lineage (NCBI taxonomy): Eukaryota > Metazoa > Chordata > Aves > Passeriformes > Viduidae > Vidua > Vidua chalybeata. The sequence continues at coordinate 39,229,233 of NC_071532.1, forward strand.
ATTCAAGTCCCAAATGCAGAGCACTAGTAACACACCAGGAATCAAAGAGCAGTAACAGCAGTGAGCGATCTCAGCAGAGCAATTGTGAGGATCCATTTCCTGTCAGTGGCAATGCCTGGGAACAGTAATTAGCGCATTGAATTTAATGTTCATATTTTAATACATTTAAATGTAGTAAAATGCTTTTATTAAGTGCTACAGTTCCTCAAAACTTGTTATTACTCGTGTCTGATGCACAAGCAGCGCACACCTTGTCTGGCCTCAGATCTGCTGCCCTGGGGAAGGTGACAGAATTCCTCCAGCAGGAACCTGGAATGCAGAACACAATGGCTGAGTCCACAAAAACCTGGAGACTGCAGCAGTTAAAAGCAAGTCATGTTTATTACAAATGTAAGTGCCTTAGCTAAAGCTGAGTGATATAACTGAAAAGCCCCTAGGCATGTCACTGTCCGTGGATTTTGAATTAATCCTGGAGAACTGAGATATAAGCACATACCACTGATATTAATGAGTCCCAGAAAAACCATGGCACAGGGAAGGGCCTGGTTTAGAGACCATTTTCCAGGAAGCCTCCTTCCTTCTCCAGCCATCTCCAAGTACTTTTCCAGTGTTCTGTGCAGAACAGAAAAGAAGGCTCCACGAGTGGAAGGAAGCAGGTGTGGCACAAATGAGGCTGTTCCAAGGCCAAGCATCCAGATAGGATGTCAGGGAGATTTCAGGTCTCAGTTGCTCGTGTGACCAGGCTGTAAACACGAGGAGTCTCCATTCAAGTGTCTGCTGCTGTCTGAAGAGGAAATAGGAGATTGACAATGTTGAGTTTCCCCATCCCTAGAAAAATGAGAACTGAATTCAGGCCTTCTGAGATGTGAGCCCAGAGGCTGCATTTGAACCCAACCACTCACAGCCAAAGGGCTCAACTCTCATCTTCCCTGAAAGCATCTACACCTCACACTCATGAGTGCCCTGTGCCACAGCTCCTTCAACTTGTGTTCCCCAAGCTGAACCAGCTCTAGTGTATTTCTGTTCAGAAGAGGGTATTTTGGCTCATTTTGGAGTATGTCCTTCAGGCCTGCAGTGACCAGACTGCAAGCGGGAGAAATGGCTCACAATACATAGCCAATATCAGTGCCACAAATGCCTGTTGGGGTCCCATGGCTGGGGGTCCAGGGTCCCGCTCAGCTGCAGCCTGACCTGGTGAGACAGAACCCAGCACAAAGCAAAGCCTGACACAGGCACCACGAGTTCCCCTCCTCACAGATATGGGATGGAGACCATCCCTCTGGGGCTCTCAGGACTTCCTGTGCCTGACTGTCCTGCTGCCAGCTCTGCGCCTGGAGCACACGGTGCTGCAGTGAGGAAAAGGGGATGCTGCAGTGAGGAAAAGGGGACAGTGCACCCACACCTGTTCCCAGCACACAAGGTCCTACCTTGCCTTTGGCGTGCCATCCCCTGCACCAAACCATGTTTTTGACAGAATCCTCTTTCAGGAGAACAGCATCTTCACGACCAAGCTGTTCCCTCTGCTGTCCACTCTGCAGCTCCTGCCAGCGGGGTCACGGCTTGGCCCGGCCACTCCATCCTGCTCGATCTCAGTTCTTGCTACTGCTGCTGCTGCTCTAAAGGACACAGGTTTATCAGGCTCTTTCATTAGTGTTTTGACAAATGACTGGATTGATCTCATGTACAAATGGAAAGACTGAAAAAGTTTAGTTTCTACAAGCCATGAAAAAATAAAGGGAGAATATAACTGGGGAATTCTTTTAATTGAATTAGACATTTTCCTGTCACTCCCACAGTTCAGAGTAATCGGTTTTCAAGAGCTGCTGCCTGCATTGACAGGCATGAAGCATTTAGACAAGGTGAAAAGCCCAGAGGACCCCAGCGCCATGCTCAAAGGGATGTGTCTGGCCCATTGTCTGGTTTGATTAATGAAGCCTTTGCACAGTGAGATAATGCAATGTTTGCCATGCCGGGGACGCTGCTGCACAGCACAAATATCCTAACTATGAGGAATATTCAATATGGTAACAACAGCAACGAGCCCATCTAGGTATGACTGGATTCTGCCCAAAAGCACCTCAAATGATATTTATTTCCTAATTGTCATCCACTTTGATGCACTCGTCATCAGGTTCAACAAGTGCTGCAGGCTTCAAGAATTTGAAACAAAGGGAGGCACTTGGGCAAGCCGTGTGGTTTGTGGGGCCAGGAACTAGGATCTGGCGGCACGGGCAGCAGGGCACAGCTCTTGGGGCAGACACACAGGCAAACACGGGGTCCCTGGAGGATCCCTGGCCTCCTCACACCCCAGCATTCAAACACTGCCCACCACATCTGTGTCTCAGAAGGAACACCTGCGGGTCAGCAGTGACTCTGGGAAATAAAAACAAGCAGATAAGCAAAAAGGCCATGCGGGAGGAGAGTAAGTGTGGAGCTCCGAGCTCATGCTGTAGGGGACCCCAAGCTCCTGCCTGGGCATGGCTTGGCTGCTGCCTCTGTTCCAGTCTCACTTCTGCCAGAGGTCTGGAGCTGAGTGCCTGGACCTGGGAGTGTTGGGGAAGCTGGCTTACCTTTGAGGAAGCTCTGCCTGTGCAGCCAGCTCAGGTCTCACCTGGGGCAAGTCCTGCACCCTACCTCTCCCAGTCCTCCAGTGCTGTGAAATCCAGGTTTGAATGGACATGGTGTTTTTCACTTCCCACCCCAAACCACTGTGCTGGTTTCCTGTGACTGATTAGGCATTTCCCCATCCTGTGCAGAGGATTGTTCTGATGGTGAATGAAAGGATCCACACATATCAACTGTTCATTTGTTTGTAAAAAGTAGGAGAACAAGCACGAAACTATTCAATTAATTAAGCTGTGTCTGCTTGGAGCTCAGCACCCCTGGGCCCTGCACTCCATTCAGAACATGACAAAAAGAAATAGGAACCTGAGGCTGAAGCTGACAAAAAGGCTTGAGCAGAGATGGAAAAATCCTCCAACAGCACATTTTGACAGTGCTCAAAAACATGTTTCTAACGTACCTGCAAGGCAGCATGGGGTGGACACACAGGTGGGTAAAGGCTGGGGCTCACTTCCAGGCTTCAGGTTCCAAATGCTTTGCCCACACAATGGTTTGCAGACACACAAACCACACCAGCCTCTCCTGGCGGCCCGGGGGGTGACCTGTGCCCTGTTCTCGTCAGGAGAACCCGAGTGAGGCGCCTGACCCCGAGCATTCTCCTCCTGCTGCTCCCCGCAGTGTCCCCGCTAGTTCAGCACAGCCATCTCCCGCTGTTAAGGGTCCAGGGCAAACCCTGGCCACCGGGAGCACAGAGTTGCCCCAGCCGGGACACTCCTGAGCGCTCCAGCCCGGAGCCTCGCTCCCTCAATACTCGCATTATTTCTTTTGCAGGAGGAGCGCGTTTGTTCTCTGTAACCGAAGCGCCGGGGACGCGCTGCCCTCCCGGGCGAAAGGGTGACAAAGAAAGGTGGAAAGGGGAAAAGCCTCGTCCCAGTACCCGCAGCCACCCCACGGGCAGCGCGGGGGACACCTCGATGGAATTTGGGGAGTAGCTGCGGGACGGCCGCTCGCCTTGGGCTGCCGCACCAGAAGTGTTCGGTCACCGCCGCCGCAGCGGCTACGGAGAGAGCCCGGACCCCGCCCCGGGGACCCCCGCCCTGGTAGCTGCCGCTGGTTCGCTTCCATCTCCCCCTCACCGCCTTCCGTCGCCTTGGACTTTCCCCCGTCGTTTCCCTCAAGCCATTGAATTCCGGCGATTTTACCATCGGGCAGCGCCGCGGAAAGCGGGGGCCGCCGCTCCATCCGCTACCCAGGGATCCAGAGTGAAAACGCTCCTGGTCTGGCTGCGCTTCCAGCGGCTCCGGGCAAACGGGACCGACCGCAGACGGCAGTGACCGCAAACAGCGGCTGATCGAGCGCGGCGGGGCTGGACCGAGGCCGCGGGAGGTCGCACCGGACCCGACAGTCTGGGCTGGGGTGAAGCGATGCAGAAGGGTCCGCTCGGAGAGCGGCTGCCCGCCAGGGTACGGAAGGGCCCGGGTTCCCACTCCCCGTTCTCCCGTAGGTCCCTTACCTGGGCTCCGGGCTCGGCTCCCCCGCCGGTGTTGCCGCTCCCGCCGAGGCACGGACAGGCAGCAGCCACAGGAATTTAAGGTCTTCCCGAAGCCCTGCCGCCCTTCCCGAGGGGAGCCAGTGCCAGAAATGCCTCCCCCCGGCCGCGGAATTCCCCCGGTCCTCCCCCCGTATCGATTCCAGTCCGGCGCTGGCAGCGTTTAGGCCGGGATTGGGGGATAATAGGAATATCATCTGGAGACAATTACCTTTGGAGCGCTTGCTTCTCCTCCCAGACACTGTTATTTGAGCAATAGGATCATTTGATTTCATATCGCACTAAATAACCCCCGGCCGCCACAAATTGCTGCCTTCTCAACAGCCACCCCTTGGAATAAATTGCACAGCAACTCCTTGGGCTCCAGCTTCTCCTTATTTTTTTTTCCCCCCTTATTTCCCCCCCCCCCCTTTTTTTCTCCTCTGCAGAACGGTATTTTGGGAGAAGCAGGGGCAGAGGCCTGATGCTGGTGGATAAACTGCATCCAGCAAAACTCCAGCTCTCCTAATAAGCTAAGCAGCCAAGCCCTATCCTCACCGCTTTTCCTCATGTTTCCCCACCCCCCGTCTATTTTTTTCTTTCTTTCCTCCTTTTTTTTTTTTTTCCTTCTCCCCCTTTAAAGTTTTTCCCTTGCTGGGTGTCCCACTGACTGCAGGGCTCGATGTGCCTTTAAGGCTCTGTCAGCGCTTGCCTGATAATCTGGTCATCGCCGGCCTCATTAGATCTGTATTAATGTCAGTCACGGATTGCTAATTAGATTTGTGGGATAAATGAAATTACCTGAGTGGGCGGCGTGGGAGGGGGAGTGCAGTCTCCCAGTGCTTCTCAGGATTTACGGGGCAGGGGGGAGGGGGGGGAAAGGAAAAATAGAAAGGAAAGACATAATTTTATCTTCCATTCTTTTCTCCCTCCTTTCCCCTTCTGGCTCCGAGCCCCATCCCGTCCTCAGGCTCCTCTCTGACAGCCACTAACCAAAGAATTCCCCAAACTGCTCCGTAGCTGGACCTGGGCGTTCTGCTAATGGAGCCCATCAGTGCCACACTGGGTGCACCGTGCAGAAGGATCCTGCTCACGCTGGATTCATGAATCCCAGGCAGCAGGTCTGGGGTGAACAGCTCTGCATTGCTGGGGTCTCACAGGGGTCGAGGGAGAGACCGATGGCATTATTCATCCTGTTTATTTATCCTTATTAGAAAATGGGATGAAAGAACAGGGCCTGGCATCTGCCTTTTAGCACCGGCTGAGCAGCGCACACACAACCTCAATTAAACACTGCCCGGACAAGGCCTTTCTCCATATTGGAAACCCGGCTCTGTTTAATGAGGACCAATTAAATCCTGCTTCATTTTACCTGGGATCTCAACAAATTCCCTTTCTTCTTCCCTGGTAATTACTGGCAGAATCAGCCCTGCTATCAGGGCAGGAAGCCCTCCCTGATAACCCCCCTGAACCCCAGCTGGATTCCAGCAGAGCTAGAGGCCCCTTCCTGCCCCCAACCCCATTAAAACCCATCCGGGATCAGCCCGGGCCTCCAGTCCTTTCCCACTTCAGCCCACCACAGTGCTGGCAGAGTGGGGCCCCTCCTGGGGAGACATGTGGAGCTATTCCAGCCTGGCTCTGGCCTCCCCTGAGCACCCTACAATGTTAAAAACTGCACCCTGTCTCCCAGGGGACATCGCTGCAACCGGGACATTCAATTAAATAATCCTGGCCCTTTGCCCTTTCCCTCACACAAATATTTCCTTTCCCAAGTTCCCTTTCAAAAGGAAAAAAAAAAAAAAAAACCCACAAACCACCACCAACAACAAAGAAACAAACTCCAAACTGGAGAACAACAGGAAAAAAAGGAGAGCGGGAAAGAAAAGAAAGAAACTGTTCTCCTTTCTTTTCCCTGTGTGCAGGGTAATTGATAGGCTCTATCAGAGGTCAAGATTTGCATAAGAATTAAGAGCAGTAAATTAATTTAATATTCCATGCACATCTCCAATTATTCCTGCAGACCTTTGTCTCCCCGGCTGGCAGAGAGAAGGTTCAGCTGCTCTTCAACCAAACAACATCTGTGCAGTTAATAACTTGATAAACAGCTCATACAAATAGTTTCTGAATTATCTGCCAAACCAATGACTATTCAGTTTGGAAACACTCGGTGAGGGCTGTGCCGGTGGCTTCGGATCCCTGGCCTAGGGATTTGGCTGCATGGACAGAGATTCGCCCCGCATATCCCTAAAATATCAGCAGCCCTTTGCAACAAAATCCCATCAAGAATGATATGTGAAATAATATATTAATAGCAACTAATAAGAGCCCACCCTGCCCAGTGTGTGCCCACCACCTGGAGAGGCTCACGCATGCCATGGGGCTGGGCTCTGTCCCTCAGCTTCAGGCTCCTGGTGGATCCATGTAAGGTCTGTGGCCCCACCAACTGCTCTCGCTGGGTGCAGCATTTACAGCCCTTCAGCTGCTTCCTTCCCTACACAAGCCCCTGGAAAGGGGCTGGGTTCTCCTGGCTGTCTCCTTGCCCCAGTCTCCAAGGAAGAATGGCTGACAGTTGCCCTGCTAAATCCAAATTTCAGCCCAGGAAGGACATACTGATTTTCTCCCAGGGAAACCCAATCTTACAATAAAATTGAGGTGGCTTCTTCATCCTTACCCCCATGGATGCAGAAGTCCAGCTCCAGGCTGGCCAAGCACCACCAGTTTAATTCACCCCTATGGGCTGTATGGGAAGACGTGGTGCTTGGCTGCTCCTGCCCTGGAGCTGGGCAGTGGTTGAGTCCCCATCCCTGGAGGAGTTTAAAAGATGTGTGGGTGTGGCATCTGGGGACACCGTTTAGTGGTGGCCTTGGCAGAGCTGGAGGAATGCTTGTACTTGGTGATCTCAGAGGGCTTTTCCAACCTTCACAATTCCATGATTCCATATCTGCATGGGCCGTGGTTCCTGCAGCACTTGCAAGCCTGACCTTAAATTAGAGTGGCAAAGAGCTCCACTGGCAATGCCACTGCTCTTCACTCCCCTCAGGCATTAAGCATCATTCCAAAATTAATAAAAAGTTGATTTTTAAAAGATTATGAAGTTCTCCAAGCTAAAGGAAGGGTTAATGCACTTCTCCATTGTCATGCAACTTTCATGTCTACTGTCATAAAAAGCTGATTTTTTTTCTCCCATTTAAAAGGAGAATTTACATCATGAACATAAATCCAGTAACAGGGACACAAACAGAAGCGAAGTGATGAGGTGCCAAATTTGGAGGGATGTCTGGGACTTGATAAACCACTGCAGGCTTAACACAACAAAAATAAGGCCAGACCCCGCACTGGGACTGTGGGACAGGCCAGACCTGGTACCTTCCCTGGGGGAGGGAGATCCCTGAGCCCAGGCGGAGATCCAACATTTGGGATTTGGAGCTCCCAGGCTCCATTCCCACTGTGCCAGCCTGCGCTGTTACCTGGCTGCAGCGCTGGCTGAGCTCACCATGGGGAATCAGCCTTCTGAATATTCAACACCAGCAGCTCCAGGGCTGCCCAGAGCCAGGCATTTGCTAGGAAATGGAAGCTTTCCCCTCTCCTTTCCGAAATTCAGATCAACGCACTGTGCTGTCTCTGGAGCCTAAGGCTGGCTTGACCTGAGTGTGTATTTTGCCTCAGCTCTAATTAAACAAACATATTCCAGTTTTTATTTTGGAAGCTAATTGTGCTGTTTTAAGGAATTCAAATCCCCCTTTCCCAGCCCCCAATTCCCAATGCTTTATGTTGTAAGGAGAGAATTGAACCCTCAGCTGATTTCTGTCACCCAGCATGGGCATCCCTCCCTCCTGACACATTCCTGTGGTTCAGCAGCCCAGGGCCTGGCACGGTGGGTTTTGGGATTGGGGAGATGCACTGCTGGCTCTGGATGCTGGAGATGTGGTGTTTTTGGGGCTGTGGGTTCACCCTTGGAGCCCTTTAGCCCTTCTGGTCCCTGGATTTAACCCCAACAAGGGAATTTCAGCACTGACACTTGCCAAGGGGCACTGGGAAACTTGATTAATGTTTGCACAGCTCTGGGCAGAGAGTGCCATGTGTGTGAACATTTTATCATATTCCAGCTAGGCCACAGCCCCCACAGACATCCTGGCACTGCCACATCAGCTACATCCTGGCTGCATGGAGTTTCCTTTGGCATCTCAGCCACCCTATCACCACCAAAGGCTGAGGCGGAAAAATCAAAACCCCAGCCTGTGCAGACTTCTGGTACCTGGAAGCTATGATCGATCCCAGCACCACTTTTTGGCACAGATCTGTCTTTACAGACTTGCTCGTCAATCTGCCGCGCCACTCTTTTCTTTATGGAGCCACAGAAGTGTCTGTAGTGAGAGATTAAAATAGTAGTTGTGCCCTGTGATTTATTTTTGAAGTTCTCATGTCTCCGCGTGTGTAAATACCCCAGGCTGCGCGCCAGGATAAATAACACAGTGCAATATATTAACAAGGAAGAACACAAAGCACCGGAAAGATGGAGAAGGGGGAAGGCATTTGCTGGGTGGTAAGTTATGGGGCCTTTGGAGGCAGGGTAGGGGGAGGCTGAGCACAGGGGGGGTTTGCTCCTGCCTTCCCCCCACTGATAAATCAGCAGTCTTGTGGTGCTGGCGCCAGAATAAAATATGCCGGGTCCCTGTGGCGGGGTGGCACACAGCGCAGGAGCACGGGCCACGCATGCTGACTGCAAATAGGGTGGGCCATCAGACGCTGCCATAAAACACCCCCTTGCCTCCCCCAGCTGATTATCAACTTTATGCATAGCAAATGACAAAGTGGGAGCGCCAGTGGTGCCTCTACCGCTGCCGAGGTAAAAAAATAAAATATTTACAGACTGACAGGCTAATAGACACTTTTCCAAAGAGCTGTTCGGAAGAAGTAGTAAATGGGCCCGTGCTGATGCAGGGCAGCGGGCCTGGTCAGGGATCAGAACACACAGCACCAGATCGGATAACATCTAATTGGCAGGTCACATCCAAATGAGTGTAGTCATGCATCATCCGGAAGGCTTTCTGCTGGTTATAAAGGCACTTGTAAACAATTCAGCCGCTGAACATGGCAATAATATGTTGATCCGGCATGTAATGAGGTGTTCCTGGAATCAATAAACTAGTCATGAAGAGCAGGGAGCAAGGTCAGTGCCTGCCTTTTTGATGACCTTTGCTGGCTGGTGAGGACATCATATACTCTGAAGAGGACTTTTCTCATATTGCAGAAGGCGCTGAATGTCAGAACTTCCATTTGCAGCAAGCAAATGAACAGCCGGGCTCTGCATGCTAATGAAGTCCAGGCTATTTTCCACCTTTTCATCTGCACATTATGCTCTTGACTTTGGAGAAGGTGGGAATTAGGTTGGACCCTCGTGTCAGACTGCCTGATGGCTTGGCTCCGGAAAACTGGTAATTGAAGCTGATGACTGATGCGGAGGAGGCCTGAATTTGGAAATAAACAGTTTCAAGCACTGCATGTCATTTCTAGAGAGACTGCTGAGTGAATGGAAATGAGCTCTGTTTCGCCGATATAATGCAGTTTCTCAGCAGGAAAAACACTGTCTTTGAGACAACAATGCCAATCAGTGAGATTTAAATGTCTTGGTGATAACGTAAGGAATAGCACCTGCCTCAGCAAATAGCACTTAGGGAAATGCTGCCCTGTGCTGGGGCCTGAGACTTGTCTCCAACCCCCAGCACCAGGCCAGAGGAGCTGGGACACTCTGAGGCTGGCGGCAGGGAGGGCACAGCACGCGCCGTGTTTGGTCATTGCCACAGAAAAGCCACTAGTGACACTGAGGAGCATGGCTTTGAGCGACCCTAACTGAACATGGTGCTCTCCGTGCCACATCTGCCCTGCTGAACTGCTTCTCCTCGGCACGCTGAGGAGAAATCCTGCTGGCCTCAGCCCCACCATTGCTCTCCTTACCTTGTGCCAGCCCAGCTGCCAGCCCTACAGGAATGAAAAAATGGGGTTTCTAGACAAGGTACCCAAAGGTCAGTATGTTCAGCCTTGACTCTGAACATCTCATCAGCTGGGAAACAGCACTGCAAATGTTATAAACTCCTGCTTGGGGGTGTGGAATGGGGCACAGCCACTCGCGTGCTGGGGCAGAAGTAGTCTTGCTGAGGCTTCTAGGGCTTTGAGGTGTTTTCCTTCAGACACAGAATCCCAGACTGGCCTGGCTTGGAAAGACCTTCAAGTCCATCTCATTCTACCCCCTGCCATAGGCAGGGACACCTCCCACTATCCCAGGTTGCTCCAGGCCCAGTCCAAGCTCGCCTGGAATGCTCCCAGGGATCCAGGGGCAGCCACAGCTTCTCTGGGCTCCATGTGTCCTCTGCAGGTCCCCCCAGGCACAGGTGGGACCGGGACTCACCTGCCCCATGTTTCCCCAGCAGCCACATACCGACAGGTCTGTGCTGGAGGTATGAGGTGGGGTGTGCTGCAGGCAGGGGCTCCCCAGAACCCCTCATGCCCCTAGAAGCCACTGGGGTCAGCGTCCCCCTGACAGGGGGCCACATCATGCTCCCCGCTGCCGAAAGCCGCTGGCTGTCCCCTGGAGGTGGCTGCATCAGGAGCAGGTGTGTTTGTGTAATAGTTTGCAACCCTTCAACATGAAAGGATGGAGACGGATGTGAGTTATTATTATGAAAATGAACTGAGCAACAGACAAAAATATTCAGGAGATGTAATCTGCTTCCCTACAATGCACTTGCAGAGAAGAGCACTTGGCAGACAGGAGAGTCGCCGTCAGATACATTGCCTTTTGTTAAATTGCTTTTTCTCTGACAATGCCTTTTAAAACCACATGCAATCTTAATTTAAAATACCCAATACCTCAAGGTATAGGGGCCCAGTGCTGGTCTCCAGCTTGGGATTTGTCCAAAATGACTCCATCAGCTCAATACCGCTATTCCTCATTTTAATCACGCAACAAATGTGGAAGCCTGAATTTGCTTGTAAGAATCCATCACTAAAAATTAATGGGGCACTGATTGATTCCCCTGCCTACCACCTCAGTGTTGCCCAAATTCCTGGAAGGTTCACTCCAAGAAGGCCCTCTTCCTGAGGGGCAGCTGTGACACGCACGATGGGCAGAAAGCTAGGCTCAGCTTTTTCATCCTTTTAGGAATGGTTAATGGTGAGGAAATGCCAAATGTGGCAGGGCAAGACACTATCGCATTTTTATTTTCAGAGACAGAGTGGTGGAAAAAAAAACCCAAACAAACCAAGCAGCACTTGCACGTTGCTGCTTCCTGCTCCTGCCCTGGCAGGCCATGTGTCACTCCTGGCTGCTCCCTGGCATGGAGCATGAGGCCTCCATGGACCGAGGGTTTGGCTGTGAGTGCCAGCTTTGCACTGCTTCACTCAGCACTCAGTAGAACACCCCATCACTGCCTCAGAGGCCCCTGAGTGCCAGATTTATCCTCTGCTCATGGAAGCTGAGAGCCTTGAAGCACGTGGTGGCATTTTGAGGCCATCCATGAGGAAGGGCAGGTGTCCAGGAACGATGCTGGCTCCAGGCTCAGCCCATCCATCAGAGCTCCTCTGGCCTCCCACCTCCACAGAGAACCTCCTTCCCTGTGCTAATTCCCTCAGAACATTGTGTAGACTGTTTATATTTCTGTACAGCCAGAACAAGCTGCTGACACAAATCAGCCATTAGCTATTCACACTGAGGAGTCTCCACTAATTGTGCAGAATGTAATTAGTGATTATGTAATATCTAAGCTCTTGCAACTGTCATTAATGTCCACTATTCACCAGAGATAGTTCTTACTGAATTAGGGAATGATTACTGCATGCTAAATCTACTTAATCCTAAATATGCTAATTAACACTGCCTGCACTTTAGACAGTGGTTAAAAGCACTAGTCACCTCAAAAAAGGCTCTGATACACCAGAGCCCAAATTGCATGTGAAGGATTTTCCCTCAAAAAGTAAATTTTTTTAATTAAATGCTGTAGTAAACTGTTGGGCACAGCCCTTGATTAGTGCAGCCCAAGGAGGGGCCTTCTGGAATGATCCTGTGAGGTGCCACTGCAGGGCAGCAATGTCCTGCAGCATTCCAGGTCTCCAGCAGCATCCTAGTCCAGGCACAACCTTTCCCCCATGCCTGCCAGTGCTCCTCAACATGACATGAGCAGCACCCAATGTAAAACAGCTTTCCAAAGGCTCTCCCTCCAAGATTAACCACCCCACTCCTCAGGTCATAAACAATATTCCTACAGGCAGATAGAGGAGCTTCCCTCAATAAATTCTGTCTTAAATCCTAATTTGAAAATCAATTATGTAATTTTAAGACTGATTGTGTAGAACAGACTTCAAATATTAGATGCCAAAGAGTGGGATAAACAGAGCAATTGTACAGGTTTGAAAGGTTCCTTTCCGAGGCCTGGGGTGTTAAATATATTCTGGGTTTCCATGCAAAAAAAAGATATGGCTGTCATGAACCCCAGCATAATAGCAGCCTGTGATTTATGAAGATTCCTCCTGCTTATATATTTTAGATAAATAACGCCCCTGTGTGTGTCTCTGCACTCATTCATAACTAAAAGCTGCCCGGGCTGCACAGAGAGTTCGTGCAGAAACCTTTGGTATCAGCTCAGAGGGACGGGATAATTCACGGATCAGACACTGAATAAGTGACGGTGTGACAAGGCCAGGAGTGCCCCGGGCAGAGCCATGGAGCACGGGCGCAACCAGAGCCAGAGGTGTGCTCCACACAGGAGCAAACGTGGCCCAGGGGGCAAACCCGGCCGGCCCAGGGACCTCGGCTTGCCTGCCACAGCCACCGCAATCACTGCCACGGAAATGAAAGAATTAGCCACACAATGAACCCCTAATTGCCTGGCAACAGCATTTAGGGCCCATTAGGTAGATTTGTAACTGCTTCCAGAGAAATAAACTCCTGTGTCATTAGATAACAAGGGAAGAAATAGGTTATTTCCTTTTTAAAAGGTATGAAAGCTTCCAATTGCCTGGTGTACATGCTCAGTAGATTATTTTCTGTCATCTCAGTTAATTGAATTTTACCCATTGCTCTTAGAATTCCTCCCTTTTGTGTAAGGTTAAAAAGTTCAGAGGAGTCATATTTTTGAACCGAGTCCATTTATCACACGAGCCAACTCCAGCTGTACAAAGCGTGCCAGGAAAAGGGAGCAGCAGCCAACTGTGTGGGGATGGCTGCAGCATCCGGGTGAGCTGGTGTTGGATCATGGGAAAACGTCATTTTTCAGGCAGCCTCCAGCTGGGACACTGCTGGGAGCCACCGGAAGGGACCTACTGTAAGCTCCGTGGTTGCTGTGAGATGACTGCACCTCCTCCCCTGGAAAACCAAACTGGAAATCCAGAGTTAAACTAGTTCCTCAAATTGCCCAGGGACCCTTGCCAGGGTGCCAGCTGGGATGGAGTGCCACATGCATCAGCCAGCCAGAGCCACCCACTCCAGTGATGGCTCTGTCACCCTGTGTCACTCTGCCCACCATCACCAGAGATGACCAGCCATCACTCTCAAGAAACCCCCACTCATTTCTGCCTTTCCAAAGCAAACCTAGGCAGATGTTCTTGATTTCTGAGTAAATCCAGAGCATGCGTCATTCCTCTCATCATCATTCAGGCTGCTGCTCTTAAACTTCACCAGCTCCTCCCAATCACTTTGGAGAGGCAGCGGCACCCTCCCATCCCCAGCAATGCTGCCATGGGGAGCTGAAAGCCAAAAAACTTTTGTGAGGAGCTCTGGTTTGATGCTGTGGGATATTTGCTTTGCAGACCAGTACTTCCCAAAACAAAAGGGCTGGCTTGGCCACAGAAATATTACCAAAACCATCATCTGGTGACTCCAGAGCCACTTAATTTTAAACCCTCCTGAAAAGCCAGCTCCATTTTCTGCTTTGGTGGAGACCAATTCCCCACGCTGGTGTAGGAGAATAGATCAGCCCCGGCAGTGGGGCGTTGTTATCCAGCTCCCAACTATTATGACATAGTTTCTATCAGAGCAGTTTTCTTCTCAGCCAGTCGAGTGGAATGATCCCTGAAAGCCATGGTTTGCAGCAGGGATGTGCTCAGCGCTGTCAGAAATCCATGTCTGCCCACACACAGGTCAGCAGCTGGAAAACAAGGACATGGAAAAGGGCCTGCAAAGGCAGTGGGGCTTCAAGGCACTGGGCAGGGGAGAAGCAGCAAAAAACCCAAGGATGGGAGCAAGAAAAATAAGGAAACGCTCCTTTCTCAAGTCTCTGAAGTGCTGTGTGTGTCGGGAGCTGGGCGTGCCTCCTCTCTCCTCTCCTCTCCTCTCCTCTCCTCTCCTCTCCTCTCCTCTCCTCTCCTCTCCTCTCCTCTCCTCTCCTCTCCTCTCCTCTCCTCTCCTCTCCTCTCCTCTCCTCTCCTCTCCTCTCCTCTCCTCTCCTCTCCTCTCCTCTCCTCTCCTCTCCTCTCCTCTCCTCTCCTCTCCTCTCTCCTCTCCTCTCCTCTCCTCTCCTCTCCTCTCCTCTCCTCTCCTCTCCTCTCCTCTCCTCTCCTCTCCTCTCCTCTCCTCTCCTCTCCTCTCCTCTCCTCTCCTCATTCCCCCAGCTCGGCCCTGCTCCCGTGCCTGGGCACAGGGAAACCTCCTCAACACCACAGGGACATCTCAAACCTCAGCACTGGAGGGGTCAGGCACTGCTCCTTTTCACCAGGACTGAGAGATTCAGGATTGGGAGACCTGCTTTGGAGAGCTGGATGCCAATCTGGCCTCTTCTTCAGCTGGTTTATGGAACTACTGATGAGGACAGGAGAGGCCCCACATCACCTCCAGGCTCATGTGCAGGCCTGTGACCCCATAGACATATGCGGGGCCATTCTCCCCACTTGGAGAGAACGGATTGGCTTCTTCTAGTCTGGGGCTGGTGGTCCCCAAAAACCATCCCTGGTGGGTTGGAGAGGCATCAAAGACACTAGGGAGGAGGAAAAGACAGAAGGAAAGAGCAGGGCTGCACTTTTCCACACCGCCTTTTTGTTTTATTTGGTTTTAATTGCACCCCAGAGCCCCTTGTATTAAACATCTCTAATTAAGGAGGGCCAGGGAGCGGGAGGGTGGGCGGTGGTGGCCGGAGTGGGGCGGGAGGCCAGCGCGGAGCCCCTCCACCAGCAGAGTGGTGCGTGGGGATACACGTGGGGATACACAGATTTCTACAGAAATCTGGGAATTATGATGGATATTACATAAATCAATCCCCCTGTGTCAATAAGGAAAAAAACATTTTTAAAAGAAAAGCAGCTGATAATTAACCCTGAGAGCATGGGTGTAACCCAGATCACCTTGGGGAAGCGCCCGGACAAAGGCAGGCATTCATCCCGGCCTTTCTCATTTAAATAACCCGGCCTTCATTGGCTCCTGAGGGATGGCACTGGAACTGCTAAACCGGAGGTTTGTTCGGGTTTGATGTGTAGTCGCATTGATTTCCCCCTCCCTCATCTTAATAAAAGGCATTTTATCGACCCCTGGAACGGGGCAGGGTGAGGTATCCCGCAGCTCCCGCTGGTCCGGCAGCGGGTGTTTACCAGCCCACAGGAACTCTGCTGACACCTCCAAGCTCAGGGAGCTGGAGGATGGCTCTGAGTGGCATCACCAGCCTGCTGCACATTAGGAATAACCTAATTATTACTTAGCAAACCAGCTTTGCCCGGAGAAGCTGTGGCTGCCCCTGGATCCCTGGCAGTGTCCAAGGCCAGGTTGGATGGGGCTTAGGACCAACCTGGGATCGTGGAAGGTGTCCCTGCCTGTGAAATGAGATGAGCATTAAGGTCCTTCCAACTCCAAATCTTTTTGGGATTCTCTGCATTGATTTTGAGTCTGCCTTTTGGCTTTTTCAGAAGCCCATAGGATCATTTAGGTTGGAAAAGCTCTCTAAGATCAAGTCCAACCATTCCCCCAGCACTGCCAAGGCCACAACTAACCCATGTCCCCATGTGTCCCATCCATGCATCTGTTAAATCCCTTCAGGAATGGTGGCTTCCCCACTGCCCTGGGCAGCCTGTTCCAATGCCCACAGCCCTTCTGGACAAGAAATTTTTCCCAATATCCAATCTAAATTTCTCCTGCTGCAACTTTTGAGGCCGTTAATCCCATGGTATCTCCTCAGACAAACATCTGGCCAGTTTTGATCTCAAGGCACCCAGCAAACCTGCCAGCCCCTCACGCTGGTCAGATCAGGCCCCAGGGAAGCTTCTCCAGGCTGTTTCCTGCCACCCTGCCCTAATGCTCCTTGCTTTTTCCCTGCATCCATAATTATTCACAGGGCAGCACCTGAAAACTCACATCAGTCCTGGTCTTTCCTCTCCTGGTCTTTCCTCTCGTTTTTCCTCTCTGCAAGCCATTTGTGTGTGTGAGTGCTGGAACCGGGATAAAGCAGCAATAGCTCAGGGGAGAAAGCTGCAGGCTGGGAGTCAAGGGAGAGCTCCTGCCGTGCTTTTTCCTCCCATGGCTGCTGCTGGAAAGCTCGGCAGAGATGTTCCTGCACATGGCTCTGCAGCACCCACACACCAACACTTCCGTTGGTGGGGCAGAGGGGCTGGATCCCTGCCTGTAGCCCACAGGGAGTTCCCTATCCAGGTCAGACACTGCTAGCAGCCCCATATGGGGCTGGAGAAGCCATGCACACAGCCCTGGCAGGGAGGACACACAACCTGCCTGTGTCGCCCTGCTCACAGAGGGCTGCTGCCGGTGATGGACACATCCTTATTTGTAAGTATTTAATGTTTCTTAGGAAGCACTTCTAAAAGAAATTGGTATGTAATGACAGCACTCACTGGAAAACAGGCTGATTATAAAATGCACTAACTTATCTGGTATTCATTTGAAAAGTAAATGGATGCAAGTAAAGGTGAGAGTTCACTACCAATTCAAATATTTTGCTCTAACAGGCTCTAGCACTCCTACTTTAATTCAAGCAGAAGCACAAGTATGAATAATCAAACTGGATGATGCTCATCAAAACCTTTGTGCCTTGCACCATTTCAAATGGTCATTGAAGCTTAATGGCAAAAAATTTACATTATTCCTTTAATTTGTATTCTGTTCCTTCCTTCTGAGTGATGTGATTGTGATTTTCTGTTGCCGGCTGTATTATTTTGATGCAAATGTTATGTGCTGCTACAGTCCAATTTCCTGCTTCACCCTCCCCTTTTCTTACCCCAGGAAAGAAACGACAGCTAAAATAGTTCAGAACTGGGGAGGGATTCTGAAATAGTTCCTTAACTACTGCTCCCAATTAAAGCAAACAATGCAGGTCTTGAAGCACCCTGAAAAGCTGAAAATTAATTATTAGCTGAAGGGGGAGGGAAGTGACTTTGCTCCTTGGACCTTCAGAGAAAAAAAAAAAGAGAGGAAAAAAAAAAAGAGAAAAAAAGTGAGTGATCCCAATTCTGCCTACAAAAGAATTAGAAAAGAAAATTTGTAATTCAGTTAAAAACTCCTTTTGCTGGCACATAATCACCTAGGGATGAATGCTTTATTGAGAGGCATGGGGCTGCAAACCAAAGCTTGAAAACAGGAGGCCCCCGGGGTGCTCCCTGCATGTAATATATGCACCGACTAATTTATTGTGCTGTGACTAATTTCCATTCCTTGTGCTAGGAGTTGCCTGGCTAATTACAGGGATGTTTTCTTAACTTGGGTAATTGTGCTGCCCGTGCAGAGCCCCACGCTGGCTTTGATGCGCCCCCATGGGGTGGCTGTGCAGGGCACTGCCCTAATTAGATTGGCTGCCTTAATTAGGGGAGACGGATGTGGGGGTGCGTGGGGATGGCGGTGCCCAGGTCCCCACCATGCAGGCACAAGCCTGGTAGGCAGCAGGATGACGTCCAGGCCCAAGCTGGGCTCTTCCAGGGTGGTGAGGACGTACCCAAAACCAAAGGACATCCCAGCATCGATGCCATCACCCATCCTGTTCCCACTGGAAGGGCCAGAGCCAAGCTTCCAGCAGGAGCATCCCTCCAAACACACACGTGGGAACAGCCCCATGTGCCTGTGTCACCGCTGCTTTGATGCCGGCTCAGCCCATCTCCAAATCCGCTGCCTTGATTCTTTCTGTAGCAATCGCTCACACAGGCACAGTTGTTATTAGACAGATAATCACTTCCTCAAAATAATTTCAGCACTCAGCTCGAATAAAAAATATTTCTTTGCAAGGACCCTCAGTGAAAGGGGCTCAGCACTGCTCCCTGCATGGTGTGGGTCAATTGGGTTCTGCTCCATCCTCTCTCCAGCCCAACAATTGCCTTTCACCCACTGAAGAGTGGCCCAGGACACCCATCCAGGGCCAGCTTTGAACGCTCACCTTAATAAAAGCTTGACATCTGAAATTTTGCTGCTTTAAACCTGCCCTAGCAAAGACTTGGTCAAGATACTGGAAAATTAACGTTGTATTGGTTAAAACCCATTCCCTGGCAGGGAAGGCCAAGGGAAGGTGGCAAACACCTCAGTGCCAGAGGCTCCCACAGGGCAGTGGTGATGGAACCATGTGGGAAGCATCGCTTCCCGCTGGGATGTGCCAGCCTCTCTGTAGGACTGGGCCATGGCATCACCCACACCCACAGGATCCTGGCAGAGAGACGCCAGGGAGAGGTCATCCAGCTGGAAGACTGGGCAGCACCACAAGTCCCCAGGTTGTACCCAACCTATGGAATTCCAGCAGCAGGCTCTGACAGACCCTGCACTTCTCCAAAGTGACTTAAATTCTCATCCAGCTGAAGACGCTTTCCTCCATGCATTTGGGACCTCTGGCAGCTTGAGGAAACATAGTCATTTTCCTTTTATATTCAAATAAACAAACCAAGTGTTTCAGCTCCTGTTCAAAGGTGGAGTGTGACCTAGTTCCACACACAGAGACACCTGAGAGAAGGAGAAATTCAGTGTCTCTACCACAAAGTGAATTGACATGGACACCCAGGCAGGGGTGGATCCAGCACCGTAGATTCTCTCCACAGCTGCCCAGCCAGGCCCTGGGTGCAGCCCTCCAGCAGCCCCCTTCCCAACACACCAGCAGGCTGGAGGGCTTGGACCAGGTTTGGGAGCTTGGTTTGTTCACCAAGCCAGCTCCATGCAGCCTGTTGTGCAAAGCCAGCCATTTCCAGGTGGATTCTGAGGCGAGGAGCCTGTGGCTGCCAGCATACGGTGCACGGGGCTCTCGTGGCCCACCAGGCACCACGGGTGCATGGGAGATGCTCATATGTGTGAAGCATCTTCTCAGGCTCATGCTTGCTGTGAAAAAGGAAATAAAAAGAGTCTCCCCGACTCCAACTGCCTTCGGCATCTCCTTTCTAATAACTTGGCATATTCACTTAATACAGGCCAGCTCCTTCCAAGTCGTTAGCGGCGGCAGGAGACACAGCCAGAACGCTGACCTGGTTTGCTTGCCAAGACAGAGCAAAGAGAAACCTTCACATAATAATTTCCAAACATTAAAATGGCTCCATTGTCATTATAGCTGAGAGATTGAATTCGCCTCATCAAAGCGGTGTATGACAGGTGACTCAATAGGCTGGTGCCAAGCGCGGAGGCAGGAGATTAGCAGGGCACTGATATCATTATTTCCGCCTATCACAGATTCGGCAGGGAGGCAATTGTAATTTCTGGGCTTATTAGTCTGCATTCGCAGGAAAAAAACTGGTGATAAACCTCAGTGTGACAGCCAGGCATTTGTGCAGCAAGTGCTGTCACAGTGACACTTGGAAAATGCCAATGTGGATACGTTCTCCTAATCCCCCCTAATGGAGGTTAAAGCCTGGCACAAAGGCACTCTTATCACTGATCAGGACACTAATAACATTTGCATTTTTAAGTTAAATATAGTAAGTAAAGAGTTAGTCTCCTCTTCGAGGCTTCGGCAATTAACTCAGCCTCGGAAGGATGAAAGCCGAGCGGAGATTCCAGCCAGCCGGGATCTCTCCCACGGTGGGTCAGCATTCCCAGAGCTCCCACCTCCCCTCTCTGTGCTCGCTGTGTCCTGGGATGGGACTTGGCAAAGTGAGGGAATGCTGGCTCAGGGGGGCCGGGGCTGAGTAGGGCCGCCGGCCCAGGGCTGCCCTTTCCCCCAGCAGAGGAGATCCTTCCGGGCTTTCACACACTTTTACAAGCAGTTTTGCTTCAAACGGACAGAACTCGTTAGGGTTTTTTTTCCTGCCCCATGGTGCCAGTTGGGTTTGGAGCTCCCGTGGGAATTCCTCCCAGACAGGAGCCCAGCATGTGTGCCATGGACATGCACACACATGTGCTCCACAGGAATTTCTTAAGGAAAAGAATAATTACAGGTGGTAAACTGTTACTTTTCCACATTTAAATAAGAGACCAATTAAGAAGACTATGTAATTCAATTCTGGAGTGAGTGCCACTGAATTCAATTTGTTTCAGGTCAATGAATATAATGTGAAGTTATTAACAAAAAGGTCAGGGACTGCATATAAAATATACACACATGACACAGGCAGAGTAATTAGTACACATTTCACATGTTCTGCTGCTCAGACATATGGTGTAGAAAACCTGAGCAGGATTAGATGGTAACAAATGTTCCCCTCTCCCTCCCACCAGCTCCCTATTTTAATAGGGTTTATGGCTATTTCCCTGGTGTTCCTGGGGTCTGCCAGAGGCTGAGGACCCACAGCCCACACAGCAGCTCTGGGGTGGGGCCCTTGGCCAGGGCAAAGCTCCCAGGAAAGCTGGGACTCTCCCAGGGCAAGAGATTCCCATGGAGCAGCTCAAGCCACAAGCCAGCAAGTGCTGGTGTGGGGGCAGTTTTTGGGGACCTTTTTCCTCATACGCTTCTCATCGCCCAACAGAGCCATCTTTGTGGCACCATCACCAAGAATTACTCTCTCTGTGCCTGTTTGCTACAAGTGCACACTCAATGTGAAGTTACTGCATTAATGAAAATAAAACATTCAAATTATACAGTTAAGCAGTGGTTGAATTTGAAAAATTCCACAACACACATTAAAAAAAAAAGAGGATAATAAAGCCCCAAACTTCTTTTTGACCCTAAGCTTGAGTATTGGACACTTGGATTCTCTTGCAAGTAAAGATGCACTTTCATAGGGGAGGAACACAAGGACTTGGGGAAAATTCCTCTGAAAGTTACAGGAAGAAATCCCAAGGTACAAGAACTCTGCCCAGCACCAGAGGTGCTCTGGTGTCTAGTCAAACCTGCTAGGGATTCTCTGCTGGTAAAGGATAACTCAGATGTTATGGTTTGTGTGCTCCAGTGTTTTCCTTGGCATCTTGTGCTCAGAATGAGATATGCAACCCATTTCCCAAGTAATGCTTTACCTCCAGTGTGGCCTGATGTGCTAAGGAAATTAAGTAGGTTGTGTATATTGACTAATAATTACCATTTACTACTGAACCTGAAAGCAGAATCCTCAACTGGAGATCTTTATTTTACCCATTATTCCTGTTTGGGTTTTGTACAGCTGGCTGCAGAAACCAACAGGAAAAGCAGGAAGTGGAGAGCTCCAGGAATGGTAGGGACAGCCCTGGATCCATACATGTTTAGGATTTGTCTGCAAAGAGGGAACTGTGAAGTGACGTTGGCTCATACAGGTTCAGGGGTGAATTACACCTGAGATGGGTGTGTTAATAAATGTTGCATTGGCCAGGTATTCCAGTCAGGATACCACCTCCAGAGCAATCAGCAAGATTCTCTGAGTTTGCTTTGAAGAGACCCAGATTAGTGCTCATGGGACAGCCTGCCCTTAAATCAGGGAGCGGGGTCTCATGAGGTCTGGCCACAGCTCAGCTCTTCAGCTGTCTCAGCCTGTCCCTCACCCCATTCCTCCCTGCAGCAGCCCATGGGGGATACCCCATGGGGATCCCACTGGGAGATGGGGCTCCACAGCAATCCCAGGCACAGCAGCAGACACCAGGACTCCCCACAGGTGGCACCTCCCAGGCACAGCACAACCTCCCCGGGCTGTTGGGACAAGGTCTGATCAGTGCTGCTGAAACTGATGGATTTCTCCCCATTTCCCAAAATCCAACATCCCATATTCATCCACAAGAAGAGAAGTGGACAGAGGAAGGATGGCTCAGCAGGTTGCTGAATATACCATGTGGAGATGCCAAAAAAAAAAAAAAAAAAAAGGCAAACAAACAAGAGAAATCTATTTTGTTGTTAATTAAGAAGTCATTACCTCCCAATCGGCCCCTTTGCTCTACCCCTGATTCCCTGGTCTTTAAAAGCACTAAAGCAATTTACTCTCCATTTTACTGTTTGGCTGTGTTGGAACAGAACAAGTAAATAAAAAGCAGGGAAATATCTACATGAAGCCTTTGGTTTTTTTTTTTTTCTCTTCTTTCCTTCTGAGTCTTCTGTTTCTCTACACGCTAAAACCCCACTGCACAACTCCCCAAACCTCCCCATGACCGCAGTGGTTCCAAGTGACGCTGCTGCCCCTCTCTGTCCCCCCGGTGTCCCAGGCTGGGTTTTATGGGGACACCCCAGGGATCTGCTCAGCGTTTTCCCAGCCGGGGGGTAGGAGCAGACCTCTCAGACTCTGGCCACCGCGGCGGCCACGCACGCGGTGCAGGCAGAGGGGACACTCCGCTCCCCGCCCACGGGGTCGGCGCCCCCAGCTCTGCAGCCTCTCAGTGCTCCCGCTCCCCGGCACTCTCATTAACTGAGGATTGCGAATGGGTCAGCAGATCTATACACTTTTGTGTTCCTCGGCCTGCTTTATTTATTTCTTTCTTTTGCAGGATGCTGAATAACTAACCTTTCCCTCAATAGGCAGATTTAAAAAAAAATAGGATCCATCACACAGCAGCAGGATAGCCTTGCTCTGTTTTGACCTTTCTGAAATTAATTTCCCAATCTTAGCTTTCAAAATCAGAGATTGAAAAGACCTATTAGATCAGCCAATCCATCTTATCACTAGTACAGCAGCAAGCAGAGACCCCAGCCAAGTGCTTCTCCATGCAGGGAAAATACTCTGGAATAAGACGGGGCATGAATTTAAAGTGAAATACCTGTTCCGGAATGTTCTGCACATGGACACGTACTCTGGAATAACTGCAGCTGATCCTGACTTTGCTCAGTTGACACCTGGAGCCGCTCACTGGAACAGAGGGAGAAAAAAAATCCCATTTTAGGATAAGAAGTCATTTTTGTGGTGTAGCTCTGCGAAATAATTCTCCTTTTTTTCCCAGGCAGGCTGTTGCTCACAGGGCAGCACCACTGGGGAGGAGAGGGATGGGTGCTCAGAGAAATTATCCCCTGACCTGCAAGGATGTGGATCAGGACAGAATTCTGGTCTGCAGCTACTCCAGGAGCCTGGGATGTTAACAGGCACCTCTCCCAACCTGCAGAGTAGTTCCTTTTCTGGGAACACAGCCCTTCTCAGTGGGTCCCTGCTTTTCCAGACAGCAAAAAACTTGGGGGTAAAAACCCAAATCTTACGGTTTGCACCACCTGAGTTGCCCTGGCCAGCACTGCCAGCCCATGGTGGGGGTCCCCAGGAAGGCCCCTTGGTGATGCTGCCATGCATCCCTCTCCTCCCATTCCCCTTGGAATCCCTGGGGCTCTGAAGGTTGTGTTTTAATGCCAGCAGTGTTGATCTGGAGGGAACAGGTCACCACCCTGTGCTGACCTTGGTGTCCACCTCCATCCTGCCCCTCACTGCCCAGCAATGCCTAACAGGCCTGGACATCTTCAGTGTGGCATTCCCAGGGCTCTTGGGGATGCCTCTGGGGTTTGGATGCCCCTCCGGGGCAGGATTCACCGAGGGGGAATCCTGCTTCTTGAAAACCAAGCAGGCCTTGCAGCAAGACTGGTCACACCAACTTGCCCAACTTTGGCCATGCCCCAGGTGGTTCAGGGAGGTGGTTCCAGCAGCAGCACATGGAGCCCAGGTGTGGCCTGTCCTCGCTGGAGCAACGCCACAGTCACACAGGAACAGCGGGGGGGGAGCCGCTGGCGACACCGAGAAGTGCCGTGGCTGTCATGGATATCAGTGCTGGGAGACGGGAGAATGCATTCCAGGTGTGTGGAAAGAAGCTTTTCCTCATTAAATGTGATGGGAAGGAACCTCCACTGACACCTGCAGTGAGCGTGTTCACCGAGGAACTCGGAGTTCACCAACAGGTGCCTGGCAGTTTAAAGCCCCACTACATTTCCTTCCAGTGTTGTGGTTTGGTGAACAGCTCTGAGTATTTTCCCATGGAAACCCCTCTGTTCTGCCTTGGCAGCTCTTGCCCTGTGCACCCACCATCCTGGCAGGAAGAGCCGCCACCACCCCCTGCTCGGGGAGTACTGAGAACACACAGCAACGGGTGCAGCAAACTTTGGGCACTCAACAAGTCCTCTCTGCACACAGTCAGGGCCAAAAGATCAATATTGACACTTTAGATGATTTCTCTCAATTTGTTTTTTCTTCAATTGTTGGGGCAAAGTTCCACTTTTCCAATATCTTGGGTTCTCGGCTAATAGAAACAAATAAAGTGAAAGGTTCTGTCCACAATGGGTGAGGAGCATCCATTGTCAGCAGGCGCTAATCAGATTAAACTGGCTCCTGGCTCTACTGCTCGGGGATAACTCACTCCTAAATTTTTTCCCATCTCAAGGGGATGGGCCATTGTTGCTTTTTCCTCCCCTTTTTCCTATTTAAATCTGACAGATAGAATGAGGAACGGCTGGAGCTGATGGCGGTGCCTGCGCCTCGGGAACAAAGAGCGGAGCCCAGCCCGGGGCCGTGGCCAGCCCCCAAGGCCCTTTTCCCAGCCAGAGCCGCTCGGGCAGCGCCGCCGCTGCCCTCTGGAAACCGCATTCAAAGCCCGGACGCGGCCACGCAGGAAAAAAACTGCGGCTGTCCATGCTCAGGTCTCTCTCCATTAGCATTTTAATTCGTACCCCTGGCACCAGCCCCTTGGAAGGAGCTGCAGCAGCAACCACATTCCAGCGAGGAGCCCGAAGAGAGAGACGGCCTTAAATAATGCCACCTTCGGAGGGAGGCCCCACGCGCCACCAGCTACATTTTGCCCAGAGTCTGATAATTTTCAAAGCTATTGGCAACCTGGGAATTTTCCTGTCTTATCACCAGGGCTCAGCTAACTTCACTAACACTAATCAGAGCTGGAATCATTCATTCAAGGATTGCATGATCATGTTTTTCTTTAGCGGTGACAGCTGCCTGAGCCGCATTAGCAATGCAGATGAGTCAGCCTAATAGGTTAATGCAGAACACGCGAAAATTAGGTTTAATCCCTAGTGAAATAATCTAACATTTTCACATTTCTTGATGTTGGGATAGAGACATTGGTGGTGACTCAATTAGGTGTAATGTAGATCAAAGCAAATTTACCTTCTGGCTGAACCTTCCCCATAGTTTAGATAGATGAATATAAGGGTTCTTTACTAATTGGCCAGTGGCTGTGGGGAGAATTATACAGAAAATGCGCGCCACGCAGGAATCGCCCTCCAGATTGGGGTCTGGAGCAGGGCACGGCCGGGCTCTGCCAACACCAGGCACGGTGCTGAGCATGCAGCCCCCGCATGCAGCCTCCATGCAGTGCTCACAAATGAAGATGTCTGGGGGTTTTCTGTAGTTTTATTTTATTTCCAACTCCCCGCCCCCCCCCCCCGCGATTCTTTTTTAATGTCTCGTGCCGCAATATCCCCGGCAAGGTTTGAAAGACCTTGTATGATAAAAGGAGCATATAAAGAAGAGGAAGAACCCCACCCACCGGTGTGCGCCCATCTAATGTTTTCATTCCCAGGGAATAACATATCAAACAGCAATCGCTTTCAGTCATAACGGGAGGGGAACAAAAAATTACATGCCCTCAGTTGCCAAATTATTTTTTGCCTTGACATCTTAATTCTTAATCCTTGTGTGTGGTCAAATCAGCCTACTATAGACAACCAATCAAGCAATTATTCCTAAATTATATTTGCCCAGCTCACATTGATTGGTTATTCTTTTCTTATTGGGTAAGCTCATTAATTCTGAGCAGCTTGCTTATTATGCTTCCCACATCATTTTCCTTTGGAGCCTATCTACTCACACCAGCCTGCTGATGTTTCAAGATGTCACGCAGAAAAAAAAGGCCGAGTGATCTATTGCATTGTCTCTTCCAGCAATTACAATTCACATTGCTGATTAACTTTGATGTGAAAACTAATGAGATAAGGCAAGTTATCAAGGCGGACCTGATCGTCATCTCATTTATAGAGCATTTGCCATCAGTGAATGACAAAAACTAATGAAGATGTATCTGACAGCAGGCTGAGCCGTGGCCGAATTTCGTTTCTCATCAGCGAGTGCTCTGCTTCGAACTCATCAGTCTATCTGAAACATGTGGAAATTAGCTTAATAATGAAAACACTTCATCCAAATAGACAAATGTTTACATTAAAACAGCTACGTGATAAATAGATGTTAAAGATTTTATGCCTTCTTGAGTCTAAACAATGGAGCACAAAATATGTTCTCATATTCACTAAATCATGCCCATAAAGCTCCCTCCCCACGTGCCGCTGCCGTACCTGTGGGCTCCCCTCTCTGTGGCTCATGGAGATTGCCGGGCTGCGGCTCGAATGATTCGAGCTGTAACTCAGGGATGCCCGTGCTAGGACTGGGTAGGTAGAGGGGGGCTGGTCCTGCCCATACCTGGGGCACACGGCTCCCAAAAGCAGCTTTTTTAGTTAGAGGTACTGCTGCTTTACACTGACATTTGCCCAACATAGAAAAGGGATCCAGTTGGCCCCCCGGACAGAGTATAAAGTACAGGCATAATTCATATAAATACAGCAACGTTTCTTTCTTGAGCCGTCACCAAAAAGACATTTAGAGTATTAGTCTAGTTTAGAAATGTTGTGATAAAAGGGAGGCAGGCAGAGCTGCTCCCATTTTTAATATTGTGGCTTTAGTATCTTTATTTATGAGAGACTATTTCATATTTGTCAGGCACTATTTCACATACTTCTGCTATGTCTAAACATATCCCCAAGATGTTTTCGTATCTGGAATAAAATATTCATCCACGATACTGGTATCAGAACAACACTATTTTTAATAAAAAACACAGGCATCTACAAGACAGAAGGGTGAAACACTCACTTCAAAAATTATTCTAAAAACTGCAATACTTCAATTAAAATAAAGAATTGGTAAAAGATTCTCTTAATTTACCATATTTCCCTCTCCCTGAAAAATATATACCGACAGGCTATAAAGGCATTGCCTCCTCCAGGAAAAAAACAAACCCAAGCACGTTATCCCCCATGTAAGAGGAACTTTAAATTTGATTAAAAAAAACGATTATCCAAGTGGACTAAAAAAAAAAAAAAAAAAAAAAAAAAAAAGAACAAACCTAAAAAAACAGAGTCTTTGCAGAAAAGGCACAGGAGCTTCTATAAATTCCGTGCAGCGATGGCTCCGTGCAAACACGTGGAAAACCCAGCTGAGCTCCCGGCCGAGTCGGGCCGGGAGCGCGGCGGGTGCAGCCCCGAGGTGCCCGCAGCCCCTTCCCTCTGCCCGGCACTCACCGCGTCCCCTCGCTCGGCCGGGAGGACATCCGAGGGGCGGCCCCGAGCTGCCCCGGCCCCGAGGTGCCCCAGCATTGTGCGGCGCAGATTAGCCCGCACAAAGAGCCCACATCCCGGCTAAGTTAAAAGAAAAGCCTGCTAGGAAGCGCCGGCAACAAACTACTACTTCAGCGCTGGATTAAATGTAAAAGCCCTTCACAGAGCTGCAGATAAATCCTGTGCGCTAGAAGGAACCATAAAAGTACTTGTTCAAGAGCTACAGGCACAAGTGGAAAATTGACCCCAAAGTTTTTTGTTGTGGGGGTTTTTTTTGGTTGTTTTTTTTGTTTTGTTTTTTTTTTTTTTTTTTTTTTTTTTTTTGTTTTTGTTTTTGGTTTTTGTTTTTTGTGGGTTTTTTTGGTTTTTTTGAAGTACCCGAAGTTTATAAAATTTCTGCCGACGCAGGGAGAGGGTCGCGGCAGCACGGCCACGCTCGGCAGTGCGGCGCTCCCGGCTGCCGCGACCGGGCACCGGAGCCGGACACGTCTGCGGCCACTGGAGCGAGCATTCTATGAAATCCCAGCAAGGTTTGCTTGGTGCTTTGGAGGGCTTTTGCTTTGTGTGTCTCTTGTTTGTTTGATTTGCGCTTTGTCGGGTATTTGGTCGGGTTTTGTTTGGGAGGTTTTTTTGTTCCCCTTTTTTCCCCTTTCTTTTACCCAGCTAATGAAGCAGAATGGTTTCGCTTTCACCACTCGCACACAGAGTGGGAAAACACTGCTCCCATCCTCATTTTCCCTTCCCCCACATTCCTCCCAAGCCTGCCCAGCATCGCTGTGAGACTCCCGCAGCAGCGCGGGATGCTCCGAGCGGGCAGGACGCAGCCGTTTCCCTTCGGTGCATAACAGCACGCGTCACCTGGGTACGGTTTATCTCTCTGGCTGCACAGCCATTGTTTTATATTTCTGAAGTGCCAGCCTGGCCACGGCAGCGGTCCTGTTGGCTGGCCGGATGTGTATCTACGTGTGCCCACACGGAGGGACAGACGGGGAGAGGAATGCTGCTCCTCCCTCCCCCTCCCCGGCCTTTATCCTGGCCGCCTATTTTAATAAATAATTATAGGCATCTAAAGGATTTGTTCATTCCAAAAGGTCTCCCCTTCATATTTCTCAGAGGTTCAGCTCAAGGAGACACCATGATAATAAGGTTGACTCGGGATCCCTACTCCACAATGTCATTATGAGCTACCATTTAAAATGAAAAAAAAAAAAAGTCTGTATATTATAACTAAAAGCATTACAAGGTTAGTGTCTCAGCTTGGGGAATATTTAATGCTGCTGAGAAAGCAGCACTGCTGCTCTGAGGAGAAAGAAAAGGGAGAAAAAACACAACGAGAGAAAAATCCTTTCTGAAACACAAGCCTAGAAAAAAGATGTTGGGAGCGAGCATGGAGATCATTTGCACTTCCAATGACTAGGACTAATCCTCCACTACCACGTTTACATTTTCTTATTACTTTTCCTAATTGTCTCCTTTTATTTTTTTCTGCTTGTAGCTTTTCCTCCCATCTCTGCTCCCAGCTCGTCAGCCTGTAATTGTTTGGCTCAGGGCTGGATCACCCGGGGCTGCTGACGGCCAGGCCCCTCCACACTGCCCAGGCCCCACAGCCGGGAAAGCCTGTGTGTCTCACACACACAGAGCTTGGGTGATCCGCCAAGGAGTTTGGCTCTGTTACGGTTTGTTAAGAAACATTTCTGGGGGCAAGGAAGGGCTTTTTGTCTGGTGCCTGGGGCACAGCACAGGCAGAGAGCAGCCTCAGCAGTGTCTCACCCCTGGCATGGGTACCTCAGGAACCAGCCAGCCCTGTCACCCCCCGAAAGCCACCTTGGGCTGCCCTGGGACTGGCAGGGAGTGGAGAACCGAACCCTTCAACAGAGAGACAGGTACCCGCCTGGGGAGGTTGTTCCCAAAAACCCGTGCTCCCTGGGCAAGGAGCATAGTGTAATCCCCGAAGCCCAGTTCCAGAGGCTCTCAGCTCTGAGCATCGCCTGAAACCGGGGCTGTGTCTCACCCCTAACTCACAGCCTCTGTCTCTGATGAGGAAATGACACAATTAAATGCCTGCTTGAGACCAGCAACTAAACCTCTCCCACAGTATTATCCTAAAATTTGCTAATAGTGGCTCTTCCACATAAATTAAGTGATAATGAAAAAAAGCCTCCCTTTGAATTTATATATATTTCGCAGAGAATAATGTTTTATTTAAAATAGTTACAGCATGCCTTTTGATTTGGAGTTTAAAGTAAATAATATTTGTACATCTAAAACATACTCAAGACAAATGAAAAGCCTCTAGATGCTTTTGTATGAGATGCTGAAGAGCTCTACAAACTTAAAAGCACAACCTCAATTAAGCCCATCTTCATCTGGAAAAAAATTAGCAACTGAAAGCTGAATATATTAGATAATGCACACTTGCAGGAGAGCATTCTCCTCGCAAAAAATTCTTGATAACCAACCTAAAGCTGGCCTTCGAGTTGCTCGATGCTAATTTTGTTTGAAACTGTTTAGCTAACTCTGAATAGATATCCATATTCAACAAAGACATAATTAATGGCAACCTTTTCTTCTGCTTAGAAGACATCATAACAAGCAGAAAAGTACAAAAAGATTTTTATAGTAACTAATTTAAGGACAAAGGGTTGACCTCTAGCATTTCATTAAATAAATGGAGTGAATGAAAGAAGAGTGACAGTATTCATCCTTGTTCAATTCAAGCAGCCAATTTCAAAATGCAAATCATAATCTGCAGATGTTGGAGCCTGATATATTTTTTAAAAATATCATTTGTTCAATTTAAGAACATCAGACATTTGAATTTTAAATTAAAAAAAAAAAAACAAACAAAAAAACCCCAAAAAAAACCCAAACCAATTCCCATCTCCAGGTTTAGGCACAGCGAGACTGCGCGCTTGGAGCCGGGGCCTGCCAGGGCTCTCCTCTTTCTCCACCTCCCCAGCCATTAATTTTAGACATTATTCTCAAAACCTTTTAATGGAGAAGTTCTGCTAAGCCACACATAATTTCTGATTAGCACACCTGGCCGGTGCCGCTGACTCTGCAGCCTGGGGATGACCAAGAACAGCTCAGAGTGGAGCCCAGAGAGCGGCTCCATCCTCCCTCCCCACCTGTGGGCACCCTACTGCCTTAGCCAGGCCGTGTCCCCATCCCCAGGGACCAAGGGGGACAGATCCTCCCTGGATGTGCTGCCATGGGGCTGCTGTGGCACAGGGAGAAGTGTCCTGGCTCTGGTCCCCCTGGGCAGCAGAGCCCCAGAGCCCCTGCCCGGGGAGGTGACCAGAGTACAGGTAGGGACAACACTGGGAGGTGAGCCGACTCTGAATTTGGGAACACAACCCCAAACCTCCCGAGCTGCATTTTCTTTCAGATGCCAAGGGACAAGGCACAGTGGGAAAGGAGGAGACTTTGGCTGGAACATGGATGATCTGCAATCCTTTAGCAGGGGAGGGATGACGTCTCAGTCCAGCTCGACACTTGGCACACACTTGTTGCACGGGGCTCTGGGGAAGTCAAACATATGCCAAGGCACATCGGGGAGCCTGGGGGAGCAGCTCCAGGACTGTGGGTATCACACACTGTGCTGAGTACAGATCAACAGATCTATGGAGGGGTTCCTTCCTCATTCCCTTCAATGCTCTTCTCCCCTGAGAAGGAAGGAAATTCACCTTTCTCCCCTGAACAAAGGAAGCTTAGTAGTGACATTAAGGGACACTTTTAATGTGCCCAAGGGGACCACAGGATGAGTGGCCACGCCTGACACAACGGCAGCACGAGTTCCTCCCTTCCCATTTCTACACCAGCTCTGACAACTGTTTCCAGGTTTGCAGGGATAAACCACAGGGCTTGGCACTGCCGAGCCTGGACATGTGTGGGGTTTGGTTTCTCCCAGGAAATGGCTTCAGGGAGTTTGGAAGTGTCTTTGGAGAAGCATGAGATTTTAAAATTTATTTTGGCCATTGAAACACACAGAAGTTTCTGGCCTCGCTGAACTGCGCCGTAACGCCCAGTGGACCTACACTGACATCTCCTCAGCAAGCAATTCCCTTCCTTCCTTAATAAATGGAAAAGATCTCACATTCCCACCAAACAGCCCCTAGTTACTGCTAAGTTACAGTAAAGCACGACCTCTGCAAAGGCATGTATGTTAATTAAATTGCTGCTGATTAGGACCCATCAGTGACTCACAGAGCGAAGAGAGGGACTGAAATAAATGCCCAGGAGAGAGGAGAGGAGAGGAGAGGAGAGGAGAGGAGAGGAGAGGAGAGGAGAGGAGAGGAGAGGAGAGGAGAGGAGAGGAGAGGAGAGGAGAGGAGAGGAGAGGAGAGGAGAGGAGAGGAGAGGAGAGGAGAGGAGAGGAGAGGAGAGGAGAGGAGAGGAGAGGAGAGGAGAGGAGAGGAGAGGAGAGGAGAGGAGAGGAGAGGAGAGGAGAGGAGAGGAGAGGAGAGGAGAGGAGAGGAGAGGAGAGGAGAGGAGAGGAGAGGAGAGGAGCAGTGCTGTGCAGTGGCTTCACCCCAAGCAGAGCAGAGCCATTTCTGAGAGGCCAAGTGCAGTTTTGTCCCAAGCCCTTCCCAAAGGCCATGAGCCCGCACCCATCCTGGCCTCACTGGTGCTGGGCACAGGCAGGAGGAAGGGCTGGGCCTTGCCAGCCCTCCTACACAAACAGACCCTGCAGCTGTCACAGGGCAAAATAAATGACTTCCGGATGTTATGGAGAAAAAATGAATCCATTCAGGCATGAGTGAAGGGGACATTGTTTTCCCCCTCGAAAAAAAAAAACCCTCCCCAACAACCTATATATTAAGGTATCAATGAACAACAAATTCATTCAGTTATGACACAGGAAATCTAAAGCAGAATAGGCTGCAAAACAAACTCGATTTATCTGTGCCACACATGCAAGAGGAAAAAATGCTTCTTGTTGGCTGCTCTGCCAGGGCTAGGGCTCCTCTCGAGGATTCCAGCCACACACAGAATGTTTTCTGCTGGTGATTTACTGGTGGGTGTGAACTTCTGAGATTAAGATTGTTCCCTTAGGTTTATCCTCTTCAGGGACAACGTGTGCACAATACACCTTTAGAACATATTTAAAGCCAGGGTGCAGATGCACATAATCTCCATCTTCCTGCACCACAAACAGGAGATGTGGAGGTTTGGTTGGGTTTTTTTTCAAGTGAGAGGAATTAATCATTCAAAGTGAAATCGAGTTTTCACTGTGGAAACCTTCATTTTTATATTAGAAGAGGCAAAAACTAAAATGCAGACTTGAGCCAGACCTGATTTCTCAAAACAAGGCAGTAGCTCCCTCCTCTCCCAGCTCTCAGCAGCAGCCCTGAGCCCACCCAGGGGACCCCATCTGCTCCACCGCTGGTCTGGGCACACGCTGAACCTGAGGGGACACTCTTGACCATGGGAAGGACAGAGGGACAGTGCCCTTCCTACCCTTGGCACTCCCACGGACCTACTTCCCTGAGCTCATTCCCCTTTGCTGTCCAGCACTACAAACCTGAAACGTGGCTGAGAAACAAAGCCCATCCTTCTCTTATTTCTGAAACATTTATGCTTAGCTGTTTTTCCCAAGTAACATTAAAAAAAATCTCTTAAAAATGAGTGCAGAGGGTCAATCCTGCTGTAGAAATGGAATTGGTACCCAGCTGCAAGGAGCACTCGGCGGGCAGGGGAATAATCCAAAAGGTTTTAATTAGGCAAAGCAGCAATAAATAAAGGAATATGAGCTTGGATGAGAACACTCAAACGTATAAATAACCGGGAAAGGCGAGATACAGCTACGCTTGGAGGGGAGATCTCCCTCCTGCCAGGGAGCCCCAAAACAAGGCAGGGCACAGCGTGCCACCTCCAAGACCCCAGGGGCTCTGCAGCAGCAGCACCCAGGGCGCAGCGGGGCACATTAATGCGGAGCACATCCCCGATCCCATGCGCAGAGCCAGCAGCCCACCCCTTCTGTTAGCCGGTGACTTCCTCCGCGTCCCGGACAGCTGCACGTCTGTCCGGCTGCGGCGCCCGAGCTGCCCCGTGCTGCCCGCGGTGCTTGGCTCCGGAGGGGTCCCCGACAAAGGCGGGATGCGGACGGACGCGGGGGTCCCGGCCGCTCCTTAAGAAGCAAGTCACGCTTCTGCGACAACTGCTCCTCTGTGCCTGTTTGAACTGTCCCTCCCAATTAGCAGTAATAAGGGACTCTATAAAGATGAGCAAACACAGCGCATTCATTAGTTTCGGCGGCCCCCGCCCTCCCTCCTGGCAGCCCCGGGAGATCCCCCAGGCACTGCTCCTGGGGATGCCGAGCGCATCTCGCCCGGTCCCAACAAGCACCGGCAAAGGAAAATTAATGACGAGTCGCTCGAAGAGTTTGCCCGAAATTATTTTATTCAGCCCAAGAATTGATTACTCCCGGCCTGGAAATATGTCCAAATCAATACACCAAAGCTCAGGACAAAAAAAAGACATGCTCTAGCCCCATTTATTTATCCACTTTTTTGAGGAATGGCACATAATTTACTGGGTCAGAATTGCTAAGCCTTTCCAGAGCAAGGACTAATGACCAGCTGTAGGAAAGTGATCCCATCCATCTCCCAGGTGAGTCATGAGTCCCCACACACCTGCCTGTGATGACCGTAGCAGTGGCCAAGACGCACACCATGAATGTGCCTGAGGCCATCATCAGGCAGATGGACACCGAAGTGAAATATGTGGGTTGAGGCACCCACCAAAGGAAATGCTTTTAAACCTCCCCAAAAGGATGACTGGTGCCCAGGTGGGAGGCTCTGCACACCCTGTTCCTGCCTGGCCAGCTGGAACCAGGCTGGAGCAATGAGTGCTTCAGGGGTGAGGTGAAAGCTATGCTGAATATCCACCACAAACACTGAAACTGCGCAACACCTGTGGCCGGGCCTCAGCACTGCAGAACAATAACCTGCGTTACCCAGGGTGCATGGATTCAGCTCCCCAAAGCAAATGGCACAAGGGACACCACAGGACAAGGATGTGTTGTGTTATCCCGGGGCTGAGCCCCAGGTATGGGGGAGATGGCAGCACCATGTGCTGCTTTCCACAGCAAAGGCTCCCCGCGCACCTTGCGGGGTTGACATGCGCCTGCCAGTGCGTCCCATTTGCCAATGCTCTGCATGCTCCACGGGGTCCTGGATTTTCCAGGACATTAAATCCTATCCCCCCTCGGAAAGCTCAGTGGCAGCTGTCATGCTGCTCACTGGGGGTGGGTGGGAGGGCTCCTACTGCACACCATCAATGTCACTCCTGAGCCGCTGGCGGATGAAGGACGAGGTGGCCCTGGCGGCCACAGGAGCTGCCAGCACCAGCACTGAGGTGCAGCTACAGCAGCACATCTGCACAGACACCCATGGGGCCTCCCGTGCACTGCCACCCACAGAAAGGACGCTTCTGAACTGTGTTAAAACAGGAGAACTCAAACCTTTCTGTGTGCTGTGAGCTCTTCAAGCAAACATCTTCATGTTAAAACAGAGACATGAAGCAGCAGAGCACTGCAAAAATCCAAATCCAGGGCTTGCTGGCTTTCCCTTGAGCAAACCCCCTTCCTACCCAGGCTGCCCCAGACATCTCTGAGGGCATTGTGTCCCCAAGCCTGGACAGCCTTGAGCTGAAAGAGAATTCCGCTTGATCCTGTCTCACAGAGGAGAGATCCTAGGGTGGGAGAGGGAAGAGCAAAACAAAGCAGGGTTTGCAGCAAACCTTGCTGAACTCCAGCTCAGAGGCAGGGCAGGGAGAAGAGCGAGTTTGCATTCAGAGAGCCCAGCCACACTCTGCCTGCCTGGCACTCCTGGCAAGCCCAAGCCCCCCAGCCTGAGCCCACGGCCAGGGTCTCCTGGCCAGCCGGGTGGCTGCAGCCTGGCTCACACCCTCCTTCAGCTGCACTTGGCTCTGCTCACAGGGGATCACAGGGGATTTTTCTAGACTGAAACACTGCTGCTCCCCCATTCAGAATGGGAACATCTGTGAAAAGGGATCATTCATAATAAATTTGTGAGTGGTGGGTAGGAAAAAAAAATACTCATCCAGAAAAGAACACAGCCCTTATTTTTCGGTGTGGCCGCCTGCAGCACCCTGGTGGGTGGGGCAGGGAGAGCTGGGGGGCTCAGCTCACACCCCTGCCTGCACAGCTCCCCAGGCACGGCCTGGTGCAGCAGGACAGGACAGCAGCACTGAGGGACACATGGCAGGGCTGGGGCCCTATTCCTTCACCCACCTCCCTCACAGCCAAACAGGCACAAATCCCCCCCATGTGGCAGCAACACAAATGAGTTTTATTACTCAATAAAATATTTGAAACAAAATAAATGGTTTTGTCAAACACTCTATCTCCTCAAATAATAATGCACCAGCTTATCAGGGAAAAAACCCAACATTCATATTCTGTGGCAAAGGTTTATTTTCCATCCCGGAGGAGAAGGGAACAGGCATCTCAATTCAGAATTCAGATATTGTGTGGTAATACAGTAACTATAGTTCTCAGAGGGTTTGTGCAAATGCCAGCAAAACAAACCCCAAATGAAATTTATTAGCTGGCGGAGATCTCTAACAATCTTACACAGTGACTGATGAAGCCATCAGGGAATTCCTTTCTACATTTAGTGATTTAAAGCCCCTACAGAAACTTCATTGTCTGTTCCAAGACAGAAAGAGTTCCTCAGTATCCAGTACTGCTCCAACAGCAGCACTGGTGCAGGTGATATTGCCAACATGTACTTTCTTTCATCTGGAAACATTACTGGGAATCCTAACATCCTGTGCAGTCATGTGGAGAACCATAAAGGGAGGAAGCACAAATTAATTAAGAACTGCAGCCTGTGATCTGAAGGGCCTGTCTGTATTTTGATGGCAAGGTTGGGACGTTCGCTTCTGCCCTGAGCGTGCTTCCAGAAACAATCTGGATGTCATTCCCCACACAGCTCAGCCACTGTAAACCTTCAGTCTGCTTGACACAGACAGGGCAGAGCTGCAGCTTTTGGATGCAGCCAGCTCCCACCAAAGCACCGGGTGCCAGAACCGGTCTGGCTGTGCCGCAGTGGGTTAGAGCTGCTTGCTGGGAAAGCACCAGGACTGGGAAGGCAGCCAGGCTCCCACTCCAGGAGGAGCGATGCCCTTCCTGAGGATGCCCGAGCGGAGGAAGGTGAAGGTGAAGGCACAGTCGGTGCTCCCGGAGCACTCATACCAGGCCAGCTCCCGCAGAACTGCTTTGAAAAGCAAAAGCAATCCCAGAAATGCACAGCTCTAATTGCCAGGGTTTTTTTTTGTCATGCAAGTTCATCACTGGGTCATTTGCATTTTAGCTGCTAAAATATCAAGGGGATGTTACTTAATCAATCACCACAGCTCACAAAGTCCTAAATGAGAGAATATTTTTTTATTGTCTCTGCTTGCATTTAAACATCTCACAAACCCGCCAGCCAGTTCTTCATTTCAATTAGGGCAATGCTGATTGTTAGCTAACTAATAAGGACCAATTTTCTGTCACAACTATTTCCTAATTAAATTCAAAACAGAGATTTCTAACCCAGATGGTCAGCAATGCTACAGATTTGTTTAAATTTGGTATCACAGTAACAAACTACTAATTAGGGTTTGTAAATACGCCAATTCCCCTATGACTTAGTTGTTAGTAATGCATACAACCGGTTTATTAAAGCACTAATTGTGTCTGGCTTTACTTGGGCCTAACACATAATCCACTTATCACATACTGGTACCAACTCATTTTGAAGGGATTATGAATGAAATCATAAATGAGGCCTCGCATCCCTTTCCCAGTATGCTTAATAAAGGTTTGGTGTCATATTTAGATGACATATTTAGATTTTCTGCCTCTGATGGAGAAGGGCCCTGCAGTGACGCTGACACTCCATTCTCCAAAGGTCGTTTAACAAAAAAAGTTTATGTCCCAGCTCCATTGGGCAGCAAATTGTCCCAGTAGCCAAGCTAATTAAAAGGCGTTTTCCAGAGAAAGCACTGAATTGTTTATTTCCCACTGAAGTCAAGCTCAGCCCTTCATGGGCTGGGGCTGGCACTGGAGGCTCACAGGACCCCGTCCCTTTGCCTGGAGGCCCTCACGAGCCTGGACCACCTTCCTGTAGAGGGATGGAGGGCACCAAACCTGGATTCCCTCCTGCCCTTACAGAGGGACAGCCCTCTGGAAAAGACCCTGTTTTTTTAAGGAAGGCTTTGTGCCAAGGAGCCCAAACAGGCAATACCCCACAGCCGGGGCACTGACGCCCCTCACCACTGCGGCTTTATCAAGAGTGCACAAAGTAGGAAATAAATGATAGATAACTGTGAATTGCAAGATTATATAAACATGGAGGGGATTCCAGAAGAATCCTATTAAACCATAAAAGAAAAGCGTGGATGGTTTATCACATCACTAAGACCCAAGAATGCATTAATAAATAGAAGAATAGATAACAAACCATGAGTACAAGGCTAAACTATCTGCTATTGTGAGGATCCTGTGACAGTAGAAACAATGAAGGGGAAGAAAAAAGCTTTGTTGGTCTGCCACCAGAACCTTGTAGTGTATCTTTTATAGCTCATTTTAAATTAATTCACAGCACCTATCAGTTATTCTCTGCCCAAATCCCTCATTTTCCTCCCTCTTGAATGCAAATTCCCATGCTGCACTCTGCCTTCACCATGACTTCCCCCCTTAAACTCGGGGGCTCTCTGGGTTTCAATGGCCTTTCAGCCACAGACAGAACAGGTTTCTGCTTTCATATTTCCAAAGGGTTTTCAGGATGGTAACAAAAGTGGGGCTTAATGCAAAGCAGGAGTACCTCTGAGCCTTGCTGCATCCTTTGCTTCTTCTGTGACAGAAGGGTGAATGCTCAGACAGGTCTGATTCAGCCCAGAGTGACAATGCCTAGATGTGCTGGCAAGGAAAAAAAAAACCCAAACACATGAAAGCTGCTGCTCCTTTTGCTGTTTTCCAGGAAGTAATGCTGAGAATTGTTGGAGGGGACTTAATGTTAATCCAAGAGATAGTACCCTCTTTGTAGACACTACTGAGACTCACTAACCGTTTATTTTCACTGCACTGAGGGGGTTTTATCATTAGATAAGGACCCAGGATACATTTATTGTAGATTACTTTTATTTTTACTGCAGCATCATTATATACAGAGCACTAAGGAGACAGGGCTGACTACGACATGCTCTGCAGTAAAACCCCTCGGACCTGCCTCCAGCAGAATCCAAAATCCTGATCGACTTCCATGTAAAAAATCCCAAAGACTATGCTGCTGTGCTGGCAGCTCAGTGTGGCACCGACATCTCGCAGGAGCACAGCCTTGACAAGGCTGGCAGAGGCAGAAGAAGGTCTGTGTTAAAGACGGGGAATGTGGCACAGCATGATGGATGCCCAAAGTTTCAGAGTTCTTTTGGTGGCAAACCCCACCTGCAGCAGGTCCCCAAGGAGCCTGCACTGGGCCTAGTTTGAGGCTTACACTAGAACTTCCTCCTGCCTCCTTACTCTTCACATCCCCAGAGGATGTTGCAGATAGGCAGGAGAAGCCAGTTGCCTTTC
The DNA here is from genome assembly GCF_026979565.1 of Vidua chalybeata. Classification (NCBI taxonomy): domain Eukaryota; kingdom Metazoa; phylum Chordata; class Aves; order Passeriformes; family Viduidae; genus Vidua; species Vidua chalybeata. Next base: position 39,268,495 of record NC_071532.1, read on the forward strand.
CGCACTCTGAGAAAATGGAATTAAAGAGACCTGACTGAACCCCAAGCAGTAGGCAGAAATCTAGATTTGCCTTTTTCTGGACTATTCACACTCGAGATCCCAGCAGCTCTTGGTGCCCGTCCCACCAGCACATCCCTGTGAGCTTTTGGGGGGTCCTGCGGGACAGCCACACCACAGGGTCCCTTGTCCCCAGAGAAAGGACAGGGGGCCACCTCCTCTCTCCTTTACTGGGTGCCAGAGGCAAGGCACAGGCAGGGAGGCAGCTGCCCTCTCTTCCCTCAGCCTAGAGCCTCTCCTCTGACCACAGAGGAGCAGAAAGCAGGTGGCTGCTCTCCTAGGCACACTTCAGGCCAGTGAGGAGTACAGCCGAGTGTTCAACAGGCTCTGGAAATAAGTGGAAGTCAAATAAGTTTGCCACTCTTTGTCCCCCTTTCAAAATCTAGCTTTGATCAAAATCCTTGAAGTGGTTGTTGACTTAATGTAGTAATGAGACATAGCCTTAAGTGAGGCCATTTCTGTGCCCATTCAGGCTCTCTGAGAGCAAGGGATGCAGGAGGAAAAGCCTCTCCTGGTCTCTGGGAGCTGCAGCAGAGCCCAGAGCAGAGGCCTGGCTATGCTCCCAGGAGAGGTAGCAGGAAGGCTGGTGGCCACAGCTACAAGAGGCACACTTTAACATCCTTTTTGTGCAACAGAGCCTTGCTGGCCTGGTGCTGGGTGACACCAAGAAATCCACTGAAAACACCTCCTCCGAAAGCTGCAGCAGGTGGCCAGCTCCAGCGGGGCCTGGACACCAGACACCATTGTCACCATTGCCTCCTTCTGGAGACCACTGGGGAAGAGGGTGGCACCATCCCAAGGTCATGGACTGGATGACCTTAAAGGCCCTTTTCAACCTAAAGAGTTCTGCAATTCCCTGGGACAGGCTATCGACCTGAGCAAGGCAGGAGGGAGGGAAGAACCCAGGAGCCCTGAGAAAAGTAAAAATTCTCCAGGTGACAGGGAGCAGCTCAGCCAATTAGGATTTTAATTCCCCTCGTTATGCACAGCCAGTCAATAAATTCCGCACCAAGCAGCTGCTCTAATTCTTAAGCCCATTAAGCCCTACATCTGATAGGCGGGCAGGAGGGGCTGCCAAGGGGCACAGACGGTGCTTCTCGAGATATGAAACATTTCCTCTTGTGCATCTGGGTCACCCCACCCAGCCCCACTCCGAACGGGTATTTTATGGAGGCAGTGAGTAAGAATTTATATAAATATCCTGCCAGAGACACACACATCACATATGGAGAGAATAAAGAGGTGGATGAGATGCGGTGAGCAAGTGCTGGTGCTGCAACGGAGCAGGAGAGCAGAGCTGGAGGGGAGAGTCTGGGATGGAGCAACAGGATTTGGGTGTCTGAAATGGAGGGAGATGGTCCCAAAGAGCTGGGCAAGCATCCAAGAGCGAAGAAAAGCAGGATCAGAGATGCAAGGAGGAAGAAAACTCCTGGAGCAGTACGAGAAGCCTAGAGAGGGCTAGCTGCCTCTGAGGTGGGAGGAGGCCAGGAGCCACAACAACAATTCCTGGAGCAAAGGGGCAGATGGCTGGATCGGAGGTATTCCCCCCACTGCAGAAATGAAAGTCAGGAGAGAAAAGGGAATACACTGGGAGTGGAAAAGCCTTTGGCAGCCAAGACGGTTTTCCTCGTTAATTGGCAACAAGCTAACACATTAATTACAAGATAACACATTAATTACAAAGTTACTGGACGGTCAGGAAAAACACTGGCAGCGGAGCAATTCGCATTCCTCTGGAGATGGAACAGAGCCTACTCTAGGAATGCTGCCTCTGCCCACCCACATCCAGGATCTGAGCACCCCAAGGCCTCAGAGCCAGGCAGAACATGAACAGGGATTAAAAACCATCCCACCTTCAGCTGAGATCTCGCTCATCTCAGATTAGTGTTAAAGATTAATTGCAGGATGTGCATCCAGCCAAAATTTATTCTCTTTTCATCCCTCAGTCACAAATTTGAAAATTAGCTGCCCACTGCACAGCAGGAAAACACCAGGCTTCCAAGGCACTGCTCTCCATGTCAGCTCCACAGGGCCCTGGATGAGAGAGCAGTGACAAACTCTTAAGCCTCAATCAAGGCAAGGGGTATAAATGAAAGTTTGCTTGATTCTGTGAATGCACCAGCTGCAATGAGCCTCCTCCTCTAATCCTATCCAGCCCCAAAATATAATTTCCTCACTTGGAAGGCTGGCTGGAGCCATTCATGTCTCAGCCCCAGCCAAAGCCCAGTCTCTCTCCAAAGGCTGTTCCTGGCCTGGAAGCCAAACATGGGTTTTTTGCTGGGAATCAAATGCAGCCATTGGTGAATGCTGGCAGTCATGGCTCTCAAAGCCCAGCACACAGCTCCCACAGGGCAGGGACACAGTGCTGCCTGGAATCTCAGTGCCAGGCTGTGGGCTGGGGGGCTAGCCAGTCGCAGCAAAGCCCCTAGGACTTCCCCCTGCTGCATCCCAGGTCTAGCACAGCCCCCTCCACTCCCCAAACATACCAACAGCCAAGGGAAGATACAGCAAGGCTCCAGACAGCTGCTGGACCACCACTATCAGCAGTGCCCTCCACTGATCTCAAATGGAAGAATATTTCGCTTTTCCCTGAACCTCCCAGCAGCTGGAAGGTTGGTGTACTTTGATTTGGATTCAAAATCTTCTTCCCAGAAGGAGCTTATGGGTTCAAAAGCTCCAGTTTTAAGAAGAAATTCTTCCCTGTGAGGGTGGTGAGGCAGTGGCAGAATTTTCCCAGAGAAGCTCCATGTGTTTGTTGCAACTCCTGCAAACAGCACTAATAAGTTTGCGAATAATGGCACAGATCAGTGGCTGCCGCTCGTAAATTAATTAGGAACGGCATCACTGTGCTCTGATTAGTTGCCATCCTTCCACCTTGTAATTTTGTCACCAGCTCACATTTCAAACGACACTAGAAGCCCACTTGAGCAAGCTCATCCAGAAGGAGGGACCTGCAGTGCTGGGCACATGCTCAGAATTGAGAGAAAATGGCTTGGAAACTTTCAGAGCTTGTCAAGGCCAGTTTATTCAAGGTAATTAATCTGTCGTTTTAAGAGCATTATGTATTTCCTGCACAAACCAGCTGACAACACAATGCTGCTGCAGAAGCGTCTCAGTGTAGCAGGCCCCAAGAACGTGAGGCTCAGGGATCAGCCTTTCCCCTCCCAAAGCATGGCTTCAGCTGGAAATTCATGATTACATGGATTGGCTTCTCTCCCTTGCCTGCTGGCGTTTCAACTCAAGGCTGTTTCCTCGCAACTGTGAGCACCAGGAATTTAGTGAAAGTTTTAATTCCAAAGACCACTGAACATTCCAAAGCAAGGAATGCACCTCAAAGGCCCGTGGCTGCAGTGACAGGAGTCAATACTCCAGATCTAGAACTGCAGCCCTCACCACTTCAGCTGTGGCAGCAACACAGATGGGAGCACAGAAATCTTTCTGTCACTTCTGATTTCTCAAGGTAATAATTTAGCGGGAAATGGGGTTCCTGCGGGTCATTAGCATTAATTATTCTGCAATGCCCCGCCCCTGAGGAGAGACTGAAGACACATAGTGATGCCTGGCTATACCCTGACCACCTGCCTGTCCGCCATCTGCCTGCAACAGAGAGAATTTTAATTGACTGGAACTAAACCAGCTTTCTGAGGTTCTTGGGGAACAGGCAGCAAACCCTGCTAGGACTGATCACATGCTCACTGCACTCATGGTACAGTCCCTGGGTGCCGCTACATCAAATGGAGATCAAAAGCAACAATAGTCTGTAATCAAGGATATCTGCATAATAGTTTTCCTGAAGGATGTTTGTGCAGGTGAGCGAGGAGTAAAGCATTGTTTCATCAAATGGTAATTTCCTTGTATCTCAGAGAATGAATCCCATTCGCTTGCCAGGGTATAATTCAATTAAAGGGGAGAACCCAACGCCAGCGAATGAAATCTATCGGTTTGACTGCGATGCTGCAAATCACACCAAGCAAGAAAATGGCATTTGGTCCTGACATCATGATTTATTTCCTACTTAGTATCTTATAATTCTTACAAGATAAGGCAAGACGAGAAATTATCACGTGTGTGTGGGGGTTGTGCCTGATCCTCTTTATTTTCCCTTCCCAACTGCAGGACTGTGTGTTTCAGCCTTATCTTTGAAGAGGCCAGTAAAATAAATAAATTTTACAGAGGCTAAGCAACCCTTGCTCTGCACCCATGGCTGACTCAGGCATCTCCAACATCCAGCCACATCCAGCATGGGACCAGAGCCCCACTGCTTCTCTTCTCCCACCGCTTCTCTTCCCCCACCCCAGTCCCTGAAGCCCACACCCCCCTTTCCTCTGAAGGGTAGAGAGGAAGGAATACTCTGCTCCACAGAGAACTCTCTCCTCTCTCCTGCCACAGGGAGAGTCCCCAGCAGCTTGGGAATGACAGGGGAAGGCTGTCAGCTGTCCTGCCTGGATGAGGCCCGGGCATGGAGCCCTGCCAAGGGGAGGATCTCTGTCTGCCAGCCTAAAGACACTGCCCGTGCCCCAGCTATGCCCAGCCCACCTCGCCTGCCCACATTCTTTTCCCCTCCCTTGGCAGCTGCCTGTAAAGGCACCTCGGCTCATCTCCTTAGCTACCAGCAGGAATGCCTGGGCAGGGGGACATGCTGTGGTGCCGCTGCCCTCAGTGAGCATGTCAGGAACCCTCGTCCATGGACAATCTGTCAATTCATTGTCCACCCAACGCAGCTCAGCTCTTGGGCTGCCCATGTCACAGCTGCCCTTTGCGTGGCACTGGGGGGAAGCTGTGGGCAGCATTACAAGACACACTTGGCTTCCTTCAGAGAGACTTTTTAGCTAATTGACCCTCCTCCTTCTCCTTATTTGCTTTCAGGATCTTAAAATCTTCCTCCTCTTACCATCAGGGGAGCATCTTTTCCTCTCCTTGCCCACACTCCAAATTCCTGAGCACAGGTAAACAGACATTCATTCCAGCCTGTCAGCAGGCAAGGAAAGCTAATTAAAGTATTTGTAGCACTGGATGGTACTGCAATCCTCTGCAACTGGATCAGAAAGCTGTCTGGACAAAAATAAGCAGTATTTGAATTTATTGTGTTTTTATTGTATGCAGTTTACCCCTTTACCACCACTCCCCATAACATCTCTATCACAAAAATGTCCCCACTCCATGGAAGCTTCTTCTCACAGACCTTCCTTGTGTCCACACAAATCTGACCTCCTGGTGAAGGCTGTTTTCTCCCAAGTGCCCTAAAAACTTTGCTAACAATGCTTCCAGCTGTGCTGGGGGAGAACAGGCAGGCTGGTGATGCTGCAGCAGAGGACAAGCCACCCCAACATGAGTCGGAGGAATGGATGGGTGACAGTCACCTTGTGCTTTGCACTTGACCATTTACCTGTCCATGCTTTTCCCTCTGGGAGATGCAGATGCACCGCGTCACTCCAAGTTCTACCCCTGAACCAAAAGTTAATCTGAGTTTGAGAAGAAAAGCAGTGCTGTTTGTCCTTGCACGCCAAGGACTACAACTATTGAAAGGATTCCTCACTATAGGCTTGTCACATCTCCTCCTCTTCTCTGCTCCCTGCCTCCCTCCTGCCACTCCCGCAGCCCTGGGATGCTCGGCCAGGCCAGCGGGATGCTCTGGGCAAGCCCTGCTGGGAAGTCCATGGCCCCTTCAGCTCCCTAACAAGATCATCACCTCCTGCCAGAGACAAAACTCCCACCAAAAATAATTCTGATATCCAAACCCTGTTATGAATTGCTCTTTGACACAAACAGCCTCGGCAGCCCAGCAGATCCAAGGGCTCTGCGGGTCAGACATGTGCCTTTCTGGAACTCAGATTTCCCTTTCCACAGAATTTGTTGTGTTCATCTGCCAACAGAATAAGGCAAAACCCGCAAAAAGCCATTTTTAAGACACCCTGAGCATTTCAGGAGCCAGGGCACCAATGTCACACACATTAACAGCTGGTGACAACCCAGCGCTGTCACATTAGTCAGCACTGCAGCAGACAAGCATTATTTGCCCATCAGCCTTGAAAGCTATCACCACGACCTGGGAAAGAGATGGGAGACACGGAACACATGGCTTGGATGGAGTCACACAGAGCATCGTTATCAAAGTGAAAAACAGCTTGTTTTTAAAGCTGTTGGTGGCAGAATTCTAGGTTATCCAGGTTATCTCCTGGCCCGCACAAGGAAATCTTGGTGCAGCCATTATCTGAGAACAAACTGGTTCTGTAGTTTACAAAATTAATAATATTTAGCCCGCTAGTTTCCGTAGTAACCAGCCTGCCATCCCTCCCTGCCTGCCTGTGGCAAGGTCTCTGAAGCATTTCACATAGTACTTATCCATTTTCTTGCTCTTACCTCGCTCTCACCTTTACTTTCAGTGCAGAACGCAATACAATCCACCGCCACTAAAGACTAGGCTGAGAGTCAAATTAAAATTATCCCTGTTTGCCCTGACCTCTTTTCTCTGCAGGTGAGAGTGTCCCCATTCAGCAGCTAAATGAAGCAGAAATGATGGAGTGTTTGTTTTCCCTGACTTTTCCTCAGCTTGCCAGTAAATTTACAGCCACGAATATGAAGTGTTAATTTAATGTTCCCACTGAGCATCTCATTGTCAACAAAGGCTTCAAACCCTATGAGAGGAAAAGGTTAGCTCATGCAGAAAATGACCCTTATGGCTTGATTGCCTTCTGGTCCAGACTCACTGCGAGCAGAAAGCGGAGGGCTTTGACTCGCAGCTTAATGCATTTGATGGCGATAAATGGGAGCTCTCTGCCACAGCGCAGGGATGGAATCACCTGTAATGCTCACTTATTTGTCCGCACAGACAATCTCCACAGCCTCAAAGGAAAGTGGCGTCGTTGTGCCCCTGTCCCCCCCTCAAACTAATTTGACAGAACCAAAAAGTTAAACCCTTCATTATCCCCCAATTTCAGTGGAAGGGGCTTGCTGGCTGCAGATTACAACAGGACAAATTAGTGGTGGTGTGAAGCATGAAATTGCTTTCTTCACTTGGTGCTTGAAAACTTTAAGGCCTTGGCTCTGGTGATGTGTAAAAAAAAAGTTCTCCCAGGAGGAGGAAGAAAGGAGAGAGGGAGGGCGGAAAGGAGGAAGTTGCAGAAGGAAGTTGCAGAAGGAAGGAAGTTGCGGAAGGAAGGAAGTTGCGGAAGGAAGTTGCGGAAGGAAGTTGTGGAAGGAAGTTGCGGAAGGAAGGAAGGAAGTTGCGGAAGGAAGTTGCGGAAGGAAGGAAGGAAGGAAGGAAGTTGCGGAAGGAAGTTGCGGAAGGAAGTTGCGGAAGGAAGTTGCGGAAGGAAGTTGCGGAAGGAAGTTGCGGAAGGAAGTTGCGGAAGGAAGTTGCGGAAGGAAGTTGCGGAAGGAAGTTGCGGAAGGAAGTTGCGGAAGTTGCGGAAGTTGCGGAAGTTGCGGAAGTTGCGGAAGTTGCGGAAGTTGCGGAAGTTGCGGAAGGAAGGAAGGAAGGAAGGAAGGAAGGAAGGAAGGAAGGAAGGAAGGAAAATCAAAAGCCTCTGTAGGATTTTTGTGGCAGAATTATACATACAGAAAGCTTCACTACCAACACATTTAGTTACTTCGCCTGGAAAAAAGAGCTTAATACTTGCTGTAAGTAACATTTACAGAACTAACTTGCAGACTAGTTGGAGCACAAGCAAGAGCCACTATATGCTTTGTGCTACACTAACCCTGCTTGGGATCTTTAGGAGAAAAAAGAAACCCGATGGTGGTGTGGAACAGGATAAAACAATTCAAAAGAGATTCAAATACCAGATTTTATTTTTCTTACAGCTAAAACTAAACCTGGAAGCAAGACAGAGATTATGACACATGCTAATACACACATGGTGGGACTATTCACTGGGACATCAAGCAAAACCCTCTACTAGCAGCCAAAATGCTAAAAAAAAAGAAACAAAACACCCAAACCCAGCCAGAAGCTATTGACTCAACACCCACAAAAATGCCTTTCCACAAGCTTTTCGGAAAGCCCAGTACCAGACAGGATTAATTTGGGTGAAACCCTTGTTTGCACTGCTGGCATTTGGACTTCCAAAGCCTATCTGGAGTCAGAGGAATAGGTAGAAGAAAATGTCACCAACTGGCCCAGCAGTTTGCAGCCCATCTCTCAGTGCTTCCCAAGACAGACAGGGATTTCAGTGGTCACAGCTGAAGCACTGGCATTTCATTAAGGACCTAAATTACACAAATGAGTCTCTAACTCATCCAACTGGCTGTGCACCTCTGGGAAGTAGCCCCTCACATCCCACATGAACACCACTGAAATCACAGCCCCAGGAAAGCCAAGGAACAGGGGAAGCTGATTAGGCTCACAGGGACACAGAAGCATTCACAAAGTAACAGTGGAAATTGAATTCCACAAGTGCTGTTTTAACTGCATTTCCTTCAGCAAGAAGCAGGCGTGGGTCTCAGTGTGTTAGCACGTCCCTGAGAGGAACAGGAGTGTCTGCAGAGAGACAGCTGCTTCCAGGCCCGAATACTTTATTCAGTGTGTGCTGAGCCAAGCGCAGCTACGCCAGGATGCAGCTCCGTGGGCTGCTCCCAGCCACGCCGCCTTTGGGAGCCATTTGCCGGTCACATTGTCAGTTAACAGGAGTCATTTTGAAAGCAGCAATTCAGTCTCTACAGTCCTTTCCTAACAGCATTTTCAGTCTGCAATTTGGATGATAGGAAAATTACAACCCTGCTGCACTATATTATGTGATATAAATGTTATTGCAATTAAGCTGATGAGGAGAAACCCCAGAAAACAAAGATTTGTCGTTGTTGCTTTCTCCTTGTTCTCTCCACAGAAGCTGAGCAGTTATGGAAGGGCAGTACAGGGAAAGAAGCATTTCCATGAGCTGGAGGGGCTGCAGGAGCATGGGAGCAGCACAAAGCCCCAGGGACATGCTGGGATTTCAGCTAGCTCCCTAAAAAGTGATTTCCCTATGGCACACACAAGGGAGAACTGCTCTGAGGAACAAGGTACAGCCAAAAGCAGTCAAGGCATTCAGGTATCCTTCTGGCAATGGAATAGGACATGTTAGGGTACTCTGGAGGGGATTTCCCACCAACTATGCCAGATATCTTCATTCCTCATCTCCTCAGCACCCACCCATAGTTTCCTTCTTCCAGCCCAAGCTCCAAATGCCTCTGGAGCATTTTGATGTATCTGGAAGACATCAGCCCAGGTAGCACGGCATCACCTCCCTGTGCAGAGCAGGAAAATGGCATTATAGGATACATGTGGGTGAGCCAGCCCCAGTCCCAGTGTCACTTACAGGCAGAGCTGCTGCTCAGGGACAAAGCCTGTCCCAGACACTCAGCCAGATCTGCAAACACCCGGCACCTTCTCCCCAGAACCTCAGCTGGGTGCTGAGCAAATGTTTACTGACAGGAGCACCAGCCATAGTAAATGACTTTGATTTCACTGTTTCTGAAGAGGAAAAAAGTAAAGCAAAAAAGGAGTCCTAGCACTCATCATTTACTCCAAGGTGCTGTAACCAGGTAGAAACTTGTCTTTTATATGCTGAACTGTGTCCATGAAAACACATTATCTTTAAGTGGGCACTGGAGGAACCACACTCAACATTGACTTCTTCATGCCGTCGCTAACACTGGATACTTCAATCATTTGAAGGTTTAAGTGGAGATTAGCAGAGACCTCACCTGCATCTCTCTCTGGCAGTTCAGCATGTTTTGGGCATGCTCTGCAGCAGCAAAGGTCCTGAAAGGCAAAGCCCTGAGGAAGCCCTGCAATCTGCAGAACAAGGTCTCTGTCACAAAATCAGAGCCTGGAGAGGCACATGCCAGATCCTGCTGCTCAGGTGGCTCCCAAAGGGTGCCCAGCTCTTCCCCACCCGGCTGCAGATCCCAAGCCTGGCTGGCACCTCAGCAGAAATCCTGTTTCCTCAGCAGTGGACAAGAGCAAATGCTTTAAGAAATGTCCCAAGCAACTCTGCAACACAAGAGTTCTGAGAAGCAAGACAGTTATTTCTTCCTTTTTGTTCTTTTTTTTGGGCTCCCAGGCCTGAACACTGGAGGATTCCAGAAACTGGCAACGGCATGTAGTTTCTTTGAACATTCCTTTGAACATCAGAAAGCTCTGGAAAGCACTGGTTCACACTGTTTTGGGTGGAAGGTCTCCAGTCCTCCAGGAGACGGAGCAAGTCCCTTGCTGGGAGGGAAGCTAGGGTGCTTCCCAACCTCTGCCCGGAGCAGGGTATGCGGCTCAGGCCCTGCTGGCTGGATGCTCCCCAGCCCTGTGGAAACCCTCCCAGTCCTGCCCCGTGCCCCGGAAGTGAGGGGACTGGCAGCCACATGTCCCTAATGGCCAGCTACAATGTGCTGCCACGTCCAGCTGATTAGTTGTGGGTGATCCGAAATGTCAAACCATTATCTGCAACAGCCACCTCCACCGGCGCACAACGCCCTCCTAATCATGGCCTTACTGGTGGTAAGTGGGAAAGGTGATGCTTAAAACACAGAGAGGAAATCAGCCTGAATTACTGAAACAAACCAGCAAACCCCTTTGTTCCTGTCAGCCTTTCCTAGGCTGGTGGAGAGCTCGTGTCCTCGCAAAGCGATTTGCAATGTTCTAACTAAGATTAAGGACATGAAAAGCCTCCTGTCCTGCCCCTACACCCAGGTACCTGCACACCTGCCCTGCTGTGGGTCTGTAACCTCTGCTCTGTGAATGCTCCCATCCCCATCCAGGGGTGGGAGCGTCTGGGAGGAAAATCCTGCCGAGGGCAAGGGGGACAGAGCTCCTCACAGCACCTGCAGTCCATGTTCAATGGAATAAACACCCCCTAGTGGAGGGCAGGACAGGGGCCATCAGCTCCTCCTCATATCATTTGCTTCCAGAACACAGCTCCTGTCCACATGTACTCTCACTCCAGCACTCTGGAATAGGCAGCCTGAAAACACTCCTGGCCAAAACCAGACCCAAACGATACTGCATTCAGCTACCGTCATGACACTTCTTATGATTTCTTGGGAAAACATTTAATTTGAAACATTTCTATAGTCCATGCCAGTGCCACAGCAGGGAATAATCACCCCATTTCAAGCTCAGAGCAAGGCTCAGATATAGGGAAAAATTAAACAAGGATAAGAGCAAGAAACCGTTAAATGTCAAAAATATTTTACTGCCGGTTCAACAACAAAGTCTGGAGGAGATAAGTCTCTGTGTGTACTAATGTTATATAAAAAAGTAATTATTCATCCCTGGGAACAGAGCTATTGATTCCAGTAACAAAGGGCACTATATACACTACAGTGGGTTTGCTCTTTTTAGCCTGGGAAAATTGATTTTCTTAAACTTTACCTTGAACCTGCAGTAGGGTTTAATCTGAATCTAAAGGAGCCTTTTAACAACTCCCATAAATTAAAATGATATCTCTTCATTTGGCACATTTTGGGTTCCTGCTGTTCCAGCAGAACCACTAGAAACGCTGGAGAAAGAGGTGGGAGGAAGTGATAATGGCATTTTGTGACAGCTCCCCTATACATGTTTGTTTCCACACATTAGAAATAACATGTAAACATTTAGACGTTTGTTTCCATACATTAGAAACAACATTTAGAAACAAAATAAGTGAAGCAAAACATAAGACAGCTTAATACTACTGCGAGACTTAAAACCTGAAATTTAGCAGGGGAAGAGAAAGATGAAGGCTGTAGCAGTACAGGAGATAAGAGGCTCCTCAGAACCGACCTGGGAGCCAAGAGCTGGTGTGGCACAGCTGGGAGGCACCGCTGGACCTGCTCTGCTGTCACACTGGGCACAGATGCCCCCACAGGTGCCTGACCCGTTTTGATTTCCCACCTCACCAAAGGCAAGGTGGCACGTGGAGGATCACCTGTGGAGGGCCTCAGGCGTTCAGGCCATATGCTCGGATGGCCCAAGGTTGGCAGGGGACAGCCACCTTTGGATCCACCCGCAGGTAAAGGGAGGTGGTGCCCAGCCTGGAAACACCCAGACACCTGTTTTACATTGTAGGGTGCTCGAGGACCCAGGCAGGTGTGAGCCTTCACACATCCATCTCCATGACAATGGGTGAAGGTGTAACCCCTCACACACCCCATTTCTGTGACCATGGGTAAAGGTGTGAGCCCCTCACACACCTCATCTCTGGGACAATGGGTGAAGGTGTGAGCAACCCACACACCCTCTCTCTGTGTCACTGGGCCCCGTGGAGGTGTCACCCTCCCAGGGCTCCCAGGGCTCAACCAGCCCCTGCCCACCCACCACAACCCTGCAGGCTGTTTACAGCTCCTGCACACCGCCTCCTTTGTGGTCCCACTGAAAACCCGCAGTGTGCAGCACATCACTGTACATTTATGCTGTTGTTTTCCCCTCAGTACGGCAGTAAATGACCTTTTATTCAAACAACAATTCCTAAAACAAAACCAAAAGCCAGACCCTGGTCAGATGTGTGCACAGCGAGGCAGGGTTTGTTATTTAAGCAGCAGCCAGACTGTGTGCTATGCAAACAAACCCCACGCTCTGTTCTCCCAACCTCCTGCTGACTTTGCAACTAATTTTGTTAGCCAGGAGAACACACTGCGCCTGACATCAATGCAGCAAAGAGCCCAGAGACGTTTGTTCATAACTTTGTAACAAACATTGATCAATTGATTTTTGCCTGCGTGGGGAGGGAAAAGCCCACAAACAAAACAAAACACATATGGGGAGATTTTTTTAATGGCACAAAGGGCAATTAGGAACCCAACTTTCCAGTGAAATGAGATTCCTTACAGTTCTCTCTGCTTTTAAGTCTTCCCTGTGTGCTCAATGGAAGCAAAATCTACTGTCAAGTCTAAAAAAGAGGGAAAAAATCAGCTGCAACCAAGAGATGGCTGGTGGGCCTGGTGCAGCATTTCTGAATGCAACAGAACAAAGACAGGTGAAGGCTCCTGACAAAGTGAAGGACACCCTATCCCATGTGTACAGTCTTTTATACCGTGTATCAGATCAATGCAGAACCAGCTAAACAGAGAAAACACTAATTAGGTATCAAAAATAACTAAGTGCTGTGTAAACAGCACAACATGAGCATATTTACTGAAGCCCACTCCTCCAGCTGTGCACCACAGCAGCACAGACAGACCCTGGAGCTCCTCACCTGGCCAGGCAGGATAAGTGGCACCAGGATCCATGGTGGCACAGCTGAGCCAGCCTGCATGCCCTGTGGTGCAAATGTGCCCTGTGGTGTCTGGAACAAGCTGCTCCCCAGGCAGCCTCCCAGCCACTGGCACTGTGGTTCTGCTCAACAGCAGCTCCCGGGAACAGATCTAGGCAAAACTTCATCTGAGCATGTTTCAGCCAAGCTCCAGCCCTCAGCCTGGACATTTCATCTCCATGTGTAGCGCTGCTGCCTGGCCCTAGGCAGGTGCCCGGGATCCTGCCTGCCCTTTTCCCAATGTGTTCCTCAGCACTGTGGGGTCACCAGCCTCCCACCCCTCTCCTGCACAGTGGGACTGTCCAACAGCCCTAGGATGTTGCAAAGACACAAACCCACCTGGAACGGGAACTCCCACAGGAGGGACGCTGAGCCTGGAAAACCAAACAGCTCAGACACTGCAGGACCCAGGGAAAACACCCCTTCCATGCAAGAAGCCAAGGCTGCCAGACACAACTCCAGGGAAAACAGCATTTTGATTTCAGATACAACAGCAGCCAGTGGAGAAGAAAGACGAAGCACAACTTCCAAAGTTTACTCTTGCAGCCTAACTAACAGCTCACAACAATACTTCCTTGGCAAGCAGCTGTGACCTTATTTTTCCTTTGGAAACAGCCCTGAGGTGTCACTTGATACAGACGATCGCCTGCTCATTAGCACGTCCCTGAGCAGGGAAATGCCACGGGGTGATTCCAGCACTGCCTGTGCTCCCTGTGCTCAGCACATGGCTCGGGGAAGGCGCTGCCCAGACTGTGTCCCTCCAACGTCGTGACATTTAGCCCTAGGTCCCTGGGAGCTGCTGAGCCACAGAGCACCTGGCTGTCAATCTCCCGCTCTGCATCTCTGGGGGCTGTAAGAGCCCCTCACAGCAGCACCCCCTCCCAGTCCTGCCCCTCTGCCCGCGTGATTCCACACAAACCACTGAGACCCTTTGCTCCAGCTTCAGCCCTGCAGCCACTCTGCCTGGAACTGCCTGAGAGCAGGCAGTGGCACTGGGCAGGGAGAGCAGGGTTTTAAAGTTGCCCCTGATAAAATGAGTTCTCCTAATAGTTCTGAGTACTTCTACACTTATAAATACTTAAAATTTTTATAAAACAGCATAGCCTAAAAGATTTCTGGTGGTGGCTGACAAGAGAAAACAGGACTGTTTTCTATAGATTGACCAGATGAGTACTTGCCTCCTGCCGTGCTCGCAGGCTCAGGTGCTCAGCCCCAGTGAAACAGCCTTTCCCCAGGGCCGGCAGAGGCTGTTCTGGATCGCGCAGGCTGGGGAGCCAGTCAGTGGAGCACAGAGCACCACCATTCATCCCGGCCGAGGGCTTTGGGAGCCCTCTCCCCTGCATGCCCTGCTCCGAGCCACAGCCGTGGACAGAGGCGGTACAGTCCGGCCGGCATCTGGCCCGTGTCCAGCCGGCACTGCAGCTGTACAAGCTGCATTCTGCCCTGCTGCTATTTACTCACAACTACAGATGTTGACATAACAAAGAGTTACAGACAGACGGACAGAACAGCAGCAGTGTTGCGGCGCAGACACTGCGGGCTCTATTCTTCAGGGAAGCGCCTCTGACTTCCCCACCCAGCCCTGCGATTCCTTTGGAAATCATCTGGGCTGGTAAAGCTCACTTTCCTCTTGTGGGACAAAACTGGTGTGAGAGATCAGCTTTGCTGTTTGTCCCTGTGCTGAACAGAACCCTTATCAAGCCACAGAAAAACCAATTGTTTCAAATTAAGGGGCTGAAAGCTTGGGGATGCACTGGCAGTGTGCAGCTTCTGCTTATCTTTCTGAGGGACCACACAGGGAAAATCCTGGCTTTGCACTCTTTAGAGAGCCAAAATTAAAGGGATGACATGTTCCACAGAAAAAAAACCCTCACACCTAAATACTTTTTGGGACACACCGCCTTGCATTTCAAAGCCTCGTATCTGCACACAAAAACGTTCATACAGCAAAATGAAAACATTCTGACAAACACAAGAAAGTGTTTGTCCAGAGGTGCAGAACCACCTGCAGAAGGAGGCCAGAGCTGGGTGTGGGAGATGTGCCGGCAAGGCTGTGCAGCACTGCCCAGAGCAGCACTAACCAGAACTCTGCACAGACTCTGCTCAGTGTTCCTCCGAGGTGTTCAGTCCTGCTCTCCTCCTGGCCAAGATGTGCTGGGATGTCCTGAGAGCCCTGCCAGCCTCATGCTGCCAGTGACAATAATGGCACTGATCCCCACTCCGAGTCCATCTGGGAAAGCCACAGCCCCACACCAAGCCCCGCAGGTCCAGGGCACTGCTGCGCTGACACACCATGTCCCCTCAGACACCGTGTTCCCACAGGCAGACCATGATCACCTGGATGCCTCAAGCACCGTGCAAGCTGGAGAAGGGATTCAAGTTTTTAAACAGTTGCTTTTTTAAGCTTCTGGTGTGAAACAAAGTTCAGATCCTTCACAACTGGTAGGAAAAGATATTATTGCCTGGAACCATGCCCAGAAAAACTCAAAGCTGAGCTTCCTCCTGCCTGTGGTGGCTGCCAGCTCCCAGTGCTCCGCCATGATGCCATCTGGTGCCTACACGCAGAACGGCCAGGGCTTCTCCTGGGCAGAGTCTGGGAGACATTCGGGGGGAGAATCAACAGTCCCCAGGCAATAACTCACAGCATTTGTTCTGCTGGAAGATTTACATTGTCCTTGCACTGCACCAGTGTGTCTGAATGTCTCAGGCTGGGCTGCAAGGAGATCATGGGTAACAGTCACACCCAATTTTGAGGCTGTTGCCTCCCCTGGATGGGGATTTGCAGTGTTGCACTGCAGATATCCCTGCTGCCGGAGAGCTGCCCTGGCACGTCATGCAGTCCTGAAGCAGCTGCCCATCCCACAGCCACACACCAGTGGTCCTGAAGGGGCTGTAAAGAGCCCTTCTGAAGAGCAAATAAATGAGTTGACTTCATAAAGAAAAGCAGGGAGTAAAGTATCCTCCTTCCCTCAAAGAAATGAGACTGATTATGAGGTAGGTGGGCTTTGGAGGACCTGACAGCAGCAGCTTTTTGTAGGATGTTCCTCAGGCTGTGGCTGGTGCAGGGGGTGGCTGGTGGCCAGCAGACCCTGTGCCAGGACAGTGGCCACAGGCGAGCTGCTCTGACTGGCCCTGTCATCCCCCAGAGTCCCTCTCAGGATCCCTCCCCTGGGACTGGGTGTTGCAGCAGGCATAGCTGGGGACATGCCAGTCCTGGGAGAACCCAGAATTCCCTTAAATTTAGCCTATTTTGCAATCTCCAAAGCAATACAACAGGAAATAAACTTGGCACCATTTTGGAAATCTTGCAGGATGCTTTTTCCTAGCATCCCTGGGGATCATCGAGACCTGCCACTTGATTTACACTGGACAAAACCAGTTTGTCCCCATCACCAGTACACTATTGCTTGGACAGCACACTGGTAAGTCCTGCTGTACCCCAGAAATGCACTCCTTCCTTCACCATGCTCTGCAAATATTTCCCACCACAGGCCAGGGAAAGTGGAGGAGAGGGGTGGCTGGGTCAGAAGCTGGAGAGTTCCTGCTGTGAGCACCAGCAATGCTAGATGCACAGAAACCAAAACAGATCCCCAGGGAGGAAAGGGGAAACACGAGGCAAGATGTTTTCCAAACAATCCACAGGGAGCATCTGAGCCTAAAGCAAACACACAAACTTACTGAGTATATCCACCAGCATGAAATAACGTAGGAGGAGGAGATGTTCACCCCTACAGCTTTTTTTTTCAGTCCCGGGAAAACAAAGCTACATTTTTAACATGGAAAAGGTGCTTGAAATCCTGCCGCAGCTCCTGCACTGCCGCAGCAGTGTCCATCCAGCCACATTTCAGGGCTGAGTGACTGATCCCTGAGAAGTGCCGGGCAGCTTTATTTCCTGGTGCACATTGCCACCTCGTGGCTTTCCTCCGACTTCCAGAAGAGGCTGCAGGAGTCAGAGCTGCATATGGGAAGTTGTTTGTAAATACTTCCATTTGTTCCATCACAACCTGCAGATGCAGAATGACCAGGCTCTGAAATAACACTGGTTATGGTTAAGAGCTCAGCTTCGATAGCTTTAATTCCATAGCAATGTTTTCCCCGGTTCCAGTTTGTAATTGTCAGACATTATGGTAGGAGATAGAATCAGGCAAGTAAAGAATTTTACATAGAAAAACTATAAATAATTAATTAAACCCCCAGCAACTTCATCTTCCACATTCCTCCTGTTCCTCTGCTAATTCCTGGGGAAGTTAAACAGGTATGTTAGCTGCATAATTACTTGTTTGCAGAGGAGGTTGACACTGGTCTACAGAGTACAGACAACCATGTAATTCCTCTGTAGCTACATGGTAATTATTGCAGTATTATAGAGTAATTAAATGTGCAAATAAGCATTAAACCAAGGGGTCTGTATGGTTGCTGCCAACAACCACAGGACCGAAAATCAATAGTAAATCAAATTATAGTGTATTACAGCGGTACCAGCTATAGCAGGTAGTTAAAGAGCATCATCTTTTACACTGCAAGCCTTTGTAGCTCTTCTGGCTGCACAAGTGTCCAGCCTAACGACCCAGGAGAGATCTAATTTTGCAAGTACTCTGTGTGGGTTAATCATTTTGCCATCCCATAATGCCTTTCCTTTTCCTGAGGATGGGAACAAATCCATCACTGATTCTGAGACTGGTACAAACCCTCCAGAGAAAAGTTCTCTGCAGCTCTGTAACACATGAGCCTGGCTTTGCCCCAGTGAGTTTCTTTAACAGATAAATCTGAATATGAACATAGCCCTGTCCAGCTGTGAGCTCGCTGCCCTAAACACAAAGTTCTTTGCTGCACATCAAGGCCAAAATGTTCACAACATCCCTCAAACCTGAGCTACAACGAGACCTCGGACCGTGTGCAGGGGTAGAACCTGACAAACTCAAATATCAGGTTCATTTTTGCCCAGAGATTCTCCTCCTGCCTTTTTTACTTTTGTGAATGTTTGAGCACAACCTACCTCTAAAATTAGGGGGATGTGTATGAAAGAGAGATCACAACACACACTGGGACAGAGAAACTTCCCCAAGTAAATCAGTTGTATTTTTACTCCAAGTTTGCACCCAAGCCTGTGATCCAAGCAGGCTCAGAAGGACCTACACCTTTAACATCCTTTTCTAGGGATGACTCCTGCAGGCACTGCAGTCCCGAGGGGAGTTGCAGGGATCTCTGCCCAGTCATGCTTATTAAAAGAAATGTCTGCCCCAAAATAACAGCTCCCTCAATTTAGTCAGCAACTTCCACTGCAGAAACATCTCTGCTATGCCCTGGCTGTGAACAGTGATGAAGCCTATGCAAGTAAGCTCTTGCACTAGTCCAAAATGCACAAAACCAGACTTGAGGCTAGCTGGCATGAGCTGTGGCCACTGCATTTTCCATAAGTACTTGACAAACAAATTAATGTTTGACAAATAAATACCATAAACCATTTACACCTAGGGCAAAAATACTGCAGTTTCCATCTTCTTTTGTCCCCTCCAATGGGCCCTTTGCAGGGCTCAATCTGCTGCAATCCCGGGAAAGCTCTGCCTCCATCCCAGGGGAACCTGGATCAGGGCCCAAGGTAAAGGCAGGAATTAATGAAAGCCATTTCCCTTGCACTTGTCTGCAATGAGCTGTTCCTCACAACAGTTGCCCCTCCTGATGCTGTGCTGCCATTGCCAAGGCACGGGTACTTGGTTAAACCTTGTTCAGAAACCCTAGCACAATTTTAGATATTTATACATATTCATTCCCAGTGACCAGCTGAAACAGACACGTTTATTTTGACCAAAGACAGACTTTGAGATGTGTACCAATGCTCTTAGACCCTTGGTTACCTTACTCGGTTTCCAAACACAGAAATCCTGCATGGTTTAAAAGCAGGCTCTTACTACGTTTAATGCATATATTTGTTGAGGCAGCAACCATAATCACAGCTACTGTTACCCTTCCCTTGCTCTGCCCCCTCATTTAGCAACCAGTCCAAGTGCTGCCAGAATTATTCTTGGCCTGCCAAGGAAATTATTTCTGTCCCCTGGATTTCATTTCCTAGCAGAGTTCAATTTATATTTTGATGCTTTCTGGTTGTCATGAAAACCCTCCTTCCCCTGCTAATGACAAGGTATGCTGCAGCCTCCTGCTTCCACTCTGCAGATCCCAGCTTCTACCTCCATACCTGGGACTGCACCCATGGCTTGCTGAGGATCACTCAGTTGTCAGCATGTGCACCAAAAATAACATCTTTTCAGATTTCATCCATTGGTACCTCACAGGAGACTTCTCAGGAGAAAGGAGTTTTCCTGCCTCTACACTGAGGACAAATCAATGCAGCTAGAGCTCCCTGTAGAGGGAGCAGGCTCTCCATCCCATCACAACCGGGGATGTGAGTGGAAATCCCACCTTTCAGATAAGCACATGGCATCTGTCACCAAACTTACTTGCAGTCCCTTCCCAGCTCCATCAGGGTAGCTTGCTCTTTGCATACTAAACAGAATTCTTGACTTGGGCTCCAGGTTCCCTCACTCAGCACCACTGGCATGGGACACACCTGGAGATGGGAAATAACTTTCCCACACTGCTAAACTTTTCTAGAATATTGGCCAAATAGTGTTGGAAACAAGAGCTTTGTGCTAAGGGACTTGGAGGGGGGTCAGACTATTGCATTGCTCCTCCCAGGGCATCCTGCTCCAGCATATGCTGGTTCTTGTGGATACCCACAAGAAAGGAGGGAACTCCTGAAGGCAGGTAGGTATTTTACCTCTCATATCCCCAGCACAGGACCCCTGAGTCAGAGCAGTACTGCAGGGACCTCCCGCACCCTGCAGATACCCACAAGGTTCACCTGTATCCTGCTCTCCACAGCTCGTGATGGGTCACTCCCAGGGAAAGACCAGGCCTTACCAGTGGCATCACCGGTAATGCCAAGCAGGTGCCAAAGGGATTTCCAGCTGCCAGGAAGAAGGAAATACCTTTGTAATGTGAGCCCAGCACCTGCCATGCACAAGTGCTCACAGCCAGCAGCACCGGGGGTACACAGGCATGTGGCATGACCTGCTTTTACCAGGTCTTTACCTGCTTTTTACACCAAAGCAGTTCTTCCACAGCTCCTGAGGACCTGCTCCAAGCACCCCAGGCTTCTCTACTGCTCTTTTGTGCCTTCAGAGCACAGCAACCCCAGCCCTGGGTTTTGCCCCTCTGCCTCCTCTCCAGGTAACGAGGAATGCTGGCAAAGCCAAGGCAGAGCCGGAGGGGCTGCAGCCTCTTCCCCTCAAATACAGCTTTCCCTACACGGGGTGCAGCTGGGCAGTGCATGCAAATAATTTGTCAAACACTGAACTGGAACTGTGGATAAGAATCATGCTTTTCGTAGAGAAAATTGAAATTGAAATAGTGCCTAGAACTGCAGCTATTACATGGCACATTATCTTGGAGGGCTTTGGTGTAATTTAGATAAAACACCATATCTCTGATTTCAGAAATGTCAACATCATTCTAAATGTACATGTGTTTTTCCATCCGTTTCCTATGAAGACTTAGAACTCCACGAGCCTCTCTCTCTCTTGTTCTCTCCATTTTCTTTTTAAATTGGCAAATGAGTATTCTATTTTTCAAAATTTCAGGTACATTGTTATATGTGGGAAAAGTGTATGTTCAGAGATGGCCCTGAATGGCTCCATTATGGATCTCATCAGCTGTGACACGCTTTCTGAAATAAAATCTATGCATTTGGATGACACAGAAAAAATTAATACCAGAACAAGGATGAACTGTTTCACTTCCCTCCTGTGTCCCTCATATTCATGTTGCACTTCATACCTCGTGCTCTGCACCTTCAAACCGCCTTCAAAGAGGAAAACACACAAACTGCAATACAGAAAATTCCATTCAAGCATACAAATCCCCCTTTTTTTGGTGGCTCAGGTTATCTGCAGAGACTGTGCAGGTTCCATCCTTGGACATATTCCAAAAGCCAACCAGGCACTGTCCTGAGCTCCCTACTCTGGGTGTCCCTGCCTGAGCTGATCCCCAGAGGCACCTGCGGGCACCACCCACTTTGTGGGCTCCTGTTTCATTGTAAGTTCATTGGAAAATGTGTACAATCAACATTAATTTTATCTGGTTCTTGCTATCTCCAACATCTGATCAGGTTTCAAGAGTGTCTTACACTCTCCTGCTAATTGTCCTCCAATGGCTTCACACTGTTCTCCTGGGAGACAGGAAAACAGGGTTGGCACAAAAAACCATGGGGATGTGTCTCCTGCAAATGCCAGAAAGACAAGAACGAGGAAGGGAGGGTCAGGCAAGGATGCTTTGCTCTCATGGCTGCTGTACTTCCAGCACCGCCAGGTTTGGCTCTGCTTGCCTTTACCCGAATCAGCAGCTGGACAAAAGGAACAGGGTTTTTTCCCCCAGCACATTTACATTCTCATTTAATTCTCAGCAGCCCCTCCCTTCCCTACCCGGGAGCTGGAACACACAGCCTAGGCTGCAGGAAATCCCCATACATTGTGCAGGAGGGTCATGGCAGATTCTTATCCTGGTTAAAATGCCCTGGGAGTGGATAAAGGTGCAGATCCCCACCACATGGCTGTTTGCAGTGACACCTGAGCACCCCAAGTACTTGCGGCTGTCCACTACTCTCAACAGTATACGACATGAATAAATAAAGACATTTCTAATTAGATTAAGGCTGATCAAAAATACATAATGAATTTCCATTCTTCTTTTTTACAAAGCCAAACACTTTGTGAGACGAATGCCATCGCCATCTAAGCTTTCAGCTTAGCCTTCAGCAACTCCTTACATTAAGACTTGCCACTTCCAAAGTGCCATGGACAGTTCTGGTCACCAAGGCCACTGCTGCCAGCTCTGGGCACCTTCGCTCACTGCTCCTGCACACACACATGGAATCAACCCAGGGAATGCTTATAGGGATGCAAGTTTGCAGCTTCAATTTACAAGTTTATTAACAGTGTCCCTGAAAAGATCAGTTTTTTTCAGTTGGAGCCCTAATTAGCAATGAATTCTCATTATTTTTCATTGAAATCCCAAAGCAGCTTTAGCACATTCTCTTTGTTCTCTTGAAAACGGGGAAGTGGAGAAGCATAAGGAAGATAAAGACACAGCTGATGATATCCTGGATGGGGTGTTTTCTCCTTGAGCAATTCTTCCACTTCAATATATTTTGCAGCAATTTAAGATTTGAAGAAATATCTATTTCCATAAATAGGCACTAACACCGCTGTTGGCTGCCCTCCCTACCCTTCCCAGAAGGACATGTCCCTACGATAAGGTGCACTCTGTGAAGAGGTTGGCTCTTCGTTCTGTGCTCAGGCAAAGGCTCCATCAATGTCCAGAGGCATTTTCCAAGTGCAGGGGCATGAATCCAAACCATGGCCATGAGAAAAGGCCTGAGAAACAGCCAAGCACCCCCCGACTGCAGCGCAGCAGCTATGACAGGGAAATGTTAATCGGGGGAGAGCTTTGCCAAAGCTTTCATTAGCACTGATGAGGTCAGGGCCTGGAGCAGGCAGCTGGCACTGGCACTGTTTCCTGGCAGCTCCAAGGATCGGCTCAGGCTCAGGCAGAGATGGCTCCAAAGGTGATGGGCTCTCAGAGGCTGCCTGAGCAATTCCCCTAGATTTACTGCACTGTGCCCTCACTCTCATTCCTCCAGAGATGTAAATCCAAAGTATCAAGGAAATATAAATCTAATTTTTCCTTGGGTTTGAGTCCTTTTGTGGCCCAAGCGCTTTGGAAGGGCCACCGTAGGAAAACAATCAGTCCCAGTAAATTTGATCACTCCTTTTTAGTGCAGCTAATAAGCAAATAATGGAACATGGACATCAATTTTCCCCACAGAAGAACAGTGCAGCACCTGTGGCATCTCTCCCTCATCCAACCTGCATAGCATCCACTCCTGGCTGGAGTTGTGTGGCAGCACAGGGACATCTCCTCCTAGCAGGGTACTGAGGAACATAGGCACAGAAAGAAATGGATGCCCTGTGCCCACCCTGGTGACAAGCACAACTCAGCACTGGGGGAAAGGAGTTGGGCTGCTGGACCGTGCTGGTGTCTGCTCCAAATCCAGAGATGTTTTGGGCTCTTGGCAAATTCTGATTGTTTTTTTCCTCCATGCCAGAGGGATGGATAATCATCACATTATTTCCACAGTCATTCTACAAATTATTTTGATAATAAGGGACCTCTTGTGACATTAAGTACATTTTAATTACAACATTGTCTGTAATGCATATATCTAATTGCAAATAATTATTTTATCATATTTTGTCTGTAGGCCTGTTAGATGCATCAGATTTTATCTTCTGACTCTGTGGTACAGGTTAATTAAAATTTCTCTTTTAATACTGTTTCAAAGCTAACCACATAATTTCATCTCAACACCAGCTGTGTTGGTAAAAAATTATTTTTTATGTTTTGTCATGCTTGTTCATGAAGGAAAACCCGAGCTGTTTCTGCAGACTGTAATTACTGCTCTGCTTTCTGCAGTTGTTCATTTGCAAAGGAAGAAAAGAAGGAAGAATGTGTGGAACATCAGTGGCCAGTGGTTGCTTTGTGTGTTACTGGTTCATTTTGAAGGATTTTTTTGTTCTCCTTCTCATGTACAAAAAGCATTTGAGATCTTCTCTTCAGAAGGAGAACTGAAGATACCACACAGCCTGGTCTGTCAGAATAAACTGCACTCAGGGCTAAGAGAATCAGAGTGGTCATTCTGGGTGTTAACAAAGCCCAGCTTAAGGGCAATCCCAGTCAGCTGCTTCCTTCCTCATTTAGTTTTCCTCTGAGTGATAAAGACCCAACACAAGATGAGAGAAAAATGAAAGTATGAACATAATGTTCAGTCAAAGCAAAAAAAAAAAAAGAGTTTAGGTTAAATACATAGCAATATAAACCCAAGAAAGCCGAGGAGGGGACAAGAGGAAAACAAAGACTCTTTCTGCAGGTGGCAGGACCCTTCCTCTGTAACTTGCAGGAACAAGTGACCCTTATTTCACCCTCTGAGTATCATTTGCTAGGAGCAGAAGTGTTTCTGTAAGTCTGCCCAGCAGCATCTCAGCACTGTTTCAGACCCCACACACTGTGCCCATGTGTTCAGAGCCAGCCCAGGGACACGGCTTAACAGCATCCCCAAAGAAGGGGAACAGGGCTCTGCCTTACCAGGCCAGAGGTGATCGCTGCCAGGACGAAATTGCTGCTGCAGCTCCACTGAGATCACAAGTGACCTTTCCTCTTGGAAAGGGGTGAAGTAAACAACACTTATCTCAGATTTAATGTGGTTGAGACAAGCAGCACTTTATCTCTGTTCTTCCCCACAAGGAGTAGGGAAGCACAGGCATGATTTTCCTGTTTTTACCACATAAGCCATCTCTTAGCCCAGTCTCAAGTTGAGCTGAAACATTTCCTCATGGAAAGATTTCAGTTGCAGCAATAGGTTATGGGCTTGCACAACATGCCACAAACTTCTTCGCGCAGTTCAACCTTTGGCCAAGGCACTCTGAGCTCTCCTTAGTGGGTTGATATTTTTACTCCATGAAATTTTCACATCCTCCATACTGTTTCCTTTAGGAAGGTATCAGGGGACATGCAACCCGTTCTTTCTATTTTGGAATTTTTTCCACCAATATATATAAATCCTTCCCTTTCCCCCTCTACACAGTTGGAGATTCTGGCAGAAGGAAATCTGACAGGGTTTTTTGACAGTGGATTTCTCCTGTCTCTCATTTTTACTATAAGAATGACATCTGACTGCCTCATGTGCTGCAATGGGTGGAAATTTTCCACCAGGTTTTTCCTAAATAAAACTCCACAGGCCAAGGTACAGTGAGAACTCCTTTGGGTGCCAAATGAGAAGGGCTGGAGGAGACCCTCAGTGAGGGTTAAATGGATGAGGAACCTTTGCTTCCATAAACTCCAAACCTTTGCAGAAGTTGATCCATGGAAAGCAAATCACAGCATCCAGACTTAGAGGAAATCTGGCATTTAGCAGAAATTCAGCACTTACTGTGTGGTTTGAGACTGAAGCAGAGCTTTGCAGAAGCAGGAGTCCATGGCTGCATGTCCTACAGGAACACTGTTAGGAAAATAACACCTCAAACCCAGAGCCCACTGGAAAAGTCTTTTCCACATGCTTAGTCATACCAGGGCAGAGAGGGCAGTGCCTTGTTTCCTTACGCAGCATGCTGGCACAGCACCAAAGCTCTGCCAAGACCCTGTACCTGAGCCAGGAAGCATCCAGGGAGCTGATTCCAATGCAGGGATAAGCAGCTTGGGCACCTTAATGGATGTGTTGGACCAAGGATATGCAAGGGGACACAAAACCAACTTTCAAAATACAATTTGAAGCATTTGGTTTAAGGACAGAAAGCCAGTACTGGCATTCCATGCTAAGGAAACAGTTACCTCACCTGTAGGTTGTTCAGGAGGCAAGTCTCCTGTGTTTACTTTTCCCCTGCTTTTTTCCTAGTCTCAGTATAAAGTCTTATATTGACACAAGCAAGTGGAGAAGTTCCGTAATTTAATCTCTGCCATTAAAATTTCAGGTTTCACGGGAAAAGAAACCCTGCCTGTTCATCAGGTCCAGCAAAATTCAGGTGGCAGCTGGTGTCACATTTCCACAAACTCTGCAGCACCAGGCTGCTTCCAGGATGGGGGAAGGAAGGAAGGGCATGAGGCGTGCAATTCAGGGAGAGAGTGCCAGCCTGTGGTGCAAATGCATATTAATAATTCAAGCCATTCTATTTTGGACTGGGAATGTGCTGCCCCTCACCTGTACTGCTTAAGTCAATGCCTGAAATAGAAACTCCAGTAGGAGCAGCCCAGAGGGTAGTGCCAGCAGCCTGGCAGGGCAGTGCCAGCAGCCTGGCAGGGTGGGCACTGCAGGGACAGCCTTTGCAAGGTCAGCCCTTCCCTTTGGTCAGTGAGTCTTGGCTGAGCTATGACACTCCAGAACTCTCCCTCAGACTTATGGATGCTGGTCTTCCTCCCTTGGGCCCAGCCAGGGAGGAAGAGTCCTGCATGAGGAGGGATTTTCCCAAGGAATACTGGACCCCTGCCCAGCGCTGCCGTGCCTGTGCTGGTATTGTCACCTCCTTCAGGACACCACATGTTGCTGGGGCCCTTAACAATTCAGTTCTGCCACAAGTGATTACTGCTCTGTTGCCTGAAGTGACTGCTTTATATAGATTTTACCTCAGATCCTGAAAGCAGAATGACCAAATCTCTTTCAGGAAATTATTCTCCCTTAAGCACTGGCTTTCAGAAATGCATCATCTGACTTTCTAGGAAATTGAAAATGTTATATTGGTAGAAAACACAAGTCACAGGACTTCACAAGAGGATCTTCTGCACAGGTTGAAGTCACTGCTGCATGTTTACTGGCATTCTCTGGCTTGTGCTGTCCTATGCCAGCTCCTAAGCAAATAATTTGAAAAGTTGTATTTGATGATGTTTGAACTCAAAGGGAGAGCAAGGACTGTCCTAGAGCACTGTGATTCCAGGAATGGTATCTCTGTTCCCTGGAGCTTTTCACAGGCAGAATTTCTGGCACACCTCAAACAACTGAGTGCCTAAAGCTATGCAGTTTGGTGCTAAGCACCATAATGATGCCCTGCTTATCAAACAAGTTATCAGACATCAGAGCAACTGTATCACCACAATTCCTGAATCTGCAATGGCTCCTTTTTTAACAAAGCAGAACGTGACAAAAACGTGGTATTGTAAATGCAGGCAAACCTGGTGGGAATAAAAGATGATGTTTCACTCCAGTTCAGAAGTCTGAATGATTTCTTTATTAGAACTATGCTATAATACATTAATATACTATTTAAAGGAAATACTAAAACTACGAACCTACTTTCTCTAACTACCATATCTAACTCACAACTTGTGACCCTGTTCTTGAGAGTCCAGACACAGGTGGACCTGACTGGCCATCAGGCCCAAACAATTCTCACCAGAATCCAATCAAGCAATCACCCCAGGTAAACAATTCTCCAAACACATTCCACATAGGAAAAACAAGGAGCAGAAATAGAAATTGTTTTCTCTCTCTTTCCTCTGTGCTGCTCTATGAAAAAATCCTGAGAGAGAAAGAAATGTGCTTGCCACAATGTGAAACAATCAGAAATCGCTAGAAGAGACAAACTGGAAGCTGTTAGTTTTGTAAATCAATTAAAATAAAAGGGAAGGAAGAAAAATAAACAAGAACAAGCCTAGATTTTAGCCATATGCTTCCTCAGCCAACTGCAGAAATTGATTCATGTCAATGGAAGGGGAGAGCCAGAACAGCCCAATTCATTCTCCTCAGGAAGCTGCTGATGCTGAAATCACACCACATGACCCAAAATTTGAGACAATTGCTGGAGAATGATAACTGCTCCAGAAGGAGATGGTGTGTCATGGTGTGATGGGAAGGGTATGCAACAGGAATTACCAGTGATGGGAAAGGTGTGCAATAGGAATTACCTGTGATGTGCAACAGGAATTATTGTAAGCCTGAGCCGGGCTCCAAGGCAAGGGATGATGCGACAGCAGCAAATTTTCTGTGATTGACTCCAAGCATTCAGCCTTTCTGTGTAAGAAAAGGGATTAATCAGTTTTTTCATTTTCAACGCTGTGCATCATCACTACCCATCTTCCTGACTCCAACAAGTAACTTCTCACTTCTTACCACAGGATTTGGTGGCACGGCCAGCCCTTGCTCTGCCCCTTCCAGAATCCAGCTGTGCTGCAGAAGGGGAGACCTGTGCCATGCTCAAAAACAGGGTGTGCAGGAGCACTGCCTGCAGCCCCCTTCTTTATTTATGTATTTATTTGTCCACTGCAACTTCCATGCAGAGCCTTTCCTTGCTCCCACATGCAAGGGGCCATCCCAGGGCTGGGGGAGCTGGGACTGCCCTGTCCCCAGCGGGACGTGTTTAGGGCTTGTTGACCTGTGGCTCTGGTGGCCTCTGCAGCAGAAAGGATTGTTGAGAGGGCTCAGAGGAAGTGAGATGTGGCAGTGCTCTGTTTTCTGCTTTCAACAATAGTAATTCCAGTGACATTTTATTTTCTACACCAATTCATGGCTGAAAAACAATTTCTATGTGATGTGTAAATTGATTTTTAAGACATTTTGTTAAAAATTAAGAAGCATGTATGCAAGCCATTTCCCTGAAACCCCTTGTTTTCTTTTTTAGGACCACAGCCTGCTTTGAAACTTAGTAGAATTTACTTTTTTACCTAGGAATTTTACTGAGAGCATCTGAGGGCCTTTAACTGAAACCCTGCTGGCTTCTGCTTCTGGGATGGATTGTGCTTTTGTTGTGTAACTACGAGCCTGTTCTTTTCCATTCCTTGTGTGTAAGGACAGCACATATTATTTATATACTTCTATATTTATATACTTACAGTGCAAGTGATTATTCAAAACCTGAATGTTTTCCAATGGAGATCTGCATTGAATATCGGGGAGAATTTTTTCCCTTTGAAGATGGGGCGGCCCCGGCACAGGTTGCCCAGAGCAGCTGTGGCTGCCCTTGGATCCCTGGAAGTGTCCAAGGCCAGGCTGGACGGGGCTTAGAGTACCCTGGGATATTGCACGGTGTCCCTGCCCATGGCAGGGGTGACACTGGAAGGGCTTTAAGGTCCTTCCCACCCAAACCTGTGGTTCAGTGATTCCACTGCAAATGAAGAGCCTACCTACCTACCTACTCTACGGCGCCTCCATTCCAGCTACCCTGCTCGGAGCATTCCCGCGGCTCTCTCGGGATTCTCCGCTGTGCATCGCGGGGGATCCTGGAGCCGCGCAGGGCTCCGCAGTGCCTGGGGGGACGGGCCGGAGCTAGCACTGGCGGGACCGGGGGTCCCGGGGCGCGGGCTCCCGGCGGCCACATCGGTGACGTCAGCGTCACGTCACGGTGGCGTCAGAAGCGGGGCGGGCAGCAGCTCCCGGCGCGCCCCGCGCAGAGCTGGGGGTGGGAGCGGCAGCGTGGGGAGCGCGCCTCGTGCTGCGCCTCCATCCCTGCCCGTCGTGCCGTCGGCATGTTCTCCAGGAAGAGCCACGCCGACGTCAGGAAATCCACGCAGAAGGCGCTCGACCCCAAGCGGGACGTGCTGACCCGCCTGAAGCACCTCCGCGCGCTGCTGGGTGAGCGGGGGGTGGGCGCGGGGGGACACGGACCCGGAGCCCTGAGCTCCTCGTGGGGTGCCTGGGCAGAGCCGCGGCCGGGTCTGCGAGCGCTGCTTGCCCTCTGCTGCAGTGTCCGGGGAGACAGCAGCGAGCCCGTGGTAACAGCTCTCCGTGCTGTGGGCAGAGAGCCGCCCCACCCAGCTCCGGGCTCCCGAGCGGCTCCCCGGGCTCTCTCCGCCGCAGAGGCAGCCCCGGTGCGCGCCCTCCCTGGGGCGCTGCGGGAGAAAGTTTGGGGTGCCTGGGGAAACTCGCGTGTGCCGGTGTCCCGGGCCTCGCGTTGGGCTGGGTGGGAAACCGTGGGGAAATGCGCAGCCCTGGTCAGTTTCGGAGACGCGCTCGCAGAAACTCTGCTCTTGTCAATAACATCAACTCGGGGCTCTTTGTTGGATGTTTAAACTCTGAAAGAAGTCACGGTGTGGTGTTTTGTGGTGACTCCATGTTTGGGGCAAGGCTGGACGTGTCTAGGAGTGCCTTGCGAGTGACGGCTTCCACCTTCATCATCGTGGAAAGCCGCTGATGAGTTTCAGGTGTGAGCTGCCGTTCCGGGAGGGTTTGGGTGGCCTCTGTTCGCTGTTCAAATGCGGCAGGAGCAGGGTCTCCTGAGGGAAAGAGACTGTGCCCGGTTAGTGCTTTACGGGCCCCTGCTGATTTCCAGGTGATGCCGGTTTGTTCCAGGTGCGAGCAATCATCGCCGATGTGCCGCACTTGTTCCTTGTGATTTGCCGCACTTAAGGAGCTGACTGGGAGCAGCCGCTTGGGGGACGGAGCGTCGGGTAGATTTGGCCTGGTGCCACGCTGTTGCGTTTGGTGACTTGTTAAAGGTGTTTGTGGGCGCTGGTTTCAAGTGAAGGGCAGGGGCTGTGATGTGTCCTGGTGGGTCAGTGCAGACACTGTCCCAGCGGCTCTGGGTATGCTCCCGACATGTCTGCTCTTGGCAACACATGGCTTCTGGAAGATGCTCTCTTGATAGATACCCTCGCCAGGGTGTCTTCTGTGGTACTGTTCAGCACTGAAAAAAACTCCACACGTAGGAGTTGGAAAAAGAAAACTCCAGCATGTAAAGCTTTTGGTATAAAGGCTCAAAAGTAGTTGGATTTTCTTTTATTCCTTCTCCCCAGATGTGTCTCTCCTTGCCCTGGCCAGGGGTAGGAATGTGTGCGTCTGTTACTCCAACTGCTTCCCTCAGCCCACAGTGCCACACGTTCTCCAAATAGCTGTTCCTGCTCTCCTGTTTCCTTGGGAGATGCCAACTTGTCTTCCTTTGTTAGTTTAAATCACAGGAATTTAATTGTAAACAAAATGTCAGTTACTCTTCTGTGATCCCACTGGTGCAGAAGGATACAGATCAGAGGGAAGATGATCATAGGGGAGGCATGAGCAAAAGGAATGTGTGTTTCCATAAATAAGAGTTCATGTGACTTTGGATTGCTTCAGGTCCCTTAGTGGCACCTATGTAAGTTTGTCCAGTGTCCAAAGTGAAAGAAAAGATTCCACTTGGTGTTGGTTATGACATCTCTCAAGCCTCCATAGACCTTTAGGGTCTGAGTTCCAGCTCTGTGGGGTGCTCTGTCCACATGGCAGGACAAAATGCTACCCAGATCAACAACAGGACTTAAAAGTGGGTGTTCAGGTGTGTTTGAGAAATATCCAGAACATTTCCCATATTTCTTTATTGCTGTGAAGATGTAATCATGGCCAGAACTTCTGTTAAGTTAGTAAAGTTCTAAATACAGTTTGTGGGAGTGCCAGTAGTGTGGCTTTTTTTTTTTTTTTTTTTTTTTTTTTTTTTTTTTTTTTAGATAGGCTTAAAAAGTAATGGCCTGACAAAGAGTGTTAGAGTGTTGGAGGTGTACAGATTTGGTTCTTCCCCACTGCCTGGCCACAAATGAAGCCTCTGCTCTTTCCCAGAGTGGTTTCTGTGGGACTTTTGTACAACAAAAATGGATTGCTGTGCCTTAAGAATTTTTTCTCTGGCTATTCTTGGGTAAAAATATTCTTTTTGTATTGAAACTTCTCTTTTAATAGTGTTTTCTTCTTGGGTACAGGAGTCAGAAGTGCTGCTGCTAACAGATGTAGGATGCTGCTTTGTCCAGTGCTTTCAGTCTTTTCTCTGTTGAGCAGTGGGCAACTGCTGTGGGAGACACAGAGTTAAGACTAAATGTGAAATTTATAAGGTTTCCAAGTGCAATCCTTAATTGTTGCCTTTAAAACATACCTGTTAGGAAAGCCCATGCTTTCCATGGAGCTGCCTTGATCAGAGAGGGATAACAAAGGAGAGTAGTGGGGTTTTGGTTCTGGCACTGCTTGGCCTCGTGGTTCTGTACAGCTGCAGGACCAATACTGGCTGGGTAGAAACTTTCATTTACAGGTAGGGGATGTGTGCAGACTTCTGCTGAATTCAGGGCTGAGACTGTTCCGTAGAGCTTGTGTTAACATTTGAGGTGTTAACATTATTTTGGAAGTTGTTCCAGTTGGAGGGGTGTTCTGGTAATGGGCTGTTTCATGCTGACATACTTTTTTTTAAGATAAGTAAGAATTGTACATTATTTCTGGGGTGAGGCTGGTCATAAAAGTTTATCATTAACCAGGGTGTGGCTGAAAAATTCTCTTCATCTCCTTTAATTTTTCAAGTACTTGAGCATTAAGAGAGCTTTGGGAAAATAGCATAAAGTGACTTTGGAAGTTCATGGAATTAAGGGATGATTCCTAACAGGTGACTGTGATAACATTTGGCAGTTAACAGGAACATAAAAGGCAAATCCGTGTGCTAAGGACAGGCTTAGTGTCCCCTCTGGGCTTTTTTTTTAGTATGAGGAAGAGCAATGAGAGTTTGTCAATAGACTCTGGCTCTTACTAAGTGGTACCCGAGTATTACCCTAGATTTTAAATTTAATAGTAAGGCGAGTCAGTGTGACTGACAGTTATCCAGTGAGCCAAAGTGTCCTATTTATAGAGAAGAAATAGGCTGTGACCCTCGTGAATGTCTCACTCTTTCCTGTATGTTGCTGCAGCAGCTACTGTCAGGTGTTAGCTAGACTTGTGAACTTGTCCTGTATGGGAATGGGGGAAATTACTCGGGTTTGCAATGGCTGCTGGTGCTTGCCTTAGGGGTGAATGCTGGGTGCCTGTGTGCAGCTGTAGAAACCTGGGAGCTGTCTGGGAGTAAATATAAAAATAAAATTCCTGTAGTTCTGCCCCAAATTCCTGTAGTTCAGCCCGAAGCTTGCTGCCTTGTTTCCTCAGGTGCTTCTAAATACTCCTTCAGTCAGTGGATTTTCCCAAAGTCAGGGTTTTATTTTGTTACCTCAAGTGATAAATGGCCCCAGTGTTTCTTCCGTCTAAGAAGCAGGAATGAGCCGTATCCTGCCACAAGTTAAACACATCTCTGAGAAAGGGCTGTGGCTGTAGGGATGCAGCTTAATCACACTCACCTGTGAGTCACCACCGAGATGCCACATTTTGGAAAATGGAGGATTTGCTTTCTTGGTGAGGCAGTTCCTTTCTCTTCCCTTTGCAATTTAGAGGGAAAGTTTCCTTTTTGTTTAGATTTTAATGACCTCATTCCCTCATATTAAATCCTTGTAAATGAAAGCCTTGTTTTCTTCTGGAGTTGTGTTTAACAGGATGTATTCATGGAGAGGAATAATTACACTTAGCTTGCAAATTCAGACCAGTAGTTTGCAGGAAACAAATATCACATTAAAGTTTCCCTTCTCTAATTGTTTCCATAGTACAAGCAGCCAAGCAGAGCCTTACTACTGGAAAGGTACTAATTTAAATAAAAATCAGGTTGTCCAGGGCTAAAGTTATTCTTTCTTCCATAGTTGTGAGATATTATTGAGCCTTCTTGCTGGAATCAGCTTTATTTTGGGTAACAAATGGGTTTCTTGCAAGATGAGGCTTCAATGAGGAGATGTGATATTAATTTTGGCCCTTCACCCTCTTCTGGGGGAAATGACACAGCTTTCCTTGACCAAATCAGTTGCAGTAAAGACCAAAGGGAGGAAATTAATGTGTGTTTAGCAAGTGTCAGGCTTAGAAAACAGTGAACTTTTTTCTTTGTACAAAATAAACTTATTTCAAATTTCAGATTCAAGTTAACACTTTGGAAAGTGCTACATGCTTGAATTTCCATTCTTCTAAGAAATGTATTGAGAATTATGCTGTTTTCTGGTTTGATCTGCTTGCCAGATGAATGCAAGAGCTGAATTTTCATCCGGAAATTCAGTATCTGCTTGTTTTCTTGTTTTGATGGTACAGAGGGCATTTGGTTATACAGCTAAGACTCAACCCATCTTTTCTTTTTTTAAGGGAAAGCAAATGAATCAAAGCCCGACTGCAGACTCTCATAAATTCAGTGAAATTCTTTGCAAGGATGGACCGACAGTTTAGTACAGAATACTCAGTGAACTCAGTAAAATAGTTTTGTATTGCATTGTTTCATTCTTTCATGCTAAATTTGCAGAATGCCTGAAATTCTTGTCTTTCTGCTCTTGTGTAATTGTTCTGCTTCTCTTTTCAGATATTGTTGATGGAAGTGACCTGAAGCAGTTTTTTGACAACAATTATTCTCAAATTTATTTTATATTCTATGAAAACTTCATAACACTGGAAAACAGCTTGAAACAAAAAGGTAAGTCTTAGAGTTTTTCCAGGAGCTGTTGGTCAGTGTTCCATAACTGTGCTCCAGGGCATTCCATTAAAGCCTGTCCAACGGTTGTCTAATCCTCAGTTATCTGTATTTACACTAATAGTTTCCTGCAGTACAGTGTGAGTATTAATCACTTTAATTTTATGGTAGCAGGAGAGATGAGCATGGAAAATCACTCTGAAATGAGAGCAACAGCTGATTGCATTTCTGGGTTCATTTCAGCATTTACATACCTGTCCTCTCACCTTGCTCTAGGCTCCTGCAGCTCCCTCTGCTCAGCTGAGACACGGCCAGAGCAGAGAGAGGCACTGCAGCCTGGGCACAGCTCGCACTTGGGATCTTTATTTAAGATGAGAAATAAATTGAGTGGCATCTTTGACTTGAGCTGAACAGCAACAGCCTCATTCTGCTGTCTTTTATTGTATATTTCTGGTAAGCAACATTGTTTTGTGTCTTGCAGGGAATAAATCACAAAGGGAGGAGCTGGAATCCATCCTCTTTCTTTTTGAAGTAAGTTTTCCATACCATGAAAACTAATCTGTATTTAAAATCTCACTGTCATTCTGTGCTTACTTAGTGCTTTGGAGTGAGGGGTAAAGCCAGGTGTCACTTGCCTGCGTTAAGAGATTTTATCAAAATGCCTTGGAAATCCAGCAAGAACACCTCTGTCCTGAGGATCTGGGAGCTGATCTCTGAAAACAAGTCAGGGGTTTTGGTGGAATTTGGGAGCACTACTGCAACCAGTATATCCTTCCCTCCTGCCCAGCATTGGCAGTGTCTGGAGAAGAAATGTTGTCTAGTTAACTTTTGCATAATCAAATTAGGATCGCTTTAATTTAAGTGAGAATAGTCTGGCATAGATCAGTTTCCAAGTACCTCTTTGACTGGAGTTATTACCTAAATGTATTTGGATGTGAGAAAATATCCCTGGAACAGATGAAAGACTGACACATTAAAATGTTCTTATAATGCACACTGAAATTCTCAGCTTAAGCTCTGCCTGTCTCTAGTCAAAAAGGTCTGGCAGTTAATTAGGTAAATAATTGGCCAGATTTCTCTCTTAAGGTTAAACACACATCATCTACTGATTCCTTTCTCTTTTCTTTATTTCTTTCTCTTTTACTCTGTACTCTTTTTACCTGAGTATTGCATCATAGAAATGTCATTTTTGTTTATATTTTGGGGTTTGTTTGGTAGGAAAAAGCCATTCAAACTTTTAGTGGGACTCTAGAAATTGAAGCTAAAGGTTAATTGTTCTCAACTCCTCTCACTCCCTCTGAAACACCCTCCAGACCCTCAGAAGTACGTGGCTTCATGTTTTTTTATTAATGAGTAGCTTGTAGTTGAAATGGTATTTATAGTGACAAGAAGAATGATGCTGTTTAGCCTAATGTGCCTGTTGTGGGAAAAATGGCCATGATGACATGGTTTCCTGGGGTTTTGTGATCTTGAATTCTCACTTTGCTGTCTCCCTTTTCCTCTTTCCCCCTCTATGAGGCTGCATTTTCACCCTGAAATCTGAGTTGTACTTTCTGCTCCTTGTGACATTAGCACAGGTTTGCTCTAGGGTTGTGCCTGAGGCAGTGGCAAAGAACGAGAGCTCATAAATTTTCCAGGACTGTTTGGGCAGGAAAAACTCTTCCTCCTCTTCCTGCTCCTCGGTGTCCAGCCCAGCAGAGAAGGTGTCACTGTGTAGTTGAGCAAGGCTGTGCAGGTTAATGGAAGCTTGTTAATGTGCTGGGGCCTTGAATAAGGAGTGACATTTCTGTGCTTGTGCCATTGAATAGGAAATAGCCAGTGCTTGCTCATTCGGGTAGAGGGAATAACTCGGCATTCCCAGGGCTTGGAAAGGGATGGCCAATAACCACCCCTTAATACTCCTCAAAAGCAGTGGGAGAACTTGTTGTCTGAAGGAGGAAAAAAATCAATGGTTGTGTCTGAACCAGGAGCTGCTTGGGGTCCCAGTGGAGGAGAGCTGTGCAACAGCCTGGTCACCCTGTGGGAGAGGAGATCCTTTCAGTGTTTGTGTGGGATTCAGAATGATTCCCTTTATTGTGGGAATCTGCTGGATTGAAAATGCAGTCCATGGATAGCTAACCCTGGGTGAGAACAGCCCAAGAGCATCAGTACAGGTCAGGGAGTCAGAAATGCCAAGTGATGAAACATTCATACTCTAAGCCATAGGAAACAGAACTAATTGATTGTTAAGCTTTCCATATTTAGTGTGATGTCAGTGGGAGCCAGGGAGATGCTGCATTTTCTGCTAATTAGCTAAATAGGTAGTTACTTAGGATTAACAAATCCTGAGTCCCCATGCTGAGGGTTAACAGCTTAAAAATCAATAAAAATATTTATGAGGGAATTACTGCCTTTGCCTTTCCTGGAGGTTTAGTGGGATTGTGCTGCTGTTGTGGGGTGACACCTAGTGTGTATGTTGGGCAGCAAAGCTTTTCCCACAAATCCTCTGGGAACTGACTTGGCTTGGTAGTAATTTATGGAAGTTCTAATTTTACATACAAGCTGCACAGCTTGGCCACACAGCAACAACTTCAAATAACGTGTTATTCAAGAAGAAATATTAACCAGCAGGGAGGAATGCGAAGGGGTAATTGTTGCAATTAATACTGCAAAATGCTTGGCTCTAATTCTATAATGTGCTTTGGCCTTGTCTTTTCCCAGATAGATATCTGTGATGTGATATGGCAGCAGTGCTGTTATTTTTCACTGTTTCAGCTAAAAGCCCAAAATTATGTGACATGCCATTTTTTTTCTGCTGAGGCGTGGCTCTCTCTGTTTGCAGTGCATTTGCAGAACAGGTTGCTATTGTTCAAAAGGGAGTGTCCCTGCTCCCTTTTGAGGGAGAGCTCAAAACCTCAGATTTGAGGGCAGCTCTGAGCCCTGTGTGTCACAGACCTGCCAGGAGGTGCACTGTATTTACGTCCATTTTCTGGCACCGCTAAC
This sequence comes from Vidua chalybeata, assembly GCF_026979565.1. Taxonomy (NCBI): domain Eukaryota; kingdom Metazoa; phylum Chordata; class Aves; order Passeriformes; family Viduidae; genus Vidua; species Vidua chalybeata. The sequence continues at coordinate 39,305,573 of NC_071532.1, forward strand.
AGTATTGTTGGTTATATATTGGTTATATATATATGTATCTGTTTGTGAGAGTTTGGGGTTTTTTTTAGTATTGTTAATAATGTTTAATAATGTTTTTTCTTTCTTGCAGCATCAGGTACTGATTCCTCTGACACTGTGTTTTTTAATCTCTAATGAAGTAAAAGCAAATTGATGATTTTGAGATACATAGATCAATTTCTTCCTATTCTCTATAATTTTTCTTCATTAGTTAAGAACAGCCACATCTGTTTTGCTGATGGTGTCATAAAATTCATTCCACTGATCTAACAAGTTCACCAGATGAAATGTTTTACGCTCAGAATTTTTCAGATGTAGAAAAGCTTCCCCAAGTCTGTGTTTTGTGCAGTTTGTGGTTTCTTGAGCCTGCTGCAGATGTGAATGCTGAGTCTCAAGCTCAGTAGAGTAACAAACGGGCTTTTTTGTTTATAGCAGTAAAAGTGCTTATAGCTCTACTTTTCTACACATAAAAATTACTTTTGGAACCATTTACAGTTTGTCCTGCTATAATTCCAATAACATTGCTCCTAACCCTAACCCTATTCTTACAGCATTCTGTGGTAAATGCTAGCTATATGTTTCACATATTTTACTTCAGAGATCTTACTGTTTCTTGTTATGCCTGGGGCAGTGATAAGTGCCCTGTATGCTTTGAGCAGGCATTTTCCCTCAACAAATAACTGTAAATAATTTATTAATGCAATAAATGGAGTATCCCTTCATTGAGATTGAGCTGCTGCAGGCACACTGACTCCATTGGCCTCTTGGCTTGTCTGAGTCTCTGAAGAGGAGATGGAAAATTTCTAAATTGATGCAAGTTTTGGTAGTTGAACACCCTGAAACCACCAGGAGCACTTGACCATAGAGGCCTGGGAGAGCTCTTCTGCCTTGACTTCGCTTGAAGTGCTGCTGACTCTTGGAAATTCTGAATCCATTCCCCTGGGGGGGGACGTGACTGCAGGCTTGCCATTGGCACCACCACTGGTTCTGCCTCCAGGACTGGGTTTGCTCAGCGAGGGCACCTTGCGGGTGGCTGTCGTTGATCCAAGACCAGCCTGGCACGTCCAGAGCAGCAGAACAGCAGTGCTCATTGTCCCCCGTGGCCGTGGGGCTGGGAAACATCTGCTGGGGCCCCAGATGAGGCTTGGGCCCATCCTCAGCCTTTTCTGTGTCCTGCAGCAGGGCGGCCAGCATGCGATGATGGGCACAGAGCTACGAGTCACGGTGGGATTCAACCGGGGGGCAAAAACAAAAGGCTTTTAAAAAGAAATAGCAGTTTTGGTTAAGTCAGAGTGAGTCTGTCAAAATACGAACCTTGGTGGTTTTTATTTTGCGTCAGTAAAAGAGAGAGACACAGCTTTCAAAAAGCAGCATCCTGTGTAAACTAAGATTTAAACTTAACATTATTCCTAGTCATGCAGGAAGTCCAAATGAAAAAGAACTATGGATAATCAGTTTAAAGAACTGACAGATACCCTGATGTGTTGATCAGTACTAATACCTAATTTCTATTTCAAGTGTGTTATAATGGATTACCATATAGATGCAGCAAAGCACTAAGCATTAAATAGATCTATGTGTTTTCTGAAAAAGTAATATTATTTTGCACTGTGGGGTTTCTCAAAATATTTCTTATTAGTGTAGTGTGAAACTAGGAACAAGATGTCAGTAGCCGGCTCAGATTCACAGTGGTGTGTGGCTGACAGCCTGTGCTGGAGGGGAAGAAACTATAATTTGTTATATAGCAATAGCAGTGCATGTTCTTTAGAGCGCCAGGGTTGGGGAGGGTGTACAAAATATTGCTGGAAACATGAAGTTGCAAAGGGAACAACTGGAGGTGGTCCACAACTTGTGCAGTCTTGTGTCATGCTGCAACACCACCTCAGTCTGGGACTGCAGTGCTCAGAGCAAAAATCACCCGCTGGAAGTTGTGCTGGTGGGACTGGGGCTTAGCTTGTAACCTTCAGAATTTATATTTAGTGATGTAGACTTTGCACCTGGGTGACTTCTTTTTGCATTGCAGCAGAAGATGTGGGCTCTGCAGTCATATAATTTAAAGTGGCCCTGCTCTGCTGCAGAGCTGTTCTGTCTGCAGTGCAAGAGGGGGACAAGGTTGCTTTTTCAGAATGTCTGGTTGCTGTGGGGCAGGACCATGCAGGTCACACCCTTGCATTTTTTCAAAATACATATAGTTATTGTTTTCCTGGTTTTGAGATGCTGTAAAGGAGAACACAAGGCAAGTGACCTAAGTGTCTATGTTTTTTTGCTGTGTGAATAGACTTTGGGATATGGGAGCATTTCTCAGATAGGAACTTCTGTCCTCTTACTGATGGTTTGAACCCTTGAATTGTTTTTGATTCAGTCACCTGACAAGGGTGTTGGGTTCTGTGTTTTGTAAAGAGAAAAGAATGGTAAACATGTTGTTTTCTGCCCTGGCCCCACCAGTTTTGTGCAGTTTAGAGTTTAGGCTTGGTTTTCCTGCTTGTTGTTGAACTGTGCAGCAGTATTTGTTCTTCTGCTTTTCTCTGGACACAACCTAAAGTTCGCTGAGACTTGGATGTGAAAATTGTTATCAAATTCTTTTTCAAATGGGTCTTTATTATGGAGCTTTGCACTTTTCCACCCTATGTAGCTTGCACCTTGTCACAGCTCACTTTCTGGTCACAGCTCACTTTCTGGAGGGGAACCTCGTGTTCAAATTTAGGTGAAACTGTGTAACAGACTAAAACAATGAAAACAAAATATGCATGGTTTTGTCTGGTTTTCCATGATAAATGTGCCAATGTATGAAGCTTCCTTCCTGCAGTGTGTTGTGTGACACCTGAATCCAGCCCAGTTTTTGTTGCTGGCTTGCCATAGGGTTTTGTTTCCTGGAGCTTTTCCTTGCACACCTTGGGCACACAGCTTGTTGTGAGCCTGGGCACAGACCCAGCTTCCATGCAGAGCTCCTGGGTTAGGTTGGATTAAAAGTGATCCTGGGCTAGCTTGGGACTCCTTTCTGCACCGTGCCAAGTTAAGTAATGATTAATGCCAGAAATAGTCTGGAGGAGTGGTGGGCTGCCAGTGTTTTAATGTTTAGATAGATAATGATAACTCTTTGTCCATGGATCCTGCAATCTGATCGGCAGAAGCCTGGTGCTTAACTAACAGCTAAAGCCCCAGTGTAAGTCATGGCCTCGTTTTTAGCCAGTCAGATCCTTCATCCCAAGCATTCCATGGACAGGGAGCTCGACCTCTGGACCCTCTGCTCCTGGGGTCCTGCTGCCACGGTGTGCTGGGGAGGGAGCTGGGGGAGTGACACTGAAACAAAACACAAGGAACATGGAAAGGACCTGCCTGGTTTGCATTTTTATTCTGGTAACCTTTCAGAAATGCTATTTACATGCTATGGTGAAGGTGTGGAGGAAGACCAGCCTGTCTGTGACCTGACGTCTAGCTCCCTATGTCCACGAACTTGTCATGACTACCATTCTCTGCCGAGAAAGGAATGTTCCATGTTCAAAAAGACTGTTTTGAGTGTTGAATATAGTTTAGGAAGCCCTTTATTGTCAAAAGCAAGAGGTCTGTCCTGCTCCACATCTTGAGCACACACTCTGGCAGTGGTGGAGACTCTGTCACCCGGCTCCCAGGGGTGGCCCACAATGCCAGCTGCTTTCTGGGCTGTGATGCTTTGTTTTTTCCTGTGAGCTTCTGTGTGCAGAACACCCTCAAATGGGCCACTGTTGCTTAGGTGACCTACCATCCATTTGCATCGTGCATGTGGTATTACTGAGAACTTAGACGTGCTTTGTTGTGCAGAAATTTGTGCCAGTCATTTTGTTTGATAATTGCAGGGAACTCTATCAGTCATTTATAACATTTTTTAATTTAATTTGATTTCCAAACAGAAGTGTTCAAAACTAGTTTCCTGTTTAAATATATCTTCCTAATTTCTTATTTCAATGGCTGAAAAGTTGTAAGTTGGAGACATTTTTTGTGTGGAACCTGTGTGAAGCCCTGTGTACTGTCAGACCTTTGCGAGGTGGAGCAGTAGTAGATGAGCTGCGCTACTGCCACACCCTTGTCCGAGCCCTAGTCTGTGCTGCCAGTAGTTTAAAAAGAAACTGTGTATGTATTCCCATCTCATTTGTATGTTGTGTATCCATTTCTCTGTATCCCCTGATGAACCAGATTTATTACAGAAAATTTGACTAGTTTTGTTTCCTGCAGAAAATATTGCAGCTACTACCAGAGAGGATTTTTTATCGATGGCATTTTCGCAGTATAGGTAAGAAGAAATTGTTTTTTAAAAAAATATGGACTTTTTAGTAGTTTTTTCAGATCAATTTTTCTTTTAATGAGCGATATATGAGTAGAGTTATGAATACATGGTATTTGTGCAAGTTTGGCCCAAGCTGTCTTTCCCAGATTCTCGTGAAATGGAGGATTTTCCCAGTATCCTGTTAGAATATGGCCTTAGCCATGACAGACACAAGATCCTCATGGGTAGTTTCCTCAGACCAAGACTATTCTTTCCCCACACTCTGGTAGTATTGAAGCTTCTGGAAGAAGGGAGGGAGTAGGAGGAGTCTGGCAGAAAGCAGCCTTGGGTGGCCAGAACACCTTGAAATCCAGCGAAGTGGTTTAACTTGATAATTTCCTCTGAATCAAATGCCTTGGATTCATCACTACTTTTCGAATTCTGCTTCCAAATGCCACCAGTGTGGCATCAATGGGTTTTTATGCTGCTTATTAAAATTTTATGGGAGGGGTTCTTTTCCTTCCAAGTAGGACTTTTTGGTTGAGGTTGGTTTGCAGCACTGTCTGACCAGCTGCCATTTTTGTCGTCAGAACAAGGAATTGCTTTTGCAGAAGAACAATGAGCGGAAGTTAAAGGTCAAGGGAAGGGCTGTTGTCACATTTCCACTCAGCACTGCCAAAAACAAGAGGAGACATCTGCCTGGCCACTTCATAACGCTTCAGCTGCACTAGTTCAGACTGAATTGTTTCCACTCGGTTGCTCTGTAGCTGATATATTCCTTATCATTGTATTGAGTGGTCATAGTGGCAAAATTTTAAATCGGTGTCCAAAAAGTGATGTACAAAATTTGGCAGAGCATTTATTTACACCTCTGCCTTGTGCTTAACATTCATGTGCATTAATGTGAATTTCCTATATATGTCAATAATTTCTATATACTCTTGTGAAATGGTGAGATCTTGTGGGAAGGAGGCCATTTAAGGAATGTGTATAATTCGCAGATCTTACTATTAATTAAAATAATTTGAGACCTGGTCCTCTGACAAAACCCAGAGGACCTCGCTCCTGTGAAAGATACATCACATTTAATCTGGGGTGGTGGTGATTCAGTTGGAGGTTTCCCCCCACAGTTGTCTTAAAACCCAGCGCAGTGGCCCCAGAATAAATTAAAGTAGGCTTCCAAGAAATAATTTTTAAAACATTGTGGTGGGAAGTGTCTGATGATGTCTACTTAATTTTCCTAATCCAGGGTCGATTCTGAAGAAGCTTTTGCATACTGGAAATTCTCTCAAGGTATCACATTGATGTTTTCATATTTCTTTTCACTTTAATTCCTGTGAAGTATGCTACTTTGCAGCTTCCCAATAGCAGTGTTTTCCAGATTGTTAGGCTTTGTAATTTTTTCTTATTTATCTTTTAATCGTAAGTTTTATTATTGTGATCCTTGATTATTTTAATGTGTTTTCAGTCATTTTGCTGCTCTCATGACCTTTGTGAAGTTACCTGCAGAAGGTATTAACAGATATTGCTTAATATCTAATTTTTTGAGCTTTCTCTGGCATTAGAGCTAGGATTATATTAATAATGTGAATACCCTTGGTATGATGGCAAGACCTTGCAATACCTGGCTGGGATGAAGCTCTTGCCCTGCCTGTTGTGAACTATTTACCCGTGTTACTGCACTTACAGACCTGTGTAACTGTCTTTTTGCCCAAATGCACCCCCTTGCAGCTCAGGTGTGAAGGAATCCGCCTGTTCCTGCTGTGGCTGCAAGCCCTGCAGACCAACTGTGGCGAGGAGCAGATCCTGATGTTCGCCTGCCTGGTGCCTGGCTTTCCTCCGCTGCCATCCTCACGTGGGCCCTGCACACTGGAGAGCCTAGTCAGCCCCCCGGCTGTGCCTGATGGTGAGCCTTCTCCTGGGGTGCCTCTCCTGGAGGAGGGAGCAATGGGTGCTGCTAGCTTCCCCCGGAATTTCGAGCTGGCTGCAGTGTGTGTCCGGCTGCTGGGCTGGTGCAGCTCTAGAGCCACCCGCTCCTGTCCCTCTGAGCGGTCAGGGTTTGCTCTTTGGCTCTGGGGTGGTTTTAATTCAGATGCAGCAGCAGTAGGAGCATTTTACAGCCCCTGAAGCAGGCATGGAGGTTTCCTCCTTGTTGGCTCACTGCTGGTGTCAGCCCTTCCAAGCTGCTAGGAATCTGGTGTCATCCTTGCTGGGATGTGCCAGGACTTTGGACATCTGAGCAACTGATGGACTTGCACAGCTTGGTAGTGCCCTAATGGGTATTTTCAAATCAATCTTTTACAGAAAATAGCTTTTATTTCAGTATTTTCATGTGTTCTGTGCTTAAAATACTTGATTTTAGCCAAGATATTTCCAGAAGAAATAACGCCACTTTTGCCAGCTGTCTCTGGGGAGAAAATTGCAGAAGACCAGACCTGCTATTTTCTCCAGCTCCTGCTAAAATATATGGTAATTCAGGTGAGGAGGATGAATGTTTGAAACTGTTCATATTTGGAGGATGTATCTGTGGTAGAAAATTACACTGCATCTGTGTGGAGCTGGGTTTACCCTTCCCCAGGACATTTTGTACTCTTAAGTGGAAAATCATCCCAAAACTATTTTCTTGTGCCATTTTTGGTGAAAATAAGAAGTTTGTCACACTTTTGTGATAAGAATTAATGAATGTTATCCAAACTTGCAGAGTAACTGTTTTATGTGCTCGTTACATTTAGAAAATTGATGTGGGGTAAAGATTCAGTTTGTTCTCTTTGGACACATACCTAGATGAAAAGGAATGTAAAGGACCACTGGAGGAAGAGATAAAGAGAGATGGCTTCTGTGATGTTTTTAAAATTCTGCAAGTAACATGTACATAAAATTTAATTAGAAGTGGATAAGATGAATCTGTACAGGAAATAAATTAAGATTATGTATATATTTTAAAAGTACAAATTAACCAACATTTGAAATAAAGTGGAAACTGTGCAGACAATGAACATTAAAGAGCCTTGTTATTAAAAAAAAGATAAATTATAATTAAATACTTCGAGATACACTTTCTAATATGAAAATGCAAGACCAAAATAATATTTGGAAAGGTTTTGTCATCTTGAATAAGTGCTTTATTTTAAAAAGTGTCGGAATGAAATTATCAGCTTCCTCCACAGCACCCTTTGTTTTACATGTCAGAGTCTCACAACACTTCAGTGAAAAACAAAAATGTCACTCTTCTTTTTATACTTGTTACCTGTGTGGGATCTAAACAAACATGCTTACTCTACAAATCCCATTGCATAGTGGTTCCAGTGTTTGATTATTTGTGTTTATTCTGGCAAAGAAAATACTATTGATAAAAGCAGAGCCCAAAGTGACTTTGTCAAAATGTACACGTAAGAAGCAAATTTATTGAGAGCAGAACAGGACAGTTGCTGTCCTTCTCTGGTTATAACAGCTGAAATACACTGGCTTCCACTGAGCTTGCTGGCTTGGGGGGATGCTCTATTCTTACTTTCCATCCTTACTGCAGTTTGTAAAGGGGGTTTTGGGGCTGTGCTGCTTTTTCTTTTCTTACTAAAGTGTAGTTGCTTGGTTTTTTTTTGTGTTGAGGGGGAAACAATTGTCAGTATAACATATTAACTTAAAGCTTTTTGTTTGTTTCTCTCTAACTCCGTAACAAAGGCTGCCAGCTTGGAGTGGAAGAACAAAGAGAACCAAGACACTGGGTTTAAGTTTCTCTTTACTTTGTTCAGAAAATACTATCTTCCTCACTTGTTCCCATCTTTTACAAAGCTAACCAACCTCTACAAACCTGTGCTTGGTAAGTAGTGGGTTTTGCCTTTGAAGAAGAAAAAGCCAGAGGCTGCTCTTGGCAACATCTGTGTTACCTGCTGATGTATCGCTACAGCTCTGCGGGATGAGGAGTTTTTTCTCCCTGGTTTAGTGTAAAACTAACTTATGTTGCAGCAGGGCTGGTTCTTTGTTTCAGCTTTTGCCCTTCCTTTTGCAGCCCTTCTCTTTTGCTTTCCTTTGTTTTGAGTGATACAAGTGATAACCTCAGGAAGGAGCTGTGCTGTTGTGTTCTCCTGAGGAGCGATAAAGTTAGAATAGAATACAAGCATTAATGAAATAGAAGCAGTCAGTCATTTCATCTGTTATTTCTTGGGTGATGTGTTTGGTACATTTAGCCAGAGTTGGGAAGCAATTGCTGAGGTTCCACTTCGTTTCTCTCTTCCTTTTTGTCCCCCCAGACATTCCCGATGTCAGGCCAAGGCCGGTGTATGTCACTGCAACACGGAACAATGAGAGTGTCTACAGCACAAAAATCCCCTACATGGCAGCTCGAGTGATTTTTATCAAGTGGCTCGTTACCTTCTTCCTTGAAAAGAAGTATTTAACTGCTGTTCAGAATACAAAAAATGGAGGAGAAATGCTCCCTAAAATTATTCAGGTGGGCTTTAAAGTTTACCTCTCTTCTTGCATGCGTGCTAACCTTGCAGGTGATCTCACTGCACTGACAGCTGAAGCACAAAGAAATGCTACCCCATAGTGAATAAATGATGTAGCTGTTTATTTGATTTTCTTTGATGGAGGAGGGACTCTCCAAGCAAAACCCTTTGCTAATTCACTAAAAGTTTTTTTTCCCCTCATAACTTCAGCTGTATTACATTTAGACTTTTGGAATTTACTCTGTAAACTGTCATACTTGGTGGCTCCATGGACCATTTCCCAGTGACATCAAAGGCTGCTTTGTTTTCTTCTCAGTTATAGCAGCTGTTTATAATGAGATATTAGAGAAATATTTCATTTATAAACTCATGGTTGAGACTCCTCTGGTGTTAGATACTTCACAATGAATTTAATAAATCAATGCTTTTGAGAGACTCTCCAGCTTTCTGTTAAGAATTTAGAATAAATCTCAGCTTGCATTTGGTCTTGAACCATAGGTGAGTGTCAGCTGTGGGCTCAGCAGAGAAGCAACACAATTTGAGAGGTTGCAAAATGTGCACAGTGCCAGAGCAAAACCTGGCAAAAAGGTGTTGGGCCTTATAATGTGTAGTGCTACAATCCATCTTTTCCCCAAGATAAAGGGACTTGGGGATTCCTCTCCACTGTGTCTGTGCCTTCCTTTACACTCTTAGTGTGGAGTGGACAATGCAGTTGTTGTGTGCTGTAAGAAAGTGTCCAGTTTATGAAGACCAAGTTCCTTCTTGGATGGAGTGGTAGACTGAAATCTGTTGTGTCTGACTGCTGGGATGACAGTGTTGTGCCAGACAGGGTATCCTGAGCTCTCTATGAGGATTCCAGAATGTGGTGGGTGCTGCTGCAGTGGGTAATGGGCTGTGCTGTGTTGTGCCTGCAGACAGTTGCCGTAGGCCAGGAGAAGAGCGTGGAGCTGGAGACGGTCATAGTGCCTGCGGGCGAGCAGGAGCGCAGCCACTCCAGCAGCAGCATCCTATCAGACAGGAGGCTCAGCAGCTGCAGCCTCTGCAGCATCGAGGAGCAGCACCACGGTGTCTACGAGATGGTGCAGGGCATCCTCCTCTCCACACGCGGATACGTCAACTTCGTCAATGAGGTGTTCCGCCAGGTCACTGCCCGCGGCTGCTTGCTGCCGTTTTTTGTTTCTGAAGGGAATGGGTGTGAGAGACACCGCGGGGGGCTGGTCACTGGGCAAACTTGGTGCTGGTCACAGCAGCAGCCTTTGAGGTCAGGCTCCTTCCTAGGTCTAGTTTAACAATCAGATTATGGAATTGTTGAGGGAACTAAAGCTTGGTACTTAAAATGGCAGTGTGGGTGGTGGTGTGTGTATTTGTATGCAACACATTTGTGTCCTGTGTGTAGTGAAATCAGGGAACGTTCCTTTTCAGGCTTTTTTGTTGCCACCTTCTGATATATCCGCAACACGGAAGGTGGTGAAAGTGTACCAGAAGTGGATACTGCAGGAGAAACCTGTGTTCATGGAGGAGCCAGACAAAAAGGAGGACAGCCAGGATGTTGTTGCTCCCTTGGAAGACTCCTCAGTGCAAACAGATGGTAAACATGTATGGTATCCCTGTTCCTTACTTTGTCCGCTGCAATATGAGGCTTTTCACCTCACTCTGTAGAGAAATAACAGTTTAAGGTGTGGGGGGAATAGAGGCTAAAAAATGCTTTTAGTTAAGGACTCACAGTTGAAATAGTTAATGAGTAGCACTTAGAGTGCAAGGGAGGGTTGCAGCTGATTTGAGAAACATAATTTGTGGTTATTCCCTGCATATGTAAATATGACAGCAGGAACTTCATGGGAGAAACACTGATGGGTTTTACAGTGCTAAAATTGACTGTCTGCTGGCCTAAGGCATGGAGAACTATTTCATTTTGGTGATGCTTAAAGACTCGACAATATGTATTAATTTCTGTATATTGTAACTGGATATCTGAATCTAGAAAATTTAACTGTAGATATGGTTCCTGTGCATCGTCTTTTAATATCTTATTTTGAACCATCATGGCACTGTTGAGACTGCGACACTGTTTAAGGGGAAGTTTTCTAGTACTGAATAAGAGGTTTGATTTGTAAAAGAGTGAGAATTACAGGGTTTTTACTTTGTTTTGTAGAGAATTTATAGTTTTGCCAGACTTAAATTCCAGTGTTAGTACAATCAGTGATTATGAAAGGTGGTGAAAAATATTTTAAGTAACATACCTTCTAAAACTTTTATGAGCCTTCAAATTCCATGTATGGAAATGAAGAAATAATAGCCAAGAATTCCCTGTGAAATGAGTGTATGCCATGCCAATTCCCCTACTTTTGCTGCTGACCTCAGGGATGGTTTTGTTTCAGTCGTGATGTGTTCCTTTGTGCCCTGCCACTAACCAGGCTGTTTGGCAGCTCTCATTGGAGCCCTGCAGACACAAGCGCTCCTCCAGCTGGGGCAGGACCTACTCCTTCACCAGTGCTGTCAGCAGGGGCTGTGTGCTGGAGGATGAAGACAGGGATGTGAAGGCTGGTGCTCAGGCTGCGCTGCAGGTGAACTAGGTTGGAGCTGTGTGGGAGGGGGACACATGGGGCTGTGACCTGCCTCGTCACAGAACTTGCACTGCAAATTCCATTACAATCTCCAAGATGGAGGAAAAGAACTATCAGGGCTTGATTGGTTCTGTTTGGACTTCATGTGTCACTCTGAAACATGTGTATTAAACCACATGTCCATGTCTTAAGGCCAAAGATCTGTATTTTAACACAGAAGGATAATTTTTTTCCTCCTGTGAGTACTAGGAATTAATCAGAACCATGCATTTACTTTTTCTGAACTTCATTTATTGAAAATAGTGGTGATTGTTTGAGCATATGATGGCAGGAAATAAGTGGCTGGAGGAATGTCCCCTTGCCTGCCCAAGCAGAGGAGACACCCAAAACTACATACTGAGCCTTGGTGGTTTTGTGATGGGAGCCACCTGGCTCCTTGCTGGAATAACAGAAGAATAAAGTGATGGGTAAAACATGAAATTTCCTCTAAGGAAAGGGGAAGATTTAACTGAAGGGGCACAAGTATTTTGTTGTAAGTTTTGCCTGTTTTCATTCCTAACACTGTTCAAATGGACTCTCAATGCCAGGTATTCCTGACAAACTCGGCAAACGTTTTCCTGCTGGAGCCATGCACTGAGGTCCCTTTGCTGCTGAAGGAGCAGGTGGATGCCTGCAAAGCTGTTCTCAGCGTCTTCAGGCGCATGATAATGGAGCTGTCTATGAACAGAAAGACATGGTAAGGTTAACTTACCATCATTTAAGAGAAAAAGTTGTTACAGTCCACAACCAACCAAGCTATTTTATGAATGATCTGTGAAGTCTGAAGTGTGACTGCATTCTCAATAAATAAAGCTTTGCTGCAGGATTAATGAGCAGGTACAACTAATAGAACACCTTTTGTTTTGGAATCAGGGAACAGATGCTGCAGATACTCCTCAGAATAACAGAAGCTGTGATGCAGAAGCCAAAGGAGAACCAGACAAAGGACATGTTTGCTCAGAGCATGGCGGGGCTGCTGTTCCGAGTGAGTGAGCGGGGCTGGTTGGTTTGCTGTGTCACAACTGCCCACAGTTTTAGTTGCGTATGAAACCTACTTGCATTACTGTGTAGAAGAGGTTTCTCATGTTTTGCTAGTAATTATTTTGTAAACTGTTATTAGCAGAGGGAGAGTTGGGTTTACTCTGTTCTTCAGGGCTCTGTTACAAACTGTGGCGACACAGATGGGATATTTTCAGTGAATGTCTCTAAAGTGTAAGAATCAAGAAACTGTTTTCCTCGAAGTCCAGCTGGCAAGTCAAAAGTGAGTCACACTGAGTGAAAGAGACATTTATGCTTCCTACTATACTTCCAGCCTGGATACTGTAACTGGATATGTAGTGCTGCCCCAGGACTCAGTCGCTGCAGTTGTTCTGTGGGTGTAGGACAGTCATTCATTCTGCTGTTATTATACAGTGTCTTATTTCAGTTTGCCAGACAACATTTAACCTGAAATTTTTCTTAATTTCCTTCATCAGTAACTTTCCCTATTATTTCTGGGAGTGGTTTTTGAGGGAAAATAGCACTGCACATCAGTTGTGCCTCACCAAGAGCCCGTGCTGATGTGCAGGTCAGAGTTGCGGGTTGGGCTTGGTGTGCTGTACTCGTCTTGTCAGCCCTGCCTGAGCTGCCACTGGTGTCTCTTCGCTCAGACCCTCATTGTGGCTTGGATCAGAGCAAACCTGAGTGTTTACATCTCCCGGGAGCTGTGGGATGAGCTGCTCAGTGTCCTATCTGCCCTGACGGACTGGGAGGAGCTCATCAACGAGTGGGCCAGCGTCATGGACTCCCTGACAGCAGTGCTGGCCAGGACTGTGTATGGCGTGGAGATGACAAACCTGCCCCTGGACAAGCTCAGTGAACAGAAGGAAAAAAAGCAGAGAGGCAAAGGTTCATCTTTGTGCTTCAGTACTTTTTTTATCAAACTGGTTAAATATTGAAGCTTAACCTTAACAATTAATTTAATATTAAACACTACTTAATCTGGTGTAAGAACCTGTTTAATCAAATGTGAAACAGTTGGGATTTGTGTGTTGTCATCCTTTACTGGGGAGGAGAGGTAGTTGGGGGCAGGCTGGGGTCTTCACCTACAGTCAGTTTTTTTTGGATAGAAGAGATTAAATGTGGTTTCCTGTGCTGTTGGCTGGCACTGGCAACTCTATAAAAATTCCTTTCCGTGTATTTTTAGTAAAGTTTCTAATTTACAGTATTTTAGCTGCATTTGCATGCCACCTTGAGATCGATGCACATAGTTTGAACTACCAGTTGGTTTTGATTAATAGTAAAAGTTAACCTGTGTTGTTTAAAGTACTAATATTTGCCATGTCTGAGTCCATTTGTGCTTCAGCAAAAATACATGCCAAAGCATCCAGTGCCAGAAAGTTTTGTGTTCTTTGTCCTAAGGCGGTGTTTTAGAGCCTCAGAAGACAGCTGTAGTAGGAAGATCTTTTTCCTTAAGCTGGAAAAGTCACCCTGAAGTTGTGGAGCCAATGAGATTCAGAAGTGCCACAACCTCTGGGGCCCCAGGAGTGGAGAAAGCAAGAAACATTGTCCGTCAGAGAGCCACAGGTTAGACCACAGCTGAGTGCTTTGGTACCCAGACACTCAGTAACACTCAGGTTTTAAATCTACCTCTGAGGGGTGGCTGCTGCCAAAAGCAACTCGATAATTAACTGCCTCAACAGAGAGGTTGCACATCCGTGTCAGGATGTCTTGGCCAGTGTGAATCACAGAGTCAAAGTATTTTAGTCAAAGCAGTGTTAGTCAAAGCTATATAAGTTTTTAGCTACAGGACATTGAATTGTGAGTTAAACCTGTTCATGTTAGGGGTTTTTCTAGAGGTACATGACTATTTTTATCAGTTCCTAAGAGAGCATTTATTACTGTCAGGCAGATAGCAGGTATTGATACAGCTATTTCCTAGGAGCACAAGATAAACCAGGTATTTAATAAATAATATTATCCTTTCATAGTTGCTTTATGTGCTGTCTTTTTCTTGGCATTATGAGGTTTTCCTCTCATGTGTATTTCTGGAAAGAGGAAAGCAGGAGGGAGACTGGGGCGAAGAATGTTCGAGTAATGACTGAGACCCCAGACATGGAACAGATTTCAGTTTGTTCAAGCATTTCAGCAGCCTGAACCTGGCCTATCTTTATATCATGTCAACATGTTTCCATGTGCTGGTTCGCTGGGGTAGACTCCTGTGGAAGCCCCGTGCTTTGAGCAGGAGCTGCTGAGCTGCCCAGCTCCCTCCCCAGTTCTTTACCAGGAGAGCTGGAAGGAGGGAGAGCACTTGGGGTGGTTTGTGGCTCCATGGCTTAGCCATGGCCTCCAGCCTGGATCACAGAGTGCTTTGGCAGTAGAGCCAGTTCAGTCTGAGTTTTATTTCTAAATTCAGTGAGTCCCTGTTTGTGCTCCAGTGAAGGGTTCTCTCTACTGCTGCAGCATTTTCCCCTTTGACATCCTGCCAGAGCAGTAGGGAGAACCTGGAGGTGTTGATACACAGCTTTTAATGTTTGTGTGTGTTCAAATAAAAGGCACTTCCACACTTGCTGTGGACCAGAAATCCCTGATTATTACCCTTTCAGTGTGAGAGTGTTGCGCAATATTAACTTACATCTCAGGGGAGAAGCCCCTGTGCTTACTCTTAAAAAGCTTTATCCCAAAACTCTGGGTTTTGTTGTGTTGTGACACTCAGAACTGCAATATTTCACTGTTTTCCTGATATAATTATTGCTCTATTTTTTCCGTAAGCTAAGCGAAGCCAGTCTATCAGCAACTGTGTCCATCTTTATGAGGCTTTGCCAGCCACTAAAAGTGTACCTCTTCTGCTTCACACTGTGAGCTCTCTCTTCCCTGGTATCTCTTACACTTCTTGCTCTCACAGACTGTCAGGTACTGTACTTTAAAGTCATCTTTGATATCAATGTTCTTTATATTTTTAAACTGCTCTCTGTCTGTTCCCTTTCTGTCCAGTTGGTTCTTCTCAGAATGTTTGCAGCCGTGCAAGCAAAGCAGTTTTTGTTCATGTTGATATTAAAGACTGCCATCAATTGCAATTAAATCTATATTGCCTAGTAACTAAAGTAAAAATTCCCATGTTTTGCTTCTTGGGAGGGATTTGTGACTCCTGAGTCCTGCCCAGACTTATTACCTGCAGTAGCAAGAGAAAGGAGAGTTCTGTACGTGGTGCTTTATGGCCCTGTGGGGATTCCTGCTCAGTGAAACATCTTTGGTGTGTTTTCATCTCAAGTTATTTTGGGGCGAACACTGAAATTGTTCCAGTTAGTGAATTGCATTGAATGTTTTATTTTATTGTTTTCTGTAAAACACTGAAAGTTAGCTGAAGCCAGTCAGTACCAGAAATGTTCATTTTTGTGCACGTGCCTCCTGAGATAACTTACTGAAATACCTACAGTGTTTTATCAAGTAGTACAGCAATATTAAAACTTGCACACTGCTGGATGGAAACACTGGAGTGTTACTAGCTTTTTTTGGTTTTGTTTTTTTTTTTTTCCCAAATGCTAAGATAAATGAATTTCTAATAGCGCTGTGTTGCTCTGCAATCTCAAGAGTTCCCGTTGCTCCTTCCCCAGCATGTCAGTTTATTTTCTCTTGGGGATTTTCATGCCTCTCTCTCCTCCTTTTGTTTCTCATTTGCAGTTACAGCCAAACCAAAAGCTGCCTCGTTGGATTTGTCCTCACAAGCTAAACCCAAGTTATATATAGCTCAGAGCTTTTTTTACTCTTTAAGTTTTTGCCTTTCTTTATTCCTCCTCCCTTCCTCTCTTTCTGGAGGGACTCAGGGAGCGCAGCCGGCTTCGCCGTGCACTGCATTTAAGGGAGTTCTGTTGCCTCTGCTCAATCTTTCTGTCTCGAGAATGAACAGGGTCCAGTTGGGGTCTCCAGCACTGAAAACAGAGCTTTGTTCATGGGACCTCCTCCTCTTTGTTAACTCCCAAAACCACATCTCTCCTTTCTAGACCTTTTATGCTGCTCATGCATCTCTAAACTTTACAGTTTTTCTAAGGATATTTTATAGAACTTAAGTTATAACTTGTCAATTTTATCTTGGAATTGTAAATATTTGCAAGGGTCACTTTTTCGTATAGCTTAGGTGAGGAGTTCACAGATGTACATATGAGCTCCTGCAAATATTTTGTGTTGTAATTAAATTGACAGAAGTTGAAGAATCTCAACAGCTGGAAAATTCAGAAGGAACAGAAACTGCAGGCCTATTTGCAGACCAAGAGCAGCAGCTAACTCGAAGCAGCAGCACTTCAGATATTCCATCTGATTTTTTTCAAGGTAATTCTAATAAAGTACAGCAATACTGTGTTTTTCAAGGAAAATATTTGAGACTTGTTCAGCCTCACAAATGCTGCTCTTAATTACTTTGGTTTCCAGATCTCTGAAATGCTTTTTTAGCTCATTTTCTTAGTCCTTGCCGAAGTTAGAGATTGTGAATGCCAGATGTGACCTTTTGTAAAGCAGAGAGGCCAAAAATGAAACCTGGAAATGTGTGTGCACTTTGTATGTAACTCTTCGACTTTTCACCTGACTTGCAATTGAAATTGTGTATTCAAGCTGCAGTTGGAGTTCACTTCCTCTCCTGTATGTTATGCTTCTGAAGGATTTGTGGAAGCATCTTGTATCCCATTTAAGTGTTGTATGGCCCTTAACTATAAACATGAGATGCGTAAACATAGCTGAAATTTACACGAGACCTCCTATGTATTTTGGTCCTGCAAATGTTTATAGTTCTTGTTTCCTTTCTGAAACTTCTAGGTAAAAAGGCTGGAAATTCAACTTCAGACTCCAAATCAGTTCAGGAAAGTAAGGGACATGTAAAGGAGTATGAAGCCGAGCAAGTAAGGCAAACCCAAAAGTAATGTCTGTGAAGATCAGTGTTTTCTTAGCAGTGTTTTCTTTCTAATCAGAAGCCTTTTAGCATTCAGAAACTCTACGAGATGAAAGTGTGAAAAGCAATTAATCCCATTTCTGGTGTGGAATCTGGAAGTGAGCCCCGTAGCAGGTTATTGTCCTATCATACCTATTGGGTATGATCAGTTTGTGTCTCCTGATCTCATCAGCTGCTTCTGCAGTTGTATCTCTGTTCTAGTCTCACAAAGGGCTTTGGTCTTTTTTGAAATAACAAGAAGTTCGTAACTTTTAAAAGATAAATAATTCATGGCTATTACAGAGCTACAGTACACTGGAATAAATGTTTGATGGTTTAAAGCACTGATGAAAATGCTTCTGTTCAGCACAGTTCCTATCACCAGCCGTGCATGGCATATGTTACTGTGAGTTGACATTAGCACAGGCAGACTTCATACATTTTTAATGGCAACTTTTGACTGAATAGTTGAAACAATAAATGACTTATCCTGATCCCCTCTGTGAAATATGAAGGCTGAAAGATTTTTTTTATACCCTAACAAATTATTTCAGCTTTGTTTGAAAAACATGGGTTAAAAAATCCTGCTTGTTGGTGTGAAAACAGGTTGTGAAAGGGAGGATAAAGAATTAAATGGAAAGCCTGATGTTTTCCTAAGGACACTGACAAACACTTGGGTACTCTGAATATTCATGAGAATGTCTTGACTGGATTGTGGTTAATTTCTAATGAAATTTGCTGGAGTGTGGTGTAGTGCTCAGAGCTGTATAAGCTGAGATGAATTCTTACTCTGCAGATGCTAATGCAGAGGAGCAGCAGTACAGCTGAGTTGGATCTGAAAGCAGACTTGCAGCAATCACATGGGTATTACAGAGAGAGGGAGAAAAGTGAGTGCCCTGAGAATGTTTTTGTCAAGTGCAGCACATGAAATCTGCTGTGATTTTATTGCAGACAGCCGAGACGCTTCTCTGGGGCGCTCTGCTGCTGTGGCCTGGGGCGCAGGTATGAGCAGCACTGTGCTGTTTGCAGGTGAGAGCGTGAGCAGTGACACATCCCTGGGCTGTGGAGCTGATGTGGACATCACGCTGGTGGCCTGGCAGGCAGCTGAGGATGACCCCGAGGCTGGGTCGGCTGCAGTAACAGGTGAGGATCCTGCAGTGCCACGCTGGCTCCAGCTCAGCCCCTCGCAGGACCCCACCAACCTCACAGGTACCATATGCCCCACACTGTGTGTGAGCTCACACGTGTGCCCTAAAGAGGAGCTTGTGTTCCTCGCTTGGCTTATGTGGCACATGGCACCAAATACCCTTCATCATGCTCACTCAGAATAGTTTTGCACACACAGAATGGAAGGGGTTTGGATCATCAATTGATTTGCCAGTAAATGATGATCTGGAAAGCCACCACCCACCCAGCTGAAAATAACTGTGCTTCTTAAAGTGCCCAGCCAGGCTGTGGTAGCTGGGCACTCATGGGCCTGCCCCAGTGTTGAAGTACAGCACACTAATATATATTTTAAGTGAACAGGTTTTATTTCATAGCAGTATGGTCTGAGGAAATGTCTTACTATATTTTTGGACTGATAGGAAATAAGTGGTTCATTCTTTGCCATTTGTAAAGATACCCTCATCTGGTAGTGTGAGTCAGATACTAGGTCAGGAACTTAATGCAATAATGTAGGGATGTCTTACAGGCTGCTTTCCTAATGGTTACACAATTTCAAGGGTAGTTTTTCATGTTGACTTTTCCTTTGAAGTATCTGTCCTTTAATGAACCAGCACACCTAGTCCAACTGCTCGGGACTGCTGCTGTAAAAAAGGTAATACTGCCCATGGTAAGAACGATCGCATATGGTAAATTCATTGTTTTTGGCTGTGATGCAGGAATTGCTCCTTTGGGGGTACAAAGAGAAAGAGCCACATGTAGCAACCTGGCAGGTATTGCAGAGTGAAAGGAGAAGTGGGTTAACAGATGTGTCATTGCCCAGCAGAGCCAAAGTGCCCGTAACTGCATTCCTGCCTCTCAGCCAAGTCACAGCTCGCTTTGCTGTGGAAACCTGATAGGGTAAGGCAGAACAACACTGCCACTGAGCAGTAGAGATGCCATTTCCCTGAGCACAGATCTGTAGGAGGTCATTCTAATGTGCTTAGCACATTCTAATATGTGGTTTAGCACTTTGGGATTTCGTAATGCTACAAAACTAAAAGGAGGGTGGAAATCCCCAAAGTTGTTTTTTAAATATATTTGAACATGAAAGCATCTAAAATGCCTTTTATTTCACTAACCTTCCTTGAGTCCTCAGAGGACATGAGTTATTTCCTTCTGCCTGTGTAGAGGTTTCCTGCAACTTCCTTCCATGCCTTGGTTGCTGCAGATATGCCTGGAGCATGGCTGTACTGCTGCCTGTGACAGTAGAGCAGCTACCAGCTCTTGTCATTAAAATGTGCACTTCAGTGTGGATTTGTACTGTTTAAGAGCATAAATCCCATTACCCTGACAGCCTTCTCCAAGCTCTGCTCTCTCAGGAGCTGCTCTGCATGAGTGGTGGTGCCTGAGCACATTCCTCAAGACTCTTCAGCCGTGGTTTTTTATTCCTTTGTCCAGTTGCATTGCCAGGTCTTGGTACACTGTGTGATCTTAAAAAAAAAAAAAAGGGACTTTTACAAATATAGAAATATTGCCTGTAAGAGCGAGTTACTGATTGAATACATCCCTCAGGTACCTGAATGTTGCATTTAGCTGCATTTGCATCCCTGCTGAAAAGCCCTCTGGGGTTGGGACAGTGTGGTGTGGCAGTGCTGTGCCCTGTGGTACTGTCACCTGTGAGCCCCTTTGCCTACATTTGCTGCCATGTTTTTCTTTGACTCAAAAGCGGCTCCAGCAATGAAGGAGAGAGATTTAGGGGAGAGAATTCTTGTGAGATGGAAGATGGTTAGGAGGAGTAATGACCTGATTTTGTTGACCAAATTCATACTTAGGCTGCATTTCTAACTTGTGGAAATGGAACACTTTAAATTTACAGAGAGCAGTGAGTTTCTGGCTGATGATTGTAGTGTAATTGCTGGTGGAAGCCTTATTGGTTGGCATCCTGATTCTGCTGCTGTGCTGTGGAGGAGAATCCTGGGAATTCTTGGAGATGTGAACAACATACAGTCACCTAAAATCCATGCAAAAGTTTTTGGCTACCTTTATGAGCTGTGGTATAAACTTGCAAAGGTATGTGGTACTTACAGCTAATGATAACAACACATTTTGTTGTGGAAATGATTATTAAATGGGATTCAGTGTTAGCACCTGGAGCATAAATATGGCATGGGAGGGTTCTGTCGTAAAGGAAGCTTTCTCTCGTTTGATTTCCAGCAGCAAACTCCAACAGAGAATCCTGCCCAATGACAAGAGAATTTAAATGGGGTGAGGAAACAGTAGCAAAGAAAACAAGAATTACAGACATTGTTTTTTGTGTAAAGGCCCACAGTGTGACTCAAACTGGCAATGTTTGCTTTGGCCAGGGAGCAGCAACATAGAACAAGCTTTCCTGATGGCTTTGGCTGAAGTGGGAACTCTGTATAGCCCCAGGTGTAGTACCTGAATGTAAATAAAGTAAAAGTAAAACATAATCATGCAAAAAAAAAAAAAGTGTTAAAAAAGATACTGGTTTTATTAATGCTCTTCTTTAAAAACTGTCAGATCCGGGACAACCTCGCCATCAGCATTGACAGTCAGTCAACTCCTTCTCCTCCTGTCCTGATCCCTCCTCTCAGGATATTTGCATCATGGCTGTTCAAGGTCAGTTCTAAAGTTCTCACACAGGAGTATTTTCTTCTATATCACAGCTGAATGGGTAGGCATATAGTTGCCTTATTTTTAACTTCTACAATCACTACCGGCCAAGACAGCAAGTGCCCTCCAAAAGCTCTTTGGAGCAGAATAGAAGGTAATGCGTGCTTTGTGGGAGAGCTGCTGGACACACGTTGCATGGGCTGGCTGGTGGGGAAGGCAAGGAGTGATGCAGGGTTTGTTGTTGTTGCAGGCAGCCATGCTGCCCAGCGAGTACAAGGAGGGGAAGCTGCAGGCATTCCGGCTACTCTGCGCCATGATGAGCCGGCGCCAAGACCTGCTGCCCAACTCTGACTTCCTGGTGCACTTCTACTTCGTCATGCGCCTGGGGCTGACCAGCCAGGACCAGGTACGAGCTGTGTTTCCTGTGCTGCTGCTGTCCCGTGCCATGGCAGCAGGAGATGCTGCCAAAACCTGCTGCTGCTGTGGGCACAGCAGTTGTTCGGGTCTCCCTGTCCTGGGGTGGCCTCAGGAATAAAGCGTTTGGTACGAGGTGAGGAAAAGACTTAGTTGGGCTGTTAAATCATGGTTGTCTCACAGAGACAGCTCAGTGCTCATGGAAACTCTAAGAAATATTCTTTGGACAAAATAAAGACTAAGAGCACTTGCATGTGCTGTAGGAATGAGAGCAAGGGCTGCAGCTCTGCTGGGCTTGGCAACAAAGGGCACAGGGATTGCTCAGGAAATTCTGGGAGTTACTGATTGTGCCTTTAGGAAGCCAGACAGGTTTGGTTGTTTCTGAGATGATAGAGGGAAAGAAGGAATTGTTACCAGATTCTTGCCCCTTGGTTTCCCTCCTGAAAAGTTAGAGCATTTACAAAACACCCCTTTTAAATAGATAAGAGTAGAGAGACAAAGGTTTTCTCATGGAAAATCCTGGAAGTCCTGCTGCAGGACTGGAGTGCCCATCACTCCAGGGTTCCCCAGGTATTTTTCATCCCCCACACTGCCGTCCCTCCATGGTTTCCCTGGGTATTTTGCAGGCTGCAGCTGCTCTTTGTTCTTGCTCCCCACTCTTGTGGCTGCATTTTCCTCTTGGTGGCACACTTGACCGCAGGTTGGCTGCTGCGTGTGTGTCCTTCCCGCCTGCTTTCCTTAGTTGTAGAACTGGATGAGGTGTTAAGTGTCAGTGTCTTGGAGCGAGGTGTTGATGGGAAGCAGGATCCTTATTTCTGCTCCTCTATTTCCAGCTCGATTGGCTCCAAGGTGCTTGCTGGGTGCTCAGAGAGTGGGAGCCTATTTATCAGAGAGGGTGTGGAATCACAGGGAGCAGTATCACTGGAACAGGGATCCCAGCACGCTTTCCAGGATTTCAGAAATAAAGTAAACTTGGGGTGGCCTTTTTAACACAGAATGGGTTTGTCTGCTAAGGACAGGCATAAATTTCTCCCTTGTAAGGAATGTTCACAGAAGGAAGTTTAGGAGGTGTCTCATTGGTGAATTATCCTTCTGTATGGATCACTAGCGCAACTTTTAGCATTTATGTGGGAAAGCCACAGAAAGACAGCCCAGCTCCAGGCAATCACCTTGGCTACTTCAGAAGAGCTTTTTAGGTGGTTACGTAATTAAAAGTATTACAGTCAGGAACCTCTTTGACCTGAATGGTTTTCAATATTTTGGTTTGCGTGACAAATGTTTTTTTGAACTGTATTTCTCTTTTCACTCCTTACTCACTTAAGGATGTGAAAATAGGAAATTGCTGCTGTGTTGTGTAGCTTTTGGTGCCGCTAGAAAAACAAAATAATCTGATTTTGAATATACTTGGCTTAAATATAAGATAAATGAGTACAGTGTTTTTCCCAGCAAGTGCAGCCCAGCTTTGCAGCCTGGTCTTGGTGGGGGGTGCATAAAAGAGCAATGTGAGGTGTATTTTATAGGAGGCTCCCATGGCACTCCGAACCCAGGATGTAGCAATTAACTCAGCAGAGGCCGACTGCGGGGTAATGAGCTGCAGCTAATTTGTCCATGTGGAAGTGTCTAACAACAAACATCCCTGGAGAAGTGAACAATTCTCTGCAAGAATTGCATCACCTCTTCAGGTGGTAGAAGCCTGGCACTGGTGGCTGCTTGGAGTGAGCTGTAGTCAGGGAGCATGGGAGGGGCCCAGGGTCAAGGGCCGAGTGACCATCTGTGGGGTGCCTCCCTCCTGAACTGCTCCAGCCTGTGGCACTGCTCTACTGGGCTAGTCCGGGCTTTTTTCCTGTTTTTTTTTTTATGAATTATGTTCATTTAGGCTCACAGCCTTCCCTCCCTGGCCTCCAGCGTGAAGGAAAGAGAACTGGGATGTTCACTACCACACTGGGGACTGGGGAAGGTACTTTACCTATGGTTAGGGGCTTGAAAAACAGGAAATGTTCCTGGAGAGTGGTTGGTAGGGATGCTGTGGGACAACCTGCTGCAGTTTGGGTGGGCATGGCTGCCTTCTGCTGTCAGATGAGCCTGCTGGTCGGAAAACTCCTGTTGGAGCAACTGCAACTGGGTTTGGGTAATAAATGACCTAGTCTTTTGGTTTGGGTAATAAATGTAGCTTTGTTAATCAACCCAAAATTTGACACTGCAATGCACAGGTTTTGCAAATACCTGAACCAAGAAAAGAAATGTATTTTATTATTGCTCTTTTATTACTATTGCTGGCTGCTTACTGTAACAGTACTTTTTGCTTCATTCACCTGAAAAAGTTTATAAGCATCTCTTTGCTCTACAGCTTCCTCCTTTTTGCTGAATAACAAAAGGACCAAAACACAGTCCCCAAAAGCTACCAATACTTCTCAGAAAATCAACTGTTGGCATAATTGGGATTCTTCAGCTTGGGTCTTTCTGGCATTTAAATAATCCTTTGAGGCTGCTGGTGGTTGTCTCCTAAGAATTCTGTGGGCTTTTGTGTTGCCGTTTCTTATTTCTGTCTGAATTTCTGCCTGTAGTCTGAGAGAAGAAGGAAGTGCAGGTGAGGTGCTTACCTTGTAGAGACACTATAAAAAGAGGCAGGTTTTCAATCCTTTTTCAGGTTTCAACCCTCTGCTGTTCAATGTCCTTTTTTTAGCCAGTCTCACCCTATTACCAGGGTGTGCATCAGTTACTGTGCCTGGTGCCACCTGTCACCAGTGCTGAGGTGTCACCTGGCACTCAGAGGTTACTGGCAAAGTGAGCAAGAGGGTCACTTGTATTCTTGACTTTGGGAATGAGTTTAACAAATAATAAATAAATTTAAAGTATAGTCATGCTTACTTGCCAGAGGACCTCTGGAGTAGGACACTTCTGTTTTTTGAGAACATAATCAAAGGTAGAGACTTCAGAGGTTCTCTGTGGAAAGGACAATGGATGGCCAAGGGAGGAGACTCTGCTGGTGGCTTTTTCAGTTCAGTGATATGAAGAGCAGAACAAACTTTAAATATGGAATAAGAGGAAAATTGCCACAGTCCAGCCAAGATGGCAGATGTCCTGGGTGATTAAATGTCAGCACAAGCAGCAGGCCTGCCTGTGGAGCACAGCCTGGATGCAGCCAGGGCACTCAGCAGCTTTGTTTTAGTTCAGTTCCTTTTAGCAGTGCAAGGATACTGTGGATGAGAAGCTCTGTCAGTAGAGGTGCTGAGGTATCAGTGCCCATTGTCCATAAACCTCTTTATTTGTTCCAAAGGCATTATAGGTGATGATGGAAAGGAAGCTGCAGCAGCTCTAAGCTTCTGTAGAAACACCCACTAGAGCTCTCTGTATGGAAAATGGCTAATATGTAATAGGAAACATTTCTCAGCAGAGCTGCTACTAGAGAAGTCATTAATTATCTGTTTGTGTTAACATTGCTTTGACATTAAAAAAAAAAAAAACAAAAAAACGGCATTTGTGGGCTTTTTTATCTTTCTGCCTGATGGTGGAGGTACAACTGACACCAAAGAAGGCTTCAAGCATCAGCATTTTCTTGTTCTTCAGTAGAACCTTTTATACCCCTCATCTTCATGCATTACATCTGTCTGCTCTCTGTTCCCTTTGGTGATTGGTCAGTATACCTGGGCACTCCATGTCTCATTGCCTTCAATACTGTTCACCTGTCCTGCACAGCTGTAGCCCCACTCCCAATTACCACAAACTGAGTGCCTACATCTGCCCAGTTGTCACTCAGCAGCCAGGAGCAGAGTGCAGCAGCAGCCGTGTAAAGGTGCAATAAATGAGTAGCTTTGTTTTTGTTCCCTGTGGAATGAGTGCTTCAAGGACTGCTTCAAGATTTCTGCCTGATGGTGTTGCACACGAGGGCCCTTAGTTGTACAGAAACCATTGTGCTGTTTAGATTCTTTAAACTGCCATTTAAAAGGAAATAACCTTAATGTAGTCTATTAAGGCTTAGATTCCCCTATTAGCTTCTTGAGACTTCTTTCCAGTGGCTGCCATGATTTTCTCCCCCTTTAATTCACCCTTTATCTTATTTCCTGGGGAAAATTTGCCTGTGTGCTCCCATTATGTTCTTTGAGTGCTTTGAAAAAGTTAACAGACAGCATGTTTCCAGTGAGGGCAAACAAAAGTCCAAATGCCAGGGTCTCATAGGAACTCTCACATCCCCCTCTGCTCACTCACACCAGGCTAAGTGGGAGGTGCTGGATAAAAGAGCTGGAAGATTGACTGGAAGCAAGGGGGAGCCAACTTCAGGAGCTGTGCATTCGGGAATGATTTTGGTAGTTTTGTTCTTTTCTATTTATTTTGCTGTAATTCATTTGCCCTTCCTAAGTTGCATCCATCCCACCCAAATTCTGCTGCTGTGGTCCATGTTCTGTCTGTCAGAGCTTGGAGCAGTGCTGCCCCAGGCACCTGGGAGAGATGTGTGTGGGGACACAAAGGCAACTCCACATTCCAGGCAGTGCTGTGGCCTTGGCACCCACACCCTTGTACCTGTATCCACTGCGTGCTCAGGGAGTGCTCTGTGTGTGCACAAACCAAAATATTTATTCTAGTCCTTTATCCTATTGCTCTCCCCACTTGTGAAAGTATCAGACATGCTCCAAAATGGGAGAAATTAAAAAAACTCCCTCTATTGTATTCCAGCCTCAAGGGACTTGGGCTATAAAATGTGAGTGGTTTGGGGTTAGGTTTTACCTGGCACATTCAGATGGAGCTTTCTGATAAATTAATCCTGGGTCTCCCAAGGTTGTCAAAATACTTCATAAGTTTGTGTTGAAACTTAATTTTTGACAAGTTAACTCTTACCTAAAACTTCATGGTAGGTAGGAAAACTTGGCATAAGTAAATGGAAGCATTTGTTCCTTTAAAGTAGTAAAGGGAAGTCTTAAGCCTTCTGTAAATTCATAATCTTTCCCATGCCATAGATCTCAGCTGGCAGTGAGGTGTCTGTCGAGGTGTCTGTGAACTTTCAGTGAAAAATCCATGTTGTTCCTGTCGAGGGACAATTGGAAACATGAGGAAGGCAGCTGGCAGGCTATTTGGTTACACCTGTAATCTGCAAAATCTTGAACAAAAATTAGGTGAAGAATATTTTTGCAATTGACCTTTCAGTGAACTTGCATAAATTTCTTTTGCTTACTCAGTGGATGGTTATGACTTTATAATTTGAATTACTAGATTAACCTACAGTGAAATATGATGCCATTTATAGGGTTAATGCATTTGAGCAGGACATGCATGCGATTTCCCCCTCCTCTCCCTTTTTCCCCAGCTTTAACACCACAGAGCATCATTCTGAATTGAAATAGTCCATAATGGTCCTTTTTTCACTTTCCTTTAACAACATGAGCACTAAATTATAGCTGTGCAATTATGTAAACAATGGAAATGCTTCCAGAATGAATACTTCCTTTTAAATTTTCATTTTGTGTAATTGCTGAAAGGTTTGGAGCCATAATAAACCAAAATTATTTTACACATTTATCGTTCTAAAGGTCAATTATGAAAGAAGTAAAGCAACAACACTGTGCAGAATGAGTAAACCAATTTCCATGGCTATCACCGTATGTTTTTCTTATGGCTTGTGTTTTCCAGTTGCTGTGTACATAGCATTCAATTAAAGTGATTCATTGACCAGGCTGGGAGCTGCTACCCAGAGTTTACGTTTGCAGGGAGGGAAGGAAGCCTGGCTCTGTTTAAATTACCTGATTTTGCCATATCACTGATAGCACAGATGTCCTGGCTCCCTCATCCTCTCACAAGCCTCTCTCTGCTGATAAGCTCCCTAAGCCCCCGGATTCCTGCCCCAAATGCTGTGGTGGTGTCAGCTGGGCGCTCTGCTGACTGGGAAAGGGGGCAAAACTGTCAGGCTGGCAGGCTACCTGTGCACACTGTCCTGGGCTGGTGCTGACCCTGCCCGAGCAGAGCCGCGGTGCCATGGGCAGGGGACAGCCTGCCCGGCCCCAGTTGAAGTGCAGTGACCTGAAATGCCCAGGGTGATGTGCTCAGTGCCTGGGGTGAGCCCGGCTGAGTGGGTTTTTCTGCAGGCCCTCCCTAGGGAGATGGTTCCTGGGTGTGTATCACTGCAGCCAGTAGCCTGTGCTGGGAATTTGAAGGGAAGCCAAGGACTGCTTCAAGAGCTTTTCAAAGGGAATTTTTGAAAGGTTTCTTGCTATGGGAAATGATTTATTTTTAGTAGCACTACATCTTGTAACTGGAGAGTAAATCCCTGCAACCTTTTGGACTGTGTGTGCTGTCACAGCGTTCATGTATGACAGTAATGTTTTGTGGCTCTCCTTGCCCCACTATGGGAAGTGCTCTGTGCAGGAAGCATGGCCGGGATCTGTGCCCTGGTGTGTGACAGATGGGAGCTCTGGGGTGAGGACAGGAGTTAATGCAGTTGTTTGGAGCAGCTCCCTGTGCCACCACCTCCCCGGCCAGGTTAGCCCAGGCTTTTTTACTGTGGCATATGTCAGCAGCAGCCTGCTCCCATCTGCTGCCCTGCTCAGGGCTAGCCCAGCCTTACCTGGCCCTGCTGTACAGGTGTTCTGTGCCTGGACCAGGACAGAACGTTAATCAGCCCTTAATTATAGCAAGGTATGTCCTTTGTTCTGCGCCAACCGAGAGTTTACCACCCAGTTTATGAGCAGCTACATCCATCTGCTCTGCTTCTCAATGTTTGCATTGACCCATATTGACTTAAAATGTATCAAAGGAAGTGATTAAAACAAGTTTAAACATTAACTTGAGTGGCATTTTATCTTATTCAAGAAAGTGAAAGCATTATCTGCTACTACGTTAAAAACTAATACTGTATATTTGAATATATAGCAATTTCTTCATAGGACACTGGTGTTGCAAACACTTAGTGGATCACTAAGTAGGGGCTGTGCAGGTGTTCAGAGGGCTTTGAGAAAATAGTGTTGATGTTCAAGCTTCACTTTGTGAAGAGAAAATTGGGTTTGTCAGCTTTAGCTTCTGCTGTAAAGACTGAGTATGTGGGCACATTATGAGGGTCTCTAGCTCAGGCTGTCTTTTCACATCATGAAACCAGTAAGGATGGACATGGGAAAGGGTTTTTCTTTGCAACTTTTCAAAATTTTATTGAATGGAAAATAATTATCTACTCAGTATAGAAATAGCTTGATGTAACTTTTCAGCAAATACAGTGTCACAGATAAAGGATTATATAGATTTTATGCCTAATTTTAGACCTGCTGAAAGCTTGCAGGGAAGAAATCCTAAATATAGGAACTTTGGTCTAGTTTGGAGAGACTGTGAAGACTTAAAATGTGGAAGGACTAAAGATGAAAGGCTTATCTGGAATGTGTTCTGTACCACAGGGTGATGGCGAGCAAAGCTGTGGCTGCTGCTCTGTTCCTTCAGGGCACCTGAAGCAGAGAGTGGACCTGTGGGGGGCAGCTTGTGTTCTTGTGGCATAGAATTCTGAGAGATTTGAGAAACTCACTCCTCTGGACTGCTGCAGTGCTTCATGTTAAGTCCATTAAATGTTTGGATGCTTGAATCCAAAGTCTTGTTTAACAGAATGGTTGTGTTTAGGCACGAAGAGACATGAATGGCGGTATGGGCTTTGAATAGGAATTTAGGGGTACAAATGTTTTACCAAAATACGAAATGCACTTTGGCTACTCCACACCCCTGAAGTGGAAGGTGGTGATTACTTGGAGCTCAGTTTGCACACAGTGCTCTGGGAATTTGCATCTCAATCACTGTGGGAGTAGGGAGCCTCAAAGTTAAATCTTCTGACACTCTCCCTTTTTCTTTCGGGCTTCCTGTCTTTCCTCACGGGTGCTTCTCTTGCAGGACATCCTGAACACCGTCATAAAGCACTGCCTGCCGTGGTTCTTCTTCCTGGGGCTGCCTGGCTTCACAATGCTGATCGGGGACTTCCTCGGAGCAGCAGCACGCGTGCTGAGCACGGACACGCTGGAGGTGAGTGTGGCTGGCTCGGCACAGCCATGCTGACCGGGCTCTCGGGGTGGATCCTGGGTCAGCTGGGGTGGGAAATCCTGGGATAAAGCAACATGCTGGTGCTGCAGAGGTGTTTGATCCAAAGGCTGAGGCGTGAGGAAAGCGTGTCCCGGCTGACGCTGCCGCACACCTGTAGAGCCCCGTGAGTGCCACTGCAGCAAGCAAACACCGAGAGAGAGCGGGGAACTCTCTGGGTGACTCAGCATCTCAGGCTAAATGTCAGCACTAACAGAAATGTGACTCTAAACTATTAAATTATCAAAGGATAAGTAAAATAGCAAATAAATGAGGAGTTGCCAAAATACAGGTAAAGGTCTGGCAGTCCTTGGGAGAAACAGGAAAGCTCTGTTGCATGTGAAACACCAGCTCACAAGAGACTGTTCAGTCTGTTCTGGCTCAGGGCTTTTGCTGCTGCTCTTGACATTTGCATGGCTGAGCAGGTGGCCCTGCGCAGGGCCACAGCCCTCTCCTGTTTCAGCAGAGCTGGAATGGTTATCCAGCCACGCTTCTTCTGTTGGCACTCAAAGAGCTTGGTCAGCCTCATTGTTGATCCAAAGCTTAAGTGCTAATAAGAAATGGATGCTCAATTTTCCAGGGAAAAAATACAAACCAAAACACCCTCTTCCATTTCTCCTGCATTCATAAAACTGGGCTTGCATTGCATTTTCAACATTACACAGTAGTTAATGTGTTTATAGCTTGTGCTGTGGTGCTTTTGATGGCTCTGTTGGAGTAGGGATCTCTCTGCACATTGGTATCACCTGTGCAGCAAGTGTGAGTGGGTTCTGCACTCACTTCTCTCTGTGCCGCAGGATCATCTCATAGCAGTGATGGATTAGTGCTTCACCTCCTCACTCAGCTTCTCTTCAGGGGGTTCTGTACTTCCTGTTGGCATCAAATGGCTGATTGTCAGATTGAGTAATGAGGGGAAGTATTAAAGATGTAGGATGAACTCAGGAGTGGGGCCAGGTGCCAGTCGGGGGGTGGTTCAGTCTCACCAGGAGAACAGAGCAGCACAGCAGAGAAAGCATGGGCAGGAAGGTACGTGTTAGGTACTGCTTACACCCAGCTCTTGCTGGAGTTGCAGAGGAAAAGCTCCTCGGTTGTGTTCCCTGGGACAGCTGAATGCTGCAGGAATCATGTGTGAATCTAGCAGGCTGAGTATGGCAGTGCACACTGGCCTCAGAGCTGAAGGCATCTCCATTTCTGAAGGGTTTTCAGTGACTATTTTAGTGAATATTTTTTTAGTGACTATTTCTGCCTACTTGTCCTTTGCCAGGCTCCCCGGTCTGAAGCTCACACCATCCTTGGTGCTCTTGTGTGCTTTCCAAACACCTACCAAGGAATCCCAAGTTTGGGACCCATCTCAGAAGCTGGTGAGAACATCACAGGAACTGCAGATTTGAAGGTAAAGCCACATTTATTGTAAATCCTTAGGTAGCCTAACCTGGATTCCCTATGCGCTGACTTCATTCCTGCCCAAGTGGTTGTCCTCACACAAGCTTCTGTTGCTTTTCATAAACGTGAGGCACCACAGTGATCCACTGCTCAAAATTAGGGATGGCTGGAGAGGAATCTCCGAGTTCCTCGTGTGGCCTGAGCAGGCAGAACCAAAGGGGTTGCAGAAAACCCTTCACATGCTTGGCTCTTGTTCTTGCTTCTTCATCAGGCCTTGGAGAGTCGCTCCAAGGTGTCTTACTTATAAAATTAAGACAATTTTATCTTTTCTGTACTAAAGAATACACTAAATTTTTCATAACATGTTGTGGTTAGAATCTAAACGCTACAGTTTGTATGGAGTGACCACCACTTGTTTGTAACTGCCCCTTGACACTGTAAATGAATTGATTTCCTCTTGCTGCCTATACATTAATTGTAAGCTGATTTGATTTGTCCTCAAGGGCCTGTATATTTGAGTTGTAATCTGTGTTTCTCCCTTGACAAAATACAACTAGCATGAGGTAAAGATGCTTTAGCAACAGACAGAGAATTAAAGTGACTTCACCTGTAACTATGTCAAAATTAAACAACTTTAAAGTAGATGTATGAATAAGATGCTTACTCTAATTTATTTTCTTATTTTAGTATTGCCTCATAAATATTTTATTGAAGAATGCTACAGAGGAGCCAAGTGAAGCTGCAAGGTAAAATACTGAGTAAAAGAAATGGGAAAATATCATAGAATTAGTTAGGTTGGAAAAGACCTTTAACATTATAAAGTCAAACCATTTATGGCTTGGAAAAATCTTTCTTGCTACTTATCTTCTGCTGCTGCCTTGTGGTTTGGTCCTGTGAGGTTAAGCCTTACTCTGCACTATGAAGTGCTGGCCTGTCGTGTTGGAGGGGAAAGAGAGATCTCATCTTTGTCCATTTTTTCCCCCTAAATACTCCTCTAAATCTCATGACCAGCTCCCTTTTCCTTTTCACAAAGATGCATAGCCATCTGTGGCCTTGGCGTGTGGATCTGTGAGGAGCTCACACAGTGCACGAGCCACCCCCATGTGAAGAAAGCCATCAATGTCATAGGTGTGACACTGAAGGTATTGCTGTGGTGGGTTCTGATCAATGTGCTTTGGGAAAAAAAGGCATTTTCACTTTGCAAATAATCACTGATAATCTGAGGCACAGGCTGCTGCTGTGGTGTCCTGTGCAAGCATGCAGAATATTTGCAAAAATAGTCTGTGTGCCTATAGACTCCTTACCCAGCAAACTCACATAAAAGATCACATAGTGGCAAACCTGCTGGTTCCTAATGCTGACAATGTGATCTCATAACACTAACATTTTTTATTGTTTGCAAAGATGCAAAATAATGAAATGTAGAAAAACTGAATGCAGTGTATTGTACCTGAATATTTTATTTGACTTTTAATCACCTTTTTTCTTCCAGTTTTCCAACAAGCTGGTAGCTCAGGTAGCTTGTGACGTCCTTCAGCTGCTGGTGTCTTACTGGCAGAAGCTTCAGGAGTATGAATCCTCCCTGTGCCGGAAAATTACGGAAGTGTGTCATATTCTTTAAAATGTTTGTATGGAAATCATATGCAAAGTTGTCTTAATCCCTTCCTTGGGCTGCTGTGATTTTGTTAACTCCTTTTTTTTTTTATTGTTAGAGAGGTACTTGCTACACTCCCTGGACCAGTGTAGGTCCTCTGTTTGTAGTGACTTGTGTGCAAAATGCTCAGTAAAATGGAATATTGATTGGCATGGGCAAAAATGCCCATTGGCATGGGTAAAATGCCCATTGATTGGCATGGGCATTTGGATGCTCCTAGGAGAACTTAACCTGTTCCACGCCCTGTGCAGTGAAGGTCTGTCTCTGCAGAGGAAGAAGCTGAGTGTCTTTCTGATACTTGGTTTGTTTGGCTGCAGATCCTGGTGGCTACAATCGCGTTTCTTCTGCCCGGTGCCGAATACTCCTCCATGGAAGTGGATAAGAAGGTGTGTCACTGAAAAGAGCTGTCTCCATTCTTTGTGTGGTTTGGCGGGGATTGGGGGTGTGTTTAAATGAGGTTGCTCTGAACCAGAGCTGAATTTTAAACTTTCCAATTCATACCCGAAAGTCTGGGTGAATTTAATAGAGTGTACCTAAACAGTGTGATCCATGTTCTTGTTCAGTTCATAGTTTCACTGCTGCTTTGCTTGCTGGACTGGTGCATGGCACTGCCCATGAAAATGCTGCTGGAGCCCATGTCTGCTGGTGCTGTGGAGGGTCAACATCCATCCAGAGCTCCTTTGCTGGATTATATTTACAGAGTGAGTAGGGGGAAGGAAGATGCTTTACTCTGCCTGGCTATTTAAAGATGCCTTTCACACACCCAGAAGGCACAGAAGCAGCTTTGTCGAGCACTAGAAAATCCTGTCATCCAGGTGAGAAGTTACAAATGCAAAATGTTAAGAAGATAAGATTAGAGATGTAGAACAGACAGGGGATGGTGAAGACAAAGGTAAAATGCTTAAAACAATGAGCCAGGGAAAATAATCTTTGCAGAAATATTTGGATTATTTGAAGTGGGCTGCTAAAATATAGAACAAGCCCTGAAGTGAGCTGTTAAAAGTACAGAATCAGTGCAGATGGAGAATGTTAATTTAGAAATGCTGATTTTGGACACAGGTGGATTGTGTAGTGTGTCAGAACTGGGGGTCCTGCTCGCTGGGTGTGTTGGGGAATGTACCGGCTTGGTCACTGGCTCCGTGTCCCTGCAGGTCCTGCACTGCTGCATCAATGGCTCCAGCACCTACACGCAGCAAAGCCACTATGTGCTGAGCCTGGCTGACCTCTCTTCCTCTGACTATGACCCCTTCTTGCCACTGGGGAATGTCAGGAGCTCCTCAGAGCCGGCCCAGTGCCCCTCCTCCACTGATTTGGGCAACCTGCTCACCGTGGCTGAAGGTAAGGGGCGTGCCCAGAGTGTGGGGCTGGGTCAGCATATATGTGCAGTAGTGGGAAGTAGTGTTCCAGGTTCCATCTCTGCCTTGGAAACGTGCTTCTCCTTACTGCATGTAGCAACCGTTCCTTCAAAATTGAGCACAGCTCTCTCTGGATGAATTCCAGTTGCCTCTGTGATAGGATGTTTGATTGCATTGCCAATGCTGCTGCTTAGAACAAATTCATGTTTAGAAGATGTAAAGGGAAGGAGAAATACTGTAAACCACAGAGAAATAATTTTACACTGAACATGAAAAAACCTAGAAATGAGATTTCTGGTTATAAAAGGAGCAACATTCCCATGGGAGAAGTGGAGGCACAGCAGTAGCTCAAAGCACAGTCACTTTATGAAATTACTGATGGATGTGCCTGTGCTGAGAGAACCATCTGAGCATCCACGAAGTCTCTCCCTGCCTCACTTTCCCACCTGACAGGGATGGAGGAGCATTGCTTTGCAGTGCTATCTCTGGTTTTCCTTGGCTTTTCCGTGGTGTCACCCTCCTGCTCTGACGGCTGTGGGGATGTGGTGAAATAAAATAAAACTGTGGGATGGGTAGGATTTCTTGGAAAGCTGTTGGAAATATTTCCTTGAACAGGAAGGATCAGCAGGTCACATAGGGCAAGCTGCTGCAATGTGGCAGAAATCTGCACATGCTCCTTCTCTATTGCCTCTTGCTGCTCTTACTGATCCATTGTGTTTTCCTTGGTGGTTTCAGAGAAGAGGAGGAGGAATTTGGAACTGATCCCTCTCACAGCGCGGATGGTCATGACTCACTTGGTGAATCACCTGAGCCACTACCCGCTCAGTGGGGGCCCTGCCATCCTCCACAGCCTCCTGAGCGAGAACCATGACAATTCCTACGTGGAGTCCTCCGAGCTGTGCTCAGAAGTGTTCCGCGGCCCCAACCTGCAGCTGTTCGTGTTCAACGACAGCACTCTCATCTCCTACCTCCAAATCCCTGCTGAGAAGAAGGTGGGTGCCGAGCCGGCAGCAGCGCCCTCGGACGTGCGGGTGATCATCCGGGATATCTCAGGGAAGTACTCCTGGGATGGCCGGATCCTGTATGGGCCTCTGGAGGGTTGCCGGCCGCAGCGCAGCACGGCCGGTGCCTTTGTCATCTCCAGCGACCCGCAGCAGCATGTCTTTCCCCAGAATGATGTCTCCCAGGTGGAGGAGGGAGAGGATGCCCTGGACCAGCTGCTGGAGAGGATCGGGAGCAGCAGTCCCGAGTGCCTCCTACACCCGCAGCGCAAGCTGAATGAGCCAGCGCCACCACCCTGCGGGATGAGCCCTGAACAGGAGCGTGCCATCACCGAGGCCCTGCTGCAGCAGAGTGCCCAGGAAAGGGAGTTCATTCTGAAATGCAGCTCAGACTCCAGCATGAGCGTGGCCCGCCAGGAGCCACCGCCTCCTGCCCAACCCCAAGCCTCCTTTTATTTCTGTCGGCTGCTGCTGAACGACTTGGGAATGAACTCCTGGGATAGAAGGTAGGAAGAGAGGATCCAGAATGTGCTTAGGGTACTCTTGTCACTTTTTACCCCTGAATGTGGACATGCTTAAGAAAGCAAGGATCATACAGTTGGGGGTAAGAGCAGAGTTTTGAACTTCAGTGATTATTTGAAATAGACACCAATAGATTGTGTATAACAATAATTTTAAGCAATCATATCATGTTAATTCTCTTAGCTATTTAGATGATTAAATACTGTGTCTCCACTGTGTTGCATTTGCCTTCAAACCTTTTCTGTTTATTTTTAGAAAAAGCATTCATCTGCTGAAGAAAAATTCAAAGTTGCTGCGAGAACTGAAAAATCTGGATTCCCGCCAATGGTAGGTGATGTGTACTGAACATTGATAAGGTTAGTGTTTCCCAAGGAAGAATGAGTCACCAGAACCAAAACTTCATTCCTGTTGAATCCAAATATTGGTATGAAAATTGGAGTGTTTGTTTCTCCAGAGTTCTGTAGCCTGAATGGAGAAGCCACCTGCACTGGCACTTTCTCTGTGTACAGAGAACTCCAAATCAGTGGCAAAGAATAAGAGATGTTTTTCAAGTTTGCTTTAGCTGAGAGCAAAGGGAATCAAATTGATTGTGACCTGGGTACAGCTGATACAAAACAGTATTTTGTAGAGAGTGATCCCTGTGTCAGGAGAAGTACTTTGAAGGGTGATCCATCCAGAACTGCTCCCCAGCCAGGAAGTGGCAGAATGAAGTTCTGCATGTTAGGGGGTGTTTTTCATTAATTGATATAGAGCTGTTTGAAAAACATCTGCAGCATTGCAGAGTTCTCAGTTTCTTCTATCCCAACAATTTCCACATCAAATGTACTTTGCATGTTTTCAGATAAGCCAACTGAAAGCGTCAGCCTTGTAAAACTTTGCCCAGGGTCTGAAAGTCAATAATGCCTCTTCTGCCTTGTATGTCATCACCCTGTAATTAAAATTCTGTAGATCAAATTATGCTTCCATTAACACCTGTGCCACCTCACTGTCTGTGCAGTGCTGCACAGATCTGAGTAATTAACCCTGTAATTGGAGTTTGGCACCAGTTCTGTGGCTGATGTACAGGAGGACCAGGTTTGACTCTGCTCTTGGAACTGGGGTGTCTCTGCAGTGAGGTTTTTTGCAGTAGCAAAAAAAGAGGGGGAAATCTGAAAGTGAGTGATGTATTTGTGTGCAGAATCGACACATGGAGCTAAATGTGGGCACCTTGTCATATGTTTGGAGTGCAAGGGGATCTGAAAAATAATTTTGAGTTGAAGCTTGTTTAACTTTGATTTCTTTTTCCATCCCGTGGCAGTCGTGAGACTCACAAGATTGCTGTGTTCTACATCGCTGAGGGACAGGAGGACAAGTGTTCCATCCTGGCCAACGCCAGGGGAAGCCAGGCCTATGAAGATTTTGTTGCTGGGCTGGGCTGGGAGGTAACAGCCATAATTTAGACAAGCTACCTTGTTGCTGGTGGCACTACACAGTTTTTAATTCACCCAAAAAAAAAAAAATTGCTACACACTGATGCTTAGCTGCTTTTAGCTCTTGCTGTGTTCAGAGCACACTCAGCACAGGAGTTCTTTATGACATGTGTGGGTTTAGTTTGCTTTGTCAAAATGGTGTGTCATAATCTAAATGCCATGAACATTTTGGTGGTTGGCAAATCCAGAGTAGCTGCATATTACATTTAAGGATCCAAGTGCCACAGCGAGATGCAGCATCCTCAGGCTGGTGCTGTTGGGAAAACAAACAAGCCTTTGGAGTCAGGCTTGACTTCAGAGAGGTGTTTCTTCTGAATAAACTTCTGGAATAATTTATTCTAAGGGTGTTTTTTCTGTACAAATCTTCAGTTTCTTCTGCAGTTTTCCTGGTTTTCTCTCTCTGCCTTTTGTGATGCTCCTGGAAGTGGGCGCTCTGAGCCCCACAGAATCCTTAGCCAGCAGTCTGTGGCAGAATGCTGTTGTTTCCTAGCTGCTATTTGCTGGA
This sequence comes from Vidua chalybeata, assembly GCF_026979565.1. Taxonomy (NCBI): domain Eukaryota; kingdom Metazoa; phylum Chordata; class Aves; order Passeriformes; family Viduidae; genus Vidua; species Vidua chalybeata. The sequence goes on from NC_071532.1 coordinate 39,342,892, forward strand.
GGAAGGTAAAATAGCTGGATAGATAATGACTCATAACCTAGTTCAGAGAGATTTACTTTTAGTAAATGTCAAATACAGGCATGGGAAAGACAAATCTAATGGAAAGATTGCAGAGCTGTAGGGGAAGACTTCTTTTTGTCTGGGATGGCTATGGAAACCTAGGGTGGTGATTTCATCAGTCTTGATGCAGAAGCAAATCCTGATGATTTGTCAGTGTTTTCAGATGGCTGCTGTTTGTGTCTTTGGCTCCCTCAGGTCGATCTGTCCACGCACAGCGGGTTCATGGGTGGCCTGCAGCGGAATGGCAGCACGGGGCAGACCGCACCCTACTATGCCACCTCCACTGTGGAGATCATCTTCCATGTGTCCACAAGGATGCCCTCTGACTCAGACGACTCACTGACCAAAAAGGTAAAGGCTTTCCAGTGTGTTTCACAGCACTGCAGTCACCACTTCCATAAAAGTCTGAACAGAAAGCAGCCTTTGCTGACTGTCCCTGGCAGGCTGTCCTTGCGTTGCCACGTGGTGCTCTGCAGCTAGGTTAGCTGAATTTGGGTTCTGAAACACAATTAACATTTCCATGGTAGCCTCAAATGCCACCATGAGTAATAATATTAGCAATAATTTCATTTGTACATTGTCTGCCTGCCAAAACTGCTGTAGGTCAGTAGAACAAAGCAACTAAATGCAGCATCATCAAACCGTCCTGTGTGGAACAGCAAAGCAAAAGAGGGCTGACAGGCTCAGGAGCCCAAGCTGTGGGAACCCAGGGCAAGGGGAATATCTCTCTGTCTGCCCTGGGGTGCTCTGACTCCCAGGAAGGCACTGACTTTGACCCTCATTCATGGAGAAAGCTTCCAAATCTTCAAAGGAAACTAGAAACCCCAAAAGTGTGAAACAGATCGTAGAGAGTGGTTTAGTATGTCACATGGGTGAGAAATTTAGGTTTAGGATTTTAGCATATTGTAGATGGATACAAGATGGAGAGTACAGGGTGTTCTCTCGAGTTCCTTTCTTCTTTCTTCTTCTTCCTCCTCCTTGGGTTTGGGCAGTATCTTGTAATTGGGTAGAAAAACCCACATTGCGGGTCTTTAGGGGTCAGTTATTGGGTTAGAAAGGGAAATAATCTAGGTGTCACTTCTTAATTGGGTAGTTTAGTTTTTGATTCAACTTAAAAGCCTTGCAACACAAGGTTGTTAATTATTTTTGTGCTGTTTTCCTGCATGCAAGGTCTGGGTGCAGACAGTGTGCTGAAGTCGTGATAAGATAACAATAAAACAAGAACCTGAAGACTGAAAAAGTCCTGTGCGTCTCCTTTTCCTGACAAAGAACTGCTTCAGGAGGGTTTCCCCCTGCCAGGGGAGCCCCCAGGGAGTTGCCCAACTTGGGGCCCGCAAACTCGCACCAAGCAGCCAGCTTAGAGTTCAAGACAGTAGCCACTTAGGCACAAGTCTGACAGGCAGCCTCTGCTTCAGACAGCCAGAACCCAGCCCAAAATTCTGTTGGTATTGGTACTTAATTGTTTGTCTTTCCTAGCAAGGAGTGATTTCAGATTATGCTGTTTGCCAGCTGCTGCTTAGACCCAAAGATTTTTGGGGCATATCTGTCTTTTTAAAAAACATCAGCAAAATGACATGTCTCTCTTTTGGTATGTAACTCTCTGCCTTCATGGGTGCAAGGCTATGGAGAGAAGTACTCTTGAGTGCTTCAGGATGGAGCAGTGGGGTAGTGGTGTGTAGGACAGGGCTGTAGAGTCTCTTTGACCATACCAGTGTAGGATTGTTTGTATTTTTATTGTTCCTGACCAGTATTTGTCCAGCTGCTAGACCAAAACTCCAGTGATGAATGATTTACAGTTGCCCTAGGCAACATATTCCATATTCCTGTGCTCTACTTCTTGTACCATGAAAAAATCTCTGGTAGTGCCTACTTTGCTTCAATTTAAGCCCATTGATTCTTATCCTATTTCACATGGATATGAAGGCAGATTATTTTGCAGCACACTTATGCATGTCTGAGAACTGCTTCCATGACTTTCCCAGATTTAGTTTTCCTACACAAACTGTGGCCATTTGTTTAGTCTAACCTTCTCTTGTAAGTCCTTGGTTTTGTGGAAGCCTGGCAAAAACAATGGGATATGGTCTGGCTGTTGAGTAATTCATCATCTTGGAGAGGAGAGCACACTGTGGTAGAGCTACCACAAGGGGAAGAGTGGGATTTAGCTGCAAACAGTCCACTTATTCTCCTTATTTTTATCGATGTTATGGGTTATCACAGACTCTGAGGCTCTTGTTATTCTATTTGTCTTCTCTGTGTTTGCTCGAAGAGAATTCCTTCTCTGTGAGAAACAGAAACCAAAAGCATTTAGTAGCTGCCAGTCTCCAAGTTTTGTACTGCCAGGAAACCAGGCCAGCCTCCAGCACATGCTGTCTACAGAAAATAACTGGAAAGGAATTGCTCCGAGACCTTTTCAAAAAACCTGAGATCTGCTCTAGGAATGGAACCCTGCAGAGATCAAACTGGGAATTCCAGTGAAAGACAAATGTCTGAGCAGGCTCATGGGCCTAAGGAGCTGCAAGAGTGGCTCAGACCAGATGACTTCCATAGGGCTTTTCAGTGTGTACTCGTCCATGGTTCCACACACAACAGTTTCATTCAGTTTGTCACAGCTTCTGTTGTGAGCAAATATGCAATTCTGTGGAGATCAGCATGGTTTGTTGACAGATTTTACAGACCTGCAGTTGTGAGTGGAGAAAAGGTGCATTTCAGAAGCACTGCACTTTCTGGAAGGTCAACAACTCTCTGGGCTTAGGTCCTTACCTCACATTGTTGGGGCTGAATGTCCACGGTAAAAAGATTATTTCTTACTTCATATTTATTACTTCTTGCCATCAATGCTTTTGTTTTATGGGAGTGTGGGAGAGAAAGATGGAAGCCCATGGTATTCATTCAGTTCTTGCTCCTACAGTTGAGCTGTACCTGGTGATATAGGACAGTGGTGCTGGGAGGAGAAAAGTTCATCAGGATGCAATGGGGGCCACAGCTTCTTTTTTCTTGCCCTCCCTCTGGGATCTGAGGTTTCCCTAATCTCTGAAATCTTTGTGATTGCTGGGGTTTCTTCCCTGCTTCTTTTGCCTCAAACCAAGAGAGGCTTCATCCCTGTCAGCACACTCCCAGCTGAACAGAAGGACTGACCACCTGCTGCCCTGGGGAGCCATAGCAAGGCCATAAATTCTGGGGGCTGAGGAATTCTGCAGATGTAGTAATTTTACTTAAATATGTTATTGTGGTTCTTTTGTTTTTACTGAATGCAAGGATAAATTAAGTTCTGATATGAATTTCCCAGAATAAGTGCATTTCCACTGGGGATGAGCTTGGCCCCTTGTTTTTGTGCAGTAGAGCTGTGATTTGCAGTCTGCATTTTTTTATTTGAATTATATGCTGACATTATATTGCTAATTCAGAAGGGAAGAAAGAAAAAAAAAAGAAAGAAAAACCCCTCTCCAAGTAAGTCTTGGCCCCAACAGAAATCTTTCCTAGTGGAGTAAACAAAATTCAGCTGATCTCTTTTGCTGCTGTAGGGTTCAGCATCACTGGTTCCAAACTTTAGCTGCCTGTCTTGTGGCAAGAGTGAAAATCAATCCCAGGAATGGTATCCTACCGTCCCTGTCTTGTTCTGCTCAAATTGTGATTAACGGTTTAAAGGTGTGCTGTCACTATTCTCAGTGATTTATTTCATCTTCTCCATTGTCAGAGCAGAACTTTTTCAATTCAGAAATCTGGTTGCAACCCTATACTGAACTCTTGCTCCTTTGCTGCAGAAATTTGTTAGCAGGGGCTAGATTAGATTTTTAGCAGCTAATCTGACTGCTGTAGGGGTTTGCAGAGTGGGGACGGAGCTGTGCTATTGGATTTGTCCAATTCATTTGACTCCAGGACTATAATTGCACTTATGTCTTACAAGGCTTTTATGGCCTTGGGCTGGCGAGCAGCAGAAAAAGAAATTGGCAGTGATACAGTGAGAGTGAAAGGGAATGAAAGGCACACATTATTAGTCTCCAGGCAGCCCTGCTCTGGCAGGAAATTTCTTGCTTAATTTACAAATAAAACTTAGATTTTAGGATGGGAACACAGTCAGCCAGACAATGGGGATGTCAGGCCCCACTGTTACTTAGCAAAAGTAGCAGCCATGCCTCCCCAAAAGCAGGAATTCTTAAGTCAAACAGACGACTCCTCTCTGGAGGCAGCTGGCTTTGTAATGCAATTAGAAGGGAAAGGAGGTCATGCTGGAGGTGTGCGCCGTGACCAGTGTCAGCGCTGCCTGCCAGCTTGGGCACCCGCAGAGCCCAGGGCCAGAGCCATCCGCTTGGAGCTGGAGCTGCCTGCCCAGGGCTGGAGAGCGTGGCCCCAGGCAGGGACAGTGGGGCTAACCCAGGCCTGGGGCTGGGGCTCTGTTCCAGCACCCTGTTAGCCAAACTAGGGCCAATTCCTGTGCCTGCCGAAAATTCCTGTGCACCAGGGAGGACATGCTGCCAGTGCCAGAGCTGCCTTCCTTTGTTGTGCGCAGAGCCATCGCTCCAGACTGGTGTTGGGGTTTGCTTTTAAAACCAATCTGATTTAATGTCTGCTATGGGATTTTTTTAATGTAGCTTTTTTTCTTTATTTCCCGCACCCCTAAACTGCGTAGGGAGCACAGCCTGGAGCTCTGGCTCTGCACGCGTTGGCTGTGGGGCTTTGGACATTTTAGCACAACTTGCTGAAGTCCTTCAGGGCACTGATTTTGCCCCACAGGTGCTCTTCTGAATTAACAACACAGGAAAATAGCAACTGTCTTACTGTCACTGATGAGATTATTGTAAAGGCTTTCTATCATTGGATTTACCTCTCGGTAACAAATATTTTTGATTAATGCCTATTTTTTCTTTGTAACATTATACTTTGTAACTGTGGTGCTTAAGGATGTGTGGCTTCAAAACCAGGGCAGTAACTCAAGCTCTAAAACAAGTTGCTGGCACACACTGCGGATTGTGGCAGACTCATGAGCACAGCAAGTGTTGGTTCAGCTAAGTTCTCTTCTTCACTGAATTTTGTTCTGAAGGGTGCAATATTAGTACGAAGTGTTTGATTATTATCAGAACAGTTTCTTGGGATCTTAAAAAGGGTTAATCAAGCAGTATTTGGACATATTTTGATGACTATTTTTATAGCAGTATGTGCTATTTCTCACCCCAGAAGCCATAGGATGCACAGCAGTACAGAGCCTTTTCTTCAGAAGAGCTGAGCTGGGTTTGTGAATTGCCTTCTGCACCTGGGCAATGGAACTGCCATATGGAATTTTGTGTCCACGTTTATTTGTTGGGCTTCCTTCAGGCAGAGGTTGCTGGGTGCCACCATTGTAGGACCACAGGGAAGCTAGTGCTAGAGCGGGCTTGGACTCAGCCTGGCAAATGTGGGCACTTCCAAATCCCCGGCGGGGGTTCTTTGAGCTCAGCTGGGCTGAGCTGGGCCCATCCTGGAGTGGGACAGCCTGGCCAGGCATCCTCAGCATCTGGGACCTGCTGTGCACAAGGTCTGCTCACCCAGATGGATTTTAGGGGTATGTCCGACTAAACTGGACGTCTCGCTTCTAATCACTTTGGAGGTGACCTGGCTGCACCTGGTCATGGAGAGTGAGATCAAGGTTTTGTCCTATGTGTAAATTCCTGCTGCCTTTGGTACATGTCAGTTTGTGACATTACCAACGTGAGTGTTCTCTTGTGTGTTGCATTGTTTTTATTAAGCTTCTGCACAGATATCAAGGTGACCACAAGAACAGCAATTTCTACTTGCTTTGTATATGTAACAAGCTCTAGTAATAGTATTGTTAACGTTCCTGTGTTTTTCCAAGACAAAAATGGTTCATGATTTCTTCAAACAGAGCTAAAATTACCTTTATTCATGGGTGTAAATAAAACACAATTATTATCTTCTGTTTAATTTAAAATAATCTGAGAATCTCAGTCCTTCTGGGAACTGAGCTTTACTTCATTCTGCTGGAACATGAATTGTAAGCCGAGTTCACAGTTTTAACTTCTTAAAAATTTTCACGGTATGTTGGTTTAGCGACGTTTCTCTCGTGACTGAGGGGTCCAGTTTGCCACCAATACGTAGGAGTGAAAGCTTTTCCTTCTAAAAGCACTGTCTGGTTCTGAATAGGGAAGCCTCATCAGCACAGTGTGGGCTGATCCAAAGCGTGTTTGGGTTAGTTGTTATTTACCAGTAAAAATCACCACCTTCTTTTCCCTTTTTTCTCTCCCCCTACACAGAAGTAGCAGAGCTTCATTTTGGCTTCTTTGTTCGGTCTGTTGTGCACGTTGTTCCGGGGATAGCACCAAATCGGAGGGGGGGTGTCTTTTAAGCTTTTAGTGGGATTTAAAGTCTCTTTATGCTTGGAGCTGGCATTGTGTGTGTGGATTACATTTTAACTTTAAAGCTTACAGTTGAAACCATTGTGTGAGGCTTGTATGTGATTGCCAAATAGTTTTTACCATCTGTTAGATCACCTCCAGCTCCTCCAGCAGCAGAGCAAACACACACACACAGGCTCTCAGATGCTTTCTGTGTATGTCACGTTTAAATTTTATCCATATTTCATGCAGCTCTGCTCCAAATGAAAAGGTGTAACTCCCACAGTATTTCCCATTCTTCTGTACTTCACACCGCCCAAATATTTTACTGACGTTTCAGGCAGGAGACCCCTCCAGACATAGTCAGTGAGGAGATGTTTCTGGATAATAAATTCTGTTATAGTGATTCATGACAGGCAGTTTCTTGACATTCTGAGTCAAGGCATTTCATATTTCTGTGACAGCTGCCTTATTTTAGCTGGAATACAGTGCTCCATTGGTTAATGCTTTGTTCCAGTAATTCAGGTTTCCATCTTAAATCACTGTAGGTAATGTAGGTAATATACATTTACATATCATGCTAATGGCTAGTTTGATAATGACTTAATTAAGCCCTCACACAACGAGTTCTAAATGAAGCAAATTACTGAGCTGATGCTTTCATGAGCAACTGGAGAAAAACAATATTTTAACTTTTCTGTAATGAAATATTCCTGCTGTCGAACATTGTAATTCAATTTGTGAGCCATGACCCTTTGTGCAATGTGGTTATCACTTGGATTAATAAAGAGCCAATTTATTGTTGCAGCTCCGTCACTTGGGAAATGATGAGGTTCACATCGTATGGTCTGAGCACACCCGCAACTATCACAGGGGCATCATCCCCACTGACTTTGGGGACGTCCTCATCGTCATCTACCCCATGAAGAACCACATGTTCTTCATTGAGATCATGAAGAAACCCGAGGTATGTTCTAGGTGCTTCACTGGCTCTGTTGTGCTGTGCCAGTGAGCAGCAGTTCTGTTGCTTTAAGCAGGGCTCAGTGGTTTAGAGTTTGGGGGTTGTTTTTTCCCCAGAGAGTATGAAATCAGTCTGTCCATGTCATTTGAAACATAAGCTGAGCAATGAGCTAACTTTAAAACTGGACTTACTCACTGTGATCAGAGTGATTGCTCATTCATTTTATAGCCATACTTAACACTGAGTGAAATACTCCAGAATTCTCAACCCACAGAAGTTACTGGGCAAAGAACAGTATTTAAACCATTGTGAATGTCTTCTGAGGCAGTGAAAGCAAACCATTCATGATTTGAGTTCCTTGTGTGGTGTTGGGTTACTGCTGTACACATGGCACCAAGCAGAACCTCACACATCTGTGGGACTGTCATTGTCACCTGACTGGGTGGGATGATGCAGACATTGGACATCCTGTCATCAAACAAAGTATGGGAGTTCACAGTTGAGACATTTTTTGGAAAAAAATGCATTTTCTTGCAAAATGTCAGAGGTGTGTGTATGTGCATCTGTGCATGTGTGTGAAAAAGCCACTTCAGTAAATGGTCATCTGGTACATTATGGATGCAAAAATATGCATAAAATATACTTTGTGAAAGTAGTCATTGTGATAAATACCTTTTGCCTTATACGAGGGACAATATTTGTCCAAAGGAATAGCCAGCTTTGGTAAATGCCTCCATCATATCCCATATTGACCAGGTGTAGACACTGTTTTTTGAGTTGTGCATGATGGAGTTGTTGGATATTGAAAACCAGTGCTTTGTCAGTAGCTATTTCAAACTTGAAAATTTTCTCATAGTGGGTTGTTGGGTTTTTTTTACTCTTGGTGTTGAGCTGTGCAGTTTAGTTTTTGAGCATTTTAGCTTTTAGCTTTTTTTAATGTTCCATCAGGGAAATTAGGATTTAGTTTTAGGAACACGCTTGAGACTTCTCTGGAGCGATGGAGAAAAGCTGTGTCATCTACCATATTAGTAAAAACCACCCAACAGGCAGCCAGAATAAGAGCTAACTGGAAATTTAGTGTTATCCCTACATTTAAAGTACAAACCATTACAATGTAATAAAATTAATCCAGACATTTCCAGGCCAAGTGTGGCTGACCTTTTGTTCACCAGCTACTGACCCAGGGTGAATGAACAAGCCTTGCAGAGAGAAATGTCTGTTGTTTGGCTTCAGTCCCTGGCATTTAAATTGCATTCCCTAATCGAATGAAAAGGCTGTCCTCTCTATCAGGTTACAGAATCCATGGCAACATTTGGCCTTTTATATCCATAATGTTAGCCTTTTTGTTTGCAGCCAAGTAGAGACACCTGGAGCAATGTTAACATTAACCGCTTTAGCATTAATAGCTTCATTATAGAAGAATTTCTGATCAGATAGCTGTTACTTTTGTTATATTGGTTCAGCTTGTATTGTTTTCATTTTTGATCTCCCTGCTTGGTAACACAGCAATGATTTGCAAATTTTTTTGTCTTGATTAATTAAGCAATATAATTATCAGGAACTGTGCTGCAGTCTTTGCCCAACAAAGCTTTGGAGGGAAGACAATAGTAAGTCTGTTAGTGTGAATGCATTCCATGTGTCACAGATGCATGAGGATATTGGGAACAATGAGAGGAAAAGCTGCCTGCGAGAGAGGACAAAGCATGCCAGGCAAGCTCCACACTGCACATACCGCCAGGGACATGGTGAGGGTTCCCTGGGACACAGATGCCTCGTTAGATTGCAGCTCATCATCAGAGATTAATTCTCAGCCATTTGGTACAATAATTTACCCATTCCCCACTCTTTTAACTAGTGCTGCTTGATGTAGAGAGGAAGTCTTTGTGCTCAGAAGGTTTATTTAACCTTGCCTACTTTTACTGCGGACAACAGAAATAAAGATTTTGCTGTTGGAAATTGGAATGAAGCAGGTGTTTGCAGTGGGCTGAATATTAATTTTTGCTTCACGGATAACTTGAAATGACATTTGGAGTACTCGCAGAAGGGGATCTTTCCCTCTATTTTTTTTTTTTATTGATTCCTGTCAAAGCTGGCTGATTGTTTGTGGTGGCCACCGAAGCCCTGTTTTCCTGGACAGGGTGTTGGGTGCAAGATTCGGATTGGAGCCGAGTGGGGAGTGCACCTTGCATGTTCCGCTGGCCTCCCCCCCAACCGTGTTAGGGTAGAGCCCCCGTGCAGATGGAAGCTGACGAGATGCAGCTCCACTGACTTTAATGACCCTTGGCACGGCCACTGTATGTGCTCAGGATTGAATAATTCTGAGCCCTGCATGCATGTGGTCCGGCTGTGTGGTGCTCGGATCGAGCCGGGCTCCAAAGCCCTCGGCTCCGCTGCTGCTCTCCCTGGCTAGGATACACACACCCTGTCCCTGGGTTACATCTGTAAATTCTGTAGTGCAGTGGTGAGAAAGTCTGCCCCGCTCCCCAGATCCTGGTGGGTGTGGAACTGTGAATACAAGTGCTGTAAGCAAAATGTACTTGTCCAAAAAGCCCAGCAGGGAATTTCCCTGCTCAGTAGCATCTGCTGATCTGACTTTACATGTCTGGTATTTGTGTGGTGGTATCGCCTTAATACTAGTATGTACTTAACCTCCTTATCTGTACTTTTGCATTCTTTTCTCTTGTTGTCAATGCTTCTAGACAGTGCATAGGATGAAAATTTCACTTAAAAACATTGCTGCCTTGAGGCAAAACTTGATGCTCCATAATGTTATCATTTTGGTGCAATTGATTTTCTTCTGTCCCCTTCCCTTCCAACTGCCTGGATAGCAATGCCAGCAGTAAATAAAAAAATTGAAAAGAAGGCAAAACCACTATGGAAACATTTTACACTTTCCTGTTTTATTGGGGGGTGGGTAATTATTTTAAGTAAAGGAATGACAGAATAAGTGTGTGCAGAGACAGCTGTCATTTCCACATGTTACATTAAACCAAAATTTCTTCTGTAATTCATTGCCACTTCTAATTAGAGGAATTCCCTAGGTGCAGGGGATTTATATTATTCCCTTTGTCCGTTTATTGAATGACTGTCACAGTTACCCACAAGCAGTTAGAGAAGAATAATAAAGGGTATTTATTTATGTGATAAGCCTCTGTACAGATGGAAAAAATCTATAGCTTAAATATTGGTAATTGTTGCTGGTTTCTGTCTAGGGCTTTAGCTGGGGGGTTGGTTTTGTCACGTTGAGTCTCTGAGAGGGAAATCAATTTGAGTACTTGCAAGTACTGAAAGTTGTGCATTTAAACATCAAAATTTTCTGGGTTTGGCAGGCTCAGGTCTGTTTTGTGTCTGCAGTTCTGGACATGGTTTACTTTTAGAAAGCATCTCTTGTTTGTAGTGTGGTCTTTATCTGCAGAGCCTTAGGTCACCAGAGGATGTCACACAGGGGTTTCCTGTGGAGGTGGCACTGAAGGAACAGCATTTGGGCACCTTGACCCACTGGGCTGGGCCCATTTGTGCCTGTCCCAACCCTGTGTCCTGCCCTTGAGAGAGCTCCTGCTCTGCCATCTCCTCTGCCTTCCACACACCTCCTTATCTTGGACCAGCTCAAGGTTTTTTTCTCTTCTATGAAGTCCATGGAAGGAGTTTATAGAGGATTATCTGAAGTAAATACGCCTTTGCAAAGCCTCCTGGCAGTATTGGAGTCAGCCAGTGAATCAGGGTCTCCTATTGGGATCCCAGGTGGAAAACAGCTCCTAATATTCACTGCCAAAGGCATATTGATTGCAAATTCATAGATGGCCTCAGTTTCTACGTGTACCAAGCTCGTGCTTAGCCAGCAGAATGTTCTGAGACGTGTGTGTTTGTGTAGTGTGCTGAGGGCAGTCATGGGGGATTTAAACACTAGCTTGGGAGATGAATGTCACACTGCAAGTTTTAGTGTTGAAAACAATGTGGTCACACTGTTTTAATGACAAAATGCTGTACCAGTCTCCTGCAGTGGTTCTGAAGCCTGCTTTTCTGTTTTGGGGTACCCAGGTGCCGTTTTTTGGTCCCCTCTTCGATGGCGCCATTGTGACTGCAAAGCTGCTGCCGAGCCTGATCTGTGCCACGTGCATCAATGCCAGCAGAGCTGTCAAGTCCCTCATCCCACTCTACCAGAGCTTGTATCCTTTCTCTACGGGGCAAGGCTTCCCTTGGTAGGGTTCTCATTTGGAGCATCATCCTGCAGAGAGGTAGGCTGGGATGAAAATCCTTCCTGTTTGATTTCATTGGTAAAGGTCAGAGCTTTCTTTGCATCCAGCTGAATGTTCTCAGTGGTTCACATCCAGCTGCCATCCGGTGTTTTCAGAATAGAATGGTAATGTCACAGGAGTCTCTCACCAGCCGCTTCTGTCTCACTGCTGGTGGGCCTGGACTTAGCACTGGTGCTTTGATCTGTGAGAAATGGTAACTCCCAGCTTTCTTTCACACTGATAGAAGTTGTGGACTGTGTATGTCAGGCTGGTAGCCAGAGCTCAGCCATGCTCTTATCCTCTCCAATTAACTATTACTTGGACTCTTTACATTAATAAGACAGATGGGATTTGTCCTCAGATACAGATGTTTCAGTTCCCAAATTCCAGTTTCTTTCCAGTCACGCCTGTTGGGGCATTTTCAGAATCTGTTTTCCACCAGTGGCTGGAAGGTAGCTGGAGGATGTGCTTCTCTGGGACAGGAGTTGTGACACAGTCTGTGGTTCTTGAGTGCTACGCAGACCCACAGTGTTAGCAGTGGTTTGCACCCATGCTGGGGTTTTCTCATAATGCCATCATAGATTTCATAGCTTGTTTTGCTAATCACATCACTTACCTCAGGACAAACGCTGCACTTTGCGTTCTCTGGGGAGCATTTGATTTGAGTATCTTTCTAATCACATGACTTTGAGAAAGAGTTTGTGAAATCTTTTGATTTTTGAAAGAACATTGAGGAATTAAAGATACACATTTTTAAAACATGGAATATTCTCACAGTACTTGTTAGGGTTTTTTTTCTTTTTAATTAAACTAAAATAATTAAATTTTATCCAGTATTCTTTGCAAAAGTCATCAGAAATTAAAAGTAGCATTGCGGTTAAATAGATTTGTGTTAATAACTAATTGTTTACTCATTGTAAAGCAAATGGTGGTGGTTGTGCAAACTGTGGCAATGGCTGACAGGTGAGTCAAGGCTCTTTGTGTTTTCTTCTGTTTCTTGAGAGAAATCTAACAAATTCTTGAAACTGTGCTGTACAGAATTTAGCTTAATCTGTCTGTTTCTCAGTGTTTAATACTAAAGTAACAGTGTAGTAAAATGGACATAAGTAGCAGCAGTTATAAGAATGAAGCTGTCCCAGCCCCTCACTCCCAGCTGGAGTCCTCCCATGTTTTGGCACTGAGCATTTTGTAAGTGAACAGCACTCACCAGCTGGCCATGCTCCTGCTGTCCAAGGGGGTCTCCCTGAGGGTCCTTGTGCATCCCTGGGTTGACAGAGCTGCACAGACACTGCAGCACAGGGCACTACTCTGCACAGGTCTGAGGCAGCATCTGTCGTCACATTCTTTTCCGATTTTGTGTCCACTTTTGCACCTGTGCTGTCTGTAGTGAATCAACTGCCTCTTCTCTGTCTGATAAATGAAAGTGGATTGAGAAACTCCTGAAATTGCACAAAAGGGATGTGGTAGGCAGATCCCTTTTGGGTGATACTGGAGCAGGGAGCAGGAGAGAAAGCTATCTGTAATTCATTCCCTAGATAATGCAGACTCCGAGATACCCTAAAGCCAGCAGCTGGAATGTGAGTGTGTAGATGTGAAAAGGTGATGTTTGGGCCTGTCCAATGCAGCTCCTAAAGGGTGAGTGACTCAGGTGTGGTGTCCGCTGCGCCAGCTGCTGTGAGCAGGACAGGAGGTAAGCAGACCCAGCAGTGCAAACAGTAAATGGAAGTGCCATTATCGAACTGGAGATGGAAATAACTCAAAAAATGTCAGTGAGAGGGAGAAATAGAAAGCAGTGTTCCTGGAAAAGTGAGGGTTGATGTTTGGCACACAGCAGTCATAACTGTAGTTGGGATGAGGGCTGCAGGCTGGAGTTGAGCCAGTGCTGAGGAGGATCTGCAAGCTTCTCTTTGGCATACAGGTCACGTTGAAAGGCAACATCCCTGCTAAGGGTCAATAGCTGAAAACATTTGGACTCCACTGTGGTTACAAATGGATCAAACATTTCATCTGGTGTCAGTGGTTCCATGGGGATGAGGTGCTGCATCCGTGGTGCTCGTGCTGGAGCAGTGGTAGGGTGTGAAGTACCCTCAGGGACTCATCCCTGTTCTGCCCTGGTGGTGCTGGGAAGCCGGGGCAGCGTCTTGCCAGCAGTGACAGCTGAAGTCACTTGTTGCAAAGTCTGTAAACTCAGGCTACAACTGCACTTGTCAGGAGCTGTAAGGGAAGTGTAATCAGCCACAGAGATTAATTTGCATCTCAATTAGGAAAGAGGAGGAAGCTGTAAGGTCTGTTGCTGGAAGGTTGTGGAAGAAATCTCATCAGGTACAAAAGGCTCGCGACTTGCTGCTCCATCGATCGGAGGACAATATCTGAGTCTGGTTTCCATGGGGACTGGGACTGCAGAGCTGCGGGAGCATCTTGCTGCCCGCAGTTGCTTGGTCATGATGACACAAATTCCACTGCCGTTCCCAAATACAGATTTCTGTTGGAAATCTCTTTGAAAATTAAGAAGGTAACTACAGCAGAGCACATCAGACTTTTTAAAATTTCTTTTTTTACATTTATCTAACGCTTTTGGTTTTAAGGAATTCATTAGGGCAAGAGATTAGTTAAAAAACAATTAACTATATTTAAACTTCAATTTAGACCCGTTCTGGCTACAGATTCTTTGTGTCCATCAAAGGGCACATGATGGCACTCCCAGGGTGCTGCATATGCAGCTCAGTTGTCTTTGGAACAGTGCTGTCTCTGCCGCTGTCACAGTGCTTCCATGGGCAGGGATGACTGTACATCAGTTTATGTTCTAAATTCCCATTTTATTCCTCCTTGGTGCCATGGAGCAGAGAGGCTGAGTGGCTGCAGCCCCTGCTAACTGGGACTCTTACCATCCTTGAATAACAGCTGAACATGAAGCAATGTGCTCAAGCAGCCTCTCCAGGCTGCTTTTTCAGGCAGTATCTGACTTTAAATATGACTGGGACTTACAGAAATCATAAGTAATAAGATGACTTAAATTTTACAAGAACAAAAAATAATATTTAAGCTTAGTACAATTGTTGTATTGAAAGGAATATATTTATGCAGGTTTTTGAGCACATCCAAGCCTCTTTTGTATGTGCTGGAGAAAGGAAGGAACAACCTCTCTTGCAAACAATTAATTACATGTCATAACTAAGCAAGGGTCTGTTCTGTTTCCAGCAATGCTGAATTTTTCAAAAACTGGTGGGAGTGGGGCTGTAAAAGTGCACCTCTGAATGCTCTTCCAGCTTGTGTGAAACCAGCTGTATGCTGGGAAGGATTTCCGAATACTTGTGTGATCTGGAGTGCCATGGCACTAAGCTGCAGCAGAGATCCTCTCTGGGAGCTGCTCTTGTCTGAGGATAAATACTGCGGGAAACCAGGGTTTGGACTGAAGTATTACAGGTGTGATTGGCAACTGCTGTCTAAGCTGACAGTTCCTAAGCTCAGGTGCTAGTCAACCTTCAGACATGAAAATGTAGCTAGTTTGGCAGGTATCAAGGCCTTTTGGTTGGCCCATAATCCAATCCCAATCTCCAAAAAGACACTGGGATTTGGAGATAGTGATGTCTGAGCAAAAAGCTTCTCTTAGAATGTCCAGGGAAATGCAACTCTCACTGCCCAGGTTACCTTTCCAAATTGAGCCATTTCTTTTCTCCTTAGATTGAATTGGCTTAATTTAAAAATTGCTTCAGTGTTGAACCACTTCGGGTTTTTTATTTCCTCCACCATTTCAAATAACTCTTGTACTCTAAATCCTTCCTGACTGGGATGCTAAGTGAATTTAGAGAAAAGTAGGAAATACCCCAATGTGTCTGAAACATTACCTCAGCTTTGAGGAGCTGTTTGTAATCTGCCATGGGGAGGGTGGAATGTGTCCTGTGTGCCAGCAGCAGTGGGCTTCTTCCTTGTGTTTTGCAGTGACTTCTGGTAGTCTTCAAATTATGTTCTTAGCAATTCAAGCTACTACATGTACTTGCTGTGAATGAGTAAATAGGGAGCTAGTTCTTGTTGGGGTTTATTAACACACTGATTATAAAATTATCTCTGTGCACATTCTCACTTTTGGGATGAGTTGTTTGTTTTTATGGGCAGCAGAGAGGTTTGATCTCATGCTGCCTGTTGACTCCTGCATTCTACTTTGCTGTGACATCGGGCACTGGAAGTGTCTGTGCATTGTAAGAAGCACAAATGAGCATTGTGGGGATGAGAGCTCCCTATGTAATATCTGAGCACTGGATGTCACCGTTTCCCAGTTCACAGTTTGCACTCATTTTTGTGGACCTGAGGAAAAGACAGCCCTTACCCTGGAGAAGTAATTTACAACATGAGTAACTCTCTCACTTTTCCTCCACTGTAGTGGCAGTGGTGTGCCTGCTGACCTGTGTCAGCCAGCAGCTCATGGGGGTAAAGCCAAAACTCCATCTAAACACATAACAAAAAACACATCCATAGCTTTAATTCATTACAACTCATCGAGATATCGACATACTAATATATCCTAGATGTGTTAATATCTGGAACCAAGAAGATTAAGCAAAGAACATCAGCTTCAAATTCTGAATTAAATCCCTTTCTTGGCTTAAGCCAATTTCTGATTAACCTAATAGAGAGTGCCCAATCTGCTTACCTGCTTTTTTGTGAAAGAAGGGTATTTGCTATGATGGACTTAATTGTGTGAGTGGCTGTCAAATGTTCTGGAGGCTCGTGTGGTGTCAGACACGTTTTGTGTCCCTCTCAGTGTGTGTTTTGTGGCACTGGCATTTGGAGCTCTGCTGTGGATACAAGGCAGTGTTTGATCCTGCCGGGAAAATGAGATGGAAAGCCTGTTATTCCTTTCAGAGAGGGTTCACAGTTTGTCCCCTTTATTTCATCCTAAGGAGTGGTGCCCTCCAGCTATATCGATGCTGATAGAAATGGCTATGAAATTCTAAAGCATGTGTCACAGGAGCTGTGACAATTTATGTGACATGGCACCTGATGGTTTTCTGCCGAGCGGCCAGCCCTGGCTGGCTTGAGTGCCTGTCAGTGGCCAGTGTCTGTGGGGAACAGCAGGTCCAATTCAGCACCCTTGGCCAGGGTTGCCCAGACCCGAGGGGGGCTGGGGCTACATGAGCAGGCGCTGGCAGCTCTGGCCTTCATCCTGTGTGGCCCCTGCCACAGCCAATCAATGGCCAGGCTGTCTGTCTCCTCTGCCTTCCCTCCTTGCAGCCAGAACCTTCTCCAGGCAGTGATCAATGCCTCTAATCTGCTCCAGCCTGTAATAAGTCATGCGAGGCAAAGCTTTTAGGTGGCATTACATGGGATTGTGGAGGCTGCTCCTCAGCTCCAATTCATAGAGCTCTTCATGGACTCGCAGAGAATCCACTGTGTCCCGTCGGTGCATATCAAAAGAGTATGAAATGCTTCTGCAGGTCTAAACTCCACATGCTGCTGCACTGTGCAGACACAATGGGATCACATTTCTCTATTTTCTGTTTCGTGTCCATTCCTGAACCTGCTGGTGGGCCCTTGTTAGACACACAGCTTGTACCCGCATTGCTGGGGTAGCAGGGAACAGCTAGGGGGGCTGCACGGCAACAGTGCAGTTGATTTTGTCACTATAACATGAGGCACCACTACCCTCCCCCATGGCTGGGAGCTGCCAAGTTTGCTGAAGGCTGTTGAGAAAGTCCCAGGCTAATTCTGACATATAGTTTTAAAGAGCTGATCTCTCAGCAGTATCTGTGCTCTTCAGTAGCACTAAATAAACCCCAGCAGTAGCAGAGGCTCTTCTCTGCTGGCTGAGAGTTCCAAAAACAAACCTGGAGTTAAGTGACATCAAGAATACAATGTGTTTTCAAATGAAAAAACTGAGTTCCCTGTGTGATACGTGTCAGGGAAAAAAACTCAACAAAACAAAATCAACCTTGGATTTCTAAATTACATGCATAGTAGTATGTATGCGTACTGGTTGCAAACAAGAGTCGTGCACACAGCCACGCCTCTTTAAGCTCTGCCAGAGACTGGGAAGTTCTGATCTTGCTGGAAATTGTGTGGTTTGGGTGGTGTAATCGTGCCCTTCCCTGGAGCCCAGGACCGGGGGCGTGCCTTGCAGGCAGCTTGCAGAGCCACACTATGTGGTACAGGGCTTTGTTTATGAGCAGTAAATATCCCTTTCACGAGAAGGTGTGGAGTACACAGAGGTGCGGTGCTTAATGTTTTCTCTTGGGTTAGACAAAGAGCCTCCAATTTGTGTTTCTTGAGAGGCGCTTGCTCATTCTTTGGTTCTTTGACAGAAGCAAAATTGGTGTATTCGGGTTACTAACAAGTACTTCACATCTTGTGGTGGTTCTTGCCGATTTGCAAAGGGTTCACATTCTGTGTCTTTTCAAAGTAATTTTTGCTGTTGCCCCCCCCCCCCCCATTAACTTTGACGGGATGTGCTTATCTAAAGCTCCATTGTGTCTTTCAGAAACTATACTGTGAATTCCCGCTTGCACTCGGGGGCTTCCCGAGGTTTTTCTGGATTTTGTCACAAACAGGTCGATGAAAAGCAAAGCGAGTCGCTTTCTGTGGCTGGGCTGTGAGTGAGTGGCGCCGGCAGGAGCGGGGCTGGCGATGCCACCGGCGGTGCCGCTCACGGTGCCACTCGCGGAGCGGGCGGCAGGGGTGCAGGCCAAGCCCTCGCACGGCTCCCGCGGGCTCTGGGGTCGCTCCCCCGAACGCGGGGCTTTGTGCGGCCTGGCCGGCTCATTAGCATGCGGGCCGGGCGAGCGGAGCTCTGCTGGCTTACCAGCTGTTCCTGCTGCTCCCGACAATGTCCGGCGGGCCGGGCTGGCTGCGCTGCGCGGCCGCCGCTGCGCTCCATCAGCCTTTCCGCTGGGGATGCCCACGTGGCACCGCAGCGCCGGCCGGCCTCGCATGGCATATGGTGTCTGGACTCATACAAGATGCAAAACTATTCTGCCGCTAATGCACAATGACTCATAGCATTGCTAATTTTTCCAACAAAAGCCCACTTCCACACCCACACTTTTAACCCCTCAGGCTAAAAAGCCTCTTCTTTAGTTTCAAAGCCATGGAAATGTAAGGAGGTGGCTTCTGGATCAATATATGAAACCCTATATTTATTTAAAGCATATGCACGCTCTAAAGCGTATTTTAAATTTCAGCGGAAGCAGGTTTGCAAATTGCCACTATAACATGCGGCAGGTTTTTTGTTCCAAAGTGGATTCGCTGTCAAATGCTGGGATTTTTAAATTTTTTGGTAGTTAACGTATTAAAAAATAATCTGAAGTCGCCACCATAGATAATAAAAGGTTATTTTCATTTAAGACAAGGGAATCCAAGCATTGTAGCCAGTGGATCTACAAGGATTATGTATTCCAGCACAAGTTCCCAAGCTGCTTGGTGTAAGTAGTTTGTAGTATTTGGGGATCTTTGCTATTTACTGGCTCTTCAGGGACAATAATAATGCACTTTCCAACTAGAGGGAGCTGCTGGTATCCCTGATGCTGATTCTTAACTTTCCAGTCTAATTCCTTTGTGCTGAACGTATGGTGATCGTTCCAATGTTTTAATAAAATCAAGTTAAATTACCCTGAGTCATTTAGATTAAAAGTATGCGTCTCAGTTCTTGCAGTGTAATCATCAAATTAAACTGTGAAATTCGGGGAAAACTGAAGCAGATCCTCATTGCTTTTTGTGGAATTATATAGGTCATGAAAAGGCTCGTGCAGAGTGTAACGAGACAAAAAGCGTGCGGGATGTAGGAGTGCGGGGCAGCAGCGGCGGCGCTGCAGGATGTGCCTGCTCCCGCTCCCTCTGGTGTAACAAAGGAACAAAGAGACCTGTGGCCAGGAGCCGAGGTGGCAGAGCTTGGTGCTCAGGCTCCCTAGGAGTCACTTGTTACAGGGTCCCCTGTGGGCAGCACTGCAGCTGGTGAAGGCTCCTGCCAGCAGGGATTTAGGAAGAATCTTTCCTAGGGAATGGTTTGAGGGCTCCTGGGGGGCTGATGACTCCACGGTGGCCTGTGGTGGGTCCGGTGGGATGCACTGTGTCCCTGCCAGGGCCAAAGCCTAGGTGCTAGCCTTGGAAAGGCAGTTTCCATCCAGCAGGGCTGTTCCCTTGTCCCAGAAACAGTGGTGGGAAGCCACAAAGGCTGCAGGAGAGCAGATCCACATGTGGGCATTTCCATGGATACTTCCCCAGTGCTCCAGGAACTGGTGGTAACATAAACATGCAATTGCCAGTACAGGTTTTCGTCATTTTTCAAACTTCTCTTTTTCTCTTTTGAAGAGACCCTGACTTCAGTGTGTGGTTTTCATGAGCCATGCATGCTAAAATTGCTTAATGAAAAGTTAAGGAATAACTTTCTAAACAGGAAAAACGTTTTTAGGCTTAGATTTGTATTTTCTTTATGACTTTGTTTCTCTGTTATTGAAAATGAGTGGCTGAGTTGAGTGCTGGCCATGCTTTGAGGAGGCAAGACAGATCTGACTCCCCTCCAGCTTGACTGGCTCTGTGCAGCTGATACCAAAAGGACAGAGGCACAGAAATATTTGTGCCTGCTATATAAAAGGTACTTTGATGGGCAGCACCATAATCCTACATTGTCCTTTAGAGAGGGAAGGCTTCCCCTCCACCTGCACTTGAAAAGCTTTGAAAGCCATCCTGTTACTGGAGACATGAACATGGTGACATCAAGTGAGAGGAACAGGAGAAAGCTACTTTTTGTAGCAGGTTTTCTGGCTGGCATATTCAATTTATGGGTTTTTTTTCCTCAGTATCGTAATTCTGTGTGTATTTCCCAGTGCTTTTAACTGTCAGGTTCTACTGTAGAAATGGGAGCAGATGGCTTTTGATGATTTCTTAAATCTAATGTTTAGTAACAATCTAGTGCATGTACAGTATTTCCTATTAAACAAAGTCTGAGGTAATTTTCTGGGTTTTAGTACTTCCCTGAATTGGCCTGGGCCAGTTTTTTGGAGAACTGTATCTGTAACTTGTGCTGAACAGCTGGATTTGTGGCACCTCTTTAGGGTCATCCACCTGACTGGTTTTCACCCGTGAGACAGTGTGGATTATCTGACACCTTGCTGGCATACGGTTTGTGGCTTCCTGAAGTAAAACAGGCCTTCCCCTGAGCACCTTCCAGCTGAAAATTCCTGAAGGGTTGTTCAGGGAGCAATTATTTCTCTGAAATCTTAGTGTCACCTCTGTAACAAACTTGGGGTTAGCTCAGCGTCTCAGTACTGCAAAGCCTCAACACCAAAAATGTGCTGTAACAGTGAATCCATTACAGCTTAGGGAGAGAGCTCAAGCTCCCATGCCCTTTGCTTTTCTGTGTTTCTGAAAACTCTTTCCTGAACTTGTGCCATCCCTATGACCCTGACTGGCTTCTTGGTATTGAAAGGGGGCTTGTGAGGACTGTGCTTACCAGATTGGCACCCTTCAGTCAGCGTGGCAGTGCAGGCAGGATCACAGAGGCCCAGAGCATTTTGGAGAACAAGCCCTGAGGCTGATGCTCTGACAGTCCCCAGATCATAAGTGAACAGGGCTTTGCACTTTGAATTTCTGTGTCCAGCCCACCACCTTCCTCACCCTACTGCTAGCCTCTCTCAAAGCAGGGAAATGTGAGGCTCTGAAAACACCTTTTCCCACAGGCAGCTCTGGTGGTAAGAAATGGAAGATTTTTCTGTCCTTAACTGTTAAATACAAGTCTGTATTATCTGAAGGTTTCAAGTTGTAGGAGTGGCAGTTACACCTACATGTGCCAGGCTGAATAATTGAGGGAGAGCACAACCCTCATCGTTAATTCCCCGAGCCTGGCAGGAGAGAGGGATTGTTCCAGTCCAGGAGAACTGTTTGAATTCAGAAACCTTTCCTTTCTAGGCTTTTGCAGAACCTGTTGGGTTTTGTCCTCCCATGTTTCATGACTTGTTGCCATGATATTCAGCTCATCTTACAGGTTTCTCTAATTGTGATTGATGTGTAATCATTCATTTTATTGAACCTCATTAAGGTCTGTGAACCTCTGTCCCAACTTGCAGTAATTAGAGCCCAGATAGCCATTCCATCTGTTCCCAAGCACTGGTTAATTAATGAACTTTTAATGTGTTCTTTGCCTCGTAAAAGCCCCCAGTATTCTCAAGTTGCTGAATAGGATTTGCATGCCAGCATTTCCGTTT
Source organism: Vidua chalybeata (assembly GCF_026979565.1). Classification (NCBI taxonomy): domain Eukaryota; kingdom Metazoa; phylum Chordata; class Aves; order Passeriformes; family Viduidae; genus Vidua; species Vidua chalybeata. Next base: position 39,364,664 of record NC_071532.1, read on the forward strand.
CTTTCAAATGCCACAGCAATGTGCAATTTGGAATCCTAAAAGTCAACACACAAAGTCCAGGATCTCGGAAAGCATAGTGGAGAGATTTTACTTTCCGTTCCCACTTTGTCCATCAATTACAGTATCTGTGAAACTGGAGTTTGCAAACAAATGCCTCACAGGGCCTCCAGTGTTCTTTACTGCCCAAACCAACGGGTTTGAATCTTCCGTTGTATTGATAAAGAAAATACACAGACATCAGTAAACCAAATGTTTCATTTTTCATGTTAGTACTTACTGGAAGAACATTAGAAACATGATACCTACAGACACACATTTTCCTGCCCTCATATTTCATCCTTCTGTTACATTTTGAGCATCAGGCCCGAGACAGCTTTGCTAGTTTTATGTAGCATTTACTACAAGGAGATTTTTAGGATGGAGCAGAATCCACCACTGCTGCTGGAGTTGTCAGAGAGGCTGCTGTGGTCCAGGACTGGGAGAAATCAGTAGCACCCAAGCTTCTGAGAGTTTCACTGCTTCATATCTGTGCATTCTGGCTGTGCAGTAACATGCTGAGTCAGTGATCTATGTGCAGAGAATAAATCATTGCATTTAAAAAAAAAATCATTCAATTTCTGTTTGCTGAGCAGACAGGAGAGGCAATATTTCCAGTGGCAGGAGCTTAAAGAAAATGTTGGGGCTTTTATGCATTGTTGCATTCATGATCTGCTGCTGGTTTTTACACACAGGACAGTGGTGTAGGGCTGTAGCTGTGCTCTGTCTCATTTGGATTGATCTGTGTTTACCTTCAATATTCAGGACAAGAATTAAGTCATACTACTCAACTCCCTCAAAATCCCTTTCAGCGTCCAAAGGCCAACCATCTGTCCAGTCCAGCCATTCTTTCCTCCCCCAGCTTGTGTTTCAGCCTGTGCTTTGAGCAAGACTCAAAGGTATCCTGAAGAAGCAAAATATGAAGGAAAATAAAGATCTTGGGCCTGGGGCCATGTTTATCAATGCAAACCCTGTAAATTGCAGATCATTTTTGTGAAACAAGTGCAGAGAGCCCCTGGTTCTGTGGTACTTCAGCGTGCTGGTCTGTGGCACAGTGGGTGTCCAAGGCACAAGCAGGCTTCTCTGTGGAGAGATTTCCAGAACAGCTACTTTTAATTCATTTTCCAATATTTCTGTGTGGCAGCTCGTCATCTCACCATTGATCCCACATTTCAAACAGTCCACTTGGCGAATCTATGTGTGCTCCCCTGCTCCTTTTTAGGACTGGAGCGTTTTAAGTTACTGGCAGATCTTCAAGAAAAATGGATTTCTTTCTCAGGCATTTTGGGAAGTGTGGATGTTTTGTCTGGGAATGTGCTGGCCTGTGTGCAGTGTCAGGTGTGTGGGGCTCAGTCATGGTGCCGCCTCTTCTCCATTGCTGATGTTCTGCAAGTCCAAGGCTGGGATCTTGTTGAAGTTCTTCCAACATGTTGTTCCTCTGGCTGAGATTTAGTTAGGAACAAATCCATTCAGCATGTGCATTTACTAAGGCATGTTTGTAAATCATATCACTCCATTACAGCTGATATTTAGGGGGTGCAGTTCTGTTTACGTGAAGAAAACTGAGATGTTCTTCCTGGGCAGTCCCTCTCCTGCTCTCCACAAGCATTTGCACTCTATTTAACACATTTTCAGATGAAAAAATGTGCAGACAATCTTGGTGAGGTTTGATCAGCAAACAGGGCATCCTGGTGAAGGAATGAGAGGAGGGACCACTTGCCCCTCTCTGGTGGGATCGTGCTGTTGCCTGTGCTCTGGTTTTCTGAATGTACAGAGATGTCCCCAGTGTTTACTTCTTGGGGCTGATGGATGTGAGTCCTACTGCAAGGACACCTACAGGCACAAGTCTCTGCTTTAATGTAACAGAATGAGTTTAGATGCTGCATATGTATTTTAGCAATATTTTCTTTTAAATCTGTAAGCAGGGATTGCATTCCACCTTTAGTTAGCTAAGTGGAAGTGCTAATTAAGGGAATTACACTTCAGGCTGTTCTCTGTCAGGTAACTGATTTTATACAATAGGCATTTACATTAAGATTTTAATATTGCCTGTATTTTGTTTAATATAACTTATTTTTGTTTTTAGATTAAAATATTTTAGCAGCCTTTCTGTAGGTTGCCTGTAAAATGTTTGATGTTATTTGGGATTATTAAGAGAGATAAGAGGGATGTTGTTCTATCAGCTGTTAAATATTATTGCATGTTAATCCATATTTTAAAAGTTCAAAGTCTATGCTAGCTCATGTTTATCTGTTCTTGTTGCTGTTGGAACAGAAGTGCTCATATGGAGCATTCCCATTTGTGTGAAAAATAGAATTCAGCTCAGGCTATGCATAGATTGTCAGAAAGATTAAAGTGTGCATCGTGCAATTTTTCCTCTTTCAGAAAGGGGCCTTTGATGTGCTAATGTTCACTTTCTCTCTTTTCATGGCGAAGTGCTGGGCATTGTTTCCGGCTGCAGAGCAGTGTCTGCTTCAGAGAGTCAGATTCTAACACCCCAGAGCTGAACCTTGCACAAGGTAGTAGCATCTGCAGTGATACTGCTGGCATTGTCCAGGGGATCAGATAGCAGTTTGCCTGCACAGATAAACACCAGGGCAGGCAGTGAGGAGAGGTGTTGCCAAAAAAAAGCCATATATTTAATATCCAATATCCCATTTCTGTGTGCCAGTGTTCCTGCTGTTACACCGAGTCACATGCTGCAAGTCCAAACTGGAAAGCCTGGCAGTGCAAGAGGCGCTCACTGTGGCGCTTGCCAGACACCCAAAGACAAGGTTGTCATGTATTTCCAAAGTTATTTGGCAAGTGAAATTATTTGGATGGACTCATCTTGGGTTGCAGTGGGCATTTTCCAGCTAATGGATAAAATTCTGCAGGCTGCTCACAGGACCAGCTTAAGCTGATGTAGCAGGGGCCTGATGTGGGTGGTGGTGACAGTCATAGTGACAAAGATGTGTGGAGAGTGAGCAGCTATGAACAGCCTTTCTTATGCCAAAAGACATCAATTCTTCTTTTGTAATAGACTGGGAAGAAATTATTTCCTAAGTTCCTCAGAATGTAAGTATGAGAAGAGACAGTGTGTAACTGGGCAGGAGTGAGTGGAGCGCTGGTTGTGTCCCGCAAAAGCTGAAGACCGATTAGTTGGTATTTGAATGATAAAAGCCTTTCTTTTCAAAGTGGGTGAAATTTGAGACAGTAAGTTAAACAAAACCTGGAAAAGAAACTTGAATACAGGAAAACCTGACAGCAGCACGCAGTGTTCCTGTGTAGGAAGAAGCTGTGTAGCTTCTTCCATGGGTTGCCATCCCTGCATATTCCCCCTTCTCTTCCACCAACTTTGATGCTTCATTAAAAATTCATCCTGTGCTCCGTGCTGTCTCTTTGGGATACTCACAATCTCCTTTTATACCCGACATGACTCAGCAGTTAAGGATTTCAAAGAACTTCAGAAATTTAGCTTAAAGGGCACTGGCTGGAAGCAGCAGTGAGAACACTGAGGAAGTGATGGGCTTCAGCGGAAGCTTCCCAGGTTTGTTCTCAGGCTGGGTCTGTGGGGAGGCTGTGCCACCTAGGCACCAGGACCGAGCTGCTGGGTGCACACACTCCCTTAGGGTCCTTTCTGTAATGTGCAGAGCTGCTGCTTCTGCTTAGAGGCACGTGCCGGGGAAGGGTCGGCCTGTGTAGTGATTTGTGGTCCCCTCACAAAGGAGCGTCTCTGTGCTGGCTGCAGAATGAGACATGTCAGAAGGGCCTGGCAGGAAGCAGATGGAAGGGGCTGTGTGGAGCAGAGTGGCTGTCGCTGGGGGCTCTGGGGCAGGTTTTTGGTAGCCTTGGAAAAATGACTGGAGCAGCTCACTTGTCACCAGTTGCCATCCACCTCTCCTGCCTGTGCTGGCTTGCAGGGACCCGTGATCTTCCTGCAGGATTCCCCCCCTCCCATCACAGCTGTCTGTGCAGCACCACTGGCTCACTCTTTTGCCATCTCAAATCAGATTAATTGTCCATTTTAGAAAGTTCTGCCACGCTGTGAGTCAGCTGTAATCTCTTCAGGGTGGAAGTGGGCGTTCCATAGCCCAGGCACCTCGGGGATGCAGGAGTGCATAGCCCCACTGCTTGCACAGCACGATTGCTCACTGATGCTTTTCCCTAGTGTATCTGTGTGACCCCCAACCTTGTGAGCACCTGGAGGTTTCACATGGGCACAGGTCATTGCACCTCCCCCTTGGTGACATGCAGCTTCCTGGGCCCAGCCCCAGCCTGCTCTACTCCTGCACTGCTCTTCAGTGGCTTTTAACCTGAATACACAGAATGCCCCCAGCTGGGAAGGGTTCCATCAGCACCTCAGCTTTTCTTTGAGACTACCTTGTATTTTGTCACTTCCTGTTTCTGCCATATTTATTCCAATAGGCAGGAGTTTCTCTTTTGCATTGTTGGATTCAGCATTTCCATTCCTCTTCCCCTTTGTGTTAATATCTGTATATAATATGTACCTGTATACCATAGTCTGGTTTTTGGTCTCATCCTCACTCGTTTTCAGAGCTGATTTGAACCTGGCCAGTCCTGGGTGCTAAATCAGGCTGTCAGCTCAGGTGTGCAGCCAACCAAGCAGCCCTCCCCACTGCCCTCTCTCCACTTCCACCATTGTTTCTCTTGTGCTTGGATTTAGAACTTGGTTGTTTAATAGTGTATTGCACCGCTCATTCAGGAACTTATCCTGTAATTAATTGTAATGATAAGACTTCATGGCCATCCTGAGTTACTTAAAACTTATGGGGAAGTTTTTTTAGAAACAGTAGAACATTTAGAGGAAGTTAACAGCAGTGAAAGCAATGCGTTGACTTGCCATTTTGTGAAGAAGTCACTTATATTCTCAGTTTTGTTCCCTCTGCACTCACACATCCCACCTTATAAGTTTAAAAAAAGCAGATTTTATAAATATGCACCAGAATTTTAATTTACTCTTCTGGGGAAATGGGGAGCCATCACAGCATGCACACTGGCTGAGCTGTGCTATGGAAGTGGAATCCAGTTTTCCCTACTGGGAGGTCATTTTCAGGGGAAAAAATGTTATTTTAAATGCTGACTTAATCATCTGCTTTTGGAGATGCCATTTGGCTGAGATAGCCAGCAGTGAGTGTGTGCTGCTCTACCTGTTGTGGGCTGTCCATTGAAAGGGTATGTTCATTTAATGGATTTTAAGCAACATTATTCAAAGATCAACAGAAGGCATTCTGTGTTATATGAATAAAAGATTTCCCCATGCTCCTTGTTAACCCTACAATGACAGTCAGTGTCATTGAAGTGCAGCCACCTGCCAGGATGCTCTGGCCTCAGCTACTGCAGGGCCTGCGCTAGAGGCAGCGCTAGGTGTTGCCATGTGGTGCCAGCCGCTGGTCAGCATGGCTGGGGTGGCCAGAGGAACCTGCTGGGGGCCACAGGTACAGCATGGAAAGGGACACTGAGAAATGGAGCCCTCGCTGAACCCCTTGCAGCCTCTGGTGCTCAGTCAGACCTGGGAGCTGTTTGTTATGCCACCCACAGCCCTGTGCCTGGGGCAGCCCACGCTCAGTCCCTGCATTGGAATATCCACAAATGTGTCAGGTGATAATTTTAAACCTCTGTCCTCCTTATATTGGTTTAAATTTAAAACTGGGAAATCCCCACTGGTTTCTTGCTTGGCTTTCTCTAATTTGTTCTTCCTTCCTACCCTCTAACATCGAGCAGTTTCCCAGCTTGTCTCACCACAGCAACAAGTCTGTTTCGTGTTAAGCATCTTGCAAATGGTGTCACTCATAATGGATATGATAATAAGCCCCAGTTACTTGTCCCTGATTGTAATAAATGTAATATATAGACCTATAATAGACCTGAAACTGAGCCATTTAGTGTTAGACCCAGAAATTATGAAAATGTCTGTAATAAACTAGAAGGGGTTTGTGTTTTACTTTGTGTAATTGTATTTTGTTCTGCTTGTAGCTGCCAGATCATCATACTCCTATCAAACTGACAGGGTTTGGTAACATTTAGTAGGTGATAAAATATATTTATAAATTGAAAAGACTTGTTCCTTAATGACTGAGTTTGACAGTCCATCAGTTACATCTAACACACAGAGGTGCCCCTTTCTGAGATGTCATTCCACTGGCTATGATTCAGTTAAAACTAAATTAACTGAGCTTCTTTTATGAACAAATTCACTTGGCATGTGCATTTATATTCCATATAATTCCAGGAATCCCTCTATCTGTGTGCTGCTCAGCAGCAGCTCAGTGACGCTGGTCTCCTGAGCACACAAAGCCACCTTAGTGTCACTGCAGTTGTTCTATGGGGTGAGACTCACACCCCATGAATGGCAGTGCAAATAATTTTGTTCTAGACTGTATGTAAACAATTTTGTGGCATATTCTCATTTAAAAAGAGTCTGACATTATCTCCCCTTCCCCTGTCTCTGGCAATTTAGGTTCAAAGCTGGGAATTGCAGAGGCTGGCACCTTCAGGTTCTGAATGGTTTGGCATATAGCATTATCCCAGGAGATTCTCAACTGTACCTTCACCTGGGTACCGCTGTGATGGAGCTTGACCTGTTCCTTGTTTCCAGGTGGACTGTGGAGCAGATCTCGTGTGGCATGTGAACTCTTTTGGTGACATTTCCAGCTTTAGAATATCCTTGTGTTTGGGGAGAGAAGTGGCAACAAGTATAAGGAATGTTAAATATACATGGCTGTTAAACTGGAGATACTGCAAGTCTGTGTGTTTGTGCAATGACCAAAGCATAACAGCACCAATTCAAAAACCTTTATAACCCTCTGTCTTTTGCTTTTTTGGGCTTTTTTTTTTAATTATAGAATTTTAAGATATAAGTGCATACCAACAGCATTTTTTCATCAACGGATAGAATTCATAAAATAAAACCACAAACCTTGTGGGCAAGTCCACGCCTTTCCTACATGTCTGGGTACAGGATAGGAAGGTGTAGCTGGCCCAGCATCCCCCTGCCAGCAGCTCCTCTTCATTTATGGTGGGAGAATCTCATTGCCCAGCTGTCCTGGCTGCATCACCTTGAGATCTGGAGTTTGGCTGGATCTCTGTGAGCTCCACCTGGAATTTCACAGTGGAGCTAGTGTGGATCCTGGCTGAGTGGCTCACTGTGGTCCCAGCATGGGTTCTTGCTCTCCCCAGTACCCTCAGGAGAGAGGAGCTCAGCATCACTGCTCTGGGGCACTGGGAAGATGGCTTTCAATTAGACCTGGGCAACTCCTGTCCCTTTATCTCTCAGGATTGAGTAGGGAACTGTATGGCTACTTCCAGAGAAAGTATATTTGTGAGGAATCATTCCCCACTGATTTTCACAAGGTGAAAACCTTGTGCCAGGTGTCACGATACAAAACTCTTTCATAAGCAGCCTCTCAGTGGTTCGATCTTGGTGTGCCCTGCAGAATGAGTTACCAGTCAGGCCTTCTGCAGCTCTGAACTGGTAACAGGCCATTATGTCGTCATTGTAATTGAAATATTTTCATCCAAGCCGTGTTAGTACAGTGGTAAGCATGGAATGCAGTGGCCAACTGGACCTTGGATGGACAAAGGAGTGGTTGCACCATGCAAAAGGTAGAGTTCCATGTTTTAGGCACAGTTGTGTGTGGTTTGTCACCTCCGTAGTACATGCGGAACGTGATTAATGAGAACAAAGTTAAGGGAATGAGGCGCAGGCCCAGCTTGTTTTTCAACAGAGCAGGTACAAGCATGACTAGCTGGGTGGAGAGCATTGCAGAGACTGATAGAATTACAGAGCTTTGGGTAGGGATGAGCTCTAGTGCTGTCAGAGTACAGAGTGGTATGGGAGCAGGGGGTGACCCAGTGTCCCTTTGCTCCTGCTGCAGAGCGGTTGATCTGTAATGGTACGTGTGTCTGCTCCTGAGGGCTTCCTGCCTGTGGGAGTGCTTGGAAATTAAAATGAAAGCTTCTTTTCTGCTTTATTCATAATAAATGTGAGGTTCTCCCCTGAAGCACTTGCCATGACTAATGTGCCACATAGTCTTGCTATCCCAGAGCAGTAGGCGAATGCTTCTGCCAGACAGGTGCTCGCAGGACACCTTGGGCTCCACGCTGCCCAACAACATCAGGAGCCAGGTGCTAGTGTGGAACTCCCCACAGACAAGCGTGAGCTGGAGCCTTTAGCCTCAGGGCACCTTCAGTATGGCTTTGCTGTTACACTGCTTGATTTCCACAGAGATACTTTGAAACCGTGTGAAATGTGTTTCTGTTGTTGTTTTGCCTTTTTTTTTTTTTTTTTTTTTTTTTGCTTTCCCCTTTAAAGCAATTACTGGCAACTGTCTGTGTGGGAGCCACCGTTTTGCACCATGCACACTGGGAAATGCTGTGGCAACATGCCCTGTGACTTGGAGCACTCGTGGGTTCTCGGGGACCTGAGGCCCACCTCCATCAGTCAGCTCCGAGGTTCTTTTGTGATCTTTGTGAGAGACCCAGGTCCCCATTTGGGAAGGGAGGTGGCAGAGCTACAGGCACCGTGCCAAGGCGCTGGGAAAACAAACACAAACGAGGAATCCATTTGCAGCCTTCTCTGTACTTGTCGGTCTCAGGGAGAGTCCTGTCTCTTCCACACCAGGGTGTTCTGGGCTCCAGCCATACCCCCCAGCACAGAGAGCTGCCTGTCAGTGTGACTGGTGGCACAGCAGCAGAAAATTATGCTGCAGAGAGGATGTGCTCTTGGTTTTGGCAGCAGAGAATCATCTGCCCATTTTGGATAAGGAGGAGGAACAGCAGCGCTGGCACAGGCCGGCCCTGCTCCGCCAAGGGAGCCCTGGCTCCCATGGCTGCAGTGTGGACAGATGGCCGTGATGGGGGCTGGCTGTGGGAAGAGGGGGCCCACAGACCCCATCAGTCACACAGCCTCTGCTCACGTGCATCTCATGTGTTACATGGACTGATTTAAGGCAGGCATCACTGGAAAGTTTCCATCTCAGATGCTTTGGTTTATAAAAAGCACATAAGTGTGCGGTGGCTGACAGGTACAGTTTAATTGCACCTGTTTAGTGAAGGATATATGTTACTAAAATTCCCCCAAAAGTTCTCGGTGAAATTCATACGGTGATGGCGGTTGCTAGACCGTAAATGATGGCGACCCCAATCAAGCAGATTGAGTTTCACACCAAAACTGCCTAACACCACAATTTAAAAGCACAGTAACTCCATCCTCCTCAGAGCTGGGGAGGACAATTAGGTGCAGAAAGGTCATCAGCCAACACATCTCTGTTAACCTCAGGTTTCTGGTTCTGGCTTTAGTCTGCTTTGGTAAGTCCCAAACATTTATGTTCTTGTTTTTTTCCAAACCGCTGTTGCAGTGTCAGGAGCAAACCCTTTTTGTGAACCATATTTGGGCCCTATGATACAATCAGGAGGAAACTGAAATTGATGTTTCTTGCATTGAACAGTAAATTGAAAGATTTTCTGTAGGTCTCTCTAATTGGATAAAGAAGGAATTGGCATTGTGGACATATAGCCAGCCTTAATGTCTGATGGGCTGGAAAGAGCTGTCTCCCACTATACTTTGAGCTTCTCCGCTGGCTTGATGCCCCGCAAGCCCTTCTCTGGGTGGGCTGCACATTGCAGATGGGAGTTGCAGGAGGTCCATGCCAGCAGGCTGCATTAGGGTCCCTCTGGAGCTGCAGGAACAGGCGTTGCAGCAAGTGCTCTCCATAGACACTGGCGGTGTCCTGGGTGCCAGTCATGGCACTGGTGCCCTGTGGTGTTGGCACGACCTGTGGGCCATGGAGAGCATCCAGGCATTTCTCCCCAGCCTGGCCACAAACACTCCTATCTTTTATTTGCCTGCTGTGTCAGCAGAGCGCACTGTTCTTTCTATGTATCGGTGACAATATATAAATAGTGCAAAATGTTTTTATTTTCAAACAGTAGTGTGTGACAGGATGGGCTGGCCATTACCATGAGCAGGAGTTTTGCTTGAGGTCAGCTTGGAGTTCAGGTTAATAAGCAAAAGGTCTGTATTTTCATGATCTGCTTGAGTCATCATCTTTATATTCCCTTGTTTCTCAGCAGGGCAGTTTGGTATGGTTTAGTGTTGTGTATGTGTGCAGGGAGGGAAACAGTGGGAAGATCCTGGCCCTGGGATGGCTTAGGTCACCTACAGAACCCAGATTATGGGGACTTCGAAGGGTTTTCAAGGTCATTATGTTTAAAACTGTGTGTCTGAAACTGGCTCTGTGTTGTAGAGGTTAAATGTAGAAGTGATGCTGGTGGGTGAGAGCCAAGTGCTGGCTGGTATTTGCCTCTCCAGAGAATTTTCAAAAGCTTCTGCCTTTTGATTTCTTTTGCATTCTCCATCTGGAGGGACGTCCTGTGTGTTTCACTTTGCAAGTCATCTTGCTGCTACAGTAAGATGTCGTTTTTTGCAAATAGCTGATGTTTACATTTTAATAGGTTGGTTTTTTTTTTTCAAACAGCCTTCAATGTGTGGTTGAAATGTTAAAATAATTGGTATGCTGATAAAACACTACTAGAAGCTCATAATATTCAAATAATGAGATTTGATTACTGTATTCAAATAGGATCTAAATTCCTGCACTCCCACAGTTTTATGTGTTAATATATATCAATAATTCACACCTTGTCATGGCTATCAATGTCATTATTTCACGAGAAATAAAAAAACCAAACCTGTTTGTGTCTGTCTAAAAGATTTTGCTCTGGAGTTTTGCCTTGGCAGAAGCACAGTGTAAAATAATGAAGCTGTGGAGGGGTGGGTCAAATTGCCATACATATTAAAAGAGGAGCTTTTGATCAGCTTCTTTGAGGGTCTGGTATAACTCCATTTATCTGCAGATCTCAGAGGATGCCCCTAGCCCCCAGATAATGGGAGACTTAGTTAATCAGGGCAGCCAGCTTTCCACTGGGCTAGGGTTCAAGCTCACAGCCCATCCTCTGCATCCAGGCCTGCCACAGCAGTGGATTTGTGTGTTCCCTGCAGTGCTCCAGCCCTGAGGCTGCTCTAGGAAAGCCAGCCAGGCACTCGGGGCTCCCTCCCAGCTCTGCTCAGAGCTGAGGGGTTACTGATGCATGGTTGCATTTAAAACCCCTTAGTGGCAGTTGATCTAAATTTGGCTTGGTGTTGGGGGCACCTTGGTGACAGGTAGGCTCTGCCCAGAGCTTGCAGGAGAGCTGTGACACAAAGGTCAGGTTAAAGAGTGAGGTTTGTAACTCAGTGATATTTCATGTTGGCTCTTAGGCTGAAGGCACAGCGCGTTTCCAAGGGTTGGCCCTGACAGAAGTATTGCTCCAGAGATTTTTGGGATAGACTCATTCCTACAGGGCAACAAATAGGAAACCTCGTGATGCTTTTTTTTACAGGACTGAGGTGTTTTTTAGAGGTTTTTTTACAGCTTGTTCATGATGCCTCCATATTCAAATTCCTAGCTTTAGTAAAATTTCATCTTTTTTCTTTTTTTAATGAATCCCAACTGTTTTCCCAAATGTGCGTGTATACTGAGTCAGAGATAGCAGGGAATTTAATTTCACTTTGCTGCAGTCACTTAACTCTCTTTTGATTAAGCTGTGAGTACAAACAAGCGTGGGCATCCCGCTCGCTGCCCATATTGTAGGAGCTGCTGTGCTCCTGCTGCTCCAGAGAGCCCAGGAGGGCACAGGGAGCGCCAAGCCAAGGTGGCTGGTAGGTGGATCTGGGGTGTGCAGCACTAGGCCTGCACTAGGGGTATCTCCACCCACTGCTTTTGGCTTTTCAGCATGTAGGAGAGGTGCTGAGCTGGGGTCTTCCTTGCATGCCTCCAAAGTGCTAGTGGATCTGCAGGGCTCTCCAGATCCTGGAGAGTTCTTCTTCAGCTGCCTCTCCTGTAGCTGCTTAGCTGTTTGTCCAGGCGATTTTTCCCAATCTTTTGTGTGGTGAGCAGCATCCTCCAGCTCATCAATAGGATTTTACCAGATGCAGAGAAAACCTGGGTAGTGTTTCTGTACAGCAGTTAGCTGAAGCCAGCAGCCCCGCGCGGTGCTAGGGTGTGCTGCTGTGTGAGATGTGCAGAGCTGTTCGTTCGGGACCCAGCAGGGCATTATCAGGCAGAGCCTTTTCTCATCCCCCCAGCCTGGTTGGAAGCCCATCAGCAGCCCCGTCTGGGGCTGAGCGATGAATCCAGTGCTGCTGGCTGGCCCGCAGGCTCAGGTGTCGCTAGCCCCCAGTGTTGCTGAGCCCTTTCAGCAATTTGTCACGCCCGGGTCTGCTCCCGTTGCCGGCAGCACGTGCCAGCTCCATGTCAGAGGGGCTGCTGCCAGACGGGCCCGTCACCCTCACCCTCGGCCCGGCACTCGCCCAGCAGCATGCTTCACATGGCCCTGGCAACAGCCCAGCGCCCAGGAATTGGCATCTCCATAATGAGGAGTGAATGGCATCCATCAGTCCCTTTAGAATTGGGCCCAGGCGTGTGCCTCCTCTCCGAGGAAGTTTGGCAGCCTATTCATTAACAAGAGTCATCAGGAGTTCAGCCCATAAAGGGGAGGCAGCCCCCGCATCCTGCGGGCTGGTGCTGTCAGGAATGCGTTCTCCCAGGCTTCAGGCAAGGCAGGAAAACTGAGCAAATAACGCTATCAGCAGGTGCAAACGCTGAAATGCTGGCTATTGATTTTCTTTCTTTAGGCTTCCACGGGAAATTTATAAGAAGATTTATCACATATCAATCGTTCTCTGCGAGCGTTAAATGCAAAATTCTTCTTTTCTTTCTCTTCCTTTTGTTGTCACCACGCCTGCAGGAACTCACAGTGCAATGAGAAATGCTTTGCTTACTCCCTTTGAGGTTGACACCAGACCACTGTCTCCTGGCTTTAAGCACTGCTTTTCTCTGATTTTTTTTTTTCATAGTATTTCAGAGTGGTTTTGTTAATGTACTGCAAGTCAGAAACGGCACTTCAATATTAATTAGTAATGCTTTTCAATTCTAAATACCCTCACCTGCATTCTGTTGTCACTGTTGCTATTCTCTTGCTCCTAATTTCTAAATTCAGCTTGGCCTTTGCTCCTACTGAACAGCCTTGCGGAGCTCAAGTGCATTTCCCCATAACAGAAACACAATGAGGCACTGAAAACTTTTGTTTTCACTGAGGAAACTGAGAATGAGATGTCATCCTGGCTCCTTCGAGCCTTAATTCATAAAGTCATACATGAGGCTCTCCAGCCCATTGTAAGTTTGTCCCAGGCGTTATCCTGTTATTGGAAGTGTATGATTCACCTTTTGAGCAGACAGAAGCTGCACACAAAAGGGGAAGATTTGCTTTCTCCGCTGTGAAAGGCTGCCACAAGCAGGGGTCCTATTAAGACAGCTGGAAAGTTGCTTCAGCTTGTTACGCTTGTAAGTTTTATTGGTGACTGGTTTTTGATTACACATATGAATGCTGTGTGTTCCAGGTTGCTGAGTTTTAATTAAAAGGCAATAGTCTCGATGTTAGCTCGCTTTGTTGTCTGCATTATTCAGGCCATAATGCATGCAAGTTGTGGGCTAGGTTTGTCCACTGTGCATCATTTATTTGGGATACATAAGGTTGCACCTTCTAGCACCTGCCTTAAATACAACCGTCATGCTTTTGGAATTGGTTTATTGTGCTTAATTTCTTCTAAGAAGTCCAGTGATCAAATGAATGTGGGGGTGGAGGGGGGTGTATCCCTCTGTCCTGTAGCTTTTTTCCTCCAATCTAGTTACTTTTCTGGTCATTGAAACAGGAATATTGTATGCCAGGAGCTTCCCATAGTGCCACAGCCTGTCTCTGATGGTGGGTTTTGATCTGGGGCCTTGCTCCTGTACTCAACAGCTCCCAGGTCACAGTTTCTGAGTCAGGAAGCTCAAGAGATGTTATCGTGAATTTCCAGCTGTGAATGTATCCCCTCCTTGTTGCTCCCATTCAAAACCATTGGGCAGTTCTGGTCCAGTTCCCTGCCCATTCCAGCCTGGTCAGTGTGGATGTGGGGCTGGGGGATGGTGCTCAGGGATGCCATGGGACAGCCTTGAGTTCTGCACACACCTTTCCTTAACGGGGCATCGCAGCTACGAGGAGAGAGCTCTCTATCTCGAAGCCATCATCCAGAACCATAAAGAAGTGATGACGTTTGAAGATTTTGCGGCTCAGGTCTTCTCTCCCTCTCCCAGCTACTCCCTTGGTGGAACTGGTGAGTTCTGCACATTATTCTTTGTAGCCCAAAGAAGCACTTGAGCAGCAGATGTACACCTGTTTTTTATAGATAAATGCTTGCAAATTTAAGACAACTATTCTTCCCCTGAATCAACTAATGAATATCAAAAGGAATTATGACATTAATTTTAATTTGTTTTGCATCAGAGCTATTCACACTGCTCCTTTCTTCAGCTATCCTGTTAACCTCCAACTCCAGCAAGGTTAATGAACTTTCTCGCAGTGATAGGCTCAGGCTCATTCAAGACTCCGGGTTCTTGCTGAGCTGGGAATATGTTGTTCAAAAGTGAAGCCTGAATTGGGGCTCACTTATCAGAAATAATTCCTTGCAGGGGAAGCTGCTGTTAATGATAATGGGGATTATGCTGCTGAGCTACCAGGGTCAGGGATTAATGCACAAGAAACGCAGGAATGGGGTGCTGTTATGGAATCGCAGCAGCGTACAAGATGCACAGGATGCAGGTGTGTCCCTTCAATGCAGGCAAGTGCACTGCAGGCTGCCCTGCAGCACCTGGCCTGGAGCCTCTGCAGGGTTTGTGATGGGGGGGTGGGGGGGGTGTGTGGTGTCTGTGTGTGTGTGTGTGTGCATGCACATCAGTGCTCATCAGTCATCCGCCTGCTGAGAGGTGACAGCATTGTGCCGAACTCTGGGAATTTATTCCTCATGTGCCTTGTAGAGGGTTAGGTAAATGTGCAGTCACAATCGCTGTCTGTCTGGTTTAAGTTTAAGTGAACCTCTCCTGAAAGGGAGCTTTGGCTATGAAATGCACATTTCTAGTGCCTTCAAAAGGTGTTTTTTTCCAGCATCCAGAAAGTATCTGGTCACCATGTGCTGGACTCTCTAACAAAAATTCCTTAATCCGTCGTTGACACTCCTAGGGTGACACTGGCACTTTCTCATCATTCCCTGCTTCTCTTTTGGACTGTTGAATAGATTATTTCCAACCTGTATAAATGTTGCAGGACATCTGCTCTATTTCTCTTTAACCTGACTTGTTAGCAGATATCTTCCATCTAAACTGAAACACTGAAGGAAGAAATTAAATTTGCTCACATAAATCACTTAGGAATAAAACCAGCCATGCAGCATTGTGTGGCGTTGCTGGCTCCAATCCTGTTGTGCTTGGAGCTTTGTGAGGAGATAAGAAGCCTGTGCTGGCCTAGCAGTGGTGGCCAGGAGCAGCAGGCAGAAGGCTTTGGAGATAAGCGCTGGCAGGAGGGGGGAGGATGCCGGGGCCATTTACATAATCGCACCTCTTGTCCTGGAGAGGAGTCAGGGAACGTGGGATGGATCTATTGATCTCTGCTGAACTGGAATATTAAACAACGCTAGGAAAGCTTGTAACTTAAAGCTTTGATTAATGTTTCCTACATTAAAAAGTAGAACAGCTGTGCATTAAATTCTTTTATACACTCTGCCAAAAGTCTGAGACAAAAAAATCACCCGTTTCAATAGGAGTGTGGTGTGTGCCCAGGGCTGGTTGTTAGCACTTGAATCATTTATCTGTCGACATATCAGCAAATAGAAATGTAGATATAGTGATCTGTTTAAAACTTTTGCTCTGTGCATAGTTGTGTTTCATTTTGTGTTTCATGCTGTTCTTAGCACATGGTGTTGTGTCACATGTGGTTTGACAGGGCAGACCCCCTCCGCAGCCCCACTTTCTGAAGGGTAAGCTGCATATGCCGAACACATTTAAACTGTTTCCCAGTAGCTGAGGATTTCAGAACACTGTTCAATCAGGAGTACCCGGGTATGATTTAATTATTTTAATTGCTTTTAAGTGCAAAGCCTCCCCCAGTCATATCCCAATTTTCAGACTTCTGAACCTCAGAATTAATTTCCCGCTCATGAACTGGAGGCCAGCCATGACTTCTGGTGTCAGTATCTCCACTTCAGAGAGTCTCTTCACATTACCTGCTGATTCTCCTGCATATTTAGTCAGTGATGAGCAGGGGCAGTGTCAGCTGTGGCCATGGGGATGTGTTTTCCATCAGATGCCTGTCAGCAGGGAGGCTGGATGCAGTCCCGGCAGCTCTGCTGTTCCCCACCCAGGCCTGCTCCAGGCATAGATCCACCTGTCCTGCACCTGCAGGAATCACCTGTCAGCCACTTTGGAATACAGGGGGCATTTTTCTATTCTGAAACAGAAAAAAGGAGTCAGGGAGCAGTTAATAAAAATGAGCACTTTTCCCTGAAGGATGGTCAGGCACTGGCACAGGCTACCCAGGGAGGCACTGGGTTCCCTGTATCTGGAAGTGTTTAGGAGGTGTCAGGACATCATCTTGGGGTGATGATGGTGTTGCTGGGTTGGCCACTGGACTTGTTGATCTCTTCCAGCCTTGATGATTCTGTGGGATGCAAGGAGCAGGAACAGGTGTCAGTACAAGCCAGCTGGTACTGCTGACTCTGCTGAGCATAAACTGCTCAGGTAAATTTAAGATTAATTCTCATCTGACCTGATTCTTATAATGCCCTTCAGGTGTGATCCTGTCAGTGCTGCAATTGTGTGTGTGCAGCAGAGAGGGTCAGGGAGTAAGAGTGCTGCTTATCACAGTGCAGCATTCTCAGGACTTACCACAGCATAGGGAGAAATCAAACAGCTCTCAGTGACATGCTGTGGTATCGCTGACTATGAGATAATTCTTGGAACTGGATGTTTTTGTGTTTTCTGATGCTGTCCCTGGGGATGCATCCCCAGACTCACGTGGGATGTGGTCTTCCTGCCCTGGCTTAGTCTCCCTGTCACCAGTCTTGCAGGTGCTGCATTTTCTGCAGGAAAATTGTCCAGTTGATCTCCTTTGCTGTTTTGAGGAGCAGAACCTGAAACTCCCTGTATGGATTACAGATAGCCCTGATACCTTTCAGCATTGAAAGTGCAGCCTCATAGGCAGAATGGCCATCCCCAAACTCATGCAGGGGATGTGCAGATTAGGAACAAAAGCTGGGAATACGGCCCCTTTGTTGTTAAACTGGTGCATTACATACTATATTTTAATTAGGCAGGGTTTGAGAGGCAGCCCAGGAAATCCTCCATAATACAACACCATTGAATTATTCTCATTCTTTCCCTCTGCAGATTTCTCTCCTTTTAGTGGACAGGCTTTAAGCTGCTGTTCTTGCTCTCTCAGCCAAAACCAGAAATAGTTATTCAACAAAATACTTGAGCGTTCTTTAAAAAAAATTGGTGAAGCTGGAGTGGGCAGAGCAGCACCCCAACTTCAACTGCCTCTGTGACTCCTTGGGGCTTTGGTCTGGTTTTGTGTAAGATCAGCAGCCAGAAGCACAGTGTTAACCTTTGGAAGTGAAAGGGGCCACTGGATATTCCAGGAGAACTCTCCAGTCATAGCTTTCCCACCACAAGGATCCTGTCAGAGGGGCTTGTGCTGGCCATGGCAGGTTCCTGCATTCCAGGGAACCCCCTAGTGGCCGGCACCTCAGGGGTTAATAGGAACGGGGCACACTTGACTGCTGAGAGGACTGATCTAATCACTGTCATATCCAAGTGCATCTGTTCACCATGAGGTCATTCTTGTGCATGCTAATGACTTGGAAAATAAAGCACAATGCTCAGCGTTATCAGGGAGGACATAGTGTAAATCTTAGCTTTTTTAGTTGCTAATGGATAGTATGGAATGGGCAGAGAAAGCATCTCTGATTCTTGTGTTCCAGCTTAATGTTTTTAAAGAATCCTTTTCAGTAGATCATCAGAAGAACTGTGCTGGAAAACTTGGACATGTGGTATCTGTTGATAAATGGATTCTTAAATTAATATCATGGCATTGCCCAAGCGAAACACTTGAGTCAAGGAACTATTGAGGTTTTCAGCATTCCCTGGTTTTAAAGCCTCGGGAGCTGTGCCTGCTGATTTACATAAAACCGAGATTTTGCAGCCTTTTTGTTGCAAAGGTGACACATGCTTTTCTTTTGTCTCTGGACTTTTACATGCATGAAGTTCTAGTAGAAAATACTTGAATGTACAGCAAACAAGATCTTTATTATTCAGTGGTTTATTTTAAACCACTTTTTGTTCAGTGCTGAGCTTTCTCTTTCCCACTTTAAAGCAAAAGAATTATTTGAATTGGACATGCAGATTTAAAATACATTTTTGAGAAAAAAAAAACAAACAAACCCAGAGTAATTCTTGTTTTAAACAGGACTGATGTATTTTTGTAATAGTAACTGAGCCAAAAATTAATTTTGCTTTAGTTTGGTTTTTCTGGGGTTTTTATAGTACTGTGGGGTTTTTTATCATTTTGTCTTTTTCCTTGAAGCTCTGTAGGGTGTTTTGTCAGATTTGTGTCATGTTCTGTGTGTGTATATGTGTGTGTGTGTGTGTAGTATTTTTGCCTATTTTCCTGCGAATATTAAAAACATACACATCTAAAACTGAGTAGCTGTGCCACAGTATCTGAACACGTGCAGTGTGTGCCAGGGGTTGGGTTTAATCCATGTGTCAGTGTTGCCTGAAACGGAACAATTTGTTTCTAATATATGGGATTTAGGAAATTCTTGACTGTCCTGGTTACTAGCAGAACAGGGAATTGGTGCTAGCATGGAGTGCGTGTGAGGTCTGCTGGGTGTGGTGCTCAGCAGGTAAGGTGGGACACTGTGCAGCCGTTGGTGCTGCCACGGTGGTGCAGGTTGTCCAAGCAGTAAACAAAGAGGAAAAGCTGAGGGAAGTGGAGCAGAGGAGCCAGGACAGTTACCACAGGAGGCAGGACTCGGCTTTCTCTTCTTCCTCCTTCCCTATGAGGACTATTCAGGATGAGGCACAGTGACCTGTCTGGCTTCCCATGTTTGTTTAATCCAGGTAGTTCCTCATCCTCAGCAGACCAGAGCCTGCTGCAGTTGGGCTCCCCTTGGGAAGTTCCTGCAATGGTACCAGCAGATATGGGAGCTGCTCCTTGACTGTGTGCTCTTGGTTATCAGTGCTCTGCCCATAATTTTCCTGCCCGTTTGGCATGGCTGCTGCCTTATGGCAGGTCAAGAATGCTGCCTTATGCCCTATGGTGGTCAAGAATGGTCTGGCATTAAGCAGGGCAGGGTCACAGGAACCACAAAGTGTTGGAGGCAGCAGCTCTGTCCCCCCATCCAGCTGCTGTGGCCAAACAGGCTGATTGATGCAGGCCTATGTCCAGGAGCCCAGGCCTGGCTCCGGAGGGTCCAGATCCCTGCAGAGCCCTAAGGAAGTAGCCATCTGCCCAGTGTGCTGGGGCTGTCCTTTGTGCCACCACTGAGGATGGACAGTCCAAACTTGTCCCCTGAGGCTGGGCAGGTTCTGGGACTGCTTGCCTCTCAAGCCTGGTGTTCCCCTCAGGATCTCCAACAGTGAGGGGCTAAGAGCCACATCAGGGTTCTCAGCCTGGCCCCTGCCTTTTCCATGTAATTAACTGGCTCAGAGGGTGCTCCCCCAGCTACACTCTCAGGAGAGGAGGTGGTGAGGCAGGGCTTAGCCTAGCAATCAGTGCTGGGATGGGCAAAAACATGAGCTTGATGGGCCATCTCTTCTGCTGGGTGACAGCTCCAGCTGCTCGAGCTGTCAGCTCACAGGAGGCTCGAGGCAATATGGCCCCTTCGTATTTTCCCTCTGCACTGAGGCGCTGGCAGAGACTTACAGCAGAGGCAGAGCAGAACTGGGGCAGAGCCATCCTGCAGCCTCATGCTGAGGGCTTGGGCTGCCCCACTTGTGACACCCACATAACCTCCAGCACTTGGTGGGGTCCCCCTGCCTGAGTTTGAGCCTTGCAAAACTAGTCAGCAGCTGCTCCAACTTGAGAGTAATTAATCTTCAATGTGCGCATTTCAGGTTTATTTCTGAGGCGCTTGAATCATGGAGGCCCACAGTAATGCCAGGCACTCCCACCTGAGCTGGGAGCTGTGGGTGCCATTTTAAGAACTGTCTGCCCCAGTTATTAACCTGCAGTGTCAGATTCTCTTTACCGTGTCACTTACAGCTTTCCAGGGCACTGGAGGAAGTGTGTGGCTTTGATTACCCAGCTCTGGTTATCCATGGGTTTTTCTACGCAGGCTCAGGATGCTGCTTATAGTATACTTGGAGCCTGTCTTGGAGTTGGAGTTGGAAGCAGGAACACTGTGCAGCTTTATGACAACGAATCTCTCTGGAATTTCATTACCTTTGCATTTACTAGGAAGGA
Source organism: Vidua chalybeata (assembly GCF_026979565.1). Classification (NCBI taxonomy): domain Eukaryota; kingdom Metazoa; phylum Chordata; class Aves; order Passeriformes; family Viduidae; genus Vidua; species Vidua chalybeata. The sequence goes on from NC_071532.1 coordinate 39,385,079, forward strand.
AAACAAAGATTTCCACAGACCTGTCCTGGCTGAAAGGCTAATAGGGGGTTGGAACAGGTCACAGCCCATGTGAAAACTTCATGGTTCTTCTCAAGTACCAATCTTCAGCATCCTTACAGGTCATGGTCTTACCCACCCTTGCTTTCAGGAGTGTTCAGCTGCTTCATGAGCAGTGGCTAAAATGCCATTCCTAGAGCATATGCCCTGGGAATGAACCAGGTTTATTCTGTGGACTGGATTTAAGATGCAATACACTATCTCTCTCTTGTTTCCTGCAAGGTAACCTTGCATTTAAAGTGCTATCATCTATATTTTAATTCTGTTTTTAATCCCTCTTGCAAGAAATGTGTTTTAAAAGCTTAATGCTTTTTAAGCAGCCTTACCTGTGAGAGACCCTCCACTGTATTTGTGTGTCTTGTCTGAGTGCAGATGTGTGACTGCTCATGGACAGGTTTTATGCATTCAAGGACTTCCTCTTCTGGTACCAGGATCGCTATACTGCTCAGTTCCTGGAGTTTTAATCAGGCTGTAGTGTCACAGACATTTAGGTTTCTATGAACCCTCAAACTTTAGCCAGTTTCAAATGGTGTGGCTAGCAATAGTGTTGAACGTGCAGCTGAGGTATGAAGCAGCTGCATGCCATCATCCCACAGCAGCAGGTTTGACAGAAGATGAAGCACAATGAATATTCATTCCAGTTTTTGCCAACATTCCCTCCCTTGGTTGTTTCAGTCCTCAGACCCCAGGAGAAAGTGCCTGCATGCTCCCATTCCCGCCTTTAGTGGGGTGTGCTGTGTCAGGTTGGTGCAAGCGCAGCAGTCACAGGGTGCTGGTCCTGCACTGACATGGTTTTGTTCCCCCACTTTGGTCCTTCACTGACATAGTTTTGTTCTCTCCTTTTAGATTAGAATGTTAATGCTCTCCGTACAGTAAAAGCCACAGGTAAGAGCAATGATTCCCACAGGCCCCTCAGCTGCTGCTGTACTTCATCAGTAGCAGCTCTCCTTCCCCTCCTCCTCCTCCCTTGCTGCCTCTGCTCCATGTTCAGCTCTATCTTTTGTGCTCCATGTTACGCTCACACCTCCTCTGCTCTGCCTCCCATGCTCTGGTTCGCCTTGTACCTCCTATGCTCCGCGTGCAGTTCTGCCTCCTCTGCTCTGCATGTGGTTCTGCCTCTTGTGCGCTGCGTGCGCCTCCTGCACTCTGCATGTGGTTCTGCCTCTAGGGTGCAGTTCTGCCTCCTACAAACAACGCAGTAATGCCTCCTGCAATCCTCATACAGTAATACCTTGTGTGATCTGCGCACATTAATGCCTCCCATATGTGGTAATGGTTCCCACAATATGTGTACAGTAATGGCCCCAGTAATGCCTCCCACAATCCGTGATCTGTGAACACTAAAAACTCTGTATGTGCCAGATAATGGCTCCTGTGATCCACATGCGGTAATACATCCCGCGATATGCGCCTGGTAATTATTTTTTACTTCTAAGTTGCTTCAGCTTGTCCGTTTGGAGAAAACTATTATTTTGACCATCTGCCATTCTGCCTCACTGCAGGAATGTCAAGCACAACACCTCCCTAAAAGCCCTTCCCTCCCTCACGCTTTTCTCCCCAGCCAATAGCACCACAGGTTTTGTTTTAATCCAAAGCTGACAGCTCTCCATTTTTCACAGAAAATGCCTTTACAGGCTAAGTCACACTTTCCACCTTTTTAAAATGTGCTATTTCCCCTCAGTCACTTTTCTCAAAGAACCAATCTGGTAAGTAAGGGCTGTCTTTGAGATGCAAACGCAGGGCTGCAGGCAGGCTGAGGGGGTTCACACTTTGGGCTGTGCTGCTGCTGTTCCACTCCTGCTTTCAGTCACTGAAACACCCAGAGCCAGGGTGAGTCTTTGTCCTCAGAGAGCAGCTGAGGGCTCATCCTGCTTGCCACAGTGACCTATGGCCATGTCCCCACCTGTCCTGCAAGGACAGTGCCTTACTCACCTGTATCCGAGGGTTAGCTCAGCTCCTGGCTGTGGTCTGGGGTATTTTGCACACGTTTGGGATTTACCTGGGCCAGGAAGGTGAAGAGAGGATTGAAGACTTGTGGCCTGGCCAGGCACAGCTGAGAATAGAGTCAGTTGTGGCATTGGAAGTAGGTCTATGCTTCAAAACACAACTGTCTCTCAGGTGGTTCAGAGGGTGTGCCAATGGTGCCAGCCTTCAGAGAGAGTTCAGAACATTCCTGTGCTCTCCCTGCCTGGCTGCAAGGCTGTTTCTCCCTCCTACCTGTAATAGAAAAGTTGTGTTTACACTTCGGGAAACAATTGCAACATGGTTTAAAATATACTGTTTCCTTAGGGAGCTGATGAAACACTGTTCCCCCGGGAAATGCCTTGAGACAGGGCAAGCCCTCACGAGCAGGGCAGGGCATGTCCCTCACAGAAGCTCCACCTGGTTTTGGTCATTAGTGTCTCATTTAATGACCATGTGCTCACCTGTTCCCCCTCAGCCAATCTGGGCAGGCCTGGCCTCCAGGGAATAACCAACAGGTGACTCCACTCAACAACAAAGCATAACCCCCCCCATATCCACAGCCCCCACAAGACCCTTCCCCAGTGGTGACCATAAGTACCAGTAACAAAGGTACCTGTTATGTAGTGCAAGAAATAGTGATTCTGTAGGATTTTCCCAGAGGTTAAGACACCTTCCAGGAGAGTTCTGTGCCAGCCCTCATGCTGGGAATGCTTGTTTCCAGCTCTCTGTGGCAGGTCAAATACACAAGAACAGTTTAATGACACACAGCAAAAACCAGTTTTGAATGCCCCACACAGAACTGTTTTATGTTGGAGCTTCAAGTGAGCAGGATAGGAGCTTCCCACCTCCCTCCCATGGGGCTGTTGGGGCCCTGAGAGCCATCGGGGGCTGCAGGGGCTGTGCAGACCAAAAGGGGGTAATGCTGGGGGGCTCAGTGCTCACCTGGACACTTACGGCCTCTCTGCTCCTCACTTCTGGGAGCTGGCAAAGAGAAGTCCCTGATTTCTCTGGGAAGCGCAGTATGGCAGTTCTTCAGCTGCCTACAGCAAATTCCTCCTCTGGAGGTCAAGTTCACCTGAGTGATCCCCATGAGAGGCTGGGAAGATGGGAGGGGCTGCACTGTGTCACACAGTTCTTCTGAGGACACAGGCTGTTTTGTCCTGACCTGGGTTTTCCTTGCCCACTCTGTTTTCCAGGCTGCCTCATCACAAGTCAGCAAGCGCTGACCTCATTGACACCACTGGCATCGAGCTGGTGGAGCCGCCCTCGCCCACGCTGCCAAGTGCCTCCAGGAGCAGGGTCTCCAGGAAGCTCTGCCACTCTGCTAGCACCCTCAGCAAGATGTCCACCTGATGCCCTGGAGAACAGAGCTGTGGCTAAGGCCCTGTGCCCACGGCACCTGAGCACAGATCAGAATGGGCAGTCTGGGTGAATATGTCTTGAAGGGGCCAGGCTTTTGAAATTTGCTCTGTGAAATGGGCCTTCCCCAGTCTGGTCAGACATGGGTGAGGATCAGATGTCACCTCTGTCACCACCACCACTGCTCTGGCACGAGGTGAGCAAGGGCCCCAAGCCCCTGGGCGCAGGTGCTGCAACCAGAGGTCATTAACCAGCACTGAAATTAGTTATTTAATGTACCCTTAGAGAATTGCTTTAGTCATTCCAGGCAGCACTTACAGTGCATTAGGGAATTTCTTCTAAAGAGAGGTTTTCCTGTGACTGGCCAGGTAGTGAATGTTTGCTGGATGAGGGAGGAGCTCTCCAGTTAGTGCTGTCCCACTGCAGGAGTGCTGTGGCCTTTCTGTGGTGTGTGCAATGGCTGTGCACTGGAACTGCTCCCTAGAGAAACAAAAATAAGCAAATCCTTTTTAGAAGAACAAAAGCCACACTCCTGCCATGACCCCTTCCCAGCACCATGACCCCTTCCCAGCACAGTGTGAAGAACTGGGTAACCTCCTCACCTTGTCCCAGCAGACTGTGACCTGTCTCTAGCCAGAGTGCAACACAGCTGAAGGCTTCTGAGGACTTAGGGTGTCCTCCTCGCACCTGCTGTAGTGAGCAGAGCTTGTATTGGCAGTAGCTGATATGTTTTGGTTTACACATGTTGTAGGTTGATGGGGTGAAATTTTTTATAGTTAAATCCCGAGTATTTTAAAGCAACAGAAATCTGAGATCCAGCAGCCACAGAGCCCTGTCCTGCTGCTGCTTGGTTGCTCCTGGGCGCACACACACACACACCACCCAACAGAATTGGAGTTGCTTTAAGCAAAGAGATTGCATTTTTTGGGAAATGCGCTGTTGGGCCCCCATCTGTTTTTGCACTTACACTTGGTGTTACAGCCATCTGTCTATCTGACCCTCTGAGTGCCAGCACCTGGCCAGAGGCGACCCTGTGCCTGTGGGGCACATTCCACCCATGGCCAGTGATGCTGAAGCAGCCCTGGGGCTCTGCGGTGCGCTCTGTGCCCGAGGAGACAGGAACTCACGTGGTGCAGCTGCAGGAAGGAACCTCTGCCACTGAGGGCTTGGAGAACTGGTTTGATTTTCTGCCTCACAGCTGGGTTTTGCTTTCTGTTGGTTTTCTGTCAGTGAAGGAACCTAGAAAATAAAACATGCATTTTAATTTATTTTATATTCAGGGCCGGACAGGCACAGCTGTCTGGCACTTAAGTTATCCAGTAGCTGGTCTGAAACAATTACCTTCTGAGTAAGGAGCCCTTTCTCCTTAGAGCAATATGTACCTCTAATTCAGGGAAGAATTAAGACATCAATGAAAATCATGTTTTCCCGATGTCCAAAAACTATTAATTTGTATAAACTCTGCTGTGGTTTTGCACCCTGAACTGGATGACAAAGCCACTCTGTCACTCACAAAATTAACAGATCTTTGCTCACAATAAAATTTCTCCCCAGAGCAATAAAAGGCAGTACCTGTGTGATGTGTGTGGCAGCGAGTGGGAGGTGCTGGGGCTGGAACTCCAATGACACTGGTGGTGCTGCTGGGCCCGGCTGCTGTGGGTGCCATGGGTGTGCAGGGCTGGCTCACAGGGGACAGGTACAGTCCCTGCTGGACGTGAGTTCTGTCCCTCTCTGCTGGGGCCGCGGCTGCAGGAACAGCTGCCAGGTACGGAGCAGGCAGTGTCGTTCCCAGACCAGAGTGTTCTTGAGGAGTTCACACCACGCTGTGACTGACACAGGGGCACCCACGGTTGTGCCCTGCGGGCCCCCACATGGCAGCAATGACCTTTGCCACCTCCTGCCAGCCCGACACTGCCCGCGGTACCAAGCACAGAGACAGACTTTTGGGGCCCCCAGAAGCCACTGTCCATAACCTGCTTCCCTGCAATGTCTCATAGCCCAACCATCCACATTAAAAACAAGAGGTTTTTAGTGGTGATTTTGTACTCTACAGCTATCCCCTGCATTCTTTAAGCAAATGCAGGGGGCTGCATTCAGCCATAATGATGTCTGAAAAGACAAAGGAAATCTCCCTTTGCTGAAGGGCCACAGCAAAATCCTCTCCTAAATTGCTTTCAGGTGCTCTAACCAGAAATGGAGAGTTAATCCAGCTAGCTCCAGATAAAGCTACCTTTGCAGCAGTAACTGTGCACACACTAATGAGCTGTTGGGAACCTGGCTTCCACCTACCTTTCCCAAGGAGGATCCCTGACCCATGCCCAGCACCACCACCCTCGAGTGAGTGGAGAGCAGGCTGGGGCTGGCTGCTCTGTGGACCAGGGGTCACTGCTCAGGGGCTGCGCTGGCAGCATTCTGAGCCAGCGGTGGTCCTCGCGAGGGTTGGCACAGCCATGGCAGCAGGCAGGCCCACGGCAGGCTCAGGCTGGAGGGCATGTGGCTCCCGCACAGCTGAGGGCTCAGCACAGCCTGACACTGGCACCCACGGTGGCTGGGGGCACTGGGGCCCCGCCAGGCAGGATACAGCCACAGCCAAGGGGCTGCAGCGGCGCTGGCAGAGCCAGTCCAGCATGGGGCAGGAACATGGGCCCAAGGCACCCCCAGCTCTGCACCTATGGCAGCAGCTGCAAAAATGGCATTAAAAATAATTTACTAAATTAAATAATATATAGACTAGTTTATACTTAACATGGAGTCCCAGAATGGATTGTGTTGGAAAAGAACTTAAAGCTCATCTCATTCCACTCTTACCATGGGCAGGGACACTTCCCACTATCCCAAGTTGCTCCAAGCCCTGTCCAACCTGCCTTGGAACACTTCCAGGGATGGGGTAGCCACAGCTTCTCTGGGCAAACTGTGCCAGGGCCTTCTCATCCTCACAGCTAAGAACTTCCTTCCAATAGTTATACCTTCCTTCAGCTTTAGAAGGATGCCTAACATTTTTTACAAACATTTGTATAGGTATTATCTTATTCCTACACCTATTAATATGCTCTCTTTAGCTATAAAATATATATTAGGGATCTCATCCTATGTTCTATATAATGTATGCTACAGTATTTCAAAATATATATCACATATTTGATGTTATGCATGTCTATATGTTTCTATTAGCTAGAGTATATGTTGTAAGTTTTAAATACACACAGATACAATGTGTATATATTATTACATTAAGGAAAATATATGCAATCTGTGATCTATAATCTAGGTATAATACAAGATATATAATGTGATATGCATTATATATTATACAATGTATTATATAATATATGCACTATATGTTTTATCCTATTAATACCTGTTTTGAATATTAAATATTGACTATAAAGGTAATAATTTTATTCAAAAATTGGTTATAGTTTACAAAAATACAACATATTACCTTTACATTATACATGTATATCTACATATGCACACATCCCTGGGATGTATTTTCGCTATATGTACATATCATGACAAAAACTATAACATTACTTTGCTAACTGTAATGTTAACTGTGTGCAAATACATGCAGTATACTTTTATTTAAAATGTATATAAGAAAATAATATAAATCATATCAGCAATGTATGAATTCTGTATAACATGATATAATGAACATGTAATATTTGGCACATGTATGATGTGCATCATGGACTATTCAGTGCAGTATATAGATACAATAACAGTATTTCAGACCATGATTGACATGTATGCATAGTGGATATGCCAGGTGTGCACACATGAGCACCTACACTCTGTCTTCCACAGCACACAGATCCTGGCTGCAGAGCTGACAAAACCTCCTGCCAGACAAGAGTGTTTCATTACATCAACATTGATAATGTATCAGTAATTATGTATAATGCAGAGATGATATTATGTACTGTAGATAATACACTTAATATGCATTGTCTAAGTGGCAATATATAACAGACATATAGTAGTATCTATTGTATAATACAATATGCTTTGATATAATACATGTAATATATTATTATATGTGTTATTACCTACATATTCTGAAGTTTAATTATATAAATCATCTATATTGAATATACCGCTATAAAAGGAATATATTTTTTACATTTATTTTATCACAGAATCCTAGAATAGTTTGGGTGGAAGGGCACAATATAGCTCATCTCATTTCACCCTTACCATGGGCAGGGACACCTTCCACTATCCCAGGTTGCTCCAAGCCCCATCCAACCTGGCCTTGGACACTTGCAAGGATCCAGGGGCAAATGCAAAATATAATTTATTGTATGTAATAAATTCTGATTTTCTTCTGTGTGTGTGTAACTAAACCAAAACCTCCCAGCTCAGACACCCCCAACTGTATATCATTTTCCTTACATTTGTCATTGAACTGGTGTTGCACTATAGGTAATTTCCCCCTAAAAAACTGTAAAAATGAGCCAATAAAAACACCGTGGTTCCATATCCTGAGAAAGCAGAACCTGTTTTAACCTGCAGCTTCTTTTCTCCCCCGGCCCAGTGCCCATGGCAGCACAAGCAGAGCCTTTGCTCTGGTTAAATTCTCCCTGTCACCTTCCCCATTACCTAGGGAAGGCTGAAAAGCCTCAGCAGAGTGGTACAGCACAAGAGTCAGGCCGGAACAGGTTGGGCTGTGCATGCCCTCACCTTCAGAGCTGCGAGGGGGTTTTATTAGAGCTTAAAAACAGTGGTTCTTTTTTAAGAGGAACAGGTAGTTTAACTGGAACTGGCTGCTTCAAATAATGTCCCAATTACCATGTCAGGAGGATGCACTCCTAGGAGGTTTCCTGTGCTGGTGTGGGGCTCCTGCTGCCACCACTGTGCCCAGCTCTGCCTGGCTTCAGTCCCTGGCTGCCTGTTGAGGAGAAAACAGCATGGTCAGAACAGCACTGGGGGCAGCCCAGGACTTGGGTTCAATGGCACAGATAGGAACCAAGCCTAGCAGTGTCCAGTGTGGAGCTGGTACCACAGGACAGCCCACACTTGGCATGTCCCATATCAATGATTAATGCATCAAATGTTGCCAGAGGCAGACCTTTTCTTATGTGGACTGTAAATTACATTTATTTAAACCATTTATAGCCCTGATGAGGCTTCCTACCTGCATGGAATGATCTGAAGTGTTTAATGCCATTTGCAAGGATGCACTTGCAAACCCAGATCCTTCACCAAGGGGAGCTGCCTGGGTGCTTCAGGGAACTGCTGTCACACCCAGCCTAAAACACTCACCACAATCCAGCACTCCTGACCCAGGGACAATGGAGCAGGAGATGTGTTGGCACCAGCACACCGCAGCACCCTGTAGCACCCTGCAGGCACGGCACACCCCAGAGAAACACCTGTGTCTCCATGACCCATTTCCCAGCTCATCAACAGCAATACCTTTTTTTAAACAGGCTTGTGTTGTGTGAGGAAGAGTGAAATCCAAGGCAAAAAGCCAATGTTTGCCCTGTTTCCAGGCATGCCCTAATCCCATGGATACCTCCCAGCTGCCCACTCCAAAAACAGATCAGCAGGTTCTGGGCAGGGTCCCCCAAAACCTTGAGCTGTGCCCAGTTGTGTTTCCCAGTGAGCGCATCCAGCAAGGCAGCAGACAGATGCCTTACTGCACTGATGGCTACGAGGGACTGTAGTGTTGGTACCAAAACTTGGAAAAACCTTCCCTGGGGACAAGCATCCTCCAGAGAGTCTTCCCCTGTGGGCAGGAGCAGCTTGCCCCAGCTGCCCACCAGCTCTGAGCCCATGGAGCAGGGATGGCGTCCATGCTGTATTTCTCAGGACCCTGCAGGTTTCTCTACCTAATCTCCCAGCTCCTTTCCCTGTGCTCACAGCACTTGGTCCCAGATCACACATTTCACTCCCAGCATGCTCAGAGAGGAGGAAGGCTCCGGCACAGCAAGGAAACCCCTCTGCCTGAATGCATAGAGCATGAGCAATCTCTGCACCAGCTGCCTCCACTGCGTCATATTTGGGACAGGATCAGTGTTTTCCATGGTGCCCAAACCTGTTTCTGCTAGATGCACTGAGAGCCATCAGCAATTGATTTGTTAGCTGACAGCAGGAGGCTTTGTTTGTGCAGCGCTGGCTGGCCGTGCTGCCAGGTGGCTAGAACATAACACCTACCAGGCAACACCTGCATTCCCAGGGTCTACTACTGAGAGCACTCTGGGTTCAGCCACACTGCTCGGTCCCTGAGACAGCCACCAAGCGACACGTGAGCTTGGAACTTCACAGACACAGAGCAGGAGACAGAGCCCAGCAGAGGCCCAGTGCTGGGGGCCTAGGCAGTGGGACAGTGCAAAGCAGGAACTAGTGAGGGGCAAAGACAGATCCATCCCCAAAATACTGTCCAAAGGATATTGGTGTAAGTGGGAGGCTTTGTAACCTGTCACAGTGGTGCAATGCCCTTCACTGCCAGGTGGCATGAGATGCAAAACGGTAATGCTGATGGCTCCCTGCAAAACCCTGCACGTAGTTGGGGCTCACACGCACAAAAAACCTCTCCAGAAACCCCTCAAACCATCGGGGCTTACCCTCACAAGGAACCTCTTCAGAAACCCCTTGGCTCGGCCTCACAAGGACCCAGGGGTGCAGATGAGGGGAGAAAGGCCGCAGACACAAAGGCACAGCCACTCTGCCCAGGTTGTTGCAGCCCAGGGATGTCAAAAGCAAATTACATCCCTTTTACAGGATGCTTGTGAACAGAACTGTTTCCAGTGTACTCTGCTGTCACCTCTCCTTACTCCTCCCCAACACAGGAGTCTCCACTAATTACCCTTTCTGCTCAGCAGGAGATGCAATACGTCAGTGCCGATGGTTACCCAGACAGTTCAAAAAACCTGGGAAATTCTGGTCCTCAGAAATTTCAACTGATTCTTAGTAGGACAGACATGGATTTATCTGACTATTAGGAAATGAACAGCGGTATGAAGCTGTTGTTTTGTGGCCTGCTGGTGCCACAGGCTTTGAGCATGGATTTCAGCAGGGACACTGCTGTTACAGTGTGGATGGAGCCATTAGGCTTCTCTGGAGGATGTGCCAGGCATCATCTGGAAATGGTGTCCAGTGGCCTGAGAGGATGGCTATGTGTGTTGGCAGAGTCCCCACAGGGAGCAGAGAGCCCACTCCACAGACAGCTGCAACACCGTCTGCAACAGCCCAGGATCTGGGGCTTTCCAAGGCCAGGGAAGCCAGGAAAGGCAAAACTGCACCTCTTGCCAGGTAGGCTTTGCTGCCTTGTGTGTCTCTGGCTGTGCTGTTTTCCAGCTAAAACCACAGCTTTGCCTAGGCCTGAAGTCAGCCCTGGTACTACCAAGTCAGTTTCCGAGGAACCAAGACAACAGGAGCATACCCATACACTGGTACTGTTCAGCCTGACTGAACAAAAAAAAACCCAAAACCACCAAAAAAAACCTCAAAAAACCCCAAACAAATCTTTCTCTAGAAAGATGTTCTTTCTCTACAAGCTTTGCTTTATCATAAAATACTGAGCCAGTTCCTGGGAAACTTTTCTCCAGGAAGCTCAACCACCTGCTTTTCCCACAGTGAATCAGGGTGAGGAGTCTTTAGGTGAGAGAAGATAGCACGAACAGGCTGGAAACCTCTTCCAGAGAAACAAAGTCTCAAAGGCATTGCTACCCCAAGATGGAGCAGCCCCTATGCCCACACCAAGCCCTCACATCCCCCTGGCCTTTCATACACCAGTTTGGGAGCAGGGATTTGCTCTTGGGGCTGCCAAGCAGATTTGCATGCCATGAAGTTGGCTCTGTACCTGCTCCTGCTGGCAAAGGGGGAGATCGTATAGGTGCACACAACACCTGTCTGTGAGAGGGGTTTCACAAACCCAGCACGCACCTTCACCACTTACACAGATTTTACAATTCTGACCAAACCCATCAAGATTCGCACATACAAACACAAGCTCTGGAGATAGATCTATCTGCATAGATATATATATATCTATATATACAGTTACTGAAGGCTGCTACAGAAACCCCACTGCAAGGCACAAAGGACCAGGCAGGAGCCGGCTCCGGCCCCGCCAAGAAGCAGAGAAATGCCTGGCCTTCCTTGCACCAGTTCCACAACGCACGGACAAAGCAGGATGCTGCAGCAGCCACCCATCAAACAGCACAGCCCTCGTAGGCAGGGATTTCTAAAAGTTCTCCACTTACAGGTGCTGCCTTCTCCTTGAGCTATCCCTACATCACCTTCCAGGGAAGTTACCTCGCAGCTCTCCCCAGAAGCAGAGCACAGGGCAGGCTGTGCCCAATGGTGGCTAGAGCAGGGGCAAGGCTGGGGCTCCGGCCCATGGCAAGGGGACCCCTTTGCTCAAGGGGCAGCCTCTCCCCAGAGCAGCCATGCTGCACCCTGCTCTTCTTCTCCCTTTAATTCCTTTTTAATTAATCTCACCAAATGGTGCAGAGCAGGCTGGTGCCTATGGAGGCACCCTGCCAGGTGCAGTGTGGAGCCGGGTGCCAGCCTACCCCCCAGCTCCCCCTCCCACCCCGAGCCCCCAGGGCCAGCCCAGCAGGGAGAAGCAGGAGGGGTGGGGGCATGCTTGAATTTGAAAATATTTTATTTGAATAGTAAATAATTATACAGTTGAAACAGTTCTATTGAAGCACTCTATAAATAGCTAACAGTTAAGAAAATAATGTGTGTAGAAAAAGAGATTGCATCTAAAATTAAGAGCTGTTGGTTGCACGGGATAAAATGCTTAAGATCATGTGTCATTCTAGGTATAAAAGTTAAAACCTTTTTAGCAGATCCCTTAAAAAAAGATCTTCTAAAACGCACAGTGAAATGGCAGGTGGGGAGACAAAAAAAAGCACATTAGAATATCTGCAATCAAATAATATCAATCTTCATAATTAATATAAATAAATAACAAATAAATAACATAATTACTCAAACCAACATATACAGACAGACAACTCATGAGCTACCTTAGTAAGGGTAAACTAACGGAAACAAAGTTGGCATGTCACAGTTAAGGCAGTTTCTACAGCATTTTCTGGAGACCATCAACAGCAGAGTCAAGGCATTTGTGGCTACACTAAAGGAAACGCTTGTTTCTCTCAAGCAGTTTGATCTGTTCACATCGATAAAAACAGAGCAAAGGAACAAAATTAAAAAAAAAAATTAAAATAAGAAAAAAGAAAAAAATAAGAGAGACCCCGGGAAGGTAAGTGTAAAGCCAGATTCCAGCAGGTCACAAGCTGTATTAAAGCTAATTGTGTGGCAGCCCCGGGGGAGCAGCGCAGGGCGGTGGGGAAGGCACGGGCGGCTCAGCAGGCAGGGCGCAGCGGCACCTGGAGCAGGATGACCTGCCGGTTCTCCGAGGGGTGGCACTTGTTGATGTGCCGGGTGAGGCCAGGAGAGCTGTAGAAGGTGGCCGGGCAGTACTTGCAGGGGAAGACCTGGGCGGCGTGCAGGAGGCGCAGATGCCGCTCCTGGCTGCTCTTGCTAGGGAAGGTCTCCCCGCAGACGGGGCAGAGGCGGCACTCGGCGGCAGGCAGCTCCTCGGCACTGGGATCCGGGGCTGGTGCAGATGCTGGTGTACCATGCCCCAACAGGTGCTTGCGCAAGTAGGCTTGCCGGCGGAACCGTTTGGCGCAGCGGGGACACTCGAAGAGCCCCTCCTCGGAGCCTGCCTCCGAGGCTCCACCAGGGCTTGGTGTGTCCCGCTCACTGCCACTGCCACCGCTCGCCTCCTTCGGTGTTTCCTCTGCCGGGGCCGGGCCTGGGCACGCAGCCGGTGCCCGGCCCGCCTCGGGGCCGCTCTTGGTGGTGGGTGGACGTGGTTTGTGCCAGCGGCGGTGGGAGGCGAGGTTGGCGGGGCAGGAAAAGACCTTGTCACACTCGGGGCAGCGGTACTCCACCCGGACGATGCGGGAGCAGCGGTGCTGCGCCAGCGCGAAGGGGTCCCCGTATTCCTCCTTGCAGAGCTGGCAGATGAACTCGCCCAGAGGACGGGCGCAGCCGCCCCGTGCCTTGGCCGGCATCTCCACTGGGCCCTCCTTGATGCGCAGCCCCAGCACGGGCGAGGTGGTCACTTCATCCTCAAAGGTCAGCTTGCGGATCGCCTTCGTCTTCTTGCCTGACTGGGCCTTCTGCCGCCCAGGTTCGGAGGCACCCGGTGGGCGCTTGGTAGGCAGTGGGCGGCCCGAGGCAGGCGGCACGGCCGGGGCAGGCGGCGCAGGGACCCCACCGGGGCCGGGGTGGGAGCCGGGCGGCTCGGCGTGGCCAGCAGAGGCCAAGAGCTTGAGGTCAGCTGGGGCGAAGAGGATCGGGTCCATGGTTCCGGGCACGGCCGGCGCGGGGAAGGACTCGGCTGAGACGGGCGAGCCCAGGCTGAAGCCGCGCTCCAGGTACTTGTCCCTGCTGACGGGCCGCGTGGGGCTGTACAGCGCCTGCACGGCGGCATCGGGCGTACCGAATGGCACCGGCGGCGGCGAGTCCCGCGGCAGGGGCGGCGGAGCGGCGGGGCAAGCGGGCGGCTGGGCGGCGCCGGCGGGGAGCGGCGGGCCGGCGTCGGCCTCACGGCAGCAGCGCGCCCGGTAGGACACGGGGGTGGGCCGCCGGCTGCGCTTCACCAGGAAGCCCCGGGGCATCTTCGCGCCGGCTCCGGGCCGGCGGCAGCGGCTACGGCGGAGGCTCCTAGCTGTGCCCGCGGCGCGGCCGCCGCCGCCTTTAAGCGGGCCGGGGCCATTGTTCGGGCCGGCGGCGGCGGGATGGGCCAATCAGCGGCGGCGGCGGCGGCGCGGCCGCACCTGAGCCCGGACCGGCACACGCCCGGCCCCGCCCCCGCCCGCCCGGCACGCGCGGCCATTGTGTGCCGCCCCCCGGGCCGGCAGCGGGGCCGGCAGCGGGTGGTGCTCTCGGGCCGCCCGCTAGCCAAGGCTGCACCTCCGGGAAGCTCGGCACGGAGCGCCGTCTGCTCTCGGCGGGCGGACTGTTTGCGGGGGCGGCCGGCACCGGGGTGCGGGGAGAGGGGAGTTCGGCGCAGGAGGAGGCGAAAGTGGCGCTTGTGGCAGCGGCGGCACAAAGGCGAGCGGGGCTGCCCGCCGGGGGTGCTGCCCAGCGGCAGTAGCAGGTGGCCAATGACGGGTCTGTCCGAGCGGGAGGAATAACGAATGGGTCATCAGGGCCCGACCGAGCCCAGCAACCGTGCGAACGGAACAACTCCGCGCTGCTGCGGGGTCAGGGCAGGCGGAGCCACAGTCCCGGCCCGGTGGTAACCGAACCTGTTACTCTAACACGAACAGGTCAAGCCCAGTTTCCCAGTATAGGCAGGGACGGTGATGGTGGCGCTCGGTTTCAGCCCGAAACGCTGCGCGTCGGGTACGAGGTGCGGCAGGGAACGGGCAGAGGGTCCTTGCTCCCCGCACTCCCGCACGCCGCGGTCGGTGTCTTAGCAAACACGCCCAAAGCCCCCGAGGATGCGGCAGGTGCAGCCGTAGCGGGGAGAGCCCTGGGCTGCGGCCCCGCTCCCGCAGCCCTTTGTCCGCGGCGGCGCGGCGTTGCGCGCGGAGGGTCGCGGGGCCACCCCGCAGGTGGCGGGACCGGGGGGAGAGGAGCTGCCGCCAGGCCGGGGGCGCGTGCGGGCAGCGCTCTCCCCGCTCCCCGCCGGGGCCTTTGTGGGGGGCGCGGGGCACGCGGGCGGCACGCGAGCGAGCGCCCCCCCCCCCCCCCCCACCCCGTGCGCGCCTTTGTGCGGGCCATTAGCATAAAGCTGCGCGACCCTCGGCACAAAGGGCGGCGAGCGGGTGGAGGCCGGCGGCCGCCGCTCCCCCGGACACCCCCGCGGCGGGCCGGGCCAGGCGGCAGGGGGGTTCGAGGGGCCGCCCCGCCCGCCCGGGTGGGACAGGCGTGCGGCGCGGCGCGGCGGGGCGGGCGGGCCGCGGCGCATTAGCATACAGCTGCAGCCCCGCGGGCACGCGCCGCCGCCTCCCCGCCGGGGCTACGAACTGAGACTCCCCTTCACCGATGGGGCTGCGAACCGAGATCTCCCTTCACCGAAGGGGCTTCACATCGAGACTCCCCGTCACTGGCGGGGATGCACACCGGGACCCCCCTGCCCACAGCTGGGGCTGCACAGCAAGATCCCCATCACTGCCAGGCCTGCTCACCGAGACCCCACGCCACGGCGGGGGCTGTGGCCCCAGACCCCGTTGTCCCACCATCTCTCTCTTACCTGCAGCCAACAGCAGTCTGTAGGCATCGGTCGGGGCGTACACAGGCAGGTGGGCACGGTGGTGGCGCAGGTAGTGAAGGACGGGTTCCCAAAGCGATGGTGGGCCGAGTTTCTGCTCAGGGTGCTGCTTGGTGGCAGTGGGCTGCCCGGGCACCTGCAAGACAGAGCTGTCAAACAGACAAACGGGACTTGGGGCACTCTGGAGACACGGAGCATGGCAGCGGGGTCCGAAAACAGCCTGAAAACATATCGGGGCTAGAACACAAGTGGCAGTGGGGTGTGGAGTGGGGCTCACACTGGTAGCACTGAGCACACCTTGGGGCCGGTGGTGCTTGACTGTTTGTTCACCTCTCCCTCACAAATGGCTGGCCACAGGTGCAAGGGTTGTGGGGAACAAACCCGTGTGGAACCCCTGGCTGTCTGACATGGCCTGTCAGAGGGGTTTTGCCAGAGGAATTCCACACTTCCCCCCCACTTCATGCCCTATATTTACTGTGGCTTTTAACTGAGTGTCAGCATGGCCCAGCTGCAGCCAGAGCACCAGGCCATTATTCCTGATGGATGACAAGTGCTACTCCGGTAGGTCTGGCACGGCACATGTGCCCACGGTGTGCGGCAGCATCCAGCAGCTGCTGGAGGTGCAGCCCCCAGCCCTGCCATCTGCATGTTTGCGTCGCCGGAGCTGTGCACGCCAGCACAAACACATGGCTGTGATCCCCGAGGGGTAAACATGCCCCGTGCCAGCAGCCCTGCCAGAGCCCTGCGCTGCCAGGGCAGCCTCGGGTGACAATTTCAACACAGGCTAAATGCATGGCCCCTGTCCCCAGAACATAACTGGCTTTTCTATGCAGTTAGTGCTTCGATTAGCAAATAGTTCTGTAAATATTACCCCTATTGCAGGACACTGATTTCCACTTTCTCTAGAAACTAATCAGAAATATCTGACCTCTGTGCATTTATGCCCACAGCTCTTAAACATCTTTCCCTCATTTTCACACTTCATTAGTAATTTTTCTGCATGCTGAAATGAGCTAGAATATAAGCATCAGGAGGCAAATACAGTAGGTCTCTTACTTCACACAGAAATACAACCAGTCCTGAGGCATTTAAGAGATACTCCAAGAGCACATGGTACCTACTCTGGATCTGGGAATGTGCCCAGAAGGAGCACCCACTGAAAACATGAATTGTGACATTTAGTAAGTATAGTTAAAATCACTATGAAAAAAAAAAAAATCCAAAATGCCAAATTTTCATTCAGACGGAGATACCATCACCTATGTCCATAGGAGTCCTGACTCACACAGAGGTGTTTCCAGGCCATGCAGGGAGACTCCCTGTGTCAGGACTGCTGCCACAAAGACAGGGTAAGGCAAGTTAGTCCTTCATTTGTAGGGCACAAATTCCCCTCTCTCTCAAGTTGTTCACACTTACAGCATGACAAATAAGTTTGAATGATGGCAAGAAAAACACATCAGGGTCCTCATTCTGCACAGAACTTAATTTTGTACTCTTTTATAGAGGTCTTCCAAGAGAACCCAAATTAAACTGCACCAAGGCCCTTTCTGGGTCAGGATAACAGGAGGCAAATAGCTCTGAGCCCTTCGGGGAGGAGGCAGGGCTGAGTGCGTGTGGCTGCAGCTGGGATGCAGCAGCATTGGGCCCTGGAGATGGGTGGACCACGGGCTCTACTTCCTCCTGCCACCCTGCCTCCATTTACACTCAATTCCATTCATTGTCCACACAGTTAAAAACTCTATAAGCACATGTTTAAAACCCAGTGCCACCATCTGCCACCGCATGGGGTTAAACAAAGGTAGAAGCAGTGTGAGCTAGGTGAACTGGTCCCAGGTACTGGGTTGGAAGCACCGAAATCAGACTACAAACTCTTTGGTTTCAGCCAGAAATTCCTCAGGAGGTGGGGAAGGCAGTTCTGGGGGCTACTGGACACCTGCTGTTGTTATTAGTTCTCCCCATGGAGCACAGTGACTGGATTTTGGGTAGGCAGTTCCAGGCTGCTGAGGTTTTATGCCTCTATTATGGTGCTAGGGCCAAAGCTGTAAAACAGCATTGGCAAACATTTTAATTCCACCCTTATTCAGGAAATCCACTTATCACTGAAAAAGCCAGTTGCTTTTGACCCTTTGGACTACCAAAGCCATTCCGTGTGGGTAGGTGTTGAAAAACCTACCCACAGGCTCAGCTGAGAGAGGTGTAGGATGGCCTGTAGCATATTCCTGTTAGGGAACACTCCTAAACCCAAGGGGGATACATAGACAAGCCAGGCTCCAGATTCCACTGGGTATTTGTACTAAATTGCAGCTATAATGCAAAAATGCAGTCACAGACAACAAAGCAAGTTTGAGTTCTACTGGCAGATTTGAGAATATACCCAAACAAGAAAACTGAACACTGTGCTGTACATGGTGAACCCCTCTGTGAGGTACAAAGTCTGCTCTAGCTTTCCCGAAGAGAGAGGTAAAAAGAAACATAAAGCTTCAGGATACAGCTGGGAGAGTAAATCAAAGTGACCAACACCAACAAATTACCTAAATAATAAAATGCACTCGCCAGTCATTTTTCTTACCTGTTCTGACATCAGGGTTTGGTGCAGTTCCTTCTGCAGATCAATATACTGATCGTGATAGATGGCTAAGGACCAAGGTTCCCTGAAGTAGCTGGGTAAAAAAGAAGAAATTTAGTTATCTTGTGAACCTCTCATTAACCACTGATAAAGTATTTACCTGCTTTTTTTCCTTTATAAATTACAGTTCTGGACCCATCATGATCATTTGTGCATAAAATGCCTCCTTGTAACAGCGTGGTCAATCAGTTCTTTTAATGGATGTTCCTGATGTACAGCCAGCTTCACTAATTACATTTAAAGTGGCTTAATTCAGAGCTGTGGCAAGGCCCAGTGAAGAATCCTGATTTTATCAGAATTTAAAAGCCTGAAGACCTGTAAAGAATGGTGTCTCCATTATCTGTCCTCATTTGAGAAAAGCAGATTGCAGGATTAACTGAACTTACTGCATAAACAAATTAAATTTGTGTAGACAATGACACAAATGTTGTTCATCATTAAGATTTCTGGATTAATAAAAGCCAGGAAAACAGGCCACCACAGCGCTGCAGTATGTTCTTTGCACTAGTGTAATGAAGCTAAATTGAACCGATTCTAGGAGGAAGCTCTTGTAACTTTTTCTTTCAGTTACAGCATTCACAGCACCATTCTTCCATGAAAAAGGAGGAAAAGGATGGAGAGGGCACTGCTCCCTGTAGAAACTCATGGCTGTAAATATAACTGGGGGCAGCCAGATTACAAAGCTGTGATTTACTTCTCTCTATAATGAAAGGTAATTTTTACAGCTCGGGTGAGATGCTCGGAGTGTAATTCTTGTTAATGCTCACAGTGGTCAGGATGTGCCCCATGCTCATCTTCATAATGACCGAGCAGCTGTCAGCAGGCTCACCCAGGAAGTTGGAAGAGGGGGGCATTTGTGTAGTTGCCACCAACACTCATGCCTTGGGAATGGCAGCAGGACCCTGGCACTGCCCTCTGGAGCACAGGAACCTTCTCACCTGGTTCAGCTGTGTGGCATTTAAGTAAGCACCTGCATAAGGCAACTTAAACACACTACACAGATTTAATAATCCTGAGATATCTGTCCACAGAGAATTAATATGCAGTTTCCTCTCTGCAGATTTTATTTCCTCCATGTCCAAGGGCAGGATTTCCCCCTCCTGCTCTGAAAGACACCTCAGCTCTCCCTCACGCCCATTAAAATGCTCTCTGCATCTGGCACAGCTTGGCCAGATGTCCATGTGCTTGGCCCCTCTCTGCCCCAGCACCCTCATTCCCCTCTGAGTGCCAGGCTGGCTGGGGCTGCCTCTCGGAATCTGCTTGGTCTGCAGCACAGCAGGGCTCTCTCTCCCACAGACCTTTTCACAGTATAAATATTTATGGACACTATTCCAAGCATTGCATCCTTGCTATAGCAAGTGCTGCCTAGCCCAGGATTTACTGGGACTGATGCTTGCCTGCTCATTTAGATATGCAGGTTAGGATGAGCTCAGCTTTAAGGATCCTTGTTTCAGTAACTGCACACCCCAAAGGTAGAGAAAAACACAATATCCCCTAATATTTAAAACCTCTTCAATTTCAGAAGAAAAACCCCACCCAACACAAACCTTTAATTCACTGTTGATAATAAATAGCAAAGAGAGAAAGGGAGGTGTTATACAAGAATACATTAAGGTAATTAAAGACTCTATTTTTACTGATATGCTGTGGTAAAAGCCATGTTCTGCTGGCCAAATGTTTTGTCTTCAAGCTGGCATCTTAATTTAGACTATAACCCTGAGCAGATGACTTCCTCTCTCAACTGAGGTGCAACTTTCCCAACTGCCTTACCTCAATTAAGGGGCTCACCTGCCTCACTGAGGTGTTGCACTTAATGCTCTTATAAATGTTTCAGGGGCACTACATATTCCCGCTATTGTCACCAGCTCCATCTATAACCACAACTTTACTGTTCCGGTCAATATCCACAGATTTGGAACTCAAAACCTGAAATGTGCCACCCAGTTTGGAATCTTTAATGCAAATAAAATCCCTGGTTTTGGGGAGCAGAGAATGCCTCATCCATATTTTCTAGCTAGACTGCCAGAAGGAGCTCCTAGTAACCAACAGGAACTCCCAGACTTCCTTCACTTCACCTCACCTGAAGACCACCAAGGGCCATTTGGAGATTCAGCTCACACAAACAATTCACTTTCTTTGCCAGCTCTGTGCTTCCATCTATTTATCTTTCCAGTTTGAATCACCTTTCTCAGGGGGTACACAGTGTTTTTGACAGAGCAGCTCTACATATGGCTGCTAAAGGGAAGCTTAATAATGAAAAACCCCATTTGAAACCAACAAGTTGACTTTTTTCTGAGGCTCATTCTGAATTTTATTACCACTTTAGCAGCAGTCCCTCAGGGCAAACCATGGAAGGCTTCAAAGTATAAAGCTCTTCAGTGTACGAGACGGAGCTGGCACACTCCCAAAGAGGCTCAGTGGCTCCTCTGCTATCACAAGAACGGCATCTGCCATACGCGTTTGCACCATTTAGCCTTTCATAACCTGCCAGAGTGATCAGGCTAAATATGTACAAGATGACAATGTCTGCCAGGAACATAAGGGGTGTGCAAACTTGGTCACTTCCTAGTGGGGATTCCTACTGGAAGCCTTTATGGTGAAGACAGCGATTGCAGGAAGGTGTTTGTGACGGATGGGATGAAATGGGCTCCTGCAGAAGACAACGAACAGCATCCTTTGTGTTGCTAAGGAGCTGGTCTCACCTTTCATTGACAAACAACACTTCAAGTCTGTTCTGCCTCATTTGTGAGGTGTAGCCTACATTAGATGAAAGGCAAGGAGGAAGGAAAAATTTAGTGGTATCCTGTACAGAAGGCACAGAATCCTTCCCTTTACAAGAGACATAAATAAAATGGACAGAGCTGTGCACTGCTAGCAAGCAAAAATGGAGTTTACACATGGCTGTCCATCCAAGAGCTGCCTAGAGTTACTCTCCATTTCATTTGCAGGAACACACCACATTTGGAGAAGAAGCCTCTGCCCCTGTGGAAGATGGTTTTATGTCCTGGCGGCAAGGACCCAACACTGACCTGCCAACTGAGTCAGGTTTGGTGGCACGGGGGTATAGCACTGGCAGCAAGGTGTGAAGTCAGAAAATCTTAAAAACTGAATGAAAAACCTTCAGAGTAACACCCTTGTTTTCTGCAAGGAAAAACAAAACAAAAAGGAAGCTATCATGATAAAAAAAGAGATTAATAATTTCAGCTCTGTGGTACATCCCCTACCTACAGGGGAGTTTGTCCATGCCAAATGTCCCATGCTCTGGCCCAGGGTCTAGTTCCAGGGTTCAATCCTGACCCCTGAGCTGTGCCTGCGCTTTGGTGCCTTCTCACTGCAAGGAAGCTGGGATGAGGAGAGTATTTTCCACTTCTCAAAGGGTAGGTGGCATCTTGTGATGGTGCCTTTGAAAAATCCCTCTGCAGACTGGAGTGTCAGTGACTACAGTTTTGGAGGATGATGTGTCCATGGCTCTTCTTATGCTTGCAACTCAGAACTTGCATGGATGGAAACAACAAACCCAAATAAGATTCCCTGCATCCCTCCTACCCCTGTTCTTCCACCAACACACACACTCAAGGGAAGTTCAGAAACTCTGACAGCCTATGATGTGGGTTGAATCTGCAGCTCTCAATAAATGTCTCTAAGCAATCCTGAATACAGATCTCTTGAAATCCCATTTGTTTCTTCCCACAGCCATCCACGAGTCATCAGTGCCGAGTCATCAGTGCCGAGTCATCAGTGCCGAGTCATCAGTGCCCTGCCATCGGTGCCATTAAGCCCAGTGGCCCTCTGGTGATGGCTGTACCCTCAGCACCAGCACTGTGAGCACACACAGAGCAGCACTATGGCTTTTAGTACACAATACAAGCAGAGTCACTGATCAACTTAATCTCCTGGTAATCTGTAAGGAGTGGAGAGTCTCCTTTCCTCTCTGTAGCTTCCCAAGCTTTGTACAATGCAGGGAATTTTTAAGATAGACATTTACCTTCCTAGGTTGAATTTTTTTTCTAAGAAGGAATGTAATGCTTGAAATGCAAAATTCTCCAGGCTGTACATTTGGAAGATACTCTGTACCTTCTTAAATCCTCAGACTTCAGGACCTAAAAGGTCATTCTCCAGCACATGTGGATGGCTCTGGAAGCTGAGTCTCTCAGTCATGCCTTTGGCACACGATGGCCAAAGCTGGGGTGCTTCTTCTGAGAGCCCAGTCAGGCAGAGAAAGGCTGCTCTCCTTGCACATCCCAGGCATTACCTCAGGAGAACAAGCACAGAGGAGATTGAAGCTGTTCAGCTGACATGGGCTCAAGTGGAACACAATTATGCCAGGAGTAAGGGACACAGAGCAGGTACTTCTACTTCTCAGGAGAGGGAAGAGTAAAGTATTGTGGAGGGATGGGATGCAATGCAATTTTAATTTTCAGGCCATCCTTACAATACTTCCCAACCACAGCTTGCAGATGAACAAAAGTCTTTTCTCCAACACAAGCACACAAGATGGAACATCCCATCTTGCCAGGAAAATTCAAAACATGCTGTTTTGAGAACAATATATGCATGTCTTTAAGACTCCTAATTACAAAGATACAGTAATACCAGCAAAAGATATAAAATGTTTCCTGATATATCTTGGATAGCTGGACCAGGAATCATAGTGTGTTAATTTAAAGACAATATAAATAAATGCTCCACTGAGCATTTCCTACATTCATATGACCAATAATTTCAAAAGACAGCTTGTTTACATAGGTAAAAAGCAGGACCAATTTGTGTAAAACCCCCTAGAGCAACACCTGAGAGCATTGTTCTTCAACACAATGGACATAACATATTCCCTGATCTGCAATTTCTTAACATTCACCTACAACTGCTGAACAGCAAATGCGAACCAACAACCTGTTTGTAGCAAGAAGAGTATTTACGTCCTTGCTCTGCAGTTCTGTTCCTGAACACCTGCTTGTCCACGTGTTAAAATATCTCCTGTTAAATTCAATGATCCAGGACTCTGTTACTGCTCTCACCCAGTAATTAGTGAAGCCAACAGCCTTATGGACAACAAATCTGTGAGTGAATCCACCAAGCAGGTTCACAAAGTAACAATAGTGTTCACAAATTCACAAACAGACATTTCTTCCTTTTGAGAAGCAAATCCTGGAGAGGAACCCTGTGCTTTTTTACCTCTTCTCACAGAACCTGCAGTGTCTTGTCTTTGGAAGATGACTGGTTTAAAGCTCATGGTTTACAATCCCCTTTTAAAAATAGCTGCAATGGCAAACCAGAGCAAAGGACAACTGCTATTGCAATTCTTATTCTGGAAAAATGGCCACTGACTCCAGACCTCGTTGAGGGTGACACCACTCCCTCTGGCCCAGACCCAGCCTCCCCGGGGCTGTTGCAGGGACCTGCTGATGTCAGAGGGTGACACTGCACCACTCACCAGCATCCTCCCTTCAAATATGCCAGTGATCCATCATGACTGATAAATCAGCTCTGCTGCAGTTTTAATATCCTGGAAATGTTACAGTACTGTACTCAGAGGCACCTTCAGAAAGCAGATCCTGGCATTGAGATAATGCAGCCCTTTCCTGTTCTCCTAAGTGTCCTCAGGAGAGACTCTCTGTTATTTCAGCACTGGTATTTGGTAAAGTTTAGACACCTTAGTAGATCACAGCAATTGTGGTGTACTGACTCTCACTGAACTGCTCTCTGAACTTTCTAACCTCTGTGCTCTTTAAAGCTGACACAGAAGCACTACTGTCTGTGCTCTCTCTATGAGCACTTTGTGGCTGACCCTGAAATCAGGCTTACTGCATTTTTTTCACACAGTATTATTTCACACATAATGTATTATGGAAAATGATCTAAAGGAAATTAAACCCGACACACAAAACCATCAAACAGGCTGTGTGCAGGACTATAATTGCTTTTCTGCAATTGTTTATGGATTCAATAATTCATAATGGTTTGCATAATTACTAATATGAATCAGCAAGGTTTGCCTGCAAATTAATGTGGCAGGGTTGAGCTGACAAGCTTTAACTTACTAATTTGAATGTGGGGTTTTGTAGTAAAATGGCTCTTCATTGGCAAGTTAGCTGCTCCTTTAAAACTACTTAATATCTGGAAATCTCCAGCCATTTGTATCAATTTGCTCTCTAAGTGCAGCTGTACCAGTGCCCTGCAGGGTTAGCAGTTAATTCTGGGAGCAAAAACGCTGTTAGTGCTTTGATATCCCTTCAACGTGTTCCTCTTTCCTTACCCTGTCTCTCTCTCTTCAGGAAAAGCGTATGCATTTCCCTCTGATTAGGCTGCAGAATGTACAGAGCAGCACAAGTCCCTCTCAGTCATGCTCACTACCTGTTACAGTTCCTTTCTGGTCTTTTTTAACCCTGCAGAAAAAAACATCTCACCATCTGTCCAATGAACAAAAGCCTAAGGTGGAGTCGCTCAAATGTAATCCCAATGTGCTAATGGTGTGGGATCCAGCAGATTCCAGACAGCAGCAGGGCATTCTAATGTTCTTCTTCACAAACAACCACTCTTCATTTCAGAAAGCTTGGGTTAAAACCAGCATTTCCATGTAGCATGCACTTCACGTTTAAATAATCACTGATTATCAGCCTGTAAGTAATGAAATTCTCTCTACCTTTCAACAATAATGCTGAAAACATCAAACGTTCTTCTTTTCCTTAATGCATTTGTTATATTGTGAGTTTTATTAGCGTTGAGTCAATACAGATCACCTTCAGCCTAATGTTAACAGCACCAGGATGTGGGAGTTGAACTTCAGTGGAAAAACCTAAATGGTTACTCCAAAATAAGTGAATGCAGCAAAAAAGTACTTCTGAGCATTTAGCTTGTGCAGCCAATATGAAAATGCAATATGAAAATAAAAGACAGGGCTTGAAGAGAGCAGCCAAGGAAACATATGGTGCTGTTATCCATGTTTACTGTTTCTGGGTGGATTTTCCAAAGCCTCACAGGGAAAGGGAGCCTGACTCCCTTCACGTATTCCTGCAGCATGTTTGGCAGCCTCATGTTCCATGGCCTGTCAGTACCTGGTGCAGTTGAAGCTGTGCCACTTTATGTGATTTTCTGCAGGGTGCCCACCTCCTGGACAGCAGCACGCAGGCCTGCTGAGAACCACCTGGCGTGGATCTCCACAAATCCATGCACGGATCACCTGTTCCCTTCCTCAGTGAAAACTGAATCCTACCTGCATTTTGGCACTGGGGAAAAAAACATTCCCTTGTGACTACAATTCACCTAAACCCCCTGTGCTTTTTGTACTATGCACAAGTACTGCCATAAAACCCACTCTCCCAACTCCTCCTTGCTGAAGAGCCCTGGTCATGTCTGCTGGGGGCTTCTCCCCCCTCATGGTGCCCAAAACCCCTGTGCAGAGTAAGCAAATTGTCCAGTTTGACAAGTCCTTAAAATGCTGGAAACAAAGCTATTGAAACAAAAAATAACCAAGTAGTTTTGAGCTCTGCCTGGATGACCATGCCTGTGAGGTTTCTCTGCTCATCCCTCATTAAAACATGCCCTGCCTTTGTGCACTACTCCCCAGGCCTGACCCTGTGCCCCTGCCTTGTGCTGCTCTCACGTCACTGCTGCAGTTAGTGCCACATGACTGAGACACAGCCAGCATCTTCTGCAGGTCATGGCTGACAACGAGTTCATTAATACACAATTACAAAATCCCAAGTAAAAGCCACTCACACCTCATTTGCAAAATAAGCTCCTTAAGTATTTTAGAAACTAGTGGGTCAGATTTTTATGCATTTATGCTAGATTTGATTTTCATTAATGCCAAATGAACCTTACATGAAGCACTTCTATCTCATATTAAAGGCATGATGCCACTGAGCATCCGTTTGGTTGCTAAGAATCAGGAAACTCCTCTAATTATCTGTTTTGTACTTAAGATGCAGCAGAGGGAGATTCCACCGCTCTGTGGACGTGTTCCATAACTTGGCAACTGCCTTGCAGCTGCCTTCAGCTCAGGAGGACACAAAAGGAATGCTGGTTGCATTCCTTCTCTCTGAAGTAGTGTGGAGGACTGATGACCAGTAAATCTATAGACTTGAAAAGAAGAGAAAAAAAGCTTTAGACCTCTCTCTCCACCCCTCTCTTTTGTCTGCTGCTCAGGCAATAATAATGGAAATAATCTGAAGGCCTTTCAGCAAGTGAGGGGGGCCAGGAGCATGGTGTACAGCATGGTATTCCTTCAGGGCACACCACCAGAATTTGCTTTCTTTTTTCTTCAGAAGAAGACTCCCTGCAAGAAAGAGCCTTGCTCTTGGGGACTGAAATTCTAGTTGACTTTTTGAGATGCAGCCTGATGGAAAATGAATAAAAATTGCAGAAAACTCCTTCCTGAAGTGGATTCCAAATCTAGTGAGTAATGCCATTCAAATCACAGTTGATGAGTCTTTGGCTGCTACATTTTTTCCTGCCCTGGCATAGAAGAAGTGTGCTGTCATGCCCCTCTGCTAAGAAATGCGCTGGCTGCAGGCCCAAATGCAAGTAGAGCACCCACTGCATAGCACAAGGCAGCTAGAAGGGAGGGCAATGTGTGCCCACTGCTTCACTTCCTCCAAGAGCCCAGGTACTGAGGCAGAGCAGTGACCAATCCTTCCTTTGGTTATGGGTCAAGGCCTGCAGCTTTTAAATCCTGCTGAACTCATACCCAAATCAATGAACTTTTTTCCGGACAAAAGGAAATGTTGTTTCTCTCATTATTCCCATTAGTCGTGGTTCCAGGCAAACAACCAGAAGCGGTGACTTTGTCAAGTTTGCTGGATCTCAGAGGCCTGTTGTTAAAGCTAATTTGAGAATGGCATTGGCACATTCTGGCCAGGAAATCCAGTACCATGGGGTTAACTTTCAGCTCTTACACCAAAAGCAAATCAGTGAGGAAATTCACTGCTGGGTGCAGTTTCTAATTATTTAAAAGATAATTTGCATGCTACACAGAAATAAATTAGCTCCCAAGTGACAGCTGTTCCACTGTGTCCATTCCTGGAATGAGATACCATGCTGGGAAATCTAAATGCTGACCAAAAGACTAAAGCACTGCATTTTCTTGCCTCATAGGAAGACTTTTCTCAAAAGAGAGGCATACAGAAGAGAGGAGGGGAACAGATGTTTCAAACCATCAAGTTTACAAGCTGGACTAGCACACCACATTTCCACAGTCTCTATTTTCTTTTCACTAAGGGCACTTCACATCTTGCTGTAGACGTGGATGCAAGTGCAACAGTTTAAAAGGAAGGTTTTGAAATCCAAAGACAGGAACTCAGTCCTAACATCAGGTTTGTGTTCATGTGGGATCCTTACAGATCACATGAACAAGGCCAGAAACAGTTGTTCTTTTATCACACACATAGAAATCAGTGAATGCATTTTCCTATTCTGTACCAAAAGCCAACCAGGCACCATTTTTTCTCTACATAAAAGTCTCAGGACAACTCACAAGAGGTGCTAAACCATTTTTCAGTGTAATGGTTTTCTAAGAAATAGTCTTCTCATGGCTTGGTTTTAACAGTGTCTATTGCACACTGCACCCACATGTATGCACATTTTATGTGACACTGTACTGTGGGGAGGTACATGTGTTATATATGTGATATATTATAAGAGTACATTATACTGCCAGCCTTCCTCCATTGCTCCATGTCCTTCTGAAAGCAGCAAATTTCTGTGCCAGCTTGCTGTGTGCCAGGACTGCTCCGTGGGGATGCCAGGCAGTTTACCTGTTACACCTGCTGGAGAATGCTCCCTCCTCACAGGATGGACATGTGTAACAGAAGCACCAAGCTGGGATGAATGGGAATGTCTGTGTGTGTATGTTAAAGTGCCACAAGAACCACACGAGCAAGGATTAAAGAGCAGCATATGGTCACTACTGCAGAGTGAGCAACATATGGGATTTCATTCATATGACCAAAGAAGAAGAACAGAACAAACAAATCCATCTAAAGATAAGGTAGAAAGAAGACTAAAAACAACTGGAGGCAATAAAACAACCAGATAAGAAAAACCTGGCAACTGTAACTCAGGAATTCTGCCACAGGCTAATGAGAGGCAAGATAAAATAATGAGGCAAAAGGTCCTAAACAACATCACTGTCCAATGGCTGTAAAAGACAAGTCCAAAATTAGTTCATCATCACTAATTAAGGAGAGCTGAAGGGATGTGATGGGGCCCTGATACATGGTATCCCTCTGTGCAGCACACCAGTAATCCTTTGGTCAAGGTCAGGAAAATACTGCTACCTGTGCTGTAGGCTGAAATCCCAGAGCAGGATGATTTATTCTTCCAGATGTTACTACTGGTATGAAACTTGCTGGTGCATCTAACAAATGACCCTGACCACACCTCAGCATGATTCACAGAAAAGGTGAGCTCACAACGTGTGTGTACACTGTAATGACCTCGAAAGGACTGATGGTACCTTGCACAGCCTAAGGAGTTCTTCTAGTGCTCCAAATGTACAATTAGCATGAGCCATGACAAGGAGAGGAAATCAACTGCTTAGCCCATCTCTCACACACTTGTATCACCCTCCTTCAGCTCCTCTTTAACGCTCACTGACAGTGTGCCCTTCACGCCTGCTGTGCCCCGTTCCTCTCTTGTAAAACAACCCCAACAACTGCTATAAATCGTAATCAAGCCCTATGGCAGCAATATTCACAAGCATCTTCTGGACCACAGTACACCCTTCACAGCAAACTTTTACAAACTGTTATCTAGATAACAACATTTAATCTGAAAATTTTGATACCATTTGTGCCTTTCTTCTAATCACTTGTAAATAGAACAAAATCAAACCTGGAAATGTTTCAGGCACCACTATCAGCTTTGTGTCACAATAAAAACTGATCATTTGTTCCTGAGCCTGGTTTTCTGTCTCTACCCAGCTGATGTAAGGCAGTACTTCACTACTCCATCTGTGACTGTTTATGTTCCAAAGCACCATTCGTAAGGGATTTCTTCAAATGAAAATCAAAAGCAATGAAACATTCTTTCAGAGGAGATGGCATATGACTAGAACTAACCAGGCCCTTCAGTCTCTCTCAACAGATAAAAATAGGCAAGTTGTTGAGCGTGATTATCACCATGAGTTATTTAAAATCTCCCTACAAACCTCTGGCTTAAAAATTTGATTCAAAGCAACAAAAATACTTTTAAAAGTGACTTTTGAACATGAGTCTTCAGTAATAAAGGATTGTTCAGGTTCAGCTTAATGATTAACCTACTGAATATTCTAAACAAAAGTGATAAAGACACTCATTCACAATGCTCATTCAGATGAAAGACAGTCAAGTAAACCATTGCTCTTCCTCTAAGAAAGTCTCAGACACATAGCTCTTTCCAGGAAGGTCTTTGGGACTTGCATTTTTACTGACAATTTTGCTAAGTAATGGAAAATATTTTTACATCTGTTTTTCTACTTTTTGTTCCAAGAGAAAACAGCCAAAAGACAAAGCACAATAAGATAAACCTTCAATTCTGCCAGAAGGTAGATTTTGTGCACAATGACGAGCTCCTCTCACCTGTAGAGGTCTGTGAGCTGCCCGGCCCTCCAGCGGTAATACAGGTCATTGAGGAGGCGCTCGTGCTGTCCGTACAAGCAGATGTAGTTGGAGACAGGGAAGGGTTCCTTGGAAAAGCAGGTGATGCTGTCCACCATATTGTATCTGCTGAAGTGCATCCTGAAGTAATTCCCATGACCAGCCTCCCCGGTTACAATCTCCATCCCCTGGAACAGAAAACACCAGGAAAGCTGTGGAGACAGAAGAACACCTGACCTGGCAGCGTCAGCAAGGGCTTCCCAGCCCGTAGTTTCTCACTGCTTAATATCCACAACGCTTCTGTTAAAATTGAGACCACTCCTGGCACAGCAGGTCATCGGGCATGTTGCTGTGGCTTGGACACAGATTTGCCATGAGGTTTGGTTTGGTAACTGCCCATCCCACTGGGCAGCACCAGCTGGGTGCCACTGCAGACACCTGGGGTACCCAGGCCCTCCGGCTGCGCTGGCAGTGTGACACCAGATCCACAGGGACCTGTGACCTTCTGGAGCAGGAGGGATGACCTGGGGCATCCCAAACAACTCCAGATAGCTCTGTTTGGGTAACTCAACTGAACTCTGTTCAGCCTCCTTTACGACACAGAGCATACACGTGACATATCACATTTACTGTCAATAAAAGAACACCAGTATTGGATGTTCATGCTCAAACTGTAGTATTTAGCTTCAGCTACTTAAATCAATCACTTAGACAAAAATGTAAAAATTTGCTTCAAACCTCACATTGCAGTGGGATGATCAGATAGCTTGAAGCTATTTTTTCCAGCTGTATTCCTGTCACAGTTTTATACATTTCTACAACCTGTTGCTAGGCTACAGAAACCTTTAGTATTTCCACACCTAAGCTAGTCCCTTTCACTAGCTTCTCTTACTTCTTTCTTAGAAAATTCTTTTAGGATTTACACAAAGTTTCTGGAGTGGCTTTTAAAAATATCATCCCTTTTCAGGTAATCAGCAGGTAATCAGAGTGGCAGCAAAATAAGTCTAATCATATTCTAGCAATTTGGAGTAACAAAACCAATTCGTCTCTTTGATAGTCCTTCCTGCTCTCCACTACATGCTACTTTGGATGGCTCATCCTGGATCTGAAAAGCAAGATGAGCCATGCTTTGATTCCTCTCCCTAAACCATTTTCTTTTTAAAAAGCCCATTTTTTTCATTGCTGTTCAGGTTTTAGAATCAGCACTGAAGCAGCTTTTTAAAAGCTGCCCTTTAAATCAACTGCAAAAATGGGCTTGATGCAGAAATTCCCAAGGAAAATGATAGAATCTATGTGAAAGAGGATTTTGCCTAGGTGGAAAGTCCTCTCTGGCTTTAAAAGACATTAATCTAGTCCTTTTCTTGCCTCAAGTCAGGTTCTCCAGTAACAGAAACACCTCCATGTTTGTATCCCAGGAAAGTCTCCCATGTAGCCCAGCATGGGGAGTGCTTCCCTGTGCCCTGTTCCAAGACAACTCTCACAGCTGCATACTTCCTGCTCTTCTAGAAATCAGCTGAATTTCCCTGCCAGACTGCCATATCTGTATGCACTTGGAGCACCATACTGCAGGGAGCAAAGAGGCCCATTACAAAGGCTGAAAGTATGAAATGCTACTAATACTGTCCTGTGTCCTCTGCATGGAAACCAGGCGTCTTTGAAGAAAGCCACGTATCAGGAAGTGTGGAAAGAACACCCAAGAGGTTCAGTTAGTTCTATGACTGCTCCTGGTTTTCTCTCCAGCTGTACCTGGTGCGTATTGTGCCTCCAGAACCAGCTACCCTGAACAGGAACATTTTTTCAAACAAACAGGGAGGACAAAACAAGAAAAATTCCATTATTTAACTTACATGATCATACATGTCATGTTCTACATCCAAGGGCATGGGGATTCCGGGCTTGGAAATGTGCAAGTAATTATAACCTCCAGGAAGAACACCACCTGCCATAAATGAAAAGATGAGATTTATTAAGTCATTAACAATGAAGAAAATAATGTATTTGTTTGTCCTCCTTCTGCCATTATCTTTTTCCAGTACATAAGGAGGCTTGAGTGCTGTACTGCCATGAGATGGCACCTGAGGTGAGATAGACCTGCCTGTACTATAGAAGAGCAAAAATACCTGAGAGGGGATGGAAGTGTAACTAACAGAAATCCAGCTGCACATACCTTGAACTTTACACCTTCTGTATATGGGGATGAGTCTGTCTGAGCCTTCTGGTGTCTCGGAACTGGGCTGAGGGATTGAATCAAAGAGACTCAGCATGGAAGCAGCAAGCTCAAAGCCAATCTCCTTGGAGTTGAAGTTGCTGTGTGTTAATTCATCCCTAAAGTATCTCCTGGAGAACTTTGTCAGAGGACCTGCAGCCCTGATGCTGGCATCATTGGTGTGGAATTTGGCATCAATCACAATTCTTCCATCAAAAACAAGGCAAGCATCACTGACAGCCTTAAAGGTTTCATAATCCAGTGTCCTGTAGGCAAAGCTAAAAAATGCCTAAAAAGAGATGCAAATAAGTGAAGATAATTGTATATTACTTAGTGGCTGATTTCATATATCAAAACCCAGACCTTATTCTGAATGTTATTTTACGAAACAAGAATGTGAAATACAGTATGATTTTAGCAACACTGTCACAGCAGACAGATCCTTCTGATCCAGCATTTACAGCTACCAAAGTTAAGACTAAGACAGCAGAAAAGGAGAATTACTAAACTAGACTCATCTGGTTCTGGTTATTAGATAGTTTAAAAACTCCAACATTTGCCACATCAAACAGCCTGAGTGGCTCTGCATATTTTCTGTGTTATTCTAAGCATGGAACTTAGACGTGAACCTTTTGTGAAGTTTGTTTTCTTTCAAATGCTCAAGCCAGCCTGAAACCTCAAGGAACAGAAAAGCACCAATGTATTTGGAATTTAGCAGGATAACTGTGCACTACAAGTGTTTTTCCAACAGTTGAGCCTGTTTACCAACAAGCTGAGTTACTTTGGCTAACCAGCATAGGGACAGTCAATTAAATGGAAAGATTGTAAATTAAACTTGTTCAGAAGGAAATGTCATCCTCATTCCAGCTACAGCAGTGGAATTTCAGTCAGTGGAGGCTGCAGAGGCCAAGGACCCTAAATCCATAAATTCCTGCTCTAAGTCTCAAAGAAAAAAAAAATCAAGCAGTAATTCTCTCCTTTTGTTTTCTCATGGTGTGGGCACAGTCTCTGTCCTGGGGCACAAGGAGCAGAGCTCCTCTCCCTCCACAGAAGCTGGGGCAGCATGACCGGCACTGCAAAGCAAGCGGTGCTGGGAGCAAACAGCAGATGTGGCAGAAGCAACAACCATGAGCAGCATCCTCAAAGCTTTCTCTGGCAAAGGATAAACTGAGAGCTAGCAGAACATTGTCCCCGAACGAGTGTAAGTCAAGAGTGCCCACTGGCCACAGAGGGGTGAAAGGAATAGGAATGACAAGGCTGTGAGATGTTTTGAACAAGACCACAGTCTGTAAAAGGCCCAGATGAAGACTGTCCCACCGCTCCAAGAGTTTGTGAAGTCCCAGAGCCCTCACATAGAGCTTTTCCTCCCATGAGTACCCTCAGCTTTTAAAACCATCAGACAACAAGTTGCTGCCCCTCCAGCAAGAAATATTCCTTTACTGGCTGAAGAAAGGATGGAGATGTGCTCAGATGAGCACATTTTCCTTGCTGCCTTCATTCTGAACAGCTCAAGACTTAATTGTGGCAGGCCAAAGCAGCATCTGTAATCTGTCCTTCCCTTAGCACCAGCTCAGGACAAATCTGTGACTGGGGTAAAGTTGTTACCCAGCTGTACCCCAAAAGAGCTTTCTTGGGGACTAAGGGCAAGTGTCAGATACACAACTGCCTGAAATAAAAGGCACAGGAAGCTGGAAATTTTAGCAGCACTGGCATAAGCAGAGATGCGGCAGTGAAGGAGCCAGAGCCCCTGGGCTTGTACATACATAAACTAAGTGATTAACCATGCACAGCTAAGAGAATTTTGACCATCTCAGGGAGCCAAAAATCAAGGAAGCTCTGCCCATGAGGGCAAGAGGACCACACAGCCCCACATCTTGCCAGCTGACAGGCAGGATAGGTGGGAGCCATCTGTCAGCCTGGGTAGGAAGTAGGGAAGAGGGAGGCTGCTGCTTTAGGGAAAGAAGAGATTTTCTCATGTTGTTCTTATCGTGCAGGACTCAACAAATTAAGTCCCCAGGAACTGCCAATCAACAGTTGATACTGGTTGAAATCCCAAAAGGCCCAGAGCTGCTGCAGAGACGATTCCTGCAGAGCCTGGTCTCTTTGTGAATGCAGCTGCCTTCCTGGTAGAGCTACACTCCAGAGCCTGCTCCTCTTCTGAGTCCAGCCTCCCACATGGCTGGAGGCAGATACAGGAACATTGCATGGCAGCTGAACTGATTTTGCAGAATACAAAGCCCTTGACATCACAAATAATTGCAGGTCTTTAATCTTAGAGGCTGTGAAAGAGAGACCTCCACAGGGAAGCATCGTGGATGGAGCAAGGACAAGCATGAGGTACAAATGGGCAGGAGAAAGAAACCCGAAGGCAAGGGGCATCTGAAGGAACAATGCAGGCCATGCAGACAAGATAGTGGGGAAAAAGGAGGGGGTTGAAGGGGAATTGGTCAGTGGATACCAAGTTGCAAAAGCAAGAACCATGTTCAGATCTTTGTGGAAGGATAAAAATAAAAGAGATTTCAAGGAAAAAGGAGAGAACTTTAAAAGCTGCATACAGAGAGAGAGTGGAAGGAACATCACTATTGATTATAGAGAACAAAGTCAGGAGACTGCTATGGATAAAGTGCTCTGTGCTTTACCCCCATCACAAAGGGCTTAACCATCCCTATGTGAAAAAGAAAAGGGCTGCAGAGCAGGAGGGCCAGAAGGGACCCCGACACCTGGGGAGCTCCTGGGAGAGGCACAGGGCTCACCCTTTCCACAGTTAACTCCAACAGCTGCACAGAGGAGGGCATGCACAATGGAGTGTGTGAAGGGTCTTGGTGGCTCCCTACGGATGCAGGTTTTGAAGTGATTTGCTCCTGTGGATTAGCCCAATAAAGGAAAACAGAACTGTGCTGACCCTTAGGAAAGGCTAGAACCTGCCCACAGTATGAGAGCAGAGCCACACCTGTGAACATGCTGACAACTTCCATAAGATATTGGTACTGGAAGTGAAAAAAACTGCAATCATTGATGTAGATGGAAAGGAACTTGCATAAAATGTATTTTCATAAAGTTACATACTATCCCAGTGTTTTTGGCTTCTACTATGACAATTAAATGCACCTAACTATAGACAGGAGTAACTGCACATTTAAATAAGAAAAGGATTTCTGGAATTACTTTGAAAATGAATTAAGAGTATTTTTCACTCAGCGGTCACAATTACTTGTGTGTCAGGTGACTTAAATACATTTTAATCCAAATCAGTCAGGACATTAACAATAGGTTTATTTTGATTTTTAAAAAAATAGTAATTGAGACTAACAAGTGAATGTTCAATCTCCTAGAGACAATGAGGAAATAGATAAATCTGTGAGGGAGCAGGTAAATTTGATAACTTTTGTGTTCAAAAACCCAGCCTGAAGGAAAGTTGCAGGAAGTGTGTACTTACTGAGCACTGCAGTTGGAGGAGGTTTGAGGCAGTGGTGAAGGCAGCCCAGGTGATGAGGCCATGGTCACCCTGGCCCCAGTGTGCCAGGACGCTGTCTGGGTGCACAGCCACGCCTGCCTCTGCCAGGGCCTCCCCCACCGTGCACTCTAGGGTGGTGTCTGCAAGGCAGGGACTAGCAGAGCTGAGCGGAGCCTGCACAAGATGGATGCGGGAACCATCAATCCCAAAGGATAAGAGAGTTTCTACCGTGGTGTAAATGTCAATTGTATTCCCATAGACAATGACATTCCCTAAGAGGAAAAAAAAAGGGTGAAAGATTTCTAAGATATACAATGAAAACCTTATTAGTATAACTTAGATGATAATAACATGGAATTGCACTCTTTGACCCTCTTATTTCTCTGATGCTATGAAGCAAACAATGTTACCTAGCAACAGCAGCTAAGATAATTTAGTGAAGAATCTGTACAAAACATCCCATAAAGTAGGAAAGTACTTAACACAGAAGTATGATATTCATCCTGACCTTATAATCTAAATTATTTTGATTGAAAAGCCTCTAGGGGCAAATAAATAAATAAATAAATAACCATTTTTATTTTGTTCTCCCCTCTCTCCCTAATTTTACTCATTCAAAGGATGATGGAGGGGGTAGCAGACAGAATCTAATTCAATACAGCATTCAGAAAACCATGGAAAGGCCAAATTATAGAAATCAAGCCCTTATGCCACATGGAGGTCACCAGTGCTGCCACTCCCTTCTGCCAAAGCCTGATCTCCAGAGAATGGAGATGGCCCTGCAGAGGTACCTGTCCATGGTGGTGAGGAGAGCTCGGCACAACTCTGAAGGCAGCTGCACATGGCACAATACCCAGCTCAGAGCCAGTTCCATCCGTGCTCACATTGGGAGCTCAGCAAGCTGCAGGCAGCCATCCATCCGAGCAGCTGCCATGACAGCAGCGTGTAGGAACTGCTGCTCCTTCTGCAGAGCATCAGCACCAGCACAGAAACAACTCCTGAATCCGGCTCCATCCTCCTGCTCTGGGCAAAGGGAGCTCAGACCTGATCAATCTCTCTTGCCTGGCACTACAGAGCTGCAGGGCAGGGCCCTGCTCATTCTTATCCTGACCTGCTGCCACTTCAAATGGCACAGTCAGAGTTGAGCAGGAACATGAGGAGGGGAGGGGCTGTTCTGTGTGAGCATGATGGGGCTCTCCAGCCTAAGGGCTAAAGCCCTCCTGACAATAAGAAAGGCAGAGCTGGGAGGCAGCAGAGCAGCTTTGTGTTTTATCTCAGGATGGTTTCATATAGAACACACCGCCATTCCTCTGAGCAAGACTGAGACGTGCTCCTCTCCCCTTCATTCCCTCTGCCCCCTTCTTGGAACAGGAAGTATTTGTCTGTTGTGTGATCCATTAAGCCTTTAAGTAACCCAGGTAAAATGGAACTCCTCTCCTGGGGCTAAGGACCCTCATCTGAGGTCCAGAGCCCAGCCCTGCAAGCTCTCTGTGCACCACATGTCCCACAGCCGTGCCACACTCAGCTGCCCCAGCCGTGAGCAAGTGGCAGGGTCTAGAGGGAGGCAGGAACACCTCCACCTGCCTGCCCATGTCCACATCAGCTCCTTTGTTTCAGATCTGACCTGTCAGTACAAGGATGCCTAAAAATCACCTTCCCAGTGCTTTCATGTTTTTCACCTGGGCAGTGCTGCAAGCAACCCGCATGTTTGTCTCAGTAGTGGCATTTCCATCTCGCCACAAGTGACAGCATCTCCAATGCCCTGAATTGTATTATTTCATGGGCTAAACTAATCTCACTGGACCATGTTTTACTGCATGAGATGCAGAGCAATACTAATCTGAGCATGCACAAAGCCCCAGCTCCTAAGAATATTAATGATAAAAATGTTAACAGATGTTCTACTATTCCCCTTTGACTACAAAGTTATTTCATTCATCCCCACCAATTTGGCTACTTGTAGCTGCCAAAGAAACATCTCTCTTCATAGCTCCCATGAGTACACTGCACACCAATGACAGAAAACATGTTTCTACTGTTCACAGCAATGACCCGAGGGACAGAACCATTTTACCTGCAAATGTATCAATTTGAAAACATAAGAAGAAAGAGCTCTTACTGCTTCTATAAATATCATATAGAATACAGGAATGCTCCAGTGTGTCCATCACTGGCCTGACTTCCCAAGCCAGAAGACTCTATCCCATGCCTTGTGCCTGCCAGGACACCTGTCTGCAGCTACACTGGCCTCAGGAGAGTGCCAAAGGAGAAGACAAATGTAAGCCTGACTATTTTTTCCCTGCTACAGCAGGGTGTAATGCAAGAAGCAGCCCAGCAGAACCCACGGGTAAAGACCAGCTTTGCTATACTCATTTTCATTACTGCACTGCTGACAGTGCAGGCCAGGATGTGGTGTGTAGGTGCCGAAAAGACCCATGCTACATTTATGTGTTTTCAATATGCAGGGAGTGAAACATATGAGGAGTGAAGAGGATGCTGCAGCTGGAAAAGGAGGGTGAGGAGGGCTTCCCTGAGGCACAGCCAAGAAAAGCTCCATTCTGACTGCAGGGCAAGGCTGGGCTGAGATCCTTCACCCTTGGGGAGCACAGCTCCCTCAGAGAGAAGCTCAGTTCTTGCATTAGACACTGGCATTTGGGATTGATAAGATCAGATGAGAGTCCTACATTTCTCAAGGAAAATTAAAATTCTGGTTTATACGGTAATATTAAATACAACTACATTAGATCAGGAAAAGCAATGCTCCTTTATTGACCTCTTGTAAATCAACAATTTACTGCTTCTTCTTATTACAATATTAGTGACTTTTTAGATGACAATGCTAGTAGTCTACAAACTGCAGATATTCATTATGGACTGAAATTATGTCCACTGAACAGAGAGCAGTTCCTCAGGATGTTTTTATTATTTAACTACATGAAAATGTATGTATCTGTGAGTAAACATAATTACCTTCTACAGAAAAAACAGCCATAAATAAAGATCATTACAGTACTTTTATTGTTTATTACCTGAATGTCAGTGTCCTGCTGCAGAGCAGACTCATTAATTTTCCACAAATAAGAAGCACAAGTTTTCGGTGCCCCTAATGTGACCTGAATCTTTGCAGTTTGCAAAAGCTAAAGCAGAAACCCAGTATGAGCTAAAGCATTAGTGGCTCCAGTCGGTGATTCATGCACTGGAATTTTAATGCAAGAGTATTCCTACAAACACACTTTTAATATGGCAGTAAACTATGCTTAGGTGAAAAGAAAAAAAAAATGCTTCATTTTGGGCCATTAAAGCAGTTTTGTTCCTTACTTTACTTCCATCCTACTTTTATTTTCATGGAAAGTGCAGAGCTAATAAGAGATTAATTTCAATTAGTCCCAATTACAGCTGTAATAAGCTCCATGCATTAGGTGGCTGGGTTTCATCAGTAAGCCACCGTGGCGGCTGTGGGGCCAGTGCTTGCCCTGCTCCCAGGCCCTCAGCAGCAGAAAGCCCTCCCAGAGCCCTGGCACAACTGTCAAGACTGAAGAATGATGTTTGTAAGAAATACAGCTGGAAGAAGCAGGGTGAGGAATAAGAGAAACTGAGATCAGTGGAGGAAGACCTCTCCAGCTGGGCACTCTGCACAGCAGTAGAATGTGATGGGAAGAGCAAGGAGAGGGAACTGAAGCCAGAACAGGGGGAAAGGAGAAGGTGTCACATCTCTCCTAGGCCACATCTTCAGAAGTGCCTCCAGACCAACAACATTGGTGGTGTGAATTTACCTTCTCTATGCATGAAGCCAGGCCAGGGCCTCATTAAGAGATGCAGCTCCACCTTGCAGCCAAGGACAGCAGCAATAACAAAGTGAAGATGAACATCCCATGACTTCAGCACTGCTGCTGGAGCAGGTGCACTCATGCCAAGGCAGGTGAGACAACATGATTGTGCCATTTGCTGCAGAGTGACTGATCCTCCTGGCACTGTGCATCCCAGCCAGCGGCTGCTCCCGGGCAGAACCCTGCGCAGGGGCACTGGAGCACATTCCAGCACTGGGCACACAGGGAGTTACATGAAGGACTAGCAGCAGCAAACAGGGAAAGCTAACACCCTCATCTGTCTATGCAAAGTCAGCTGCTGTACCAGCTGGACTATGTGGGCAGGGCTGGTACCAGCTGGAGGACAGGTGGAGCTGGACTGCTCCAGAGGCCAGGAAGCTGGCCAAGAAACACTGCCATGTTTATGAACCCCTGTGCTGATCACAGCAAGACCTGGAGGATGATAAAGGAATTCCCAACGTTTTTAGAACTTCCCTAAAGGACTGCCAAGCAGGTGTGAACCTTGCACCACACCAAAACACTGCCAATTCTCATTACACTCCACAAACAAGGCAGGTAAAACACATCTTCAGAAAAGTCCTACTCTTGCACTCTGCCAACAGGAATTCCCCACAAAGACAGCTTTCCTGCTCTGAACTGTCCTGACTCAGAGCTAGCAGGAACTGACATTTCATGAACTCATTGAGTCTCTGGTCCCTGATTTTCTAGTTCAAAGTTGACTCAGAAACCTGGATGGTCCCAGGTATTTTCCACAGCACACATACAGTGGATGAACTAGTGAACATACAAACAGAACACACACGACAAGGCTGAGGAAATACAGGGATGGTGCACATCAGCATAAATGTCTGATTTTAAGGGTTAAAAAGTACCAGGGACTTGCAGTTCTATGTGAAAATCTGCCAGTGATGCAACTGAATACAATGCTGACAGACACTTCCTAATTTAGGCTTATTTTCTTTGTGTTATGCCACAAATCTAGATTTTTTTCTATACAGTAGAAAACCACATCCACTAATTAAATTATTATTTCACTGGTGAATTAATGACTCCAGACAGATTTGCATTTGGGACTCATTTGGTTTTCTATAATAACTGCAGATAATTCATCTATCTCAAACCTTTCTTTCTCAGCTAAATATGCTGGGTATCAAAAATAACAAAAAAAATCTAAATTAATCTGGAAAACAAAGCAGATGAACAGCAGATGAAAGACTGTTAGAATTCATCAGGTGCCAATTATACCAGGGAATAAAGGAAATAATAAGCCTAGGAAACATTTCTGTAAGTGCGTGTGCTAATGAAGCCCCTTACCTCTGGAGCTGATGAGGTTTTCCTCCAGCCAGAGTGCTGCCTCCAAGCAGTCCTGAGCGTCATTGAGAGTGAAGTGATTGGAAGGGACTTTCTCCATGTATCTCTGTGGCCACAGACTCGTGACTTCACTGATATCTGCTCCCAAGGGAGCCAAGGCCTGAAGAAATGAGTCTGTGAGTGGATATGGCACAGACCTTGGAGATGTTAAAACACAATAACACTCTCACTTTGGCTACCCAAGGACTGCTGTTCTGGCACATCCCAGCTCTTTGTCACAGCAGTAGCAAACACACCCATGGTCACAGGGAACATGGATCCCATTGATCTGAGTGTACATGTGTGCAGGTGTTCCCTATTTCCTGTGGGATGTGGGTGACCACTTCAAACAGCACTGCCAATGCAAGTGCACAGGGCAAATGCCAGGGACTGCACAGCAAACAGCAGAAATGTCCCAACACATGGCGGGGGATCTCAGCAGCTCTCTGAATAACAGATCACTTTTAACAGCTCTGCCTCCACCTTTTGTCAGCAAAAATCAACCTTCTACAATGACAGATTTTGTCCCAGAGAAAGGGATCAAAACCTGCTTGATAGCTCAAATGTGAAGATTCAGTAACACATTCACTGTGTAATGCTGCTTTATAATAACAAACTCAGTTTGAGCTGTACAAAGCAAAAGGGGAATCTTGTCTCTGACTTCCTCAGCACCACTGAGCTACATCCTGAACCCTGTTCTCACTGCCAGCCAGATCAACTGAAATACTGCTGGGTCATATAAAACCAGGCAAGACACCAAAAGATCTTACTCAACAAGTAAATCTTTAAATCATAACACACAATGTTTTACTAAGCATTAATTTGACTGCTTACCAAATAAGAAGCAACTTACAAAAAGGATGGACTAGAGCTCTGTGTAATAAAACAGAAGCCACTAATTTCTTCTTATCCTTTTGTATAGCTTGAAAGTGAGAATAGATTATAATGATGGAATTTCTTCTAAAAGGCAGATAAAACCTGCCTTTTCTCTTGCTATCTTTGGCTTTCTCTCCCATTGTAGTTACTTGCCATAAATTATTTTGCAAGTCAGAGTTACCTCCAAACACCTTTTCCCAGGAGCACTTTTCCAGCCCACACTTCAGCTTTTGTTTCATCCCTACTGAGCAGTGCCCATGGGC
This sequence comes from Vidua chalybeata, assembly GCF_026979565.1. Taxonomy (NCBI): domain Eukaryota; kingdom Metazoa; phylum Chordata; class Aves; order Passeriformes; family Viduidae; genus Vidua; species Vidua chalybeata. The sequence continues at coordinate 39,426,894 of NC_071532.1, forward strand.
TGCTGTTTAAGTGTGCCTCTGCTCTGAGAAGGGATCACAGACCACACAGCCTGCTGCACACAGGTGGCCAGACACCGCTCTGGGACATGGTACAGCACTGCAAAGCTGCAGACATTGCTCACATCCATCTCCTGATTTTAAAAGCAAAATGCCTTGCTCATAACTCCTACCCCAAAACACCCAGGTAAGGCAAAACCCTGCAACAAAGGGGCTGTACCAAGTTGCTCGTTTGGTTATGGGGCCTGATGGCCTCATGGGGATACAGGAGCCAGAAGCCACCCTGCCCAGGGAGTCTGCCCAGGAGTCCTGTGGGGCTGGAGCTCAACTTGATTCCACATCTTATGTGCAGCTAAGGGTCTGCTTCAATCTCACTGGAAACTCAGCTATGTGCTACAACACCAAGCAGCACCATGGATGTGCCTAGGCATGGTCATCACGTGAGATGAGCAATTAATTTGATAAGGAATTCTCTCAGTTTCCAAAACTAGGTCAAATGGTGTTAGACCAGCTGGAGTTAAGTCTCCTGTGGCTGGGACCACATGTCATTTGAGCCTGCTCCTTAGCAGGTTTAATGGTTATGATGGCAGAAACACCAGCAGCTTTGCCTCCTGCCCAACCCTGAGCAGTAAATTGCTGGTGGGACCCTCCTCTCCTCCAGCTTCGGCAGCAGCACTGACACAGCCCTACAACTTGCTGCACTACAGGGCTGCAAGCTGCTGGTGCTACCCTTGCTAAGGCAGCTCTGCCTAATTTCAGGCACACCACTCACTGTAGAAAACCTAGGAATACTCTGCTGGTTCACTCTGCACACAGCTCACCTGGTAGCTCTGTCCTGTGCACAAAACCAGGTAGTCGTAGGGCACTTTCTTCTCCTTGGAAACAACAACGTATTTGGCACTGCGGTTTATGCCCGTCATTTTACCAACCACAACATTAACCCAGGAACAAAGTGACATCTGTGCATAATCTTCATCATCAAAACAGTGGCTGTGAAGAAAAAATATCTGTAAGTGACATTTCGGCAGCTGACAGCAGGCATTAATTGGACATCTGGTGAGCTCAGTCCAGGCCCCCAGTGGTTCCACCTGCTCCCTTGCTGTGAGTTTTCTGCAGTCGATGGTAAAAGATTAGGCATTAGGAAATACTCAGTTACAAATTGACAGCTTTCTACTGAACCCAAACAAGGTCTTCCAGCACTGGGCCTTACAATCACGTAATTTAAGAACAAAATCAGAAATCTATGCTTTACTCTGCTTTTCCTTTGCAGGCTGATGCGAGGTAGAAGCTTTTGAACCTGCAAAGAAAATAATTCAACAGTACAATTCTTTCTCCAAGACAAGACTTCTTTATTGAGTTTTTCCTCAACTTTCCTTCCTTTGCTATTCAACGTCACCAGTCATAGCTACGGTGAGACACAAATGCAGGGAATGCACCCTACCATTTTAGCATCTGTATTCCAAATTATTAGTCCAAAAAGTTTAAAAATAAATAGAAAGCTAGGAAAATGGTTGTCAGAGCTAGAAGTAAAATGCAGAGATCTCAAGTCTCCTATTGGTGACCCTTTTCCAAAAAAACTTTTCCACAATGCAAGAATGAAAAATACTGAAAGCACACTAAACTTGTCCTGAGTAGTGCACTCCAGGATGTTCTGGGTGTGCATGGAGCACACATCACAAGCAACATGCTCTGACAGTGTGAATTCCATATCAGTACCCTAAAAATCACATGTTGGCTTTGACAGTCTCAGACAAAACACCCCATGTTTTAGGGGTGTTACAGCCTGTTCCACAGAAAAAGCATTGGATATCCCTATGCGTGAGAGAAGTATAAAAGATCTGGAAGCTGCTATTTTAAAAAGCCGATTTTAAAGCAAAATCCAAATGGAACAAAACCTCTTTTAATGCCTCAACAAGGAAAATGACAATTATTTCCAAAGGCTCGGAGTGTGCCCCCACCAAGGATGTCCAACCAAGTAAATACCAAGACACTTATTACTGCATTTGTACCACACTCTCTGCTTAGTAATAGCCTTCAGCAAAGACAAAGATTCCTGAAGATAAAATACTTCCATACAGATGTGCAACAGACCCATCACTATGAAACATGAGAAGAACATTCCCAACTAGGTTCATAATGACCCCTGAATGCCACTGAGCCTGGCAATGGCCCACCACGGAAATGCACAAGAGGTTGCTGGCCACTGTGCAGATCCAGCTGGGCTCAACTCCATCCCTCCCCAGTACTGAAAACCTGCACCAGGCAGAGCCTGTTCAGTTAGGTTTCTTCAGTAGAACTGGACAAATCCATTTATAGCTTTGTAGAGCAGTAAACCCACAGGATCTAGCGAAAAAGAATGCAACAGGTTTAAAACATGTAAAAAAAAAAGAAAAAAAAAATGGCTGGTGTCATATATGTATCTGGTTTGTGAGACCAGAGCAGCACTGCAAGAAGAAACATTGTGAACAAACTATGTGAAAGAAGCTGAGTCTCACCCTTGCCAGGACCTCAGGAGGGGAATGGCCAGTACAGAGACCCTGGGCTTCACCCAGGCTGTCAGCTCAATCACCACAGAAAATACACGGGCCATTTAGAGGCCTGCAAACTTCACTTTCTATAATTCACTTCAGTGATGAAAAATATTCCACTTTCTCCCACAAGCCTCACAGTGATTAAACAGAAGGGGTTGGGCCCATGCTCAAGCATTTGATGCTTTTCTGTGGCACCAGCAGCTGCAGCAGAGAGTGCAGGCAGAGACCAGCACTGACAGCTGCTCTTTTGCCATTAATACCAGGACACACATCCCAACACAGAGCTCCTGGCTCCATGTTAATCGTTGCTACCAAACTCCCAAAACTGGCATTCAGCATGCCACAGGAAAAAATACAGTTGATTTCATAACCTGGGGAATTTTAGGATTGAATTGCCAGGTTTTCTGTGATGCTCTGCATCCTCTGTACTCACAGATACCAGAGGAAAAAAATAAGGGAAGAAAAACACTGACAATTCTGAACTGTAGTAATGCAGAAATCTGTAAATAAAATGGACATTAAGAAAGAGGAAGTTTTCAAAAGCACCTCTATAATTGAGGTGCACAGCTCCCAGGAGACTAACACTCCAAAATCACAGGGATGCTTTTAGAAATCATACCCTGCAGAGTTCAATTTTCACTCTAAATCTGCTTTTAGATTTTAACAGCTAAATCTGTTGAGGTGGCTCTGAACTGCAACTCTCTATCAGGAATGATGCTTAGTACAACTCTTTTCTCCAGTGAACTTAGGGAAGAGAATATGTGCATTTATGTGAGAATATAATTCCTTCATTTGCTAGATTTGCACTTGAACACACCTCTTTCTACAGTACAAAAAGTAATACATGCAACTATTTTTACAAAATGTCTTGTCAGGGCAAAATTCCAAATGAGATCAGATGGTTTTAAACAGGTTCCCACTACATTATTTTCACATCTTTGTAGAGATTCCATTTGTAAGGTTCAGCAAGCAGACAAAGAGCTGTTTTTAAAGTCATTTAAAGAACCAGCCTTTAGTGCACTGCAGCTCATGGAGGAAAAGATTTGGTAAAATACAATGTAAAGCCTCCAAAGAGTCACATGCTAAATCTAAATAACTTATACTAAGTTCATTCCCTAAGTATTCAGAATAACTCATCCATTTTAATTCTATGCTTCTCAGTGTTCAAAACAATCATGTTCAAGTCCACAGCGATGATTTAGTCCAAAATAAAACCCAAAAATACTGTATTTAAATGAGAATTATGTATTATGAACTTTTAAAGAGGTAAGATTTTATCTGACTAAATGGAAGCTATTATATTTATTGGCAAACAAGTCAAAAGGAAGCCTGAAAAGTGTTTGACAGTCTCTAGACAAGGCTCTTCCACCATTTCCCTTCAGCTGTACACAGCCCTGGTCTGGGACAGTGCTGTGGCTGAGAATGGGGACAGACTGCCATAGCCCAGCGACTGGCACTCACAGCCCATGAGCAGCAGAACTGATGCAGAACAGTTCTGCCAAACTGATCAACAGCAACAATTTCCCCCGTACCCAGCAAAATCCCCACCAGCACTGGTGGGCTCTGCATCTCCCCACACACTGCCCAAAGTCAGTCCCTGTCACATTACCAATATTAATTCTTGTACATTCTTTGGTTCAGCATTATTTAGAACAAAACTTATGGAAAGTAAAAACCAAACAACATTTAAAAAGCAAGCAGCCATCTTGTGCCATTTGTCTTCAGCCTCGAGATTTAAACAATTTAAAAAGCCTCAGAAAGCAGGGCCCACTGTCCAGGTATAACACAGTGGATTGCTCTCCTGAAGTTACTGCTTTGGCACTATTATCCTACTCATAATTCTATCCAACTCCTCTTGTAGGTGAGTGCATGCTGGATAGACAGACTGGAGTATTTTGAGGCTCTCTACGGATGTATCTAAAATTCAGGACAAGTTCACAAGAATTACAGTGTGTTATGTTTTCTGCAGGAGATATGGAAGTGTTTAGACATGAAGTCAAACCTGTTAATTAAAAATCTTCTATACTTGGAGCTCTGTGGGTCTTTTCCTGGAAGGCCATGAATGGAAATCAAGGTCAGGTTGTTGAATTTCAGATGCGGCCTGTGGAAAGAAAAACAAACAGCCCCAGTTGGAAGAAATTCGAAGGGCACATCAAAGGAACAGTTTAGCTCAGAATTCCATGCTCAGGAGGATACAGAAAGCAATTCCTTTACAGAGGGTCAAAGTGTTTCACATTGCCCAGATGCAGGTGTTTCTGGATACAAAGAGAAGAACAATTTCCACCACAGTTTCAGTAATGCAGGGGTAAGGAGGGGGACAAGTCTGACAGTATGTTGAACTAAATGTGATCTGACATTTGAAAACAAGTAAATATGATGAGTGATTAAGCCTTCTAATCTTAAAGGCTTTCTGTAAGTTAAGGATGGACTGATGCAAATGGTACAAAGGAATCAGAATGTTTTTTATCAACCAATGTTAATTTGTTATTCATACATTTAAAAAATATATTCAAATAAAGTTAAAGGTCATACTTAAACCAAGGAATTTCAAGGTTAAGGCTGCCCCTCTCAAAATGCATATTAATAGTTTAATTCTGGATTATGGATTATCTGTGGTAAATCTCCATGCATACTCAGGCCAAACACAAAGTAATAAATAACCTTAATGTAACAGAGTGCATATATTTATACAGATTATGGGCCTGATTCTCATTTAAATTAAGGTCACTCTGCAAAGGTGGATGTAAATGGAATTTGCTTTTCATTTATGGCCACCTTATGCTGTCTGAGTGATACAAAGTGGTCTTCATGTAAATGAGAGTGAGCCTGGTCCACAAAGCTGAAGGCAGAGTGTAAGAATGATACCATCTGCACACCAGGAACACCGCTCATGGGATGCGAACAACAACTACAGGAACTTCACACATCGACAGAGCACAGCTCCTTGGCATTTATTTACATGGGTTTAATTACATAAACACCCTACACATCCTCCCAACCTCATAGCAAGGAAATTTCATTTCAGTGTGGAGCTGAAGTCATCTGTACATGCTGCATGATCTCTTACCAACAGGTGCTCAAATCCAGGCACTACAGTAACATTACATTTAAATATTGTTAATATTTACGATGGAAACCTTGTGAGCCAGCATCAGAAAAATGGCATAATCAAAGTTCTAGGCACTACTAATGTGCCTCTTTTGCATGACTGCACAATGATGCACTTTATTAATCTGGTCACATACCATTTTCCTCTGCAGATGCTCTACCTCTCTCAAGTCCACATGCAGGCATCCAGGATTTCCCCAGTCATATGGTATTTGTTCTCTTCTTCCTCACTGAGTGGGAGGCTTCAATCAGACCTTTCAGTCAGTACTATTTACAAACTAATGATTTACTCCTACCTCAGCGCTCCCATGGTATCCCCATATTAATTCATGTTTCCCACTCATTCATCTTGTAGGCCTCAAAATGTCGATTAGCATCTTCTTGGATGAAATGACATGAAACGAGTCACATCTTTGATTTCCCCTTTACAGTGAGAAAAAGCCAGGCACAAAGCATGGTGGCTGGCAGCTCCCCAAGGGCAGGGTGGTTCAGGGGCAGAGGTCCAGAGCTGCCGGGGCTGGTGCCTGTGCTCCGAGTGCAGCATGCTGCCCTCTGGCTCTGCGGAGCCACACAGATCCATGCAAATAACGGCCCCATTTCCACACACAGAGGCAAATCGCTGCTGCTGCTAAGTGTCAGAATTTGGTCAGTGTTTAAGCATCAGCTGGTGGTACTTGTGCAAATTATCAGAATCTTTAAATAAGTAACAAATGTCGTATCTTGTGTTACAAAGGCCTGGCTCCAGACCCCAGGATTTAAAAAACATTTATATATACACAGGCACTTAAAGACAAGCCTGAGCACTAGAGGGGAGCTGCGGCTCCTGCTGGCACTGGCAGAGTCACCATTTGGTGACAGGTGGGGGATTTTGCGCTTTATTATTTCTAGGCTAACAAAAGGATGGCTCATTTACTACAGCTTTGGACTCCTTACTGGTGCCTAAAAGCTCTTAATTGAAGAATAACGAAGGCCCTGGACATGGGCAGTGGTGTCAGGACAGGGACTGACTTAGATGCTGCTAAAAAATTTAACAATGAAACAGGGCAAAGTGGAGGTTCCCATTTGATGAAAAAGTCTTCAAGTGAAGAGTCTGAACTAGTGCAACGTTAAGCAACTGCACCTGCATTTTAGAAGCAAATAATTCCAGCAGGGATTCACGTTGCTGTGGATACAGAGTGAAGAGCAGCTCAAAGATACTGGTAAAGCAGGGAGAGATTAGAGTATCTAGGTAAATAAGTAAAAGGTGTTAGGTTTCAGTGCACATCTCTAGAGGACAGCTACAAAAAGAATCCAGAACACCCTTGTTCTCAAAATAAAACAGGGTTACCAATCTACTGAGCATAATCAAAAGGATACAAAGAAAACTTTTAGTACAGTTTTTACATATATCCTGGTGTTTTTGAATGTGTTAGAATATTCCTTGCTCATTTTTCTGGATTTTTTGCCTGATGTCTATCTGTTTGTTTTTGGTTTTTTTTTTGGTTTTTTTTTTCCTTCTGTGTGTGGCATAATGATGGAAGCTTAAATGGTGGAAACTGCCTGAGCAAATAATTTAATTACTTGCTTCCATTTAACCCCTCATTATCACAAGTCAAACCATTTGTGTTACAAAAATAAAGTGCAGCAAAATAGTCTCCATGAATCCGAGATTTCGATTTATTTGAAACCTTGCATTTTTAAAGATTATTTTCCTAGTTTTCAATAAAAATTAAAGAAATGACAGAAGATAATACTTTATCTGACTCCTAAATTTGGTAACTATGTGAACTGCTCTCCTGTGTACATAATCTTTAAACAATATCTGAAATTATAACCTATCCAAAAATAAAGTCCTAATGACACTGGATCCTCAGCTTCACTTCAGCAGAGCTCTTAAAAATAGCAGCTCAAGATCATTCTGAAAATGGCAAAAAAAATCTGATTTCAGCACTAAACACTGAAAAGTAAGATGTGATAAGGTCTTACATTAGCAAAACTCTGAAATCAGAAAAATCTCTGTCCTGAAACAAAAAATGAACACTAAATTTTTGCAGGGAGGAAGGAGCCCAGAAGCAGAGATGATCGTAAGAGTCCCAACAGACTTGTGGTCACAGCACAGGAACTCATCATGTCCAGGTGTCACTCTCACTGTACAAGGCAGATGGAGACAGTTCTCCTTTTCCCCACAAATGTAATAATTTATCTAAAGCAGGACTTTTTTTTAAGGAAACATTTCAAGAACACAGCAGTCAGGATGCGACTTGGAGAAGACACTTCTCCAAAAAGAAAAGGTATTCTAACAGATTTCCCAGCTCCACACCAAACTCCAGCTGGAAGTGCCCAGCTTAGCATAGGTTGCCCATACGAATAACTAGAAAGAAAACCCGCTCACTCAAGTTGTCCCTCTAGGATAAACGTGCTACTCAGTACTATAGCCTTCCTTGGAGCCCCTCCCCAAGCAATGTGTTCCCATGATGCCTCTACACTGAATTCCTTTGCCAGCCCCAGCATTTTCCTTTCCCTCTGCTGCCTCTGCCTCCCCAGACAGCCATACTTAGCTGCAGCAGCAGAAGGGTTTGTTGTTTGTATCAACACCTACCAAAAGCACCTTTTCTCAAGAACCTACTCTGAGGGCATCAATTACAGCCCCCAGAGCAGGATTCCAGATTCACTGCTGACCAACAGATTTCCATTTCCAAGATATCCCTCTTCAATTACCAGTAAACAAATATTAGCCAGTCTCCCTTGGATTTACCTTAGGAAAAAGTGTTAAGAGTGACTGAATTTGCTCAACAAAAGAAGGGATAACAGCATAGTGTTCACTGGGACACTTGTCAATGCAAGGGTCAAGGAGGGGCTTTTCACACAACCTGGCCCATGAAAACTCTTCCTCTGTCAGCAAAATATTTCATCATGCTCCAGAGTTGCTTCCTCCTGGTATTAAAACAACAGGGTCCCTTCAAAAACTTCTGTTTTGATGAAACAATGCTTTTTTTTGTTTTTTTTTCAGAAACTTCCTGGCAGGTTTATTGGTAATTTTATCAGATGCTGTCATCCTAAGAAGAGCAACCACTAAGCCTAGGCCATGAAAGCCACCACTGTCACCATTTTTGACATCTTAGCAAGAATCCATTAGAGAGCTAAAGAAAATTTCCTTCACCTTTTGACTAATACCCTTCAAGGATGCTTGGGAATGCTTCTCTCTCCACCACTGGTGAACTTGGTGGTTCACTACTTAGTAGCAATTACATCAGCAAGTTATCAACATTATTCTCATACTCAATCCAAATATGGGTACTAGAAAGCAAATTAACTCTATCCCAGCCAAACCCAGGGCATCCTGTCTTAGAAGCTGTTTCTCTCCAGTTAAATTTGAATTCTCCTGCTAGGTCTACTCCTCTCACTCTTCCCCCTTCAAGTGATTAGCCTTAGATTTCTTTCTCTGTGGTTATTTTACTGTGTATTTTACTGTATATTGCTTGTCTCTCATCCTCTGTCCTGATCCTTTTCCTAGACAATACAAATAAAAACACCAGCAACTCTGACTCTGTTGCCTTCCAATTCCTTTACTAATTCCTAGTTTTTTAGTTGGCTTTACATCAGTCAGCAATCTTGATTTCTCACTGAACATTACCAAACATGTCTTTTCCCAGTTTCTTCTTTTGATCTCCCATCCACCTTATAGCTCTGAAACACCTCAGCCCCCTCCTGTGGCTTCACTGCTTTTATCCCTTCCAGTCACCTCTCACTTCCCAGAAACTAGTTTTGCTTACAAAAACTAGAGCATCCACATAAGATTTGCGGCATTTTCACAATCTAGGTTACTAAAACCAACATGGCAAAGTTCCTACAGTATGAATTGTTCTGAAACAGGGCAGGGAAAACTAAAGAGCTCTTTTCCTTGCCCACTCAAAACACACAGCTAACTCAGACCCATCCATATCCTTCCACAGCTGACAGCATTCACAAGGGCAGCTGTTGCATCCTGGGGTTCGGGTTTAGATTAGGGGTTGTTAATTTATGTTAGCCAAATTTCGTAATCCCGTGCACCCCCCGTGTTTCCCCTCCCTGCGGTTGTTTGCTCCTAGCTGCGTGCTATTGGAGCTTACCCCAGTCACTCCGGCAGACACTCCCCATCCTTGCCAGAGATTTCCCCGCAAATCTCCCTGATGCCGCATCCCCCCTAACCCTGGGACCCAGGAACCGCCCCGGCACTGTCTTGGTTGGTCGCTGTTGTGGCGTCACCGCCAGGGCAGCTGTCCCTATTGGACGGGAGCCCGAGGATCCTCTCGCCCCGCCCCTCCATAAAATCCTACCCCATTTTCTCTCATGCGAGTGCTGGGGGCGGTTGCCTCTTTCCATCTAACCGTGCCACGTGACCAATAAACCGTTCCTGCCAAGCACGGAGTAAATGGACAAATTCCAGGCAGCCTTGCCATCCCAAATCTTAGCTTTGAGTCTGACCTAATCAAAACATTACCCAACCACTGCTTCAGTGAGAGCGCTTCCTTCCTAAAATTACAATTTCCATTCCACAAGTGTTCCAGCATTTCATTTTCTTCAAAAATGGAAATTATTTTTCTAGATAGAAAATGAGAGATATCTGATGATAGCCTTGGTAGTTACAGTCTCTCGCTGTTTCCTTGCAGATTCCAAACCACAGCTGAGAGACATCAACACCATTTACCACAAACAAAGGTACTATAAATTGGGCAGTAAAACTAAAGTGTGGTAGAAACTTCATAGCTTTGCCCACTGCTGTACGAGTGCTTCAGTAACAGACATTGCAGATTCCAGCTTGCTAATAGGACATTTTCAATATTATTGGCCAATATTATTGTTTAAAACTAAGGTGGTGGGGTTTGTATGGCTGTATACTAGACTCCAATTTTCCAAACTATTGCAGAGAAGATAAGTATTCTGACTTCATGATGAGGCCTGGTGCAAATCTGGCAATGCTGCTTTCAGAGTGGGCACCCTCGAAATGTTCCCAGATGCCACCAGGCAGACAGCCCTTAAACTTGGAAGGGCTGACGTTTAACCACATGTGCTCCTCCTGCCAGCAGGAGAACACAAAACTCATCAAAATTGCACATTCTGAGGCACTCCCACAGTGCCAGGTCCTCACGACATAAGGCTGGCAGCCCAGGAAGGACAAGGACACAGATGGCAGAGGAATCAGCTAGGCCAAAACTCCTGATCCCAAACATGCATCTTTTAATTATTGACCTCCACATCTCAGCACCCTCACTCTGGCCCTCAGAGTACACACACACAAACAGGAATCAAATCCACGCTAATCACTAGTGGGAAGGATCACGCTTTCTCCACTGCAGCAGCCTGCCCAGTCTGCTGTACTTCCAGGCCAACCCTCAGGCAGCCTGGAGACTGCTCTGGAGAGCTCAGCCCTGCGCCTTTCTCCACAGCTCTGGGAACAAACTTCAAACCAATGAACAGAAGAGAAAGTGGTGACATCTCCTCCATAGCTTTAGCAGAGAGCTAGAGAACTTCGGTGCAGTGCCTGCACTTGGAATGCTGCTGTATTTGTTCTGACCTGGATCAATCAGAGGTACCAGGTTACCAGGCTCAGAGCTGTCGATGTCCTGCTGAGTCACCAGGAGATGATGGATGCAGCCCAGCATTCTATAAAAACCCTTGTGACTCATTCCCATTTTCAGCAGGCTTTTTATAAGAAAACTACTATTTCCAAGATCAGCTTTACCATTCACCAAGAAGTTAGGAGTATTCAAATATAAATAGTAACAAGAAAAAAAATCTACAAATACATACAAATTTCAAATGTGAACAAACAGTTTGGACTCAGAGAAGTGTTTGCATACGTTCAAAGGGCAAGTATTTCAAGTTGAAATAATCTTATTTAAAACTGCAGACAGTCTCAAAAGCAAGATTGTAACTATAAAATAAGCCCTATTGATGCTAATTAAGTCTCATTTTCTGGCAGAGGTTGTTGGAAAGACTGATCCTGACCCACATCCTCTCCCCTGTTTATGTCTTGTATCAGTCACTGCTAGCGTTCATTGCGATGACGACTGGGTGACAAGGCCAGCTCTGACCCATCTGATTTATCTCTGTCGCAACTTGAGCTCTGCTCACCAGAAGTGATGGAAGGCAACAATGACTTAGGGATGTGGCCCAGTGACACTGAGCACATGGCCTGGGCTCATCTTTCCTCTGAAGGGAAGGCAGAAGGAAGCACATGTGTGTCAGCTCATGTGGCAAAGACAGATAGGACAAAACAGGGTCATCACTAACGCATTCATTGCATGTTAGCTCTGTGATCAGCAAGTAAGCACTAACTATTTAATTAGTCAACTAATTAGTGACAGACAACGTGGAAGGCTTCAGATGTTCCCAGACAAATGCAAAGATAAAAAGCCTAATTAACGATCAAGCATTTTCAAGCTAACTACAGCCAAACAGGCTAGATGTGTGGGATATTGTGTGCTCCAGTGCTGCCAGATAACCGGCTCTGACAGGAACCCTGTTCAAACCCCACCACCTCAGAGCTGATCCTGGGTACCCTGAGCTCCCAGCAGGAGACACTGTCTTGCAGTAAAAAACTCAGGCTTGCTGTGCTGGATTCCAATTCTACTTTGAGAAAAAAAATCCAGGCCTTTGACAAAAACTTATTTAACTCTATCTGGTTCTTAAATGCAATAATTATTTTCATGCACCCATAGGGAGAAGGAAATAGATTTCATGACAATTTCACATTAAATATTGTGATTTTAGGCACCATTCATTTATGGCTATCTGATGTAGCATGTTATGTACATTCCAGCATCCTCAGAGAAGAAGTCATTGTTTACATCAGGGTTTGGATTAAGGAGTTTTTCAAGACCATGCATTAAAACCGGTTTTCCCTATAATCAAAGACAACAGTAATTTCCACAGCTATATACAAAGAGGTGGATAAAAGCCAATGGGTTCCCTGCACTGGAACCAGTGATGAGACACTGCTGGGAGCAAGCTCCATGATCCTTAAGCCAAACTTCCATCCCTGCTGCCTGGGTTTGCATTCTGCTCCAGGAACCAGGCACTGGGACTAAGTGGAGACACTGGAGTTTGTAATCCTATGTCCTTCTGGTCTAACCCTGCTGCCCTGCCCATCCCTTTTAAACTAGCAAAGGAGTGAAGAAAAAAAAAAAAAACAAAACCAACCAACCAAGAACCAACCCACTGTCACACTTGCACCCCGAGAGCTGCTGTCACACCAACAGCTGGCCAGGCAATGGGTCTGCCCCTGCTACTGCAGCGCTGCTGCCTCCACCAGTTACCTGGCCCTCTGGCAAAAAACCAAAAAATCCCTGTGCATCCTCAACAAAAGCAGCTCTACAGCTGAAAACACACACCTGCACATGCTGCCCAAGCAGCATGGAAAAATCTAAAGCTCCTTTGGAGTTTGGGTGGGTGAGTAGTGGTGCCATGGCTGCTCCGTGGCACTGTGCCCCGGGATGTGCTGCCCATGGCAGTGGGAGGCATCCTGCCATGGGGCAGCAGAGCTCATTCTCAGGGTCATTTCTCTGCTTAATGAAAAATGGATCTCTTCAGTCTCAAAGAAGTTGAAAACACTTGCACGATTGAGTTCCAATAACTGCCACATCAGTAAGTGAATTACATTTATGTGTTTCCATGGTGACTGGTAATGTAAAATAATTAGGTATGAAGAATAATGACGAGAAAACTACTTCCTCTTTTTAAGGATTAGGGCTCACAAATTGATTCAGTCCAGCTTATTTTCAGTGCATGTAACCTTTGCAGGGAATATTAGAAAATTAAGAGTAAATTAAATTAATTTTTTTTAAAAGGCCTCCACACTGATCAGGAGGCTATCTGCTGCTGATGTAAAAATTAAAACCTAATCATTCGCAAATTTATACCTCTATTAGTACAAAATTTGTGACATGCACTAAGTGCTGGCTCTGTGGTTCTGCGAGCAGCACCCCATGTCTGAGGCCAGGGGCCAAGACAAGCTCAAGGAGGATGTGTCCTGCAGCAACTCTGCTGGAGTTTGGTTCAAATTCAAGCCCTGGCTGCAGAGGCTTGGCTGAGGGATATTCGAAGGCAGCACCTGCAAAAGCCTGTTCACTATAGACAGACTCAGCTGCCACACCTGGAGCACAAACACACTTTGGCTTCCCCACAGTGCTTTATAATGAAGTGACAGTTACAAATGGCACAGGGTGAGCAACAAGAAATGAGTTAGAAGCTCTAAAGGACAGGTTTAACTGAATTTGGGGTGGAACTGAAAGCCTAAAAGGTGCTGAGAGCAAGAGGATGAGGGGAAACTATTTACTCTGACATGCGATGCTTTACCGGAAGTCAAGAACTAAGAGAGGGGAAGAAGCAGAAATTTTCTTCTACACTGCTCCAGCAATACAACATCTATAAAGCACTTAAGTTATTCCTCTCTTGATGAATTGAAAATATAATTTGTTATGTTATCAATGGTTGTTGTAGAAATACAAAATCCTGGCTTAACTGAAAAAAGAAAAAAAGGCAGAAATTTCAACTCTCTGCCCCCCCCATAAAAGCACCAGACAACTCTCTCAGTTCTTGTTGCAACTTGTAAGAATCATGTTCAGATTTTGAATTTTATATTCATTTCTGCAAGTCTTTTTAGTATGTGTGATTAAACCCTGCATCAAAGGATGATTGCCCAGTAAGCCCCTGGGGAGTACAACAGTGAGACATCAGAGAGAGCACCCTGTCCTCATGTTGGGAAGACTGTTAAATAGCAGAATTCATCCACAGGTTTCCCTGCCTTAGACTTAGGGAAAGGGGGATTCAGACAGGTTTGGGATCCCACCAGGGACAACTGGCTTTAAAGGCCAATACTGCTTGGGAGCACACACCAAGGGCCATTGACTCCACATCCCCTCATAAGACTGAGGTTTAAAAACAATGGCCAAAGCAACTTTAGGTGTTTTCAACATACATTTTCAGCATGTCTTCACCTCAAGGGTCCACATGCAACTGGGAGTTCCTTAGAATCCTGTGAGTCCCAAGGCATCCAGGATCCAGCACCCATCTCTCCATCCATACATGCTCAGACATTTAACACCCAGTACATTGAGGCAGACTCGAGGAAGGCTTTAAATACAAGAAACAATCCCCTTCATACAAAAGGGAACACATCCTTTTCAGCGAAGGAAATAAAACTTAAACTTACCAAAAAATCAGTGTTTCCAGAAAGGAGATTCCAACATCAGATGCACCAACCACCACAATTCTAGTGTTGATACACACTTTTGATTCCAGCACCAGCCTTCGATTTGTGTGGTTCAAAGAATATTTCAGCTGTTAAAAAATATGTAAGACATAGAAATGCATTTAAAAAATAGTCAAAGCCTGCTAGGAATCATTAAACCCTCAGTGATGCATTACCTTGCATTCACACAAAACTTATGGCTCACTGACATGACTAATACCATTTTTCTGTGCATGGCACCAGATAAATAGTACTAAAATATGTGGAATATGTGCATGTTTAATAGGTCACAGAAAATTACAAGAGCTGAATGATCTGGCTTCTCCTGAGCAAGATGCTCTATAATCCTTGCAGGAGAAGACAAAACACTGCCTCTGCTATCACTCACTGCATTTATCAAACACCTCAAGAACTTGTATTTACATACTGCTAAGGCCATTTTTATACCTCCTAGAGCAGTTTTTACTCTTGCTGGTTTATTTATGGAAATGGTTTTACTTATAAATTAATTAGGAACTTACGTTTTGAGTGGTTGTGTGTTTAATTGAAAACTCCCTTTCCAAAATTATCCCTCTCTTTTCTTAAGTACAGAGCAGCTACCTGGAAAGCCAGGTTGCCACACAAGTAAAAGAGTAGCTCAATGCCACTGGGACTAGTACTCCAATCACAAATCTTACTGCCACATTGGCAGTTACTAATTTCAGCATCCACACCACTTCATGCAGGTTTTTTTCCATGTGTCTAGGTCTCGCTACCTAACAGAGATTCTGAAAACAAATATGCAGCTAAGAGACAAGAGATATTGTATTTGACATGTTGTTTTTTCTTTTCACCTTGACTACATTTAGCTTTCAAATTTCTGATGAAAGACAAGGAAATACTTTCCATCTCACAGTACAACACACTTTGCATTTTTCCTACTGCTCTGGGTTGCCTATATTCCCATTTCACAGAGTGGGTAACTGCAGGTTCATAAATGCACTGGGAAGACCAATACAAAATGGAGCCACTTTTGTTTTTTGTCAGACACTTCTCCTATAAATTCCTGCTGCGGCACTTAGGAAGGAAGAAATCTAAGGCTTCTAACACGTTTTCCTCTACTACAAATACAAGACAGCACTAGTAAAATTAAGTCCTCTAAATTCCTCCTATGGAAGTACAGTCAGAATATATTCTATATTCTACATGTCAGAAATATATTCTCTGTATATCAGCTGACAGAGTAACTCACTAGATGAAGAAAACTTTCTTTAAAAGCTGTGGTAATTATATGGGCCTTCTCAATAAGTACATAGCACACTGAGATCCCCAAGAGATCTGTAATGCCATGTCTTTGCACTGGTGGAGCTCCACAGCTGAGGTTTCAGCACAGCTCCACTACACCGTGTAACTTAAGGAAGCATTATGGATCAATTCCCTGCCCTATGGCATGACTGCACAGCAAGTCATTCAGAATGTCGCAAAATTAAATGTCACCTTTGGTCAGGCAACATTATTTTTTACTGCCAGATAAAAGTTCTTTGAGCTGCAGTTCACAGTGCAATGATGACATCCAGTGGTGAGCCAGATTCAATCTCAGGGACTGGACTGCCCTGGGAAAATTCCAGAAGATATCTCAAAAAGCATGCCAGCCCAGGGTAGCTGCTTAATGGTGTCCAGCTGTGTGGCAGACAGCACAGGCCCACAGTGAAGAATGCCTGGGTGAGGGACAGGACCACCCTGCTACTCCAAACCAGGTTTACAAAGACACAGGCACATTCCTACAGAGAACCTCCATAATCCCATTTAAAGCCAGTGCTCTTGAAATGGTTAAACACTTCTGACACAAGGATCTGCCAGCAAAATAAGTTTTAATAATAAATTAAATAATACAGACTACATCTGTAACAATTCCACATTTCAGAAGCTGGAAAAGCCCTTCATATTTCCCTGGAAGCGTACATCTTTAGAAGAGATTTTAGGAAATGAGAAGAACCAGTGCCAAGTATTACAGACATTTCACTACTTGAAATCAAACTCAGACTGTGTTTGTTATAGCACACTAAATGCCCCAGCTACAGGAGTTGTTGCTCTGCCAAAGCTGACATGTGTGGTGCTCTCCCACAATCAGGCGTGGAGGACTCTGCACCCTCACATCAGAATTCACATTCCTGGGATTGGCAGACAGCAATTCTGACAGGCTGGGTTTTGTTGCACAAACAGACTTGCAACTTTCTAGAAAAGCAAGAGTTTTCCTCCTTCTGGAGGAAAAAATGATTAAGTGATATTTGTATTGAAATGCAGCTCTTAATAAATTAATAAAATTGTAAAAATCATGAAAAGAAACTACTTGTAATGTACGTAATCAATGAAAATAGGCAGGAATGCCAGCAGCAAGCAGCATAAACCAAACAGGCCTCAAGGCAATGCCAAGATCAAACATCTCCTTCTACTGCTGTGGTGGTGGTTTATTTTCATGCACTGCAACAATGAAAGCAGGAATACAATTTCCCTGGAAAGAGTATTTATGAATTTATGAAACGGCTCCTGTATCAGTTACACAAAGGCAGCCTATAAGCAGAATATAACCTGTTTTGTTCTCCACACAATGGCCTCAGCACCAACAGCTGCCATGCTCCAGAAATCACCTTTCTACAGCTAAGTACACTAAACAGCTGCAGAGAGTGAGGAATTAGGTAGACTGGTCCCATAATACCACCTATTTTAGCAGAATGTCAGGACAATCGGCTACCTGTGTTCCCCAGAGGGGTAATCAGACATCATAATTGATAGGTCAATAGCAAACAAACGTGTTTGTTTTGTATCCAATCTATTAAATAAACCAGCAATCATTAACTAATGCAAGGTAAAAAGCCTTAATTGCCATTGGTAGAAAAGGCATATATAGAAAGGAGGATTTTCTTTGGTTATCAAATGATTATTTGGGGTACGGGCACCCCTACCCCCCATGCTGTTCCTGTCTGGGTGGAGAGGGACAGAGGAGCTGGCAGGGGTGGCCACGGGCAGTGGTGGCCCTTTGGCATCAGCCCATGGAGCTATTCCTGCACATAGACAGCCAGTGCCATCACTCTGAGCCTTCAAACTGGACCTCGTTAAAACACTGATGCAGCCCCCAGACACTGACAACACACATCCTGCATGGAACCATAGCTTTCACTTACAATTTCACAACACAACATGGGCCAGAGCAGGATTATTCTATGGCATCCAGAATTCACACATCCTTCTACCCCAAGCAACCAATGGAAAAAGAGTCATGAAATATTGATTAGGTTTCAGCAAACACATTATTTCCTTTGCACTTTCCAATCACATAGAGCTTCATGTCCAGCTTTCCTGTTTGCTTTGCACATGCCTTGGGAATGGATTCATGGTACATTTACCCATGACTTTACATTAGATGTTGATGGCACAAATTCACATCCAGAATATTTTGAGGCTCCTTTTATTTTTTAAACATTGGAACCATTAAAGCTCTAGGTTTTCTACATATATTTATAATAATTGTTCTACAATAGGTTAGGGTTTATAGCAAACATTAGCTTCATTCTAACAAACAAAACCATGGAAATTGAACACTCAAAAATATAAAACCAAAAATTTGGACAAAGTATTTCAGCCCAGACAGGAAGAAAACAGCACTGTGTTCTGAACTGGGCACTGGAAAGTCTAACCTAGTAACACTCACTGGTGTGTCAGAGCTGCTGCAGTCCTCTCTGGGACTCCTCATGCAAAGGCTCCATAATGCTGCAGAATTTACAGCATCACAGAATCCTTTCATTTGTCAAATTACCTCTAAGGCCATCAACTCTGACCGTTAAACTTAGACTTGACCTTATTAGACCCTGAGGACTTGGGCTTTGCCCAGCTAAACACACTGAAGTATTGGCTGCAGTTCAAGTACCTAGCAGTGGTCCACATTCAGAAGAGCTGCTCAGGGCACTGCATGGCAAACATGGGGCAGCTTTGTTTGTTATGTTCTTGGCATCTTCAGTGATGCCTCACTACTACTTGGGAGTAGCCCTCCCAGCCCTGGCTTGCGGGATTCTACATCTGCCTACAATGCTTTTGTTTTACTTCAACATTTGTTACTGAGAAACCCCAGCGATAGTTACTGCTCTAGAGGATCTACATGATCTGAAATATTACTGCAAAAACCATCAGAAGCAGTGAAAGCAATTAAAAAACCTGCTAGCAGAGTAGCGCTGAGCTCAGCAACAGTGACAGGCAAACAAGAAGGTGAGCAAACAGAGCTATTTTAATTTCAAGCTCCATTTGAACCACAAGTTAAAAAAAGAAACATCAATGTTTACCAAGGCGATATGAACAAAACTGATTGGGAAATGCATGCTTTTTCAGCCTGCATTAGGAATTGTTTTCTAAATAGTAGCTACATTCCAAAAAGCCTCATTAGAAATCTCTGCAAACATGTTTTCAAAAATGTTTCCAAGTATTCACAGATTTATACAAACACCAGAAACAGAAGTAAAAGAAAATAGAAAAAGAACCAGTGATGAAGAGTGCAGCCTTAATTGTTTCATCTTTGTCAAAGAACCCTTCTTTAGGAACTGTGTCTTGGATAGGTAACAGCTTTCCTTTATAGAACATTTTCATCCCCAAAACCTTTATGAATGAAGTCAGTATTATTACACCATTATTATGCCTATGTGGGTAAAGGCTAATCTTCAGCTTCTGGAAAAAGCCACCTCTATATTGATAACCAATCGTATGCCAGTCCCTAGGGTTCCATATGAAACCAGGGATTTCCTGCTTAACTCTAACCAGCACAGAAGAGAGCAGAGCACAGACACATCTATTTAATTTCCTCACAGAACCACTGTTACCATGGTAAAAAGATGCTCTTTTTCCCTTGGAGCACTGATATTTGGATCCCCAGCTCAGAGAGGCCTGGGCAGTTCACACTCATGTAAGGACCTGACTATTGCTTGCTGCTCTACTTCAAAGGCCAAAGAAATGAACTCAGAATGGTGCCACTTTCAGAGAGCTCAGTTCTCCCCCATTTTTCTGGGAAGAAAGGGAAGGACAGGAAGGCATAGGAATTCAATCAAAGCATTCAATCTGGCAAGGGGGTATAGCACGTGGCTGGCTCTAGTCCTCTGACAGCAGTCATTGCTTCCCAGGTCACCTGTCTATGGCTTATTCTTCAAGGCAGGAGGAAAGAGTGGCAAATACAAACTTGGGCTTTGGCCAAGGACTGACACCATAAGCTCCACATCCCTCTGAGAGAGAAGCATGCCTGGCAGTCCTATGGGGACACCTGGCCTGAGCACAGGAGCAGCAGACAAAGGGGCAGATTGCACTGGTCTCTGGGCTCACTGACCCAGCCTGCAGAGGCAGCTGCCCACACACACACAGACGCACCAGCAACAGAGTGGAAGCCAGAGCAAGAGAAGGCACAGGCACTTCACGTACAGACTCGGGGCAACAGAGGCAGCAATTCAAATATACTGAACTCACTGAAAAACATAACAGAGGTATAAAATTAAAAGTTTGGAAAAAATAGAAAAACATAACATTTCATACAAAAAATAATGAACATGAGGTAATAAATAATAGCCAAGGATATGAGGGGAGATTGATTTGTAGGGTAAGCAAATCATGTTTTAGTGAAAGCAGACATACTTCTCCACTTTTTAATGGTAAACGTTACCTTTCTGTGGCAAAAATATCTGTTTCCTCCTTATAAACTGGAATTATCGATCTAACAAACAACTTTGAAACAGCTTTAAGCCAAGTCTGACCTGTTTGTAAGCAGAAGTGCCTATTTCAGTTTACTGCAAATGTCTTTAACACCTGTACAGCACTGACACCACGCTTTCAAAACAAAGATAGGTCATCTTACTTTTAATTTCACACATGCACATAAGTGGTAAACATTTCTGTTAATGATGCCATCTGGTGCCTCCCATAACAGGGTGACACTCAGCCTTCCAAACAAAATGTAATGGCAGCATTGCACGAACCCCACTGACATTTACAGTGAGGAAATTTGTTATCAACCTCACTTCAGAACGCCTGTTTGTGTGCCTACTGGTGCCATAAAACCATCACCTTCACCAGTCAAGGGAAAGAACAATAAATAATGGATTTTCATCCATACACATACTACAAAAGCATTAAAAATTCATTACTCAAGCACATAAACATCTTAAGCAACAGTTACTTCTTTAAAAATTAATACTACTTCCCTGGTTAAGTGAAAATTATTCACACCAAACCTTTGTTTGTAATCCCAGTGCTCACACACAAATTGTAACATGGAAGAACTCTGCCATTTTAACTTCGATACATGAGCCTTGATATTTAAAATGCAGGGAATTCTCTTGCCCATCCTCCCTAAGCTCTCTGCTATATTTGCTCTTTATCTTAGTAGAGGCCTAATGATGAAAATAAACCCCAAATCCTGAAAAACCTTCCATATTTTAGCCATATTCAGTACATTCCAGTGCTTCAACTGCACATAAATAGAACTGAAACTGCCAGAATAAACCTTTATTTGCTACAGGTATTCTACCAAGCCAGCACACACTTAGCTCCAAGGCAGACAAAGAGTAAAATAGCAGTGACCCCTTCGCTTGAGTTACTCCAGGCACTGCTGTTCCAGAAGCACCTCCAGGAGCAGAGCTGGCTGTTCCTGTGGTCGTGCCTGCAGACCAGAACAGGGAATGGCCAGTGCCCAGGATGGGCATACACTTCAAAGCAGAGGCTCTGGTGCTTCACAGAACTTGCCTGTCCCTCTCCACCTTCTTGACATTTTTCTGTGGACATATAAGGTGACAAACCATGCAGTTTGCATTCTCAGCTGCAGTCAGAAGCAAAGAGCTTTGTTGCTCAGAACGGACTGTTCTGTGGTGGCCTCTCCCCCATGTTTTAAAATTTGATTTTAAGTCCTTGTTTTTATTACCTTTGAATTACAACTGATCTAAAATTTTCAGGCTGCACACTGTGGACTGGTTGGGACTGGGCAGCAATGTGTTGTTAACAGTCAAACTATCAGTTCCGAGTCTTTTCTGTTCCTCTGCCTGCACAGGTCAAGGTAAAAGCTTGTGCTCAGTCTGGGCACTAGTGAAAGGTTCAGAACTGGTCTAAACACCAGAAAATAGAAGCCACAGAGATTGAGTAAAGAAAGTAGAACCCCAGGAGTTTATTGGAGGGGACACCAGCATCTAGGGATGAGTTTTCTATACAAACACTCCTATAGATCAGTTTCATTTTTGTTTTTTAAGAACGCTTCCCCTCAAGAGAAAGTTTGTCAAGTTCAAAACCGTTTCAGATTTTTTTTCTGGTTTTACCTGATAGTTAATTTCTCCTTTTCTTTCTACAAAACATGGTAAATACATACTCTTTTAAAGTCTTGCAATTTTATAATGGACATAAAAAGCTCAGAGAATAGAGAATCATCCAGGATGGCTCCTACATTCACAAGTCATTTGAGTATGTAGTTGTGAACATGCACTGCAATGGAACAAGTTCTAAGATAAATCAAAAAGCAAGGATGTATTTTCCTCTCATGTTCTTGTTTTAATTATTATGTTAAATTGGTTTCAGCCCATTTACTCATAGCCTTTACCATAACCATCATCATGGAATCAGACAAACACACAAAAATACCACCACACTTGCACTGGAAACTGTTGACTTTGCAGTGCCTTGGCCTCCATTTTCTATTTGAACATCACACTGAACTAACTAAATTTATACAACACTTCATGGGCTTCAGGAACTGTTCTGTCTTTTTATGAGCTGGTGCAGAAAAAACAATTCTAAACTGTGCAATAGAGCCTGACAGCTTGAATGCAGCCATAAAATAAAAACGTAATAAACCCAATAGCATGAAAAATAATAAAAGGGCAAAAAAAAAAAGGAAATAATTCAACAGATGTGTGCCATTTTTGTTCTTCATTGTGGATCAGTTATTCTTGTTAATTATATCACCTATTCTTCCCTTACATTGATAATTACATGAAGCAGATGGAGAACAGAATGCTCCCAGATGGTGAGAACGCAAACAGGTTTATAAATTGTTTATTTATGAAGAAATAATTAAGAATTATTTCATTACCTCTAGTTTTCTACTCCACCAATAATGACATGCATCGTGAAGGCCAGCAGCACTGTATAAGATATTCAGGATTCTGTTGTAACCAACTGTTTTTCGTGTAACATGACTGCAGTGACGGACAGATGTGCAAACCAGAATAACAATCTAATCTGTTTTAACGCTGAGGGAACTAAGAGTTTGGATCTTTGGTTCTCCTGCCAGTTGGCACATCAGCACTGGTTGCTGATCCAGAATACAAAAATTAGAGATTTCCTTTTGCTTTGGCACAGCTGTACAAAGTGTTTGCTCTAATGAGTAGGTAGGAGCTCTGTCAGGTATGTGCCCTGAACCCCAGCATAGCAGACATGCGGCCGATGCAATTCTGAGCCAAGATGTGGCACCTCTGCCACACTTGCTGCTCAGCAGGTATCCTAAAGTCTGGACACCTCAGGACCTGATGCAAATCAGCAACTGTGTCATTCCAGAGGGCTGCAGTGGGAGATCTAATTGGAGACAAGCTTAACATCTCCTGCTTTGTGCCTTCTCAGATTAGTCTTACCCAATTTATCCAAATCTCTTCAGCAGAGCAATGGGAGACACAGACACACAAAATCAGCAGCAAAATGTATTTCCAATCTCAAAGCATAAGAAGAAGTTAAGGAAGAATTTACAGCCCTTTAGGAAATGGAGCCACTGCTTGGGGGGGGGGGGGGGGTGACAGGGTTTCTGAGGCAAAGATGAAGCAGCACAGAGCTGTGGTTTAAGAGAATAAGTGAAAAAAACATGTGATAGCCTTAAAACCTATGGCAAAGTGTTCAGGAAAAGGTTGGCAAATAGGGGAGGAGCAGGGAGAGCTCCTAAGCTCTGTATTTCTCTGGAGTCAAAGTCATTTTAGCAATAAGCCACAACACACACCAAAAGCCTACCTCAAACCAAAAATAAGACTGAACCAGGGGAAGTGCCACAAGGGCCTGGAGAGAACAGGGCAAGTGGAGAACTGCAGGTAAATGGCCACACAGGTAACAGTTGGTTGTGGATTTATAGGGTAAGTTCCTGGAGTTTAGGAGTACCTGTCTCTAGCTGACATCTAGCTCTGCCAGAGAGCCCATGGCAGGAAAGATCTATGCTTCCTTTAAAACCACACGACACAGTTCATGCTCCCTGCATGAGATAGGAGGGAGCAGGCCAGGAATCCATGGGAGAGCAACACATGGCACTTCCCCTTTGGTGGTTTTTTCAGACACCACAGAAGAATAGAGCGTTGACAGAGGGACGAGAACAAGTTGCCACACATTGTGCTCATCTGTCTGTAACAACTGATCCAGACCTGCAGGAAAAGCACCTCTCCAGCACAGATGAGATCCATGTGGACTGGCAGTGCTGAGGAAGTAGTTGAGAGCAGAGCTTCTGTGGTTTAGATTGATGGTTTCTCTTCTGGCTTTGGAAGAAGGAAGCAGGAAAGCGCCTGTGCCTGCCCTGGATCTGTATCTGTGAGTGAATTCCCTTCATGTCCTAAGCAGGCTGGGGTGTACTGGGGAAACAGTGAATGATGGAGCCCCAAAGCTCCCACCCACACTCACTGAGATACAGAGCTGCTGACAGCTCACAGACACAGCTGTTGCCCCCACATAGGACGGTTGAGCTGCTCAGCCCCAAGCTCTTACTGGGAAAAAGGGGAGCAAGAGCTCGAGAAGGGCTGGAACAAGAGGAAGGCAGCTGAAAAAGCAACAGATGAGAGGCAGATGTTGATTTGTTGATTACTAGATATCAAGGGGCATCTTGGGGGTATCAAAGCAAGAATATCACCACAATTATCCCCATTACCAGCAACATATACTCAAGCAACCAATTAGGGCAGGCAATGAATGAAAATTTTTACATTTCTGAAATCAACTTGCATTTACAATCCTCATCCTGTAGTTCATGTGACAAATCCTGCCACTACTGCAGAGCACTCTAAAGTAGCAATTACAGTGATAACCTGCCCTCCAGCTCATGGGAACAAAGTGGGCACGGATTCACCTCTAGAGGAGCTGCTTTCAAATAGGAGAGGGCAAAGCCCCCTTGGTTTCAATCAGCTTGGTGAGCTGGGATAGAGACATGGGATAAAGAAATAATGCTTGGAATCCCTGCTTGCCCAGTCTAAACATCTTGCAATATCCTGCCCTGATCTCGTTTGAAACCACAAAAACAAAGATGAGAGGAGACATTTTCTCCTTACTTCTCTGCAGGTGCTGGTCTCAGACATCTTCCCACTAATTCCTACTCCAAACTCTTTGTCTGCCTTTCACCCTCTCTTCTCCACACTTTCTTCATAGCATTGTTCTCCCATGTCCTTTTTCCCTCACTTCCCAGCCCATTAGCATCTTCTACAACCAAGATGTGTTTCACCTTGTCTCACTGTATTTCATAAGGTGACACTTCTCAGCCTTTCCATTCTGCAGAGCTAGCACATTTATCTCCTTGGTGAGACAGGTTGTTCTCTGCCTCATAGATTGCACTTTACTGTTTACAGTAAGTCTGAGAAGCCTTTTAATCACTACAAAAAAGCAGGAAGAATATTGTGCCTACAGAAACTCAGTTGTAATAATTTATAAGACACACCTCAGTTTATTTGTAACTTCACTACAGTATTTGGCAAGGTAGTGCAAGATCATTGATGGGGATCAATCTTCCTTTACAAGGCATCTGAGCAGAGAGAGGGCAAGTGCCTTGTGCCTGGCTGCAACCCAAGGTCTAAAAGCAGCACCACTTCCTTACTTATGAGCACACTCAGTTTCCTACGGCAGGCTGCTCCTTATGTTACACAGCTTCCCAATGTAGGGTGGCCAAAGGTCGCTTCATTCACTCAATAGAAGAGTCAATTTACCTTTACATGGTTTCAAGTTCTTGGTATTTCAGAGAAGCCAGAAACAGCAGCAGACTAGCTTTATCCTCAAGTTATGACCCAGCACTTAGCCCCAGATGTCCATTCTGATAGACCACAGTCTGTCAAAAATCTGTAATTCATGCAGAGGCAGATGCATGGATACTTGGCTGGCCTTGAGTTGGGGTTTTTCCAGTACAACTTCTTTGCAAAAATTTCACACATTCTGTTGAATAGAAATTTGAATCTGAGATTTCAAACCATTACACCACTACCTACAGAGAAGCTCAGAAAACCTCAGGAAGAACATGAGCAGACAAAAGATTTGCAAATTTGTCAAACGCAGGATGTCTGTGATTTTCCAGCTTCAACAAAAATGCTAAGATGAGCTCTTTTTTGAAGAGAGCAATCACTTTAAAGATTAAGAATAAGAAGCAGTTTAAAGAAAAGCATCAGAGTTCATTCTGCAGAGAAGAGAAAGCCAGAGAAGTGCATATGAAGGGAAGGCTGTTGAACAAAGCCAAACCCAGACCAACAGCCTTAACCATGTTCTGGATTTTCCTTTGCCAGCTGCTGCCTAATTAAGAGTTTCAGGTTCCAAAACCTACTGACTAACTGAGAAAAGGACAGCTCTAAAAATATTATATGGAAGCCCATCTCGGCCAACTGGAAGTTAGTAGACAGACATAAAGCTCCCTAATTATGTTTCTCCACAAAATTACAACTACCCACTGAGAGAATCCATCACTAATTGTGTTTTTCCTAATATTTCAGCTTCACTAGTTACTCTTTTGAGAAATCACCTTCATGCCAAATTTTAGTTACTTAAAAATGTAAGAGAACAGGGTGTAAGTTATTTTTAAAATGAAATTTTAAGAGACTTTTCATTTAGAACCTCCAGGCTGCACCAGTTCTTTGCAAGTAAAACCATTTGCTAGTGAAAACAACCTTTTCCTTTGCTGTTAAGTCACTTGGTGTTTTAAGGGTATCTTCTGCATGGAAGAAACCTGACTTTGGGACTGAAAAATAAAATGTACTGAAGCAATCTCTACAGAAAGAGTCAACAGCATGACATTGTCTTTTTTCCACTTGCAGAGCATGATACCTAAATAAAGCTAGCAGGAGAAAGGGCTCAGCAGCAGGCAGACCATTTAGAAGACGCTGGGAGGCCATGACAAAGCGCTGCCATAGTGTCAGCATGATGGGAAGTGGGAAGGGCTCTGCTCCAGCAGCTGCCCATGTGCCGGGCTGCAGGCTCAGCCCAACCGGGCGTGGCAGCAGAGCAAGATCAGCCAGCCAGCGTGGCTGCTGTAATTAAGGAGCAGCCCATGAGCACTGGGAGGTTAATGCCAGCCCATCTGCCAGGCCCCACATGAGCTGGCATCATGCCTCCTGCCTGCTGCCACTGCTGTTACCCACCTGATCCTTGGAGACTTGCTCCAACGGAGCGTTTACGCCAAGTCCTCGCAGAGGATAGACAATCTGTCGTCTCGGCCGCACGGGAGCCATGTAATGAAGGGCAGATGTCAGGGAATGAGCACAGGGATGCTGGAACTGAAATACACCAATCCATATTTCAGCAGAGAGAATGTCAGAGCAGTGCATCACAGATGTTTGCTGCATGGCTTCACAAACACACAATTCTTAGTTCTGTTGGCTAAATCTGAGACAAAAATCAGCAAATAAACAAACATACTCAGAGCAGAGAAATGAATTGCAGATAATTCCTGACACAAAAGAAGATAATTATGAGAGTAATTACATTACTATCTCTGTGGGAATGACAGATAAACAAGTGGTTTGGTTTATGGGATTTTTCAGCACAAGTATTTTCCCCAGGAGGATATTTTTCTCCATAGTGATCATGAATCAGTTTGATTTGACCTCATTAAGCTGTCTTATCTGCTCACTGCTAACCTTTGCTCACCTGGCAAGGAACAGAGATGAATTTATATAGAAATTCTATACCAACTGAAATGTCTGGTTCATCCAAGTGACAAATGTTAATAAACTGTCAGAAATTTGAAATTAAAAAAACCCTAACGCTCATCTGAACAGCCTCAATCATTAGAAATAGCTGTATCTGTCTATTACACCATGACTGCCTCTGGCATAACTGACAACACGAAAGGCAAGAAAATAAGAGAATTGCAGGAAATACAGAATTAACATTAATACAAACTAAATTACAGTCATACACAAATACTAAAAACTTGAGGTTACTATGAAGTAAGTAACTAAGAACTAGGTAAAATATCACACTTAGCACTTATTAGATAATAATATTAGATAAGCTTAAGTAACTTAAGAGTAACTCTGTAGCCTAGTAGCCTGGAAACAGTCAAAACTGGAATCACTGGTAAGATTTAGCTTCTCTTCCATCCAGTGCCATTAAATGCATTTTTGTGAGTGCCTCTTCAGAATCTGAGAGTCTAATGCTATGCAGGAACATTGGTTCCTCACAGGAACACTTAGAACTCCACAAAAGTGCATGGGAAAACACATCCTGCAAATCTACCCAAAGTCTAACCTGTCAAAGACTTCCCATGTGAAAGCCAGTGGTGGTTTCAAAAACACCCAAGTCACCATGGACAGAACCCATCTCAGTCACCATCTAAACACCAGGTGCCCAGTCCGGTCAGCCAGGCAGAAGCCCGAGCTGGTGGTCAGTCTCCAGGGGAAAATTCCATCTCTCTGAAGACAGCCAGGTACAACCAATGGATGAACTGCCATCGGGATGCACCGTGTGTTTCCATCAGTGGTGCCAGGAGCCCGGGTCATTGCCTGGGACAGACAGCAGCTTCAGACAGCTTGCAAAGTTTACCTTGTGTTCCCTTTTCTGACATGAGACTGATGACAAAACACATATGTGAGTGCTTCTGAATTACATTCTTCTTAGAAATGGATTTTCTCCATTGGAAATTCAGTTCTTACAGTTCTCCCATGACACTTCCAGGAACACAAGTCCCCCGTTCAAAAGCCAATGAGGTGCCTGAGTCCCACTGTCTTTTGGTGAAACACAGTCTAGAGTACCTGAATCCCTTTGGAAGGGTTTTTATAAGCCACCTGGATGTGTTCAGGATGATCCCCTTGCATTTACTCAGGCTACATTACCCTTGTGCTGGGCAGGGAGCCAAGGCCATTTCCACTCTCTGCTCCCCACCACACTTCTAAAGACACCAATGGACACCATGGATCAACCCTGCTATGCAAGAGCTGTGTCCACAGGTCCAGAATATGTCAGGCAGGAAAAAAAGAAGGTACAGTTTGCAGTCATTTGTGGAAGCAAAGAAAAAATAAAGTGAGAAAATATGGCAATATTTAATACAAAAAATACTAATCACACTCTGCTTACCTTGTCCTCCACATATTCTGGATAAATAGGGTAGTAAAGAGAAGACTTGTGACCCAAGCGAAGAATCTCCTTTAGAAAGTATTTTGTATAGTGATGAAATACAGGATTCAAGACAAAGTGGCAAAGATGTCCATGTTCCTCTTGCTGGTGGTGATTAAAATGAATGAAGTCCTCAATATTGTAATGTGACTGAATATACTCAATATCCTGGAATATTAGGAATCTGTGAGTCAGCAGTGATCAGCAGCTACCTTGACAGGATTTTAGCAAATACCAACCAATGAGTCACTTTCTATCAATCAGGGAACTACATTTGAAAACTGAAATCAAGTGTCTTTGAGAGCTGTCCTCAATTGAAGGGCACTGACTGAACAGATTTTTCTTGAAAATCTTTTCATTGTATCAAAACCTCTCCTTGCACCTTGCCCTTGTTTACAAGGAATGCACACCCAACCTGTATCCCACAATGCCTGATACAAGTTAACAGATATCCAAGGTGGGAGAAAAAAACCCTCACCTGTTTTTCTGCATTCAAGGCACAGAAGCCCAGGCTGTCCCCCTCACCAAACTCCAGCTAAGAAAGGGAATTCCACAGAGCAGAGCTGTGTAAGAAATGCCCTTTGACAAGTCTTCCCTTTTGAAGTGATAGGCTGATATTTTTCCACATTTATGCACTCAATCTATCCTCTTAGCTCTTAATATTATCAAGATAATTACTCTCAGAAACAGGAGTGACTGTTCTGTTGTAAAAACTAAGCATTAGAACTGCTGAACAACTTAAAATCCATGTTTTCAGTCCTAGCAGAATGACACAAAAGTAATACTTGGAGAATGTTTACTATTCAATAATCATGTGCAATGCCTTTTTTTACTCCATCAGGGAATAGGCTTTTGTTTTCAAGTACATGATTCACAATCACTTAGACTCTACTGCTGGACAAAAAAGTTATGAAAGCAAATCTAGAAGAAGAATTACTGCTCTTTGCAGGATTTGTGGCAAAGCTGCTTATTGACTTGGAAAGTAGAAGCGAAAGAGGTGATTAAACACCTGTTTAGAGGCAGAATGGCTTTGAGCTAAAGCACAAAAAAGTACAGGAGGAAAACTTTCAGGACATAGCAGCAGCTTCTTGAAAGTAACAGGATCATTTTTTTTCATCTGTGTGTCAATCATTATCTATGAGCAGAGGAATAATTCAGTGGGCATAGACTAGACAGATTCTACAAGCATCATTTTTACAGATACTTTGTTAGGCACAAATACGGTGCCAAGCACAAAACTCAGTGAGCACCAAGCACCACAGAGCTCAGTGGAACACAAACTGAATTTACCATTTCATCCCTAGTGACAGAAACACCAACGATCTGATCCAAAACTTCTGCTACGAAAGCCTGTACTGGCACCCCATCCTGCAAGGTAAAGGCAACAGATGCACATTTCCAGCTTCAGTAGAATCTCTTTCTAATGGTAACTGTGTATTTCACCACAGAATCCCAGTTAAAATACTCTCCTCCCAGTGCAGTTCCCAGGCACCATCCCAGTTTAACCAGCCTGCTCCCCAAGAGGGTCCTGTTTGAGCCAGGTGTGTGGCTGGGCTCTGGACCACACAGACCTTTCCTCACTGACATTTCAGTTTGGATACAGTTGCTGCAGGAGTGCTACAAGCTCAGCCACTGCTTCAGTCCTGGGTTAAGTCCTGATCTTGGGATAGAATTGAACACATATCAGCAACAAATACTCACTGGATCCCTGCGAGCTTCAGTGAATATCTTTGAGTCATTCCATATCCTTTCATTCAAGCTAAGAGTTTTAATGAGCACTTTGATACCTTGTAGGTCACTGGTTGCTGCTTTTCTTACATTAAATGACCTAAAAAAGGACAAAAAAAGAATTAAAGTTGACTCCGTGACAAAATAAGGACAACTGCCAAGCTTAAGACAACACACCCTTCACAAGTACCAACAAAACCATTCAGAAATTGTAGCTGATTGCTAAATGACACTTGTTCCAAAGGCAGATATGAACTTATTGCATAGTAATAGAAAAGATCAGAGCATCTACTTGAGACAACTCCAGAATGTTGCTTTATTGGCTATTAAACACTCAGCCCAATCTATAAACCCAGGTATCACTTGTCTTCAAGTGAGTAAAAGTTAGCAATAAAGGGAGGCAAAGAACCATAAAATGAATGTGGAATCTGTAGCTGAACATTGTGGCACATGGGGAAAAGAGCTAAATTAAAACAGGGAAAGGCAAGAAAAAATGAAAAAAGGACAGAGAAAAATATAACTAAGCCAGCTGTCATGGTACAAAGTAAAGCAGGAATATAAATTTCTCAGAGAACAAAATTACTAATTTTTGCATTAGGCCTTGGTGCCTCAAGCAGAAACACAAGGATAAACTTACATGACTGCAACGCCTCTGCTAAGCTCAGAGTGCCAGTTTGTTATGACAAAGCAGTGATTGGTACCAGAATGCCTGTGCCACACATGGAACACCTTACCTGCAGACAGCAGTAACCTGGCACTTAGCTCATTTACAGACTGTTAGCAAACATCTCCCACCTAGTAGTTAGGAAGAAAATTCACTTCACACTTCACAGTCTACAGCAGCTGAGAAGCTCTCCCAGTGTATGTCAAAGGCATCAACCCCTTCCTAGATACACACAGCTCGTGCAACCCACACTTGTGGAGTGCTGTTCAAGAAGCTGAACTACAGCTTCAGTTCCAAGAAATAAGTTATTTCACCCACAGATAAAAAGTTGTGAATCATGCAGTATAATATTTTTATTCCTGTTCTTCTGGCTTTCAATTTAAAAGTGGATGTGCTGTTCTTCAGCCTCAGTCACATTGAGAGGCATCTTGTGAAATATGAGCTTAATGAATAGCACTGGTACCTTAAAAAACCAAGATTCTGGTATGTTATGAGAAATTTCACAGCTGAATTCACTGACCATTTTTGAGTGCTCAAAAGTACACGTTTGGTTACTAAATTACAAACTAATCCTGACTTTGTAAGCAAGCATCAGCTGAGCTTCCGCAGCTTCTCACACATTTCCACTGTCGATTGCAAGACCCAACAGTGCTGAGGACTATGGCTCATTCTGCAGCCCGAGTATGCTGTCCTCCCATCGCTCCCAGCCCAGTCCACCAGCTTTGCCTGACCCATGCCCCAGGGAAAGCAGCTGTGCCTACAGGGAACTGCAACTCGAGCATGACAAAAACAGAACCTGTGAAAAGTTGAAACTGCCTTTTTTTTCAAATAAGGACATCAGTTCCACTGGGATTATGGAACAGGAGGAAGGACTATCCAAGGTCTGTACTCCTTTCTCTCCCAGCAATGAATTAACTCATTCCAGATGCTCAAGTCCTTGACTGCTCAGAGACAAGGACACTATTATTGTCATGCTTTTTAGTGAAAATTGAGGGAAAGTACCCATTAAGGACCTCAGCCTATGCCTTGTCATCTGTTTTTTTCTCCTACACTGTTAAGTAGCAGACCCACAGTTCCATTTGCTGCACTCTTGCTTTTTGTGTACTTAACACTGTTTCTTATTCCTTTTTACTACCTGTACTAATCAAGAGCTCATTTTGTGCCTGTGAGTTTTCTGACTTTGCCCTTTCACATCTTCATATGCCCCTCTTCTTACCCTGTTTTTCTTTTAGTCCATTTTCTGTGACTTCCTTTTCACTCACATGCTTTTGAAAGCTGTAGGTGCAAGTACAATGTGTTGATCTTTCACTTTCATGGATTTTGGTTATTTCCAAGAGGGTTGCACCTCTGTTGCACCCTGTGGGTTTTGTTCTGCAGAAACTTTCCAAAAGCTTACTCTGGTTTCTCCCAGAGCTTTTCTGATCTTGAACCTCAGTGAGCAGCTATTTTCCCTTACTTTCCTGCAAAGCTGCAGGGGGATTTGGAAAATGCTACTGATGACCCTATTTTGTTTTCATGAAAGGACTGGTGTCATTTGGAATATGCACAATGTAATGATACAGGATGATAACTTTTTTTAAAGAGCTTTAATAACAACTTGAACTTTGCCCAAAATCACAAGAGGACATATGACTCCCAACCCTACTGGTGGATTACTGAGCAGCTGGGCTTGAAATTACCAGGAATTACTCCAGCAGCTCTCTCTCCAGCCAGCTGGATTTTTATTCAGGACCCAGAAGGAGAAGTTTCATCCCAGGGCAAAAAGCTTCTGCTTCAGTCCAAGAGTATCTGGCCAGTTTGTGCATGAAGTATTTGTGTACCACCAGAGGTGATTGGGTATACAATTAAACCTAGAAGTGCTTTGCTAAAACCACACAGTATTTAGGTACATTAGGACCAAAATGAAAAAAAGAAAATCTCTAACTATGCCACAATTTAAGCTTGGTGTTTGGGCTAGAATAGGCTTAATATACAAGCAAAGCTTTGGAAAACTCATTCCATGTAATAGAAGTCACAGCAAGAAAGGTTTGGTGTCGCAGTTCACCGATATCTCAGCCTACAGAAGTGTTCAGAGCATCACAGATTCTGAAGGTGTGAAATAAGTAATTCAACACCAAAAATAAAAGAGAACTTATATAGAACAGATACTCAGCAATGTTCCTGCTGTGATCTGTATGTCCCAGAAACACATGATTACAAGTTCTCTTAAGAAAACTACAGCATATTTCCAAGAATCAAACCTACACTAGGCTGTCAGGTGCCAGTGTCACACAACCTGGCCCACATCCCCAAGGCCAAACACAGCACCACGCTTCTCTGCTGGCCTTGGCCCACAACCAGGAAACTTGGAGCCACTGGTCTATACCAATGTTCATCTTCCCTACCTTAGTACTGTATACACAAATCCCAAATGAATCCTCTCACTGTGCTTGGGTTTTACTGAGAGGACACTCCCTACAAATGCTGGCAGGCACATCCCACAGCAGCCCAGAGCACAGAAGGGCTGTCCCGAGGCATGACTCACGTGAGCAATCCTGCTCGGTGGAACACATACAGCTCCTGACCCAGCCTGGAAGTGCAGGAAGGGACAGCCCGAACAAAGCTCCGGATCAGGGGGAACTCTGGGACATGATGTGGCACCAGGATGACACACAAGTCTCTGTCCTGAAAGACATTGGCAGGCAATAAAAATTTTCTCTAAGCTTCACCCAAAGCCCTCTGAGGGGACAGACAGCCCTCAGGTATCTGAATGCAGGGTTTACACTGCACATCACCATGCACTGCTCTGCCTGACCAGCACCAAGGAGCTGACAGCTCAGAAATGGCTTCACTTTAAGCAAACTATGGGATGAACCTTCCTTACTATATCTAGGGATTCCAACGTGGCATTTTATTTCAAAACTGACATTGTTGGATGGATAAATTACATAAATTTGAAATGCTTTCTGGATCGGCTCTCTCTAGGAACTTTCTTTGTTGGTAAGCAGTGTTTTTGGGTGTGCTGGTTCTTAGGGCCAAGACAGTGTCTCTGGTACCCAGGGCCTGTCTCTAAGGCACACTGCCATGCAGTGCTTTATGACATGACTTTACAACACTGGTGCACATTAAGAAAGTCTCAGAAAGTGGACTTTGTTACCTCAGACAGAGCAATCACACAGGTATGAGTAGGAAATAGCTACTGCACTGTGAATCCACAGTGCCACAGTTCAGTCTCTAGGTAAACATTATGAATCTCCTTAATACCATTGTTTT
The DNA here is from genome assembly GCF_026979565.1 of Vidua chalybeata. Lineage (NCBI taxonomy): Eukaryota > Metazoa > Chordata > Aves > Passeriformes > Viduidae > Vidua > Vidua chalybeata. The sequence continues at coordinate 39,461,707 of NC_071532.1, forward strand.
ATAGGCTTTAACACCATCTCCTTTAATAAATTTTGCTGATTTTGTTTTTAATGTAGGTACGGTCTGGATCTGTACATGGTTTTAAAGGAGTTTGAAGCATTTCTTTTTCTAAATCTGCATCTTAGAGAAGCCCCTATGGAACATAAACTAGGGAGACTATTTACAAGAGCACATAGTGGCAGGGAAATGCCTTCACACTGACAGAGAGCAGGTTTAGATTACATGGTACAGAAAAATTCTTCCCTGTGAGTGTGAGGAGGCCCTGGCACAGGTTGCCTAGAGAAGATGTGGCTGCTCCATCCCTGGAAGAGTCCAAGGCTAGGTTGGACAAGGCTTGGAGGAATCTGGTCTAGTGGAAGGTGTCCTGCCTATGGCAGGGGTGGGTGGAACTGGATGATTTTTAAGTTCCTTTCCAACCCAAACCATTCTAGGATAAACAGAGGACTTAGACATACATTCCATGAAGTCCAGAAGCAGCCAAGGAGGAGAGTAGCTCAGCGCAGGGTAACCAGGCCCAGCACACTCATGTGGGGCAGACTCACTGGAGCAGTAGACCCACATCCCCTGGCTGCCAGCTGCACTGCTGTCCCACCACACAAAATCATTCCAACTTTCATTATACTCACTGGGAAAACGTTGAAAGCATAATGCAAAAAATCCAGTGACCTGCAACCAAGAGCAAATATTGGCAAATAAAGCACATATCAGAATGATCTGATATACTATATTGACATCCTTGCAAGTGCAGGAGCATTTATTCAGAGCTGATCGGACAATCCTGATAGATCATCAATAAACAACTGTTGATATGGCATGCTGCACAGCAATTTCTGATTTCTAGTGTTTAAAGCATCATTATTAACAAGAATAACCAGGATGTTTGACATAATACATGAGGCTCCTCACTAAAAGGGCAGGGGGCGGAACTAACAAAATACTGGCTCTTATATTGTTGACTCCAGCCTCTTCAGAAGCCATTCCTGGACTATCACAGCAGCATTAATATATAGCAAATATTACTTCAGGTTACAAACAGTTGTTGCTATGTTCTACAGTATTTTCAGCCAGCACCAAGGGCTCTGTGACTTTCCACTCAGGAAAATCTGCCTGATGTGCTCTGACTGACTAACAGGAACATCAATACTTAGAATTGTTTTTAAACATTTCTTTTCACTTCTCATCCACTGACTTAGAGCTGTCCCAGTCTCTTTTCCATGGTGACAGCAAATTGTGACATTTCAGTTTAAAAAGACTTGAGAATTCTCACCAATGCCCTGCTGTTTCTCCCATGTGTAAGGCTACCAAAGAGCTCAAAACCCAGTTATGCTGAAGTTTCATAAAACACTTTTCTACCACACAAGATGTATCTTTTGAAGAAATTCATACAGATATATGTTACCTTATAAATACTGATAAATCCTCTCCTCCTTTCAGAACTGTAATTAAGCTCCCTTTAATTACCTCTTATTACTTAAAAAAGAAATAATTTTTAATTGCAATATCTATGCCTGAATGTAAACGTAAAGCTGCAAGTACACATCAGGATTGGAGCATTATATATTCACCTATATAATACATAACTAAGGCTAGTTAACAGAACAGCTATTCAGGGAAAAGGAAAATACCATTGCAACTATACTGCATTGTAATTTTCTCTCTGGTATCCAGGATCTTGTTGGCAGCAAGGACCACAAGAATTGAGGTAGGAGATTTTTCAGGGGGCTTAGAAAAGTATCAAGTATCAGCAGATAAGCCAGTAGTTCAGTTCCTTCACATGTCACTCTCAATGCACTAACAAGCCACATAACAGCTCTGGGTTTAGGAGATGGAAACATTTACCAGCTTTAGTGGGTAACAACTCCCAAGGAGCAAACTTCCCTCAGGACTAAGATGCAATCACACCTACACTTAAACCAACTGCTATTTCGGGGTCCGTGCTGTGCAAAACCAGCAGTGCCTCCTTCAGGACAAGATTCCAGGCTGCAGCCAGCATCACCTTGTGCCCTCCTTTACATATATTTGCTTTGCTAATATTTCTTCTACAGGCAGGTGGATCAAGCAAAGGCAGGCCAGGGAAGCATACAAGCAAAATGTTTGAAAACACCAAAATCTACAGATTTCTCAGCTCTGCATGAGGTAATCTCAGGAAAAGTCTTCAGACAAAAATGCTGTCTCTGCCAGATACCCATCTTGGAATCCACACTGCTCCACAGATGTCTCCAGGTAAAAAAACCTGGGAGCACAGCATTGAATGATAAATGCAGTGAATGTCTTGAACAGAAACAGCCAACAAAGCACAGAGCTCAGGAGGCAAAAATACAGACCAATCCTTATCCTAAGCAGGAAACTATGAGCAGAGAACTCAAAAAATCTACAGTGAGATTATTTACTGACATAAATCTCTAGCAAAGCTCTGAAACGCTGTTTCAGTATAATGGAATCATTCCAGAGCAAACCCCTTGCCTCACTAATATTTTAATATAAAGCTTTCTTATTCTGCAATAAGTATCTTGCTTGAATTTTTATACTAGATTGTCCTTCAATTAACTGTTCTGGCACAGTCTTTTGGCAGTGCAATTGTTCTTATAACACATTAGTTGGTCAATGTTTCTAAGTACAACACTATGTACTAATCTCCTATGTTGACTTCCTGCACTTCACTAATTAAACTAGTTCTTAACAAAATTGAGCTCTGTTACTGGGTATATCACTTGGAAAATATGTACACAAAAGGCAAAGTCTTTACTTTGTTTTGGTAACTTTGTGTATTTGGGAAAGAGATGGAGAGCCTGACAGCACTTAGAAATTGACAGAAGAGAAAGAAAAAGAAGGGGAAGATGCCCAGTGTAGGAGTTGAGAGTTCTAAGCAGAAATTTCAGCTGTCTGGGGAGTCCGAGACTTTTAACCCTTTTCTAAGAAATAAAAGCTTTGTAAAATATTACTCCTCCTCGATTTCAAGTAAAAGAGTCCAAGACCTGAAATGTTAAAAGAAAAAAAATTTAAGTTGGAGGAGATGATAGAGTAACCTTTAGCTGAACTTTTCTTGTTAACCATAGACTGAACAAAATTCTCATGCAACAGACTACATTTTTAAAGAGATGCAATCATGAACCAAAAAGACCTGCTTCAGCAACTACCAGCACAGAAATACAGAAAACAGAGAAAAGCTAAAAAAGGTGTAGTAATGCCCTCTGTCTTTAAGAAGATGATGATCTCTGTTCTTAGACCCTCAGCTCCAGGGGGAAAATGGAGAAGAACTGTAGTCCCAAAATGAGAAGCTAAACTGTTGCCTCTTTTACTCCATAGCAGAGCATCCTTAAGAGAGCCCTATAAGCAGTCTGTCCATACATAGTAGTAAGAACACTGTAACATAAAAAGGAAAGTGTCACACTGACAAATTTTCTCCAAGCAGTTACCATGTGTAACATGAGAACACAGGAGGTAGCAACTGTGTTTCCTGGGGGGTCTATAGTACAAGAAAGACTCCTCTCTCCCTAGATGAACTGAGTATTAATTATCGAAAGAGTAGCAACTTAATCAAGAATCCCAGGTAATGTTTCATAGTAGTTGTTTTAAAAGCTAAGTGGGAGGAGGAGTGTTTTCAAGGATCTTCATCCTAAATTTAGTGTGTATCTTTTGTAGTAGTAGTTTAATAAAGTTTTTTTCCTTTGTTATTAAGCTTAAGCCTACTCTGCTCTGTTCCTAATAACATCTCACAACATGTATGTTGAGAAAGTATATTTTCATAACAGCTAAGCAACAGCTTAGAAGCTGTTAGCTTAGAAAGCTAAGAACAGCGTTATTGCCCCATGCAATGAGATGAGAACATGTAGCTCTTCTTGCAGCTAGCCAGCTTCAGAATGAGTGTCTCCATAGAAGGACACATCAGCCTTTTTCCACAACTTCAGCTCACATTTTTTCCCAACAAAAATGAATTTTTCACATTTTGCCCCATAGACCTGTCAGGGCTAGGAAGTTGCAAGTGGAGGCTGAAACATTATTACTGAAGATAAAAGAAGCAGACAAGAAAGACATCAGAAAACATCCCATCTAACCACTGCAGGTACTGTCACTTTCTCATTTGTCCTGAAAACATAACCTTGATAATGGTTATTAATAAGAAAGCAGTGACTCTTCCTCTACACTTACCTAGTTTCATACTTTTCATCGATACAAAGCAGACGGATACGGAAAACATTTGAAGCTCCTCTGTACACAGGATGCAAATCCCCCTCCTCCTCAGTCTCCAACAGAGGTGCTGCTGAGCCTTTAGGGCCTACATTGATGACATTACCTACCGGCAGTTCAGTCTGGGAAACGGTCACGGCTCCATCTTTCTGCAGCAATAACAGACAAGGGCTCACTTACAACACTTCAATAAGTGTTTTCATTAGTTAAGCCCCATCCTTTCTCTCCTCTCTGTGACCCTTTCTTCCCACCCTGATGGCTGCTTATGGGGAAGTGGATGGGTAAACTCACCCTGACCAATAACTCTGATCCCCTCCACTCCAGACCCCAGCCAGAGCAACTTCTGAGCTGTGCCCCACAGCAGAGGCACATGTGGGCCAGAGCACAGGACAGGGCAGGAGGGAAACTCAGCAGTATTTTCTTATCCTCATCTCTGCCAGCCTTGCTCCGTATCAGCTCTGAGAGCCATCAGCACTGCTGGATGTAGCAGCATTACCTGCACAGCTGCATCTGCACCAGGAACATGTTCCAAGTTTTGAGAAGAAACAGGCTTTGGCTTTTGACTTGTTTGGTTGTTTTCATCTTTATCTGAGTGAAGTAAAAGAGAAAGTGCACAAGGTTTAATAATGTGAGCTTTATGTTCAGAATCACAGCAATAGCTGGAGTGGGCCAGGCTACCTCTATCAAAAGGTTTCATTTTACTAACCACAGTTAAAGCAGACCCTCCTATAGTTAACTTGGCTAGAGCTTCATTAGACTATTTGATTTCAAAGCAAAAAGAAAAACCCCAAAATCCAGAATTTGTTGTAAAATAAGACCTGAACAAGACAGTTTGGAAGCAATTCCTAACTTGTGTTTATCCATGCATCAAATCTTTACCCTATCTGAACTGAAAAACAGGACTCAGTGTATTGACTGATATCTTAAACCCCATGTGTTGATAACTTGCTTTCTGGTGATCACAAGGACAAGCAAGGGCTCTTCTTTCTCAGATTAGTTCTCCTAAAAGAACTGAAATTCAGGTTAAATCCCAGTCAAACCAGAGCTCTTACTGGTGCAGTAAGAGACAAGAAACAGGGATTACAATTCCTTTATAAATTTTACACAATAAACTCTTGAGGTGTAGGTGTTGCTGCTGAAGAAAACACATCAAGTAAGAACACTCTTACATTTGGAAAATCCAGTAACATTAAGGAAGTCAAGGTTGCTGAGCTCCAAGAAGAACACAAAATAAGTTTCAGAAAACAACAGAATTCATCCCTTCTCCCTCTGAACTTTGCCTTGGGATACCCATGTAAGCTACATTCACAGACAGAAGCATTTCTTCACACACTAATGGGCATTTAAAAAAAAAATACCTCAAAGGTTTAAAATAATTTAGCCAGAAGTAAAAATCTTGTCTTAAAATCTGTTTCTCTTCAATAAAAGAGTGCAGCTGCAATACGCAGGGCAAGGAGAAATGCGGGGGTTAGGAATCATGGATTCTCTGGGGGTATCACAGATGTGAGCCTTCACAGAAATGATCAAATGTCATCTTGATTAACCAGCTCCAGTTCTCATTACCAACAGCCTTGCAGGTGTCAGAAGTTAATTAATACAAGTCTCTTGTTGTCATATAAATATTAATATGTTGTTTCTGACTTTATACTAAAATACAAATCCTTAATGGCTCCACCATCCACTCCTGTCAGACATGGCTGCATTGCTGTTTACAGACATGCTGTACATGAGTGATGTGAAGAACTGTAATACTATCACCAAATCAAGTAAAGATCACAAACAAAGAAAATTAAAATAATTCTGTGATTGCTGGGTTGTTAGCTGAGGTACAGTCATCAGGATCAAGAAGCCAGTTCACCATGAGGCCTGATGAAAAGCCCTTGAATCATTCCCACTGCATCATGTATTCTTGCAACTAATTCACACCACCATATAGAGTAACAACCAAATTACTGTAATTATCCTGAAACCTAAGTGGCATATCAGTACAGACTGTTATATACTCTTTCATTATTATTCAGCATTACGTTTTGAAAGGAAAAAAAATATCAACCTGTGGTCTCTACTTAAAAGCTAAAGAGCTTGAAAAAATAACCTTTCTATATGTAGGAACATAAAATTACTAAAGAATGCAGCTTGCATTTTAAAATTTCCAGCCTTCAGGTTCCATAAAGCCAAGTCCAGATCATCTGTTGATGTCAGGTCACTGAACCTGCTCTGCCCTCACAGCAGGACACCATCCAGCAGCAAGCCACTAAAGCAGCATTCATGGAACTCACGTGGCTTTGCAATAGCCACAAATGCTGGCTACAATATGGGACTAACACCACAACAGATTTCAAGGACACAGGCTGGCCTTTATGCTGGAAAGGCTTAACAATGCACTACTGGGATGCAACTCTTCTAAAATGTGCAAAGCTACAACAAAAATTTTAACTACTACTCCATGGTAACAGAATTAATGTTCCTGAGCAGTGAATAGACAACTTTGCTATTAGGTTTCTAGTGTCTCTCTCTAGGAATAGCACCAGGGTCAGGCTCTCATCTTATGATACTCAAGTTTCTCCTCATGCATCCAAGACCATTGTCTTGGTTTTTCAGCTAGGGAGGTGGAGAGTGGTTCCCTGTGGGGACCTGCCAGAGCTAATGAACTGGCTGGTTTTGAAGGGCTAATCAGCTGGCTAAGTTTGGAGATTGACACCCAGTTAGACCACTTGAAGGAGTCAAACATGCCTCTGTGGAAAAGCACATTTAAAAACAAAGGAAGCCCTGGAAAAACTCTCTTGGCTTCTGGCCTTTGAGCAGGTTGGGTCGGGCTGGCCCTGTGCAGCCAGGCTCATGCAGCCCAGTATGGCCAGGTGAGCACACTGCTCAGCTGGGATTTCTGCCACCTCACCATGCTGCCGGAACTGTCCTAGTACTGTGGACGACTGCGCAGCCAGGACTGCTTGGCCGAGGCCAGCATGGCTGGGGCAATGTCATACAGCTGGGACTGCTCTGCTGAGGTCAGCGCAGCCAGGGCCACGCCACACAGCACCACACGACCGTGACTATTTCACCATGGCTCACAAAGTGATCTTGGTTTACTCTAGGACCAGCGCCAGGAATGGCACCATGGTCAGCACCAGGGGCGGCCCTGAGGCTGGGAGGGGCCAGGGCCAGGAGCAGCCACTTGGCCGGGATCAGAGCAGCCAGAGCAGTGCCACATGGCCACGGCCATCTTAGAAAGACACAGGGGTGGCGCTGGCAGCCAGCGCGACTTGCATGGTGCCAGGGGAGACCACGTGACCAGCAGCGGGAGGCATGGCAAGCAATTTCGTTGATGCAGAGCCTGGATGAGATCAACCCTTCAGTGCTGCAGAACTCTATAAAAAACTGTTTCAATTGAAACAATTGAACAGTTGAGAACAAACGAACCTACGAACACAAATTCTCTCCTGAATCAGGAAAAGGAAAGAGTGAAGACACATAGAGACAACAACATGGGACTGAGGTCAGTGAAAAAAGAATCTAGAAAAATTCTAGATGGGAGCAGATTGAGGAGATGACTTATTCTTGGACTGAAATCCTCTTGTAAGGCTATAGAGAAAATATAATTGATACATCAAATACTTTTTCCCCTCTAACTCATAGAATTGCATTAAGGGGACGTAGTGTTCTACCACAACTGTAAGCCAAGGCACCAGTATTGAAGCAAATAGATGTTACTATAATCCAATAAGAAACTTGAACAGAGAGAGATGAGAAATTTTGCCCCAGAGGTAGTAATAGAAAACCTCTGTTCCCAGAGATGCATTAAAAGAACTTCTGTTTTTATGGTAGAACAGCTCATCCTTAAAATAGCACCCCAATAAGTTGACATGGCCCATGAAAGCAGCTGTGAGATAGCTGCAATGTATGGGAGGGACTTTTCACACCACAAGCAGATTTTTGCTTTCCTGGGCAGCTCATTCACTGTGACATTGAAGCCACAAGAGAACTGTTTATTGTGGCAAAGTCTTCATGCCTAACAAAAGAGATTCCTCTCCCTAAGTAGACTGAAGAATGACTGTTCTAAGTTTTGTCTTCTTACGTTTTCAGTGGGAAAGGAAAAAAGGTGGGGAGGAGGAAAAGTGTTCTGAAGGTTTTATTCTGTTTTTTTCTTATTATTTTTCTTTTAATTTTGTTAATAGCGTTTTCTTTATACCCTTTAGCGTTTGTGCCTGTTTTGCCCTCCTTCTCCAAATGCTTATCTCACAGCAATAAAATAAGTAAATATATTCTAGTAAGTGCACTGGCACTTAGCCAGCACTAGACCCACTACATCATTTGTGTATTGGCCAGGAAATAGAATAATTGGCAAGCCAAAACCTCTACAATCATTAATGATTTGCACTCAAGCTACCTGAAAGTCTACAAGTAATTATTTTTCCCCAGAGCTGCCCTTGTCATTCCAAATAAAGGGATACTACTACTTTAAGAAGTCTTACCTGAAGGCATCCCACAGGATACTGCAACTACCATCAAAACTAATAAAGTTTTTAAATGAAGAGAGAAAAGAAGGGAAGATAGATTCACAGAACTGCTAACTATGCTGCTTAAAACATTTCTAAAAAGCACTCAGATGTCAGATTCTCAAGAAACTGAACAGAACACAGCTGCTTATGCTAGGTTTTAACATTTAGAACAAGTTCCATAGATTTCCTAAATGGTAAAAAGCATGTAATAGCTGTATTGTCAAACCCTGTAACCACATTCTCACTGAAAAGCTCAGCAGCACAGAATTTGCCAGAAAACACAGACCTACAGCTTGCAGGCTCTGGAGAATGAGAGAGGACACCAGAACCAGGAACAGCCCTGGGATGGGTAAGGCTGGGAGAGAGTCCTGGTGGTCGGTCACCTTGCACAATACTCTGCTCAAGCAGGGTCACCCAGAGCAGACAGCCCAGGACTGGGCTCTAGCTCCTGAGTGATCACTCTGCCTCCTCAGTCTCATTCCTCCTCCTATCCACGTCTGTCACCTCTTCTGAACTAATACTCCTGGAGCTGAAGGAGCACAGGATCAAACAGAAGACAGGCAGGCTCTTCCATCTCCTATGTGTAAGATGCTTTCTTGCAGGGGTGGGGAAGTCCATAGCAGCAGCTACAAGGGGATCCTCTCTCTTTTCTGTTCTGTGATGACTGGCTTCGAGGTACCAGCTGGTGACAGCCCTGCAGCTCCCTGGTTGCCTTTTTTGCCTGCTGCTTTGTGTTCAGAAAAGCAGATACATAACCTAGTGGTGGAGGTGTTTTATTCCACTACTGATAATCAGTGGATAGCAAAATGTTGCCCTTCTGCACAAAATGACCTTTGACACTGAAAAATAAAGACAACAATTGTAAATCATTTACATGACACTTCTGTTCTACAAACAGGTGACATGTTTGTGCTACTGGTTTTTATCACTCGCAGGAAGTGGCTTGCACATGCGTTGCTGTATTGGGCCCAATATAAAAGCAGAATAAAGAGATAGACCCTGATCTCCCAAAATCTTGTAACACAGGAGACTGCAAAAAATAAACAAAGAGCAGAAGCTGAACCACAAGGAAAAAAGATGATGTAAGTCAACAGGATAATATAACAGACACAGCCAGCTGCTCAGCTACCAACAGACCTCACTCCATCACCAAATTTTACAATCATATCTTCCTTTAACAGCACAACTGTATCTGATAGACAGTATACGCCACACAACAGCTTTCTGAAACTTCAAGCCCACATTTATCCCGTAGTTGGTACAGGCCAGCTCCCCACAAACAACAATCACTTCTGACCAGGGCTATCAAAATTCCCCTCCTCAATTAAAAAACACCAGGCATCCTACTTCAAAAACAGGTATGTTAATTTGTGTTTTCTTCCTAGTAAACCTATTTATCCTTTTCCAACCTTCTGCAAAACCTACTCAGAAGCTAGACACAAACACACCTTGAATTTATTTAGCACTTTAGAATATAGATACCTCCTTGAATGCTTGGCTTCCGTGGCACTTTGAGAATATCCTCAGGATGTGGTTTACAGAGTCCATGGAAAGGCCCTAAGTCAAAACATTCTTGAAACAAGGAAACGTCCACGTCAGAACATAAGCTCATGAATCCTACTGCAATGCCATCAACCTGGAAGACAAAAGCCATGTCACATGAGTCTGTCATTCTAGGAAAGGACAAAAAAACCTGAACAAAAATTTTCCGAAATATCAACTTTTATGTTCCATCTCTGACTGTGCATAATGGAAAACTATAAAGGAACTATTTCAGCAAAAGTTAAAGATCCTCTTTTATTTTTTCCTTGTAACATGTGTACTAGGACCTCTACAGTAGATGTTCTAATTCTTTTTTTAGCTATGATTTACAAGAGTATTAGGTTTATATATATAGGCCAAATAATGACCTGGAGTTTCAGTAAAGCATTTGTTATGGCAAATACACAATATACTTCCAAAAACATATCATTTAGTTTAAAGTTACAGTGCAGTTGAAGTAGAACCTTCATCCAGTTAGCTGTAATAGTTGGCTCATTACTGGACACTGATTTGGACCCAAATTGGGCTCAAACTGAAGGGTGTATTTTATTCTCCTAAGAAATTAACTCAAGAAATTAATTATGTATAATATAAGGAGTACCTAATGCAGTACATATTATTTGCAGCACTTGTAAGCCCCAAATATTTCTGTGTTCTGAAAAAAATCCAAGAGCTAGTCTTAAATGTTCTGGCAAACATGAAAGTAATGGGCTTTAACCTGGGACAAGTCTAGCAGAAGGAAGCTCTTAAATTTTTAGTAATGTATGCAACTTTCTGGTAAAACACATTATCAAAGCACTTTTTCCTTCCTCCTCAATACACATAATGAAAGCCTTTATAAACCTAATGAAAATTCAAATGCTGGATTTGTACAGCTGGTTTATCAAGCCATCAGCACATCAATAAAGACTTTTAAAAGTGTGACGTTTAATTTTTCTGCCCTCAAACAACAAGTGATTGTTTGTTTGCCTTGTTTGCATAACCAACAAAGCCAGGGTGCCACAGTTGCCTGGCTGCTGTGTAATTTCAGGCCCAAGGCTCAGCAGAGGCTGATTAACCAATCCATCTACCATATGTGCAAAAAGAGGCTGCCAGCTTCCTTCTCCACAGGGGAAGTTGGCATCCATCATGATTTGTGTGGAGGTGCTTTCTCAACCTGCCATGGCAGTGGCAGCTGAGATAAACTGGGGGCTTGGAACACCTTTTGGTGGTCTCACATTGAGCTCCGAACATGCCACTGGAATGTCTTATTTATAGCAACAGCCCTCTGCAATGTGCCATTACACTAATTGTGCATTGTTTCCCATTTGGCTCCCAATGCCAGTGATTACATGTTGCAATTTTATAAAACCATTTGCCACAAAAAGCAGGTTTCAGGAATTAAGGAGGTTTATTGCCTGTCAGCTTGCACTACCATGCACAATTACCAACACATGAAAAACTTAACATGAATTTTCATCAGGATAACTATTACCACTCCTTTCTTATTTAAATTAATTGCTGGGATTGTCTTCATTTCAGCAAAAATTTGTTTGACCCAAGAGAAAGAAAAATTATCTACAGGACTTGAAACTGTGAAAGGATTACTGGCTGCTCATTTTCATATGCAACATTAGCTTTCGCTGGGAATGAAAACAGGTTACCTATGATGCAAATGTCTAAAATGACAACATGGCTTCACCAAGACAGTCTGTCCAAATTACCTGAAAATAATCTGCACAAGAACTGGGAACTATTGCTCCATTTCTGAACTGGAAACATCACTCCTGAGGACAGACACAAACTACATTGAGAAGGGCACTCACTGTGTGGGTATAGAGCATGAATTCTACTTCTCACAGGTGGGCTGCTGATTTTATCCCCTGAGTTAGAGTGAGCTGTCACACAGGACATCACTAAGGCTATAATCAGACAAAACCAGAGGTCATGGCAGACTGACCTCACAAACAGCTGCCTGATTTTCTTCACCTTCACATTCTATGAGATCAACAAGAAGATATTCACCATAGGTTTCCTTCAGAGTCTCACTTTGAGGTGTCCAGATTAGCATGAGATCATCATAATCTTCCATCCTACAAAAAAAAGAGATCAGGTAATGTCCTAAGGCTCTGCCATTAATAGGCCCTGATACTTCTGTTCTACTACATTAACATATGGAAAAAATATTACAAATACTTGTTCCAAAGCCTGCACCCACAAATCACTTCACCTAGGACACATTCCCAGTGCACACTAAAGTGGGAGTCTCAGCACCAGAGAGACAACCACACGCAAAAGCCAGCAGAACCCACCAAAATCTGCACTGCTCAGTGGAGATGCTTCTCTTGCCCTAAGAAAATATATGGGAATCCCAGCTCAAAATTTCCCTGCCTCACCACACCTGTAGTGGAGCACTCATACAGGTCCCAACCTACACGGATTTTTATTTAAACAGGCAACAGAGAATCTTTCCCACTAGACTGCTATTTATAGACAGGGTCAATGTAACTCTGAATAAGGAAATCCAGCACTTTTACACGAACAGTGGTAGAATTCATCAGTCACCCGTGTTGAGACTATGGCACAAAGGTGGGTGGCAAATCAGCTTTAACACTTAACTGCTATCAATAACATGAAGCCACTTGTATTTGGAAAAATGCTGGAATTGAGTGGTGCAACCAAAAGCAGCAGAGAGAAAACTGAGGCTGTGTTGGGCTGCCAGAAGGAACAACTGCAACAAACTGCAGGTGAAACCCTCCCTGCTCTGGGCCAGGAGCAGGCGGCTACCTCGGCTATCACACCAACACCCCAGAAACACTCGCGCTGGACTGCCCCGACGAGCCCGTCCCGGCTCCGGGCCCCACGCAGCGACACCGGGGCTGGCGGAGCCCCGCGCAGTCTCTGCCGCCACCCGGCGGCCCCGCCAGGCATGGGCAGCGGCTCCTTTGCTTAACTTAGGATGCACAAACCTCTTCCTTTTCCTGCACGGGAACCAGGACCGGCCCGCGGTGCTTCCCTCGCTTGCCAAGGATGCACAAACATGCTGCTGCAGGGAGAACCAGGAACTTGAGAGCTTCCCGAGGTTTTGGGGAAAACTCCTGTTGTGTTCCAGGGTCCCACTGCTCAGGTAGGGAAGTGCCTGTATGTGATACCTGTAAGTTGGAGATCATGGTTCTGCACAGGCAGGAACCCAGAAACAATAAACAGATTCTCAGTGCTACTCTTTACATGTGTCAGGATTTGGAAGGAGCCTTAAAGAAAACGCAGCTGGGCAAAAGAGGTTCTGTTTCTCGTTGTATCAAACACTGTCTGAGTTCCTAAGCACTGCCTGACTCCAGCACAGGAGAGGCGGTCAGGGGTCTCTGGATGATTTTGATGCTCCTGCACACCACAATGGATGTGACCTCTGGGTAAGACTGTCTTTGTAACCAAGGCTAGGGACCCCTTGGATTCTGATCTCGTTTCTGCTTTTTTTTATCCCCTCAACTAAAATGAAGCTCCAGCAACAATGAAAACTCCATAAAAACTTACAGTAACTCATTCCTTATCCTTCAAACCAGAATGGTTACCCTCATCTCCTTCACAGGAAGTATCCCAAGGGAAAATCTGCAGTGAGGTTCTCTATTATCAGAACATCACCACCTCAGCACAATTAATTAGTACAGCAAATCTGTTAATAAGCTCTCAAACCTCAAAAAACCAAAGAGGGGTAACAGAAGGAGACTGTATCCTAATTGAACCCTGTTATTTCTTGGAGTCCGTAACAGACACACACCTCCTCCAAATGTAACATTGTGCCAAGTGTCCCATGTCATTCTGCTCTGTGGGACATAGGACAAGATCACACACAAAGGTGCAGATGGTAATTCCTGAAGACTGACCCTATAACAGTCAATGGGCCTCTGCACATACCCATTCATCTCCCTGCACACTGCTCTGTAGGAACACAACCATTTTAACTTGTTTATTCTGCTTTTAGTATCTTCCACCAGTTTCACAATATTTAAGAAAGTAAAGAAACCCTCCAAATCCCAGTAAGCTTTCCAATACAAAAATGCCACAAAATTCCTCTATTGTGAGTGCAAGCATAGAGCTGCAAATTTGATTCTTGCCTACAGGGCACAAACCCAAGAATGTCAGGATCTAGACAAGACACCAGCAAGAAATTAAACATCAAAGCTTAGTGGGCTGTATTCTGACACACTGCGATGCCTCACATTATAGAGGCCAGACAGAGAGTAACTTCCAAATCGATGGTTAAACAACGTATCAGTTTACAGCTGCTTTTCCCTCCCTCCGTAAGCAGGGGAAGAGGGGACAGAGATTAGGGTAATCTCCTCCCACTGCCCCAGAACATGTTGCAGGTGGCTGCAGACAACATCCACAGAGGAGTCTCTAAGGGCTCCCACTGACTGTTACTATGGATGCCAGTGAAGCACAGAGGTGAATGCAGAGGGAAAGGCAGAACTCCTTCTGCAAACAGAAATTAGCCTTACTTGTTACCAACTGATAAACCACACTGAAGTGTGAATTTTGTATCATCACTGTGTAATTTCAGAGGAAAAACAGTTTCCCAGTTAATTTTCTAATAATACCAAAGCTAAAGCCATTTTTACTTTTTATAACAAACTACCAAAATCCCAGACAAGATGGTAGCTCTTATCAGGAATATTGCTATGGCCTGACATTTCCAGTCATGCAAAAAAACATTTCAATTGACAATATCCAATGGCCACCAAAAAAAAAAATTAACTTAAATTGAAAAATAAGACAAACATGATAGTCGGAACCAAGACATATGGAAAGACTTTTAATCTTCAGGCATTAACTCACCTGCTGATATCTTCTCTGTATAAAAGTCCATTCACTTAGTTATAGGTGAGAGACAACTCAAAAGAAACACTCAAAAAGCCTAACAATTGTACATCGAGTTAGTATGAGAGACATTTTTAACATACTGAAATATCCAGAGCTACAGCAGGAGGATGTGAAATGGCAAAGGTCAGGCCTCAGGCCTTTTTCTTAAAATGCTCAAAAGTCAAGCAATAGGAGGAGTTCAAGCTGCAGATTTGCTTCAGACCCATGTGGTAAAATTCCGTAAGTGCAATAAAACATGTCTCAGAGACAGGCTTCTGTCAGAATGCAGCCCAAGCTGGCAGTGCAAATCAGCCCATAAACAAATGGCGTGGCTTTACCAATCAGACACACTCAGCATAGCATCACCATCTGCAAGTACAGACCCCCCACATCCATACCATGTGCTAGAGTCTCCAAGGAATACACTTCTCCCTAAACTTCAGTCTCTGCCACAGGCATCAGAAATGCTAATTTAATCACCACTCTGCTACCTAGCCACAAAGCAACACTTACATTTACTACCTGCAAGAACTCCAGAAGAAATCAGAGTTAAAGCAAACTACTGCTTCATAAAACATTGCCCTACCAGCAGTCTTCCCACAATGAAGAGGACAACAAGTAACCCAAAATTTGATGGATACATGTTCTATTTCAACCACACTACAAGGAACCATCTCCACAGCAACAACAACAGGAAAATCACCAGGCCCCTGGGTCAGAAACTAGGCATTTCTCATGTCCTGGATGCAACACTAGCACAGGCAGAACACACATGTAAGGAAAAAACAAGAGTAGCAACAGCAGTCTAATTCAGCCAGCAGATCACAGAATAAACATCACTGACAAAAAATAGTCTTCCTACATAGCTAACTAGCATTCAAAAAAATAGATCTTGTGATGAAATAGAACAAAACCAGCATAATCCTAGAACTACCTAGTTTGGTTATCACAGAAAACCAGAGCAGCCAAGCGAAGCTACTGATGCTGCAAACCAAAGAAGGAAAATGCTTCAGTTTCCCCCAGCCAGATGTGCTCAGGGAAGCAGAAGCAAGGAGTTGCATTACCTTGCTTGGCGCACATACAGCTGTGGGTGACACCGATGCCTTGGGCATGCCAGCAAGGTGAAACCTCTCTCCATGGGTGAGCCTGGAACAGGCATGATCCTTTCAAAGACGTTCCCCATGTCCAGCTCTGAATGACTAAAACCTGTTGGGGCAACAGAGAAACTTCATTATGTAAGTTTTAAATTATCAGCAAAACTGTCTGGGGAAAAAAACTGTCTGAGTTTCAAAGTTAAACCAGAGATAGTAAAATGCTCCAAGTCTTTTAAGTTAGGCAATGAGGCTGAAATGACAGCAGCATAAACATGTAAGAATCGTCACCAAAGTCATCTAATTAATCCAGCATTCCAAACCTGAATAAGCTTCAAAGCAAACAAATTGGTAGAAAACAACCCCTATAAAAATAATACAACCAATTCTCTATGCCTATGGAGAATCTCTGTCAGGACTCACAATGCTGAAGGAAAGCTAACCTTGGTTGCCATGGTGGATTTGACAGAACCCTTAATTCAAGCCCTGTTTTCTGTAATTGACACACCACTACAGTCTTTTAGTGTGACTTGGAACCAACATGTCTAGATGCCAGCATATCAGAAATGTTCCAGCTCCCTTTTCAGATCAATTTAAGTGCATGCTTAGTTTATTAGTTGGAATTCAGGACCAAAATTCCACATCTGGTGCTGTTCTCTGATTAACCTGTGTATTCTCTACCTTTGTACCTCTGTTCTAGAAGAAATAATCTGAATTTCCTTCTATGTCTCCAGCAGCCCCTCTGAGTCCCACCAGAGTGTCCTCTTCCAAACTGCACTGGCTTGGATAAGTAAGAGAAAGTGATCAATTTCAAGTCTCTTGGCTCTATTCAACCAGAAATCTTCACAAAACTTGTAGGTATTGATTTTTGAGATCTTTACTCCTTTCTGATGTCCTGTTTCTGGCAAATTTAAAGATTGCAGGGAATGGACAGACTGCTGAATGCTGCTGGAATGAGCATGGAACCACAGGTACCTCTTGCACATGGGATCTTCATAAGAAGATACTTTTAGATTATGTTTTTCACATGCCTAGAAACTGATAACCATTCTCAGTACTAAAAAAAGAACACCACAGCAAGCTCACAGAGCATACTAACTAGGTTCTTAATTGCTCTCACTTCAAGAATAAAAGAGTTTTAAGCTCTTACCTAACCTCTCCTCAGGTGGTATAAAGAGAAGTATAAACTGCAGTTCTGGTAGTAAGATGAAAGCTCTCCTGGACAAATAACAAACATATTCAGTCTTTTATTATTACACCCATCAATGACAGACAGCAGCTAGCTTTTTTAATAGATTTTTTTTTTTTCCAGTGTCTCTAACCTTTCTTCAGAAGTCCACATGGCTCAACAATTAAAACATTTCTGTCAAACAATATGTGAAATTTATCTGGGTAATCTGACTGGTTTTTCATACCTTATTTCTTTCAAATTTCCCAATCTTTACATTTCAAACATCCTCTTTTTTATAGCAGTTTCCCAGTGGTGAAATATTTAATATATCAGGCTTCTTCTGGCAGATCTTTGATGGGGCATCTGGATGAGACTGCTTGATTTGACAAATGTGATTTGACAGCGGGAGAGGGCATGTGCCTCACTACTCAAGACTACTCACCTAACAATTTCTTGGGAACATCCAGCTGCATAATCTTCCTTTGCCACAAAGAGATGCACGAAGAGCGTGTTCAAAGGCTACAAAACAAGGAGTGAAAGCCTACACACCATGCAGCTCATTTTTATTCCATCAGCTCAAGTATTAGTACACATATACATTTCCAACATACATGATCTGCATTCAAGGAGCAGCAAAATACATAAGTAACTTCAAAGCATGTGTGGGTAAAGTTATGTGATTAAAGTGCTTTATATAATTTTGTGCTTCTGCAACATTTTTTTCTTTCTACTCAGTTTATTATTGTTTGACTGCAATATACACTGTACATTTCATATTGAACAGTATTAATTCTTGACTAACAACATTCAACCACATTAAACATTCAACATGTGTCTGACAAAGACATTCTTTTAAGGTTAAAAGAAAAACCACAAGCCAAAAGCTCACCTGCTTCTCATAATCCTAAAGTGTTTTTTCTTTAAAGGTAGTAAGAAAAATTACATATTTTAAGATGACATCATTAGACACACAAATACCAGGCAAAAACAGGGCAGACTAACAGACACCTTTATCTTGTGCACCTCCAGTAAACATGGAAAACTCCTGTGCTGGAATGGCAAGGGCTATTAAATCAGCTGTTCTCTAGCATATTAATTACAAGTCAGTGAAGGTCTGCCTGAAGATAAAAATACTTTAAATGGAAAACCTGAGATCTTCTGAATAGTATAATATTCAGTTAAAACACCATAGCTAGAGGCACCAATAAACTTCAGCAATTTAAGAGCAAGAATGATTTCAATAGAGGCTGCAGTACATGGACTGACATCAGGACAACAAGCTATTGAAACAAACATCTAAAGACATCCCTAAAAATCAGGCAGTTTGTTTGCTTTTTTAGAAACAAAGGGAAGAAATATAAAACTATATTACTGTTGAGGTCCGAGGGGACACCAAGTAAACCAGACGTGGACTGTAACTGTTTCTCAATAGTGCTGGTAACCAGACAATCCAGTACAGCATTTTCACTTATTCCTTTCTGCACAAGTCAACTCCCACTTCAGACCCTGAAATTATTCCTGTACTCTAGGAAAAAGACAGGTCAACTATACTTCACAGAATTCCTATGTTCAGATGACCTCAGTTTTGAAAAGCACACCTGCATGGATTTAACCTACAGTTTACCAATGACATCTCATCAAGTTATACCCCAGAAAACGTTCAGAGTTTCTGCCAATGCAGAAGCATAAAACACTAAATCTTCTACACCTCCTTTAGCAAATAAACTCCATTCTAGAAAAACAGAATGTTGCCTGTATGTTTCAAGGTATTTTTCACTACTGGTCCTGAACAGTAATTCATTTTTCTTGTCTTTTCTCTGTAGGCCCCTACACCAGATCCCAGAAAGCCACCAGACAGCCTGAGGGAGATCACAGCACAGCAGAACCCCCAGAGCAGTTGCACCCCGAATGAAGTGGCTGCCCACAAAGTGCCACTCAAGGGACAAACAAAGTCCATTACAAGGAAATCACAGGTCCTTTCTGCTGTCCTTTTGGCTGTACTGGTGGTGTTTCCTTTAAGAGCACACATTTTCAAACACTGTTTTTGTCAGTTTATCTCCAAGCCATTGCTTAACATTACAAAAGACCCTAAGCAACTGATGAACAAAATGCCCAGAGATAACTGCAGCACCTTATTATGGCACATGCTGCACACCTTATGAGTGCTTGGGGCTTAACATTTTCTGTATTTTCTCAACAATCCCACAGTCTAGTTCCCAGCTGGACTTGGTGATGGGGGAACATTTGAGTGCTAAACTTGTAAGGGCCTGTTTCTTTTCTGTAGATCCTACCAGAAAGTCACAAGCTCGCCCAAGGAGCCCGTGTGAAAATTGCCAGCATGCAAAGAGCAGCAGTCTCCCCACCAGCACCAAACAAGTTGACTGCAGAACTAAGGTTCCCCTTGTCAGCACGAGGGCTTGACAAGGACTCCATCACCTTCCGTATCCTGAAAGCCTCAAATCTACCGGAAACAGATTGTAGACGCCCATGTGTATTTTCCATACCTGAGCCTTAAATGAAAACTCAACTAAAATCACACAATTTACTTACAGTGCACTTATTGTTAGTGTAGTTTTCATGCAGGAATGGTTCCCATTCAGCCTGATCGGTAATATTCCAATTCGGATAGTCCAGAAAGGCAGCATGAGCGATAACCTCATTCTTCTCATTGCAGAGCGTCAAAGCAAGATTTGATAATTCTCTATGAAAACAATTTAATTTTGCACAAGTTGAACAAACTCCACATAGAAAAGTGACTGTGAATTCAGCCTGCTGGAACAGCAAAAGCAGCCATGTTCAAGAGGGTTCCCAGGATCAGGCCTCAATTAAACTTCATCATCCACATGCTAACTTGGAATTGTTACTTCAGTTCCACACATTTGTGCTCTAACATTATAAAAATTCAGGTGGATTTTCAAATCCTCATATTAGTAAATCTGAGATGCAAGACTTAAACATTCCCTTCCATTTGTATGTTTCTTCACACATCTCTTTTTCCCCAAACAGCTGTTATCCAAGATTTTTGCTATTAAGGGGGAAAAACATAAGTGACCCACCAGTATCTGTCACACAGCCTGTCTGCTGATAGCTTTTTTCAAAAGCATTTCTTCTGAGCTTTTACAAAAGGAAGCTAGTACAGAATTAAACCTTCTCCACCATGGCAGAGACCCAGGTTTGCACAGTCATGCATGTGACAGACATGAAAGTAGATTTTCTTTCCATTTTTAGAAACAGCACAAAAAATCATTATGTCACACCATGTCAAAGCTCAGAATGTTTTCTGCCATTTTAAGTGTAATTTCCTGAAAGATGGCAACCTAAAACACATTACTTACAAAAGGTAAGTGACATCAATCCTTCCAAAGAGGTCTTCTGTGACAGGGCTGAAGAGGCTGATAATGTCCGGGACATCACGTGACACGGTCCTTCTGGCAGTGACCACATCTGTATTTCCCCTTGATGAGGTGACTGTGGCCATCCCACAGGCTGCACTGAGAACCAAGGAAAACACTGCTGGCTCCAGCCGTCCCATTGCCATCCCCTGCCCAACACAGGCACTTCAGGTGGGTTTTCATAACAAATCTAAATTGGGGCAGCTTCTGTGGATTTGGTGCCTGGTTCCTGCATACCACCAGACAAATAGGCACTGCCTGTCCAGTGCGCATCTGAAACGCAGCAGGCAATCACTCTTATGGTCTGGATCCTACAGAGGAAATTAATTGTTTTAATAGGCTACAGCTGCTTTCCTATTTATTCATTTGCATGCTAACCAGCTCATCACCAAGAACTTCAAACTCAAAGACCTTCAGCGGGAGGCTCACCTGTGGGCAGTCAGGGGAAGCAGGCTGGAGGCACAGCTGCAAACAACCAGGTACACAATGTCCGATTAAACAGCAGCTTCAGGTGAATTAACTGTATTTTGTCCAAAACTGCTCCTCGAATTTCTTTTATTTCTTTTGAGATCAACAGTAGGGCTTAAAGGCTATTCAAAGTTGTACTGCTTTCCTACGCAGAAAAAAAAAAAAAATTTTTTTTTTTTTTGTTCCTCATTGAGAAAATGTGCCAGGCACAGATGATATATTGATCCGCCCGGCAATTTTAGAATACACGGGGCATCAGATCCTCAAACCACCTGTGACCGTCCCCTCGTGTCTAACACCCTTTAGTTGTGTATCTCCGCTCAGTACTGCAGCCTGCTGTGACCCAGCCAACAATCAAGCACGTGAAATAAAGCGACCAAACAATGGCTTCCCTCAATTTCTTAAATATATGTGCAAAATATAGCAGTACTAACTAGAAAAAAGAAAAAAAAAAAAAAAAGCCTAAACCAACACACCTAGACCACAGAGCAATTTCACCACTCTGCCAAACACAACAACCACTTCCAACAGTGACTCCAAATGCAAATGTGATGCTCAGTTATCAGACACCGCAATTCCCAACTAAAATGAAAAACCAAAAGAAATGCAGATTTTCACACCTTTTAAATACAGAGAGAGTCACATGCACTCCTACATCTTTCACAGACAAACAAGACATTCCAGCGCCAGCGCGGGTCCTGAAATTAACCTGAAGGAACACATCCTTTGGAAACATGCGTCAATTTAAAAAATGAAAGCTAACGCGAAATTTAAAGGGCCATTCATCGGCTGAGGTTTAGCGCACTGAGATAACTTCAGTTGAGGAAAATTGTTTGCCACATTTTCAGTCAATTGTTTAACTTCACGCAAAAAAAAAAAAAATATATATATATATACACACGCATCTCCACCAGCTCCCCTAAACGCTCCCGCAGTCAGAGAAAGCAGCATTTTCACAGGAAAAATGTACCATAAGGAAATGCGCTGTCCTTACAGTAACTCCTGCACTCGTCCCACGGAGCAGGATCCTAGAGACAATCAGCAGAACAAGAAGAGGAGGGCGTTCCCCTCCCGAACTCAGATCAGTTCCCTCCCACCTCCTCACACAAACGCTCTCTAAAAGCATGAGTAAGACACCACGCGGCTTTTTTGGTGTTTGTAGCCCAGAACGCACACATACCTCGGGAGGGCTGCGAAGAGCTGTGGAAGGCTGCTGCTAGTGGCTCTCGAGGGGCACCCCCGGTGGCGCGGGGCGGGGCCGGACCGGGCCCGGGGCGGTACCGCGGGGTAGGGCGGGGGCTGGACACCGAGGCTGGACACCCGCGCTGTCCATGGACACACCCCCGAGGCGGCCTCACGGACCCCCGGGCGCGAACGACCCCCTCAGGCACGCGGGCCACGCCTACGCACGCGGACCGATCCCCACCGCCGAGCCGCCAGGGGGCAACCCGCCGAGCGCGTACATCGCACGGGTACAGCGCCGGGCACTCACCTGCCCTGTCCCCGGCGCAGAGTGAAGCGGCCACAGAGTGTCCCAAGGACAGGAAAGACGGGACAGATGGAACAGCTGAGCCCACGGACGAGACAGAACGAACAGACAGTCCCACCGCCCCGCCCCCGCCGCCCGGAACGCGTCGCCGTTACCGCGGCAACGACGCTCGGGCGGTGCTGCGTGAGGTCAGGGGTGCCGGGGGTGGGGCCCGCGCGCGCAGCGGCGGAAAAATGGCGTCTACGGCGGCTGGGAAGCAACGCATCCCCAAAGTGGCGAAGGTGGGTGGCAGGGAGGGCGGCGGGGACCCCTCGATCCCCACTCGCTTCGGGCCGTCGCGTCCCGGCGGGTCGCGGCGGGCTCCGCGCTTAGCGAGGCGCGGAGGAAATTGATCGTGTCGGTGCTGCGTTAGCAAATGTGAGCCGGGACCCCCTTGTACTTGCCTTGCAGGTGAAAAACAAGGCACCCGCCGAAGTTCAGATCACAGCAGAGCAGCTTCTGAGAGAGGCAAAGGAGAGGGAACTCGAGCTTCTCCCACCGCCTCCGCAGCAGAAGATCACAGATGTTGAAGAGCTAAATGACTATAAACTCCGGAAGAGGAAGGTACAGTAAAAAAAACAAAAAACAAAAAACCAAAAAAAAAAAAAACCAAAAAAAAAAAAAAAAGCAAACAAAAAAAAAAAACACCTGGTTTAATCTTGACACTCACATAAAGCACTAAAATTCCACTGGTTTTAACTTAAACAAGATGTAGTCTGTATTCCTTGTGGACTTTCCAGTTGGACACCAATTCTTTAAAACATTTTTTCATGCTACTCTTTACCAGAATCTGCAATTTACAGATGTGTTGCTTGACAAAATCTGGTAGCAAGCAACATCTCCCCTGTGCCTGTGTTCAGAATACTGAAAGGGTAATTTTTTACACAATTAATAGATGTTTTCTTCGTTACCAGCAGTATCTGGCCAGCCAGTATAAAAACATAAACAAAGAAAGTAAATAACATTACAGTAATGCTGAGTTATAAATCTTCTTTTGAAAGAATTGCTTTGCTTGTGCAGATTTACCCATGGTTTTGCTTGGCTTTTTGCTTTGAAAGTACCTAAGCAAAGCAAGCATATTCCTGATGGTTATTATAATACCCCCTAAGCCATTTTTGATGCAAATTGTCTGCAAGAAGGATTTCTGACTTACAGATATAATTTTCTCCTCAGACTTTTGAAGATAACATAAGAAAGAACAGGACTGTTATCAGTAACTGGATAAAGTACGCACAATGGGAGGAAAGCCTGAAGGAAATACAGAGGTAACAATGATGGAGCTGTAGGCATCTCTTACGAGCATTTTTAAACACACACCAAAGTCTAGGAGGCACATTTTACCTGCCCTGTACTCATGTTTTCCAGAGCCCGTTCCATTTACGAGCGTGCCCTGGATGTGGACTACAGGAACGTCACCCTCTGGCTGAAATATGCCGAGATGGAGATGAAGAACCGCCAGGTCAACCACGCCCGGAACATCTGGGACCGGGCCATCACCACCCTGCCCAGGGTTAACCAGTTCTGGTATGGTGGCTGAGCAGTGAGATCCCCTTCTAGCCCCGAACACCCCCCACAGTATTTGGTTGTTCTGGGGTTATGCAGATTATCCTGCTTCTCTAAGTCTTCAGGCTAGTCTGAAAAAAAATGGAGGAAGGCTGAAGTTTCGGAAAGGTTTTGTACTTTTTAAGTGGCAAGAGCCTTGGGAGAGAAGGATATTTGTGTGACTGGATGCTGCCAGTCACTGCTGTGCTTACAGACATTTCTAGGGTGGGAAGAAATAGGTGAGGGGAGCTCAGGGATACTCTTAGGAAACACTCCAGAAATCCCTGAATGGACGTGTTCACCATGTGATTGCAGAAACTCAATCTCCTTTCTCCAGGTACAAGTACACGTACATGGAGGAGATGCTGGGGAATGTCGCTGGGTCACGCCAGGTGTTTGAACGGTGGATGGAGTGGCAGCCAGAGGAGCAAGCCTGGCATTCCTACATCAACTTTGAGCTCAGATACAAGGAAGTGGACAGAGCACGAAGCATTTATGAGAGATATATCCTTTCCAGAGCCTTGTGACTCCTGCCTGGGTTAAGGTCTCCATTCTTTATTTCCTTCCCAAATATTCCATGTCCAGCAACGTCCCTGTACTCCTCTTCACTGTGGTGTGCTGGGAATGAGCCAGCACCCTGGGAGCCAGCAGGAGGTGTTAAAAGCATGTTTAGGGAAAGCCTCCAGATTCAGTGCAGTGGCTGCAGGTCCTGCCACAACAGTGTCTGTTTAACTGCACTGCTCGTGTACCCAGCTCTTTTGTAGCCATTGTTTGTTTCAGGTTTCTCCTCAGATTTTCCCTGACCCTTATCCCTTTTTAAGTTTACAGTAAGGCACAAAACCTTTGCATGCTTATACCTGTCAGCGTCTTCTTCCTAGCTGCATTTATTGTTCCCCACGTGTACCATCCTGGGAGATGTTTGATGTAGTCCTTGACCCAGTAGTCCCTGGGAAGAACACAGCTGGGGATGTGCCACTCAGCCAGCACTGTTTCTTTAACAAGAGCTGTACTTGTCCTTGTTCACCCCGACGTGAAGAACTGGATCAAGTACGCGCGCTTCGAGGAGAAGCACAGCTACTTTGCCCACGCCAGGAAGGTGTATGAGAGGGCAGTGGAGTTCTTCGGGGAGGAGCACATGGATGAGCACTTGTATGTGGCGTTTGCTAAGTTTGAGGAGAACCAGAAAGAAGTAAGATTTTCTTGATAATGCCTCTGAGTCATGCCAGTGTTTCTCCTTGAATATCAAACTAAAGGCATTTAACATTCACTGCAATACTTACAGTTCCCAGCACCTCATGACTCTCTATTTGAGTTAGGGAGACAGTTTTTTGCTCACCTCTACTTGCCTTTTGGTGCCATCAATAAAATGTGCTCTAAGGGAGATCTGCCAAGCCCAAGACCAACAGCATTGGCTCAAACATGCATCCTCAGACTGGAGTGGTTCTGAGAGGTTATGGGCCTACATGATAGAAAACTGGATTGGTCTAGATGTAGAGGCTATAAGTTTCCCAGGTTGTTAGGAAATTGAAGACATTCTGTGAACTCCAAACCACAACCTCTTAAATTGGTTTAAATATTCTAAACCTGTAAATGAATAAGAGATGATGGGGGCTGGCATTTTCAGGTTTATTTTTTCCCCCTCAAAGTTTACTCTTCAGGGAGATCTGTGTTAGTCCTGTTCTAAAACAATTGCTTACATTGGGATGTCCCACAGTTCTGTGTTCTATTAAATATTGCCGAAAGCTTGTTGAAAAACTGTCAGGGAGGACATAAATTGCTTTGTAAATATTTTTCAAATTATATTTAATATTTTCAGTTTGAAAGAGTGAGGGTTATCTACAAGTATGCCTTGGATAGAATTCCAAAGCAGGATGCCCAGA
Source organism: Vidua chalybeata (assembly GCF_026979565.1). Taxonomy (NCBI): domain Eukaryota; kingdom Metazoa; phylum Chordata; class Aves; order Passeriformes; family Viduidae; genus Vidua; species Vidua chalybeata. Next base: position 39,487,841 of record NC_071532.1, read on the forward strand.
ATCTCTTCAAGAATTATACTGTCTTTGAGAAGAAGTTTGGAGACAGGAGGGGAATTGAGGACATCATTGTCAGCAAGAGGAGATTCCAGTATGAGGAGGAGGTGAAGGTATGTGGGACAGGTACCCTTCAGGTTCACTGTACAGCCAGCTGGTGCTTAAGGGACCCGAGTATTTTGTGATATCAAGGCTGATGAGTTTCAAGTTACCCTTGAAAGTCAGTCTGAAAAAACACCAAGGGAATGTTTATTTTAGAGACAGAATTCCATCCCTGGGGAAGAGAATAATGTCTGCATTCATTGCTTTTTTTGTTTCTGCTTTCTAATCTAGATTGTGCAGGTGAGGGTTTGGGATTGAACTCAAGGCTTGGTACCCTTAAGGATAATGCAGTTTAGCTTGTAGTTACTACTTAGGGAATAGCCATTACAGGACACCTCACCTGGGCATAAATACCTTTTTGTGAGAAAACACCTGTGCCACACCTGTCTGCTGTTCAGTCCACACCGCACATTTCATCACTCCTCGTCCCTTCTCACACTTTACTTGGACTGCCTTCATTGAGACAATGCTGAGGGCAAAATAAAAACAAAATTTAAAGAAAAGTCACTTATAACCTAAAAGCTCTACCATAACCATCCCCAAGCACAGTAAATATTCCAGTAATCTGTTTTAAAGGAGAAATTCTGACTAAGGATGAGGCTCTGTTAGTTTTAGTGACTACAGTTTGTTTGCTGTCGCCCTGCTTCCCTGTCTCTGGAAGGCAAACCCCCACAACTATGATGCATGGTTCGACTACCTGCGGCTGGTGGAGAGCGACACAGAAGCCGAGACCGTGCGGGAGGTATATGAGAGAGCCATCGCCAACGTGCCCCCCATCCAGGAGAAACGCCACTGGAAGAGGTACATCTACCTCTGGATTAACTATGCACTCTATGAGGAGCTGGAAGCAAAGGCAAGTAGTGAGAATTCGTGGTTTCCCTTTTTGTATAGTAAATAGCTGCTGATATTTTAATAGGAAAACCAATAACTAAGTATTCTCTGATTATTTAAATACAGAGACTTTTTCCTCTTCCAGTTTTCCCTCCTGTGCATAAGGGAGAGAAAAAAACAAACTCGTTTTACCCCAATTCATTCTGAAACACACTGATATAAAAAGCAGGAGTGGGTATTTCTGGTGGCCCTGGCTGAACTGCCCATGGCAGACTGTTACCTGAACTTGTGAAAGAGTTTTATAGTTAAAAAAAAAATGTTTGTGAAGCAGCTGGGTTGTCGTCATTGTGACCTTTGAGGCTGTGCAAGTATTTATTGGAACATTAGAGCTGCTCTGAGTAACAGACACCTGTTCAGTGTCTGTTAAAGGAAAAGACTTATTTTTCAAATTTTTCAAATTCAGCATAATCTCAGCAGTAAATAAAGTGTTTTACATAATGCCTGTTCTTACAGGATGCAGAGCGAACCAGACAGGTGTACCAGGCATGCCTTGAGCTCCTGCCCCACAAGAAGGTATGGCTCCTCCATCAGTTTGGCTTGAGTTTTGGGTTAAAATACTCTAGATAAGATCCTTTCTCTTCCCCCACTACATTCAGGGGTGTAAGCAGTTCCAAATGGCTGCTAGTGGGTTCATCGAGACTTTGCTTAAAACTTCAAGTATCCCTTCCAGTTTCTCAAAACGTCCACGTTCAAAAATGGTTTTCCAGCTAGAGTGCAAGATGTCTGTAATTTGCATCACAGAGGGAAGCTGCAGGGCAAGCACTGGTGTCAGGATTCCCTCCTACATGTGAGACACAAGGGTTTTTCCAGTATTTTCAAATTACTAAGTAGTTGCTAAGCAAACCGTAAGAAGATGAAATTGCATATAGTCAGCAAATAGGGAAGACCACTTAGATTTTGCTTGCTTGCATTCCTCCTCAGGCCGGATCGTTTGCAGCTGCTCACAGCCCAGTCTCTTGCAGTCTCTGTAGGGCACTTGAGGCTCTGCTTAACTGAGTTAACACCTTTTATAGCATCCAGTGGCCTCCATGGTCACCACCCCTGAGGCAGCTACGTTTGACAAAACAGCTTTCAGGTCTGTCTTCCCCATTACAATCGGTCTTCAAGGCTGATTGATTGAGGTTTTGTGTTTTTTTTTTTTTTGCCTGTGAACTTTAACTAAAATATCTAAGTGGCGAAACCCTTACAACTGCATTGCCTTGGAATGTCAGAAAATCCTCGTTCATGTTATTTTTCTAGTTTGTCATTTATTGTGTCATCTGCGTGTCAGATTAATCTCTAGTTATTAGGAGCTGATTAGCTATTAATTGATTCGGCAATAGCTGATGTCTTGCCAGTTGATGATTGGTTTAAAAACTATTTTCTGCGGTTTAAAAGACTTCTGTCCTGGCCATTTTTGCTTTCACCCCAATATATTGTCCTGTTGTAGAGGCTGTTTTAGATAATGAACTCTAAACCTTTCAGCAGGAAAACACTGAGATCAAATGAGATTACCTGCAGTAGCAGTCATATCTTGTATAGACAGAATGCTTATTTTTTTTAGCAATGTGTAGAGTATTACACACTGACTTTCCAGCCTAAATAGCACTTTGTTCTTTTTCTTCCAGTTTACATTTGCTAAAATGTGGCTTCTGTATGCACAGTTTGAAATTCGCCAGAAAAACCTCCCCCTTGCCAGAAGGGCTTTGGTAAGCTTTGTCAGAGCCATAATTGACTTCACTAACTAATAGTAACACAGGAATGGCATTAAAAGATTGTCTTTTTTAAGTTGCTGATTTAATCCACTTAAAATAAAGCATCAAAAAAGTCTGCAGAGGCCAACATTTAATGTCATGTATGATTTAAAAAGAAATGTAGCTTGTTCTGATTAATTAGCCCCGGGCAGAAACGACAAAGCGCTCCTATGAATGCAGAGCACCCACATCAGCTCAGTGTTCTTACAAGTTCTTAGCTGTTGCTGATGGCTTACAGTGATACTTGTTCTAACAATAGTGTTTTAAAAAGCCTTGTAGATGAATGGAAGTTTGCCTCTAGGAAATTAGGACCTGCCAAACTTTGTGCCAGTCCCAACTGCTGACAGAAGCAATCACTGGGACTTCAGGCAGGCTCAGGAGCAGGCTGAGCAGGTACACTCTGAATGTCAGCACAAGGGGACAGCAGGGTGTGATGGGGCAGCAAGAAATGGCATCTTCTGAAATGAAAAACTTCCTTTCCTTTCAGTTCAGATATTCTTAGTAAGCTCAGGGGTAGCATCAGGCATTTTGAGAGAAAGACAGTGTTGGTAGCAGTTGAGGTGGTTTGACTTTCACGAGCAAACTGATGGGGTTTCCACCCAAACAGTGATGGAGAGCACATGGAGAAGAACTGAGCATATTCTGAAATACCCAGTGACATCTGTAAAGGGCCAGAACAGTGACCAAACTGATAATCCCAAGTGGTGGTTTCCTCCTTTTTTCATAAATTCCAAGGTACTAAACACGTAGGAGCATTGTGCAAGAGAACTGTGGTAAGGGAATTCCATCTCAAATTACCTCACATTGGCTTGAGGGAGCAGAAGCCACATTGCTTAGTAAACAATACTTGTCTGTAGAAGTGACTCCAAGGCCAAGTTCACTACAGCCTGTCTCAGGTATGCCCATTCTTAACAGTTGTTTTAAGAGTTTCCCAGACTAAGAATCCAGAATTGCCTCTCACAGCTTGGCTCAGGACAGACAGCTTTCTTCAGAGATTGAGGCGTATAGAAACAAAGTACTTTGTAAAGGCCTTATTCTCCACCTGTCCATTGCTGCCAGCCACCAGGCAGGGGTGGGCAGCCATTCTCTGTGCCAGGAGGAACAGTGTGGGGCCATAGTTCGTTTGGTATCATTTTTTTATGAGATGCTTGGGAACTGCTTACCAGCAGGCTGGTACAGACTGGTACTGTGCTTCCTTCAGGTGCTCAGCTGATGAACCAGGGTAGGTTCCACTCACACTCCATGGGGAGCCCACATTCTGTAAAAGAATGACAAGTGACGGATATCTTCTGCTTCCCAGGCTGTTGGTGTTCATGGATGCACATTTGTTCTGCAAACACTGGTTGAATTTACTACTGCCCCTGAGCAAGCTGAATAAATGGTCTAAAAAAACGAGTTGTAGTTCAAACACTTAGAAAATCGAGTGGGGGTTTATTTTCCTGCAAAATCACTAAAGGTTTGGTTTTTGGGATTTTTTGCACAACAGGGGACATCCATAGGTAAATGTCCAAAAAACAAACTGTTTAAAGGTTACATTGAGCTGGAGTTACAGTTGCGTGAATTTGACCGTTGCCGAAAGTTGTATGAAAAATTCCTGGAGTTTGCACCGGAAAACTGCACATCCTGGATTAAGTTTGCTGAGCTGGAGACCATCCTTGGCGACATCGACCGTGCCCGGGCAATCTACGAGCTGGCTATCGGCCAGCCCCGGCTGGACATGCCAGAGGTTAGCAGGGAGGGGACTGATTTTAAGATATTTATTGCACAGTGTGGCTGATGAACATGTAAATAATCCACGAGATGAAACATGAAGTGAAAGCTGAGTGGTTGATGGGGCATCAGGTTTGGTGCTGCTCAGCCCTAATCCCAGCCCATGCTGCCAAACACCCTCATCCCTGAACCTTTTCTTAGGGAAATTTTACCTTTATCTGTTCTTTTGCCCTCCCAATGTGCCTGGAATGGACATGATGAGAGGCTTCTCTGTTGCAGGTGCTTTGGAAATCCTACATTGACTTTGAGATTGAGCAAGAGGAGTACGAGAAAACCAGGAACCTTTACCGGCGGTTGCTGCAGCGCACACAGCACGTCAAGGTGTGTATGGGCACCCAGGACACAGAGCCAGCCCTGAGCTTGGCCTGTGGGCAGGGAAAGCCTGAGCTGCCTTGGCTCAGATCAGCCCAGGTTCAGGCCCATGCCTGTGCTCTGAATGGGGGGAGGGAAGTTCCTGAATTCCATACAATAACAGGGCTTTCTCAGGTGAAAGAAGCTTTTCCAAGCAGCCCTCTGCTGAGCAGCTTTGGGATCTTGGTTGCTAAAACATTGCAAGGAAAACTCTGATTTTCCAGTGTCGCTTGGTGCTGTCATTGACAAAATTCACACAGATTTCTCATGACTTGAAACAGCGACAAGAAATTGATCCACATGCCTTACGTGGATCTTGTGTCCTGCTGCAGTGTGTCCTTTTTTCACTCGTGTGAAAAAACCTGATTTTCTGGGCACCTGCTGGCGTTGATGTTTGCTTTTTTTTTTTTTTTTCTTTTTCTGCTTTGTTTTTAACCTCTGCTCTGGCTGTGGTGGTGCAGAGTGGAGGCTGGAGCTGGAGTTTGTGTGCTGTGCCCACAGGTGTGGATCAGCCTGGCACAGTTCGAGCTGTCAGCAGGGCAGGAGGACCGGCTGCAGCGCTGCCGGCAGATCTATGAGGAGGCCAACAAGGCCATGCGCAGCTGCGAGGAGAAGGAAGAGAGGGTCATGCTGCTTGAGTCCTGGAGGAGCTTCGAGGATGAGTTTGGCACCGATGCCGCTAAGGAGAGGATAGATAAACTGATGCCTGAGAAAATAAAGAAGAGGAGAAAGCTGCAAGCCGAAGATGGGGTAAGGAAAAATTATGACACTAGTGGCTGTGAGCCCTCGGTGCCTTTGTGCTTTATGGAGTCAGCTGCTGGGCAGGGCATGGCAAACATGGGCTTTAATTTTCTATTATTTCTCTAATTTCGCTTTCATATTAGAAGCACCTCCTAATAGCCAATGTTAACGTGCAAATTAAACTCACTTTGTGGTATTTTTCTCTCTAGTCTGATGCTGGATGGGAGGAGTACTATGATTACATTTTTCCAGAAGACACTGCCAATCAACCCAACCTCAAACTCCTGGCTATGGCAAAGCTCTGGAAGAAACAGCAGCAGGAGAACGAAGCTGCAGCCATGGATCCTGATAAGGACATTGATGAAAGCCAGACTTAATACCTTGCTTTTTCCCACCCTTTTCTTGGCCCATTGTACAGTATTTTCATTGGTGATAAATAAATGTATTTGGAGAGTTTTAGTATTACTGACTTGAGATGGATTTTTTGTGGAAGACAAGCACCATCTTGGGGTCGGTTCCCTTTAACAGTCCTGCGGGTGTCCATCAGTTAAAGGAGAGGTCCTGGGAGCAGTGCAGAGGTCTGCAGCTGTCACCAGTGACAGGAGAACCGGGTGGTGACTTCATTTTCAGCACAGGGCCTGTCCAAGGCTCCCACAGCCTATCCCAGCACTGCTCAAAGACATTAATCTGCCAGGGCAGCAGACCTTGAGTGAGAGAGAGGTCTCCAACCATCATCCCTAATGAATTCTCCAGTAATTATGTTAACGATAAGAGTATTGTGAGAATAGCTGAAAACAGAAAACCCTGTTGACCACAACCTGGTCAGCTTCCTGTCCAAAGAAGGATGTTTTTATCCCAGAAAACTGTAAGGGGAGACAATATTAGAAGTTACGTACACTGAAATAGGCCCTAGAGGACAAAGCTGTAGACGTCAGTACTGGACAGTCAGTCTGTGTTTGAACATGGAAGTTTGAACATGTTTGAACATGTCCTGGCAGACACCAGCAGAGAGCTGTTTCATTGCTCTGGGCTGGGCATCACTCTGACCCATCCAGATCTGGCCTGTCCAGCCGCAACCAGAGCAGCCTTTTTCTGCCCCACCTGTACCTCTAATAACATGTGCCTCCCCTCCGTTGCCCTCTCATCTCTGAGTGTTTCTGCTGACCCACACCCTATTAGATTATAAATCTCATTTCTATTTTCCCTCTTTCAATTCCTCCTGCTGCTCTGTGCCGCATTGCTTTTCACAGTTTATTTTGATGTTTCCCTCTATCCTACTCCCTATCTCTGCTTTTTCATTTCATTGAATTGAATTTGTTACGGAGTTTTCAGAGGTGGTAAGATTGTTTTCTTGTGTATATTTTGGTGAGGTTTTTTGGGTGGCTTTTATTTTGTGTGTGTGGGGAGAGGTTTGTTTGTTTCTTTGTTTTTGTATTGTTTCATCCTCTGAGCACTGCATTTTCCAGGAATTCCTTCCTTTTTTGAAGATTGAACCTTGCCTCTTTTTCTGCCAGCTTTGCTGCACACTGTGTCAGTTTCTGGTATTATCTCTCTTAATAAGGCCAATAGTAAGGTTGTCAGCAGGGGCTCAGGTGAGAATCTTGTCTGTGTCTGCACAGAGAGCTTTACCAGCTCTCCAGAAAGCAGCAGGGCTACAAGGCACAGGGTCTTGCAGGGGAAGAGCCATTGTTACTCCGAGTTAAAAAAACAGACTTTTAAATTTTCAAGCCGTGTTGATTATTGTGGGGTAAGAACAGGATTTGGATTTTTTTGCTTTTTCAGACCCTGAAACTCCTGTGAGGAGTGATCTGGACTGACACCCTGAATGCAGCACTTCCAGGAGTAAAACTATTCCCCCTTTGGAGCACTAGTGAGACTTGGGGTTTAATGGATTTTTCTCCTTCCACAGCCATGTTCCCACCCCATTTCTCTCCCTCTGCCCTCCCGTTACAAGCCCATCTTGAAAAGGGCAAACAGGAGGTTTTTATTCCATAACAAGTAAAACAAAACATATCTGCTCATGTGACGTCTGGGCAGTGAATGGTTCCATAGTTGAAGCATTACTTCAGGAGTGATAATGGACACAGATTTCTGCCCTCTTTTCCCTTGGAATGTGTGAGGCACCCGTGAAGTAGAAGCTTTGTGCCAGAGCTGCCACACTCTCCAGGAGCACTTGCCCAGACTCATGCCTCTGTTACACCAACATGAACCTGAAGTGTTCCTTGAACAATTTCAGCATTAATCTTTTGCACACTTCCAAAATGTGGAAGCCAAGCTCAACAGTGGGGCTCAGTTTTCCAGGGATCTACAGCAACAGTTTCCCCTCACTCAGACTTTACGTTGCTGAACTGAAGAAGAAAGGAATTCTTCCCTGTGAGGGTGGGGAGGCCCTGGCACAGGATGCCCAGAGAAGCTGTGGCTGCCCCTGGTTCCCTGGAAGTGTCCAAGGCCAGGTTGAAGGGGGCTTGGAGCACCCTGGGATAGTGGAAGGTGTCCTTGCCCATGGCAGTGGTGGCTGGCACTGGATGAGTTTTAAGGTCCCTTCGCACCCAAACCATTCTGGGGTTCTCTCAGTGCTTTGTGCCCTGCTGACTCCCAGTAGCCTCTGTCCTCTCTGAGCTTGTGCTCTAATAGGTGCTGAGATATTCCTGCCAATTTGATTTATGTCCATTTGCCTCACTCCTGCAGAGCTGCGCATTCTCATGTTTAAGTTATGAAACCCCAGTGCCCCCCTGGCTCCTGCCTGGCCTGCCTGGATTTATCACCAGGCTGGGTGGAAGAGAAACACTCCTGCTGGAAAGGCTTCTGGCAGCAGAAAGAAGAAGAGGACACCCCACTGGGGAAATAGCCCCCTGGAGAAATGGCATGCCAAGGTTTAACCCCACAGCAGCCTGATACGTGAGGGGCTTTGGGAGAATGGCATGCTTTTATATCTTTCAAAAAACAGGTTTTCATGTGGAAGAGGGAACATGGAATGTGGATTTTTGTAATGTAAAGGTGATCAGTTCGACTGCTACCTGGCAGAAGAGGGTCCACAGGGCAGGCAATGGAAAGACGTTGAGATTTAGGATGCATTTATTCTGGGACAGCTCTTTCAAAACAGATTTGTACATGGAATTGCTTGTTTAAGAGAGGGCTGACTCCATCACTAAGTAAGGAGTAAACAGATTTTGTGCTCTGGAACTTGTGTGGCACAACTTAAAACTGTCCTTTTCTCCCACCAATTGAGCAACAGCTGCTGCTGTATTGGAGTCTGGAACTTAGTGAGTTCACAGGCTGAAGGCTACCCTTGGGTTTTTAGGGAGCATATTTTTTATTTCCTGACTCTGTTCTGTACGGTATCTTTTGTGAAGCTGCCTTTTCACCTCTTTTTATGAAAAATATCCTTCTTCATGAAGGATTTAAAATGTTTGTGTTCATTCCATTTCTGTAGATACCATCAGTCAATAAAATGCTGCACTTGAAGATAAATGCTTGTCTGTGCTTGGAAGTTGTGTTCTATTAGTGATGGTTTATCTGCTGCTGCAAGAGCTCAGAAGTGAGATAAATCCGAGGACCACGTATGGAAAATATCCTTCCTCAGTGGGAGCTGAGCCCTGTGCAGGTGGGAGGTGAGGGCTTCTGTTGCTCTGGGGCCCTGGTTGGTGGCAATTTGAGGGCAATTTGAGCTGTTTTCTCTATCTGTGCCACAGGTGCAAGGGCAGGCAAATCCCTGGTGGATACAAGGATTCCACGTGTCCAGGGAAAGAGGAGGGGCTCAACAGTGAGGCTGCAGGAGTCATACCAGCTGTAATCTTCTCTTGAGTAGAAATGGGGGAAAATATGAGCTGTTTCATGGGAATGTGAGTCAATTGGCTGAACATGTAACCTTTGAAGAGACAAATTCAGGGTAGCATGGGTGGGAGTAGTGCCATTGTCATTGGGGAAGAATTCCCAAGAAATCATCTTCCAGAGAGGTGTAGATCAGGAATTTCTTTTTGCTTCTGGCAGTGATACAGAAAATGTAACATCTGTATTAATGGTCTGCAGCAGCTTTGCAGTTCCCAGCGTTATTCTGTGAAATTATTTCAGAGAATGCCTTTTGGGAGTTACGTGTATCCATTTGGATGACATTGGAAAATACTGATTTTCACGGAGAAAGTACGGAACCAGGGCAGCAGCTGTGGGATGGGATCTGGATCCAGAGGCTGTAGCAAATGTCTCTGCTCTCTCTGTGAATGTCCATGTAGGGCTTAGCTAAGTTTAGCCCTGCCCATGATGATTTTTGATTCTTCCCATTTGGGGAAGGTTGGGAATGGTAGAATCTGTCTGTTTTGTGAGGAATTTGTACCCAGTGAGAGGCAGGCAGTAAGAAAGGGAAGAGGGAGAGGTTTATGAGGTTTCTCAGGAAAGTGACATGGTGACATCTGAAAAGAATAGAAACCTTTGAGAGCATTATGGATAACTGTGGAATTCAAATTGGGAATGTTCTGTGCATTTTTCATATCCCTACCAGGAGGAGTATAGCAGTTCTAATGTTTAATGCGTGTACAGAAACAGAAGGCTGAACTGATCTCCGCGGGCCTATTTGTTCCATTACTGTCCAGAAGGAAATAAATTAGATTCTATTAAATTCTAAATTCTATTCTATTCTATTTAGATCCAGATGCTGCAGAGGGAGAGATCAGAAGAAGGAAAGCTGAGTTTTAGAGGGTTGATGTTTGAATGACATCAACATAACACGCCCAAGGTGCACTTTAGTTAAAACCAACAGCAGTGAGTGCTGCTCTCCTTTGGGAGTGTGCACAGCCCTTAGGCTGAGCTCAAAATCTAAAGAGCCTCAAGAGGAGCCATTTTATTCATAAGAGGATTTTACGTTTGGTTGGACTGACGTGCTTGGTGCCCAGCATGCTCCAAGTCCCAAAACTTGAATTATGGGAATATTTTGGAGACAAATGATTGTGCTGCTTAGTCTCTAGAGAGTTTGGTAGAACAAACCTGGGTTTTCTTGTTGGTTGTTGTGTCTGAGACTGTTGAGAAGAGTTTGCAGAGGTGTCTGTGGAGTTCTGCTCTCAGAATGGGCATCAACTTGCACGAAAATACCAGAGGAGATTTTGGACAGCTTGGAGTATTTTAAAGCATCAGCTTCTCTGGCCAGAGAGAGGATCTTCTCCAAGATAAGGAAATCACCCTTTATACACACTTGTCTGCCCCATTTTAATATTTCTTTCCCAGTTATGTAAATAGCACCAGACTAATATTCCCTGTGTACCACTGGTAAGCTGATTCACTCGCTCTACTTTATCAGACAGAAAAGCACTGCAGGGCTGGTTTGTAAATTGAGTTGGTTTTGTTTTGTTTTGTTTTGTTTTTTATGTATAATTTTTTTTTTACATCTGTGTTATTCCAAGCCCTTACGTAAATACTTGAAAAGCAATTTCTATATATACTCGGTTTGTTATGCAACTACTCTGTGCAGTGATGCCAAAGGGATTATTTTTCTTATCAGTGGTTTTTAGAAGAAGTGATCAAGCATTCTTTCTGTGGTTGGCTCAGGGAATCATAAAGTGATACCAATAATAAATGGCAGAAAACAAGGGCAACTACAAAATTAAGATGAGGGAAAAAAAATAAAATGTTCTTGTCACAGAACTATTTAGGGGGACTTTCACTGAAGGCCTGATTATTGCTCCAGTGAGTTGACTGCCTTTGTTCTTTATGGAAATTATTGAATGATTCAATCCAGCCAGTGTTTCAGCCCTGTGTGTGTGCTGTTGATGAAATGTCTTATTTAGAGCAGATGTCGCTGGGCTGGCCACTGCTAGCCACTGCTGGCCACTGCTCTCCCAAAAACCTCTTAGAAACAAAAAAACTCCTTCACATAAAAATCAATTTTTAACTGAAACTGATTTAATTTTGCCATGAGTTAATGCGCTACATGCTGAAAAGACAACATTGAGGGAAAAATGAAGGCTGAAGCACTGAGCGTTGAGGTTGCTGTAGCAAAGCTCCCAGAGTCCCAGAGGGCTTTTTTGCCTGTGTTACAGCCATCCCTATAAATCCACTGGAGAAACCCAGTCCTGATTCCTACCAGGCTCCTCTGACAGTGAGCTCCCTCCGTGCATCCCAAGCCACTGCTCACGTGCAGCTCCCATGCACTTAGCCAAGCCTGCAGGATGTAGCTGGGCTGGGACATCTGTGCCATGTATCCCAGAACCTGGCTGCTGCTGAGAGACGTGGCTGGGGGCCAGCTGGGCTGCTCCTGGAGGTGGCTCTGGGCTCCCCATGAGATTCAGGCTCAGTTCTGGGGCATTACTACAGGCAAGGAAATGATGAGGAGACGCTTCCACCAGAAGCCAAGCTTTGGCCACCAGCTGATTTAGTTTAGCATCCTCAGTTGTATTTGCATAGCTCTGGGAGTCCAAAGTCCAACACATCATTTGCTTAATCCTTTGGAAGTCAAAGTGAACACATACTAAGTGGATTTTAGAAACAAATGTGTTGGGGAAGATGAAACAAGAAGGCCTTATAGGTAAGATTGCCTAGCAGGGGATTGGGAAAGTGCAGAGAATGTGAGCCAGACTGAGATGAAAACAAGCTTTGAGATGACAGACCTTGGTTGCTAAGTAGCTAGTGGGCAGTGGTGTAGCTAGTGGAAGATAACTCCCTTTTTTGACCCACAGACAAAGCAAAGGGTCAGATAAAGTGTTCTGTCTCATTCCTCAAAAATGTAGAGTTTATCTCACACTTGTAACCCTCCCCTGAAGTCTGTAATCCCATTGGTCCAAAGACCTTTTCCGCTCCCACCTTCAAGCCCCCCTGATAAGGTGTACCTGAGAAGCCAGGGCCATCTTCTCTCTGTCTTCTTCTTCTTCTTGTTCTTCTTCTCTCTCTGCTCTCTTGGACCCTCTCTTGGAACTCTCTCGCTATCTCACCCTGCCCCCACTCCTTGGAGTCTGCTTCGGGCTGTGCCTGGCAGCTCCAAGCAGGACCCCCACAATAAACCGTATATCCTAAGACCGGGCTCTAGAGATCTCTCGTCTCCATCTGTCCTGACCGTCCTGGACCAGCACTCGCCACACAAATGTCTATAGTTTTACACATTTCTCTTTTCAAAGTAACCATGCAAGTTGGAGGTTAATCTGCAGCAAAACCTGAGTGTCTTTTGCCCCCGAAGGGATGGGAAGAGGACAGAACTGCATCCCTTGTGCTCTGGAGTGGTCATGCTATTTTGATTCGTGGCTGTTGTGCCTTGTAAAAACAACAGAACTGAATGCAAGGGTTCTTGGGCATTAATCACAGCTAATGACAGCTGCTACATCTGCACGCATCTCTGCATCACCATTGAGAATGACACTGCAATGCTACATCATCCAATTAGACTTTTCCCCTCTTTTCATTAGGGACATGCCTCATCCAAATGCTGTTGTATAAAGCTGGGGGGTGCTCGTGAGGTTAGTTTATAGCTGTCTAGAACCCAACTAGCTTATTTCCTCGTTTACATAATGTTTGAGTCCCAGGACAATCTCTGCAAACTCAGATGTCTAAGTTGACACAGGCTGTGGGCAGGAAATAAATTTGCTTGTTCCTTCTCGAGGCTGATGTGAATTTCACTTAAAGGGGAACTAAAATGATTTATTTTTAACTTCATTGCTGAGTTAACAGCTGGACTCTATGGTCTTAGATGTCTTTTCGAATTTAAATGGTTTCCTAACTATAATTTTCTGTATTTGAAAAAGGAATACATTGCCCTTTTACCACTTTAAAACACTGCTCCTTCTGCATTTTGCTCTGTTTCAGTAATATAAATAATGGCATTAATTAAATTTCGTATTAATTTTCTCATGCATGTAATGAAATCCAGTTCCCTTGTTAATCCAGCAATCTAAGCAAACACAGTATAGGACCATTACAGGAGAGCAATTAATCCCCTCTCTTGTTTCTCTCTAATGTTGCCTTTGATTTTTTTAAGGGTGAAATTAGAGTGTTTCTGTGCAGACAAGAATACTGTCTTGATACTACCTTTCCACCTTTACTACCCAATTTAAGTTGTTAATGTGTTGCTGATACACCTCCAGCAGTTGGTGGTGGTTTCTGTCTGTACAATTTTTGTGTTTGGGAAGCCAAGCCTCTGCAAAGGGGCTGGCACATGAGAGTTTTAGACTGGTGCAAGAAACTGCATCCAATTCCCAGAGAATTCTTGTTGGCTTGGGTTATGTTTTGTTTGTTTTTTAATTCTGAGAGTTTTTGCAAAAGACAAACGGATGATGGAGGTGATGTGACACCTTTGTCTCTGCAAAGACTCTTCTCCGAGTGCTGCCAGGCTTCCCACCAGCAGCATCCAGTTCCCAGGGCTTTGTGTCTGTTGTGTGCTATTGAATTTTGTCAGGCCAAAATTTGGCAGAGAAGCTGTGAGCCCAGTGTCAGTCCTGACCTTTCCCAAGGTGGCTGCTGCTCCTTGTAGGTGCTGATCTGCCTGGGATGTCCCAATGATGTGCGGCTCCACTGGTGCCGATGGCTCTGCTCAGTAGCAGCCTCTCAGACAGGTAGAATGGCTGTGGGAGAAGGAAAAGGTCCTTTCACACATTGAGACCAACTTCTCCTTGTGATGAGAGCAGCATTTCACTACTGGAGGAGCCAAGGTGGGTGTCTTGTCTCGCTCTGGCAGGTCTGGCTGCTGGCCAGGCAGTGAGTGGCTACACAGCCGGTGTGTCCATGGCTTTCAGCTCCAAAGAGGGTGTTATTCCAAGCTACTGTGGCTTGAGGGGACAAAGATCAGTGTTTGCTGCTTCATGTCTGTCTGAAGGTATTTTCCCAACGAGTGTCCTCCAGCTGAGATGGTCTGAGGGGTGCTGGGTCTGACATGCACACGTGTGACTTGGCCCCCAGGCAGAGCCTCGTGGCTCTTATGGGATGTCTGCTCCTGTGACACAAACAGGGTGGATGGGGCTTGGTGTCCCTGCCCATGGCAAGGGCGGGCCAGAATGGTGTGAGCTGGGGGTCCTTTCCCACCCTAATCATGCTATGATTCTGATTTAAGGTCTTACACAGACACAGCTCAGCTCTGTGTTGCCCACCCCATCCACATCCATGCCACTGGCACTTGTTTAAACGAGAACCAAATGCAGAGACCCTGGGGTTGGCTGACCTGAAGCAGAATTAACACTTCCAGCTCTGAAGCTCTAAAATCACAACCTTCATTAGCTCTGCAGAAGCCAGTTTGATTCCATGGGAGCCTTCCCCTGAAGATGTCTGCTGGCCCTGATTTGAAATGATTTATGGCTGTGCTGGATTTGGGGTGGCTGTGGTGGAAGCAGCTGAGAGATGCAGTAGATCAGAGACTGGCTGATGAAGTGTCCCAGCAAAGCATCCATGACCACTTGAGCTGTTGATCCATGGTGTCCCTGAGCCTCCCACACCCCGCTCCTCTGAGAAATGGGAAAGAGAGGGGAAGTGATGGCCAGCTGCAGCTGCCTGGCCACCCAGCATTATCTCCACCTTACATCCAAAGCACAGCACTGTACCAGCTAATAAGAGGAAAACTATACCCCAGCCAAACCCGGGACAATCACAGGAAACATCTCACGGAATATTTTGTCTGTTTTATTGCTGAATGTGAAATAGAGATTTTTGGAGTTCATTTAAGTTAA
Source organism: Vidua chalybeata (assembly GCF_026979565.1). Lineage (NCBI taxonomy): Eukaryota > Metazoa > Chordata > Aves > Passeriformes > Viduidae > Vidua > Vidua chalybeata. Next base: position 39,503,052 of record NC_071532.1, read on the forward strand.
CAAAATTAATTAAGCATTTATATTTTAGCTTGTAGAGTTATGCATTGAATTTTAACCTTTTATTTAAGGAACCTCTGCCTGATACAAAGGGCATAGGAAAATGCAAATTTCTGAAGCTTCTTGAATAAAGAACAATACCAGAGGAGGCAAAGAACCCAGATAAAGAAGCTCCTCTGTCTCCAAGCCCATCAAGACTGACAGACCTACTCAGATAAGCACCAAAGGACTGAAAGTGCATGCGCAGAGGGGAAAACTTCAAGAGTTCAATCATGAGGAAGACCACAATCTTCAGCCTCAGGACCACCGAGAGACCCCCATATGACCACCACAGCAAACCACGCGTGCCCAGAAGGGCATGGACCTATTTAGCATGAGAGGCGAGGACAGGCAGGGCCAGGGGTTGAATATGTATGGAAAAGTTGTGTAATGTATTGCATATGGAACATCTTTGGGAATAAAAGTGTGGGTCAGACTGAGGCTCGGGACACAAGTTTTGGAGAGCTATCTCACTTGCGTCGGGCACTGACATACATACCCACTTGATAACTACCCCAGGTTGTGGAGTCTATTTATTTATTCCGCATATCGCTTCACATGCACTGGGAGCCTGAGCTGCCATTTTTATAGAAATGCTAAAATTTATCTGTGGGATATGCCCATGGGGAGGACAGTGTGGGAATGCCATGGGAAACTACAGTCATTTAGCATAAGGTATTTCCCCAGAGTCCTCTGCCCCCCAATGCAAATGAGCACATGCCCATCACCTGTCAGTTTGTGGTTGTCATCTCCCCAAGTTCTGGAAAGTTCCCCGTTCTCGTTGTTTCTAATGGTTCCCTCTGTAAACCACTCCTTCCCTTTTCCCTCATTGGCCCAGTTTATGTTACCCCATCCCTTACACCCTCTTCCCATTGGATCATTTGTACCCTAGTTACTCCTTCCCTCCCCAGTTATATACTCTGGCCCCTCCTTCCCTGGAGCTTTTCAGAGTCTGCTTCCCCTGAGTGTGGTTGTCTCCCTGCTCCTATTTCTGTCTCCCTACTCCGTTGATCAATCCTCAATAAACCCGCTTGGATTCCAGCAGCTCAAGAGTCCTTCAGTCTTCCTGGTGGGGATTTTAATTACGCTATCCAGGCACCCTTTGACCAGCCAGCTGAGGGTTACCCTGCGGGACTCGGTCCAGGGTAGCCTATATTTATCATTTCTTAAATCTCCTGTGAAGATATTTTTTTTACCTTCAATGTTTTCTCCTTCTCTTTTCTTTGTGCATAACGAATGAAACCTCTCAGAAACAGCAGCAGAAAAGAGAGAAGACCAGAACAAATGGAGCAAGACACATCCCATGACAAGGGTGACCTCAGCCCAGCAGGAACAGATGTCACTCAGGGAGGACACTCAGACAGAGCCCCAGGAATGTGTCTCCCTCTTTGCAGTGAAGCAGAACCTGGAGCCTGTGGAGAATTACCTGGGATGTGCCAAAGGGTGAATTATGACAATGCTGTTAATTCTGGGCTGGTAGCAAGGCTGGGGTAGGTCCCCTCACCCTGACATCACCCTCTGCAGCAGATGACAGCTCCTGAGTCTGGAGTTCCAGGCACCACATGGGCTGTCCTTAAGATGCTTAGTGGGGTTTGGGGGGTTTTTTTCCTTCTCCTCCTGACTCAAAACTTTGCTTCCAGGTGTCTGGGCAGAGAGCTCGGGACTCCACGCCCTGGGAAGGGAGCTGAAAAGCACCTGTACATTGAGCATGTGTCAGGCTATCTTCTCAGGCTCATAAATAATGAATTGTATGGATTTGAGGCTTTCTCTTGAATCAGAACATCTAAACCTGGGCACTCAGAATGTAATTTAAATTTCAAAGTTGAAGATCATACATGCTCCTATCTAATTTTAGATGTTAAACTTGTTCCCACTTGCTCTTTAAAACCAGTGGAGATGTCTAAGTGGGCCTCTCCTCTGCTCACTCCAGAGCAAACCTCGGGGTGCACTGCTCCTGACACCCCTGGAAGCAGGTGCCATGATCTTAGGAAGTAAAGGAGAGCTGTGTATTTCAACCTCTTTAAAAAGTCTGTCAGCTCCCCAAAGTCCCAAAGTGCATGAAAGCAGACCATCTTCCTTTTTCCTTGTTTTTTGCTAATGATGCCTGTGTATTTTCACTTATTGGTTCCCTCATTTGGCTTCAGTTCTGCCAGATGACTCATGTCAAAAGCTCATAAAGCCTGCAGTAAACAGCCTACTGTTCATCAGAGCAATTTGGGAGCTCCTTCTGGGAATACGTTTCAGATTGTTTATATTCCAGCCCCAGGGGTGTTACAGTACTGCTGCTTTCAAAATCATTGGAAATCCTTGAGTGCCCTATATTTTTGTTCCTCAGATGTCTAAGTGTGATGTTTGGAAATTAATAACTACACCCTTTTCCTTTTGAAAGCAATTCCTGCCCCCTGAATCTGGTGTCCTTTGGACTTGAACTGTTCCTCATTAGTGGAGGTGCCCATGGAATCATGGCATGGTTTGGGTTGAAAGGGACCCCAAAGTCCACCTAGTTTCAACTCCCTGCACTTTCAGGACTTATGTCTGGACCAGTGACTTGTCCAGCTTTCTGTCCTTCCTGAGGAACCAAAATGGAAACCATTGCATGGGTTGCAGAGGCACCACTTCCTGCACTGTTCCTGATGCCTCCCGGCTGCTTGTGGATGCCCCCAGTCCCTTCTAGCCCCTCACCCTCTGCTAAAACAGCCCTGATTCCGGACTGTCAAACACGCATGGAAATGGTGCCGGGTACTGAGGGATCAGCATTTCTCTCATCTGGGTAATTAAACTCTCAGCTGGCTGTGCAGTTGGATCTGAGCTCCACTGAACTGTTCATCAAACCCTTCCTTCCTATTCCCATATGTGCAGCTCAGTCTGGGTTGTGATTTACATGACCCAACATCAAACACTGCTCACAAAGCTGCTGGGAATTTTATTCTTTATTCCTTTTTAAATCCTCCCTGGCAGTCAGAGATGGAGGGGGGAGGGATGCCTGTTTTTACACAGGGTCATCTCCTCTATGTGGCATCAATTTGAATGAATTCACACAAGGTGTTGAGTAGACTTCTGAAAAGGTGAGAACTTGTTCAGGATGGAGCTTCAGAAGGAATCAGGGCAACTTTCAAGCCACTGCTCCTGTTTTCCCTGGGCTCAGAGAGCAGTCCTGGCCACATGGGAAGGGCTGTTAATTTCCTGGACTGGCTGTGACACTGCAGTGGTGTAACGCAGCAGCTGCATCAGATGAGCTCCTGCTCCCATGGGCTTCATGCTCTGCAGCCAGCATGCTCATCCATATCCCTCTCCAGGCCAGGGCCCTGCTGGGAAGGAGAAGGGAACCTCAGAAAACAGAGGGAAAAAGGCATCGCTGCTCAGCAGCTTCTGGGGCTTCCCCCACTGCTCCTGGATGTCTGCTAGGAAAAGAGCACTGCCATCAGTCTCTTCTTCTCAGCAGCATTTAAAAACGCAGAAGCTGGGATGCTTTAGGAATGTTAAGTAACAGTTCAGCATTGGTTTTCATGCCATAACAATAAGATGCTTTTTTCAGCTGAAAGAATCTCATTTTCCCCCTTTTCTCTTTGTTTCTTTGCAGCTCTTCCTCATGCAAAATCTCCAAAGGACCCTTGAAGGGTTGGTTGACAGGAGGCCTGGCCACTGCTCCCCTCAGGGCCATTCCCCTGGCACTTTGGAAGAGGATAGAAAATGAGGAAGGAGCAGCAGGACCTGAGAAGGCCACGCTTTCTCAGGGTGCTGAAATGTCCCAAGTCAGGTGCTGGGCTTGTGGCTCAGAGCAGCTGGAAAATGTCTGCAGGCAGCTGCTGCTGGGAGAAGGGTTTCTGCTGCATGTCCTCTGCTTCAGATGTAAACCCCAGTTTTTCCTTAAACTTCAATTCCAAGCACTGCCAAGCATGCTCCATGCAGAGTCCCGCTCTGCAGTGCCACATCCCATCCTGCTCATCCCCATGGCCATCCCTGGATGCAGAGGGTTATCACTGGGGCTCCGTCACACCTCATAGGGCACTCTGCTCTTTCCACGGGAATTAATTTATTGATGGAAAAGGTCAGCTGCCAGTCTCCTGTCATGCGGAAAACACACATTTTGTAAACATTTTTAAGGACCAGAGCAGAGTTTATTCAACAGTGGGTGCCTGCAAAGGCTGCTGTGCATCACTAATGGATCCTTGACATGTGGCAGCGCTGCCAGTGAGGAGCATCAGGCACTTGAAGCGATACGCAGAATAAATAGACTCCATAACCTGGGGTAGTTATCAAGTGGGTATGTATGTCAGCGCCTGGCACAAGTGAGATAACTCTCCAAAACTTGTGCCTCAAGCCTCAGTCTGACCCACACCTTTATTCTCAAAGATGTTCCATATGCAATACATTGCACAACTTTTTCATGCATATTCAACCCCTGGCCCCGCCTGTCCTCGCCTCTCATGCTAAATAAGTCCATGCCCTTCTGGGCACGCGTGGTTTGCTGTGGTGGTCATACGGGGGTCTCTCGGTGGTCCTGAGGCTGAAGATTGTGGTCTTCCTCATGGCTGAACTTTTGAACTTTTCTTCTCTGCGCGTGCGCTTTTGGTCCTTTGGTGCTTATCTGAGTAGGTCTGTCAGTCTTGATAGGCTTGGAGACAGAGGAGCTTCTTTATCTGGGTTCTTTGCCTCTTCTGGTATTGTTCTTTATGCAAGAAGCTTCAGAAATCCCTTTGCTTGTAAATCGGGTTTCAACACACACCTGGTTTTGCCTGAGAAAGGGGGCTTCTAATGCCAAAGGGTACATTCTAACAACTATTTAATATTATATATATCATGCAAAAAAAAATGGCGCGAATTATACCTGTTACATATAACATAGTCAAAGCCAGAAGCAAACCCACAGACTAATGGGGTTGCTGTGCTGGAGGGCTATCATGCATTTCCCCGCTTGGCACATTTATTATTTGCATTGCACTCATAATCTTCTTTGGCAACTGGCACAGGGTGCCCAGAGAAGCTGTGGATGCCCCAGATCCCTGCAAGTGTCCAAGGCCAGGTTGGAGGGGGCTTGGTCTAGTGAAAAGTATCCCTTGCCTGTGGCAGGGGGGTGAATCCATAGGAGGGGGGGCTGACTGGGGGGAGCAGCAACTGACTCAACACCTGTGAATTTCCTCCCTGAAAGTTTATAAATGCATGAGCAAACCCACACTCATGCTTGTTCTCTAAATAACAACATTGGCAGCATTAGGAGAAAGTAATGTAAGAAATGGTATTCACTTCCAAAGATGTAAAAGGTCTATTGAAACCCAATCAAAAATACAACAGAAGACTGAATAGAGAAAATATTACATTACTGGGAGCAAAGGATTTTTCCACCATGTACTCATCCACACAATGGATGTTTCACTTTTTAACCCTTTAGCCCCTCCCAAAGTTCTGTCCATCGACTCCTTCTTCACTGTCCAGTGGTGGAGTTCACTTCCTTACATCTTGATTGGAGGTCAGGTGCTGCCATAGTAATACGCTGACCCTCCCAAATGTCCTGACTACCCAGGCCACCGATGATAACAATGCAAAAGGCGGGGGGGGCGGGGTTGTACATAAGTATAAAACTTAACATTTGCCTTTTAATTGAGACAGTCAACCATTGCATTACTCATCTATCACAGTAACAAGCATTGCCCTGTGGGCTCCAGAACAGCCTGTGGAACAGACAATATTCCAAACAAACTGGAGCACTGAAAGTAGGCAATTAAAGGAGATCAGTTCACCAGCACCAGTCCAGTCTGGTCCTCAGCTGTGTTCCCAGGCAAGGATGGAAGAAGCAGGCACCAGAGCAGGGACTATTCCCTGCTCCTTTCTTTCCCAAAAGACACCCCTTATACCTGGAGGTGAAAAACCACGGTCTGCAACAGGGATGTGACTTCACACAAACTGAGCTGCAGGCACTGGGCAGATTTGAAACAGTGTCAATAATAAAAAGCAAGATGAAACACACCCTTCACAACTCACCGTGGGCTCCCAAAGCTTTACCTACATTTCAGTGAATTAAAAAGCTAACTCAGTGTGATTGTGAACCCTCCTGCCTCCTATGAATGACCTTTCATGAGGGAATTTATAAGCAAAAAGCTTCAAGGGGAAAGCCAAACTCCATCCCCAGTTATCCCAAACCCTGCAGCATGAGCAGGTGGATTTAGGACAGGAAACACGGAGGAGTTCTCCTCATTCATGTGTGACAGCTGTGCCATCAGCTTCTTGTCCAGGGTGGCCCTCAACAAATGGCAAGTGTAATGAACAAAGTTCCCAGGTGTTCCCCAGAGACACGGGCAGGGCCTTCCTAGTTCCCATGGCAACAATGGAATGGCTGCTGGCTCTAGCTGAGTACCAATATTGAAATGTTAATTAGCTAATTGCTCTGTTTGTTTTCTCTAAGCTACCCGGAGATAACCTGCCTCCTCCACCACACAGACTAAAATGCAAATAAAAAACCCTTGGGATCATGGGAGTATTTTTAGGGGATAAAGACACCCCTAAATAAAGAACTAAACACAGTAGAGGGGGCTAGACAAATGCCCTAGCTGAGGAAGAGGGAAACACATCCCCTGATTGCCTTTTGCCAGTCACAATCAAATAAAAAAGACTAGACTAGAGTAGGCTGTGGGAAGCGGAGATGGAAAGACAGAACTTCCGTGTGCTGCCACAAGGGAAGGAGAGGGGATGGCTGCTGCTCTGGACTTCAGCGACAGACTCGGCATGCTTCCTTCCCTTTCGGCTACCTGGGAAAGATACAACAGCAGGGGCGAGCTCTGTGTCGGCCCCTCTGCCCAGCTGATCTTTTCAATAAAGAGCTGAACATTAATAAAGGCATTAGCCCTGTTCATTTCACATAACACATTCCACATGTTCACAACAATAGGTGCAGCAAGTTAAGAATTAAGAATTGTTTCTCATTCTTTGATCTTCTCACAGCCTTTCTCAGGCGACAAGGGAAAGTTGAGCTGCTGCCACAGGTGTGGTTCATGCTGGATCCCTGTTGGGAGCATCAGCTGCCCCTCTCCATCCCACACCAGTGGCTGTGTGACAAACAGGTTTCGGTCTCACCTTCATTTGTGGCACTGCCCTAAAATCCGTCTCCAGGTGTTGCCATAAACCAGGGCAGCTGTTAGTCTGTCTGAAAGTGTGCTGTAATTCCCTGCTGAAATGAAGTGTTCCCAGGGTACATAGCAGTTGTTCTGGTTTGAAAGCAAAACCAGTGAGAGACTCCAAGTTAGAAATACAATTTATTAGGAAAAGGGAAAAAGAAAACAAAATACATACAATAATACAAAAGAAAAAAACACTGATAGAGTCAGAATACAACCTGACACCCTTTTGGCCAGGTGGCAGTCCAAATTGGAATGGCTGCAGTCCTCCTGGAAATCCAGTGGAAAAGCCTGACTCTGGTGTCCCAAAAACCCAGATTGTATCCAGTTAGGAATGCTTGGCTCCTCCCTCTGGGCAGAGCATCTCACAATGGGATGCTGTAACTTTTATCAGCCATGCAGTGACAATCAGTAGCCCATTATCAGCAGATGTCTCCCTGGAGGGAGGATTGCTTGTGGAAGAGATAAGGAAAACTGCCCACTTAACAGAAGACAACTGCCATACAGGTGGCAAATGGAATACATCTTGCCTTGCAATCTGGGACAGCCGTGCAGGAAGAACTCTCACTGCTTTAGGGCAACTGGAATGGGAATGGAAATGGGAAAGAGGAACCAGTGTTCCAGGGCAGGGTCGGCACCACCACTTAATCTCAGGTCTCCATGAGCTCCTTTCTTCTACTCCTTCCTTTAGAACTGTCCTCCTCTTCTGTTGCTTGTCCAGAGAGGTTGTTGGGTCTTTTTAACATCTTCCCTGCTGGGAGTATAGGTCTGGTGGCAGCAATACACAAAGGGCATGTAAAGGAGCCACAGAGGGACTTTGGTCAAGAGCCTGGAGTGCCAGGACAAGGGGGAATGTCTCCCCACTGTCAGAGGGCAGGGTTAGATAGGACACTGGGGAGAAATTCTTCCCTGTGAGGGTGCTGAGGCCCTGGCACAGGTTCCCAGAGAAGCTGTAGCTGCCCCTGAATCCCTGGAAGTGTCCAAGGTCAGGTCGGACAGGGCTTGGAGCAACCTGGGATAGTGGAAGAGATGGAACTGGATGAGCTTTGAGTTATCTTTCAAACAAAAGCTTTCTGGGATTCTGTGATTACTGTCAAAAATCCTTCCCCTGACAATGGCTCAGCTGCTGGGAGTTGTCACTTGGGAACATTTGGCTGTCAAGAATCTTGTCTCAGCTGGAAGTTACACAAAAGTGCTTCTTTGCACTTGCAGTACCACTTCCCCTCCTGATGACAGATGACTTTCTGCTTCCAGACTGCAGTGTTTGGGTGAGAAAAGAACATCAAACACACCTGTTCTGTGGCAACTGCTGGTTCCAAAACACCCTGTGAGGACAACTGCCCCATTCCTTGCACCAAACTTGGGTGAATTTCGGTAGAGGATGCAGGAGTTGAGTGTTTAGATGTGAGTGTTGGTCTTTGCTCTCCCTGAAAGAGCCATAAAGAGAAGCTCCCCCAGCATGGGGGAGCAGAACTCTCCAAAGTTGTTGATGGGCTGCTATCTCAGTCCCAAATGCTGCCAGTCCATCTCTCTGTGCTTTTGGCCTCTGCTTTTAGAACGCTGGGATCATTCAGGTTGACAGGTAGGTGACTGAGCACTCCCTCTGCACTGGTGCTGTGGGATGCTCTGGTGGATGGGGTTGTGGTGCTTATGGGACTGGGGTCTGTCATCCCTGGTGGGGCACTAAACAGGCAGGGGGTGTCCAGCCAGGAGCACAGAAATGCCCCAAACCAATACAGCCTGAGCTGCAGGGGATAAACACTAGACACACACACACACAAAGAACTGATTCATGTCTTGCCACATGAGAAGTGTCATTTGCCACAGTGAAAAGCAGCTTGAGCTTTTCTGCTTAAAAATGGATGAAACGAGAACACCTCTCTTACATGTTCTTTCAATGAAACTAACAATTAAAATGGTTTGAAGATGCTGTGACAACAAGGCTTAACTCTCCAGGTGCTGATCAGGGTTTTTTTGGTTTTTTTTTTTGTTTGTTTGTTTGGTTTTTTTTTTTTTTTTTTTTTTTTTTTGTGTGTTTTTTTTTTTTTTTTTTTGTTTTTTTTTTTTTTTTTTTTTTTTTTCTGGTTGGGGTTTTGGTTTTCTTTTTTCCCCTCCTGTTTTGCTCTTTTATTGAACAGTTATCTAAAATCAGTGTAACCTTTTTGGTTGGTCAGGCCAGCTTTAAAAGCACCTTTGGGCTACAGCATCTTTCTAAGCAGCCTGGCATAGCTCTGGCTGGGGAGCAGAAGATTTCTGAGTGTGAGAAATGCCCTCTGTGCCCCAACAAGTAATGCTGGCTAGGGATTTACCAGGGAAAATTTTCCTTCATTTCTCTGCCTTTTGCTGGTATCAGAGAAGACCCAGGACATCACCTCTGTTTTTTCCCTAAAAGCAGTTTTCTGTCAGGCTGAATCTGAACCAGACCCTCTCTGCCTGCCTGCACATGCCTTGTGCCCATCCTAACCCCTCGTGCCTTGGCTTCTTGGTATCAAAATGCAGAGATGGAGCAGTTCAAAGCAACTTTGCTGACATGCCTTGTTTGAGCAGGGGTATCTCTGCTCAGGCCCATGTCACAGAACCATGGGATCCTTTCTGCCCGGGTCCACGTCATGGAACCACAGAATCATTGAGGCTGAGCTCTGACAAAACTCTCAGTGGGCACTCCTGAGGTGAACAAACAGAAAGCTGCATTTATCCTGTGCCAAGAGGTAGCAGGGCAGCCTCTCCTCTCACTTGCTCTGCTCTCCCCACAAGCTTCTCCAGCCCTCTGAAGCATGAGATTTATTGTTGGTAAACCACAGAAGCACATTAAATTGTTCCATGCCTGGATCTGTTGTTAGCACAAACAGGCACTCCTGATGCCTCAGTTATTCCTTCTGCCAGACTCTGGAGTGACCCAGCTCATTCCCTTGCCTAATTCCATGCTGCCTTCTTTCCCTTCCTCCCTCCCTCCTACCCCATCACTTCTATCTTGTATTTTCCTGCAGTCAGAATAATGGTTGGTACATGCAGTGAAATCAAGTTGGATTGTAGTGATTTGGAGTTGAAGGGCTTTTGGATGCCTGGTCCAATTGTTTTGTTTGTGAGGAGGGAACAAACCCCACCATTCAAACACGGTGGTGGGAGTGAAGGCTGGTGTACTGGTGAAGCAGAGCTCGATGGAAGCAGTCCTGGACAGCAATCCATTACCCTGGATCCCAGGATTTCTGCATTAATGGGCAGCCCCAGAGCCATGACTCACTAGACCACCACTACTGTTGTCTATAAATACCTCAGGAGAACGTTTCAGATGGATATTGCAAGTGAGTCACTCTTCCCAAGAAAAGGGCTTAAGGAAAACTATGTGTACTGATGGAAATTACTCTCCTGTCCAGGGCAGAGGTTTTCAGGGAGCACACAGGCCTTGGTCATCCCACTGTATCCATCCCAGCTGCTCCAGGTTGGCTGTTATCCTGGGGCCTCTGTCCTAGAAGAATGAGAACCTAATTAACATCGGAGGTGAAGGGATCAATAACCAGTAGGAAAGCAAACAGTAAGAACTGTGTAACTTGGGACCAATGAACATTGAACTAATTAATTTCTCTGCATTTAGACTGTGTAAATATGGGAAATATCTAGTAAAAATTCTGTGTAATTGAATGATTTTCTCTGCACAACCCAGGCAATGTGTGGATGAAATTATTGGTGTTGCACATCTTGGCTAGAACAACGTCCTGGCCAGAACAACATCCTGGATAGAATAAAGTAATGCCTTAATTCTCTAACACTAAAAATTGTTGTAGAGCATTTGGTTTTGCTGCAGTTTCAGTGACATCCTTGAAGTAGGGACACGAACAAACCTGGACCAGCAGAGGGATGTTCCTTCCAATCCCAGTCTCTCCCATGAGCTTTTTCCTGATGGATTTCCAGCACAGCTGATGCCTTTCAGTGTGGGCAGCTTGGAGATCCTGCTGCTCTCCAATCTAGGAAGCTCCTGGGACAGATAGTCCCAGATTTTGAGCTCTAGGAGCTCATACTGCTGCCCAGCCATGTGGCCACTTCCATGGGCAAACAGGGGTTTAAAGTGGAGGCTTAAACCCTATTCATACTGATAAAAATCCAGAGTGTGTCCAGTGATCCCAAGGGACACTCCTTCCCAGTGCTAGAGAGGCTGTGGGTAAGTTGCTTAGTTTCCTAAAGACTGTGAGGAGCAGCTTTGGAGGCAGGGAAATGCCTGCTGAATTCAGGCAGCCCCATTTCCTCCTGTTGCACTGCTGCCTCCCATCCAGGAGCCCACTGCCTGAAAATGTGCACTTAGAGTGTTAAAATCTGCTCTGGGAGTGTTAAAATCTGCTCTTGGAATGTTAAAATCTGCTCTTGGAGTGTTAGCCATAGCTTTAAAATGTTTTCCTGTGCCACTGCTCACAGGGACTTGTTGGAGCACAGTGCTCAGCCTGGACCGTTCTGGAGCTCAAATCTCAATTTATTGTGTTGTTTGGTCACTTTCTGACATTATTCTGTTCCTTGGAGATTACATTGCTTTACCAAATAGCTCCAAAATTAAACACTGTTGTTTTCTATGAATTTTTATTGTGGGTAGGAAAAGAATGGGATGGGTTGGGATCTTGCCTGAGGCAGTTTGTTAAGCACAAGGAAAAGACTTATAAACAAAAGGACAGTGAGGGGCTAGAATAAGGCTTGAAGCAGATTTAAGAGCAAATTTCGTAATTTTTTCCAAACATTAAGAGATTTTCTGCATCTCTACTGCTACTTGAAAGGAGATGTGAGCACAGGTGGCACTCAGCCTCTTCTCCTGGTTAACAAGTAGCAGGAAAAGAGGAAATGGCCTCAAGTTGTGTCAAGCCCTCAGACACTGCCTGGAGAGATCATTAGGGGTAAAATGAGGGGCCAGCACACACAAATACGGCAACTGTGCAGAAGTCTCCTTATGTAGCTGGCTGGCCTGGAGCAGAGCTAGCACATGGATTCCTTCACTTATTTGGGCTGATCCTTGTGCTCCCAAGCAGTGGAAATATCGTTTGTTCCTTGTGGCAGGATATAAACATTCATCCTCTCCTTCCTGGTCCCATCGCTTTGATCTGTGTGCTTTTCCAGCCATGCCTACTAGCCATGGAAAAACATGGAGCTGATCTGTTTTTCCTTTACAAACAAGTGCATTTTGTCTTGGGAAGTGGGACGGGGAAGGGAGATCAGTTGCAGGGCAAACCAGTGCATCCCTGACAAGGCTTCAGGCGTGCTGGTTATTGCAGGCAGTGGAGATCTGGGGTCATGGTACCTCTGCTTCTTAGAAAAGTTTACTGTTTCTTCTTTGGTGCCAAACAGGAAGCTGTTTGTTACTTCTTTTGCCATAAGGAAAACAAACCCTAAGGTGTCTAATGACTCTGCCCTTTCTGAAGGCTGTTTTGCTTCATCAGAGAAGATTAATAGGAAAAGAGAAACTTAGGAAATGTGATAAGTTAGAGAAGACTCTTTGTTCATCAAGACAGAAAGGAGAAGCCTTGTGTAGATAACAGAAAATCAAAGGAGAAGCCTTGTGTAAGATAACAGAGAGCCAAAGGAGAAGCCTTGTGTAGATAACAGAAAACTGCCAGACAGAAACTAGCTAGTATGTTGATTACTTAAGCTAGTTGTGTAATTAGAACTTAGGTGCATATAACATATAACCTTATATGGAAAAGACCATTACAGGGCCATGGACTTTCACCAAGGAAGAAGAGAGGAGCCTTCCTCAAACGACCACCAGAAAGTAGAAGAAGACCCCCTAGCAACAGAGGGCGCAAGCGCAGAGTACACCCAGACATACAGCAGACACGGAAGAAAGAGAGTATAAAAAGACTGCGGGAAGGGGGAAATGGGGTGAGCCGTAGGCGGAGCGGGGACTTCCCGGCTGCACCCAGCACTGTTTGTTTGCCATCACTTGCTGTAATCAATAAATTTCTGATTGACTCTTGAAAGGCTGAACAAATTATTCGCCTCTATTTATAACAATCTGGTGCTGTGACTTGGATAAGGGCTATCCGTTGGAAGCTCCTCACGGGGAGGTGCCCTCGCTGCCTTGGCAGCGAGCCCCGCTCAGGAGTCCTCCTCCTGGGACCCTTACCAACGAACCCAAATTTGGTGGCAAGCAAAGAATAGCCGGCAACCCCTTAATCTTTGTGCACGAAGTCCCGGGCGAAGACACAGGACTGTGTAAGTACCTTTCAGTGGTCCTTCGGGGCTACTGAGGTTGCTCTGTTCAGAGGGAGCGGGGCCCGCTTGGTTGGGGTTGGGATCCCGGAGTGTGATGAATGAGACGTCTCTGTGAGACGATGTGAGTGTGGACCTCATAGTAGTGCGTTTCCCACACCTGGTGACGGGCTGCGCCACGAATTGAGGGAAGCGTAGAGGTGTGTGTATAAGAAGGTACTCTGGAAGATGGGACAGAGGAAAAGCAAGCCCTCTGGTCCCATGGGTAGGGGAAACCCTGTAAATCTTCCCCAAATTCCTCCAGATATTCCATAAGGACTAATGATTAAAAATTGGGATGCCTTCCCCTCCAGGAAAGGACAAGGTGAAAATGGTGCACTACTGCATAGAGGTTTGGGGAGGGAAACAAATAAGAGTGGACCATTTGTACTGGCCAGTGTTTGGCTCATTTGAGGATTAGATATGTCAGGCTCTAAGTATTTATGTGAGTTCTAAAGAGCCCTTGAACTTAGAGGAAAGCGAGTACGCCTCCCTCTAGATAATGGGGGAAACTCGCACTAAGTTGTTTGCACTTAGTATTAGGGAGAAGAAGAAAAGATTGAAAGAGGATACAGACCTACCCGATTCCACCTCTCCACCCTACATACCTCCTCCCCCTCCACCCCTACCTCCACATTCACCACAACATCCCTCTGCCCTGGTACAAGACGACTCGGTACAAGATGAGTCGGAGGGGGATGAGGTGAGAATGAGGTGAATGTTGAGCTCCAGGGGAATAACCAGCGGGTAACTAGAAGCCAGACTAGGAAAAGGCGGGAGGACCTCCCTAGCTGATAGCGCGGCTCGGGGAGGGAGAAATCGCGATTTCAATGTGTTGTGTGTTGTGTCCCGATTGCAGTGTGGTGCGCCCCAGTTTCGGTGTGGTGTGTCTGTTACATCCGGACGTGCGTGCTTGTGCCGGAGAGCGCATGTGCGGGGCAGTCAGCCACACTACCGGATGGAGCGGGTAGTGCGCATGCGTGGCACGGGCTGTCCCTGGCGAGCGGGGGGAGCGCGGCGCGGGGCTTAAGTCGGGGCTTGCAAAGTGCTTTAGGCGCAGCCTAGCTGATAGCGCAGCGGGCGCGCGGGCACAAGCCGCGGTTTGAGGAGCTGCTTTGAACGCCGCTAGCTGATAGTGCAGCTAGTGGGAGCGTGGTACAAGCTAGGAGTTACAAGCACCGCTTACAAGCATCGCTAGTTGGTAAAGAGCTTGCAAAAGTAGCCAGCGAACACGGCTGGGCTAAGAGTTAACTGTTTGTTATACAATAACACTGCCCTTTAGTGTTAAAAGCTGTCACTGGGAGATCCTTTGCACTACAGGGCGAATAAAGGGGGGATAAATGTGTGTGAATGAGAGGCGGGCTGGTTACCCCAGACCTGCTAAGCGAGAGCGGTAGTCTCCCATGCTGCGTTTCCGTCTTTTTCGCGAGAAAAGCGGCCAATAAAGAGACGAAGCGAGTGATAAAAAGAGTGAGAGACCCCCCCCCCAGGTCTGAGAAAGAGTGGGACCCCTTAGTGTGGGGGGGGAGTAAAAGGTAATTAATTAGAAAAAAAAATTAATTAAAAGGTAAAAAAGAGGGTTTTATTGGCATAATATATTGGAGAAAAATAAAAGGTAAAATGTGTAGGAGGGGCCCCTAAAAATTCTGCTGGATTGAGGGACTAACGTTCCAAGAGCATCCAGGGTTGATTCAAATCTGCTGGATTGAGGGACTAACGTTCCAAGAGCATCCACGGTTGATTCAAACCTGCTGGGTTGAGGGATTAACATTCCGAGAGCATCCAGGGTTGATTCAAACCTGCTGGATTGAGGGATTAATATTCCAAGAGCATCCAGGGTTGATTCAAACCTGCTGGATTGAGAGATTAATGTTCCAAGAGCATCCAAGGTTGATTCAAACAAACCTGCTGGATTGAGGGATTAATATTCCAAGAGCATCCAGGGTTGATTCAAACCTGCTGGATTGAGGGATTAATGTTCCAAGAGCATCCAGGGTTAATTCAAACCTGCTGGGTTGAGGGATTAACATTCCGAGAGCACCCAGAATTAAGTTTGCTGGGTTGAGATATTAATATTCGAGAGCACCCAGAATTAAGTTTTGCTGGGTTGCGATATTAATATTCGAGAGCACCCAGAATTGAATAAAAATTTTACCAGTTTGAAGATAAATCTGAGAGGATCTAGAGTTAGGAACAACACAGCTAGATTGAGGGGTATCAAGAACCCAAGAACACTGGGACTGGCCAGGGAAACCTAAAAGTGTAATAAGTGTGTTGAAAAATAAAAGGTACCTTGTTGTTGTGATTGTTTTGTTGTGCGTGAGAGTAAGTGAAAAATAAAGTTAAGTGAATGTGGACGAATAAAAGTATATGTATGCATCCTGCCCTGTTAGGCAGCCTCACTGTACTCTCCTAGTGTGACCCACAGACACAGGTTACGATCCGATAGACAAAAGGACTACAGCTGACCATTGGAGAGTAACAAGCCAACCCAGAAACCTGAAGATCACCTTGAAGAAAAACTGACGGACTCAGTGTGGGTAATCCAGATAGACCAAGAAGGGGAACAGAAAGGATACACTTACCCCTTGGCTGATAATTATGGAGTAGTGTGTAAAGAAATACATTGTGATTGTTATCCTTTTGTGTGCTTTGTTTGCAAAACTTGCCAAGAACGGTGGTGGGTCCATTGCCGCAAAGGAAAGCCACCTACTGGGATTTGCTCCAGCTGCTACAAGCTAGAGCGAGGATTAACAAGAATCATATTAGAGTTAGGGGAATTAGAGAATAAGTGGGTAAGGTTCAAATCAGAAGAGTAGTGGGAGGTTTACAGAAAAGGGGTTAACCCTGAGAATTTTTGTTTCCACCTGAATGAACCTGCCCCCCTTGTTGCCCATATTGTAAACTGGTGTTGTCGGAAAGAGCTGAAAGAAATCCTGTGTGACTCATCCCTGGTCAAGGATAAGAACTGGGAGCAGTATAAGGCTAGAAGGGGAAAAGGGAATGGATGCGCTGGAGAGTACCACTGCTGCCGAGAAGATGGTAATCCCCGCGGCTCGAAGCACCCGAGTCGGAGGGCGAGGCAGAGGGGAAGAACCAGGCTCTTCCCGATCCCAAGTGGAATAATGCAGAGATACTCCAAATATTACCGACTGGGTATTGATAATCTCCCAAAAGGTACCGACTCAACCACCCCGGGTAAACAAAAAGGGCAACAAGCTAAAAGGGAAATGGTAGGAAATTATGAGTTAAGTACAAAACCAGGACTCCATCCTCCTTGGCAAGTTATCGTTATTGTAATTCTGATTATGTTATTACCAGGAAGATATTCTCAATTTTCACATCAACCCTTTAAATAGATATTAACCCGAGTAGATAGGAAGGAAGTTCAAACTCAGATATTGTCCAGATCTCCTAGTTTTACATTGTCATTATGTACATTGGCCCCCATCGATGTGTCTAGCATCAAATCCAGGAAAGGGATATTGCAATTACCCCGGGGAATACTTCTGTGGGTATTGGGGCTGTGAAACAATAGCATCGGATTGGTCAGTAGAAGGAGATCAATGGCTTACTGTTTCTTGGGGACCCCACGGCTGTAAAGCTCCACAGAAGGACTGGTCGGGCAGCATAGTCAATCCGGGGAATTGTCAATTTGTGTATCTGAATGTAACTAAACCATCAGATCCAAGATAGACAATGGAGATGAAGATGAACATGGGGTTTTCACTACATAGAACCCAGTAAGAAGGAGCCTATCCCACCAGATACCCGGCCAGTAGGCCCTAACCTGGTAATAGCCAAAGATAGAGAGCCAGGTTATGTTGAAATAATCAGTAATCAAAGTAACTCAGGAATAGAAAATTCAACGAGTGATAACCAGACAATAATACCCACTAGCGAAGATTCTCGATTTAACACCCTTTAGAAGCTAGTAGAGAGAGCGTACGTAACCCCCAGATTACAGAGCATTGTTAGCTCTGTTTTGATGTTAAACCCCCATTTTATAACACTGTTAAAATAACTAAAAAAAAAAAAATTTTGATGAACAAAATAAAGAAAAAGAAAAGGGGGGATTGTGATAAGTTAGAAAAGACTCTTTGTTCATCAAGACAGAAAGGAGAAGCCTTGTGTAGATAACAGAAAATCAAAGGAGAAGCCTTGTGTAAGATAACAGAGAGCCAAAGGAGAAGCCTTGTGTAGATAACAGAAAACTGCCAGACAGAAACTAGCTAGTATGTTGATTACTTAAGCTAGTTGTGTAATTAGAACTTAGGTGCATATAACATATAACCTTATATGGAAAAGACCATTACAGGGCCGTGGACTTTCACCAAGGAAGAAGAGAGAAGCCTTCATCAAACGACCACCAGAGAGTAGAAGACGACCTCCTAGCAACAGAGGGCGCAAGCGCAGAGTACACCCAGAGATACCGCGGACACGGAAGAAAGAGAGTATAAAAAGACTGTGGGAAGGGGGAAACGGTGTGAGCCGTTTGCGGAGCGGGGACTCCCCGGCTACACCCAGCGCTGTTTGTTTGCCATCGCTTGCTGTAATCAATAAATTTCTGATTGACTCTTGAAAGGCTGAACAAATTATTCGCCTCTATTTATAACAGGAAATTGTATTAGCTTAATTCCTGGGGCCAGCCTGTGAGTGAGCAGGGAGCAGGTGCTCATTTTCTGGATCCATTCTATTGCTTTTCAGTGTTTATCCCCATCCCTTCCCTCCCTCTAAAGCTTGCAGAACATGAAGAATGAGCCCTGCTTTGTGAATCTTGTAGCCCTCAAGGGAGCCCCAGGATTTGGGGGGCTTGACACATAATTTCTGCATAGCTGGGGCTGGCAGCTCAGCATTTAATAGCTGTGTGCCTGGAAGAGTGACTATAAAATGTCATGTTTAGATTTCTGCAGCATTCATCATTTACTGGAAAAAATACAGCAGCAAGCGTGTAGGCAGACCCAAATATGGGAATTGCTCTGCCATCTCTGTCCCAGACAGAAGAATAATCCGGGTTCCAATGCCTTCTTCTCACCCTGGCCCACAGCTGACACTAGTGACACACCTATTAAGGCTGTTCGGCAGCCACCATTAACCACTGAACTCATGGAAAAGCAGGCCCAGGAATTAGCAGTTTAATGCCTAGAGCTTAGAAATATTTTCTTGTTTTGTTTTTGTTTTGTTTTTATTGTCTATGTAAGTGGATTGCTTAAACTGAATTTAACAGTTTGATTGAAAGCTCTGTTAATTGAAAGCTGTGTTAATATTATTTAAGTTTGGAAATGACTGGAGGTAAATCAAATTTAGGTAATTTTGCTTCTGAATAAGAACTTGCATTGAGGGATTGAATGCATTTTAACTAATCCACTTAAAGTCAAGCAGTGACTTAATTTAGATTATTTTTCCTGAGCAAGTTTGTCTAGGTAAGACCTTGCACTGCTTTCCAACTCATCCTGCTTCACTCAGGTGGAGAGGTGTGCCACCAGCAGAATTAAATCCACGAACACAAATCACAGTGCTGGGTTCCAAAGTGTGAAATTAAATACTAAATATATATCTGGGAGCATGAAGTCATGGTCTGGATGAGGTTTTATTTCTCTCCTTTCTAAACAGCCAGGAGAAATACAGCACATTATTTGGAGAAAAATACAGTACATAGGACAAGAATTCGAAGCAAATCCAGAGATTGTCTTTGCTGTACCTGAGGCAGTACACAGTGCAGCAGCTGGGTAAGGGTCTCAAGTGATTTCATGGTCCCACCTGCCTTCAAAATAATTCTTTATCTGTTTTTTACAAAATACAGTGTTCTGATGAGTATCAGCTTCGTATATGTGGTGTTTGTATGGCAGGCTGTTCCAGGTCACCTAGAAGAACTGGGGCTAATTTGTCACTGAAACAAATGAGAGCACAAGTGAGTGATGTGGCTGCCTTTCTTCTGGATGGGGTTGCTCACACAGGAGATAGTGAAAGTGTTGTCCTTCAGATAAGTAGAAATTTTGTTTAGCAGTACAAGCAAGTGGGATCCTGGATGCTTAATTAGGAGTTAATTTAACCACACATTAGCCCAAATTAACCCTCTTTGAAGTAGGGATTGACTGTGCTGCTTTTCCAGCACAGCTTCTTTACATGGAATCATTTAGGTAGGAAAAGCCCTCTAAGAACATCAAGTCCAACCATTCCCCCAGCCATGGCCAAGGCCACCACTAACCCATATCCCCAAGTGCCACATCCACTTGGCTTTTAAATTCCACCAGGGATGGGGACTCTGACACTGCCCAGGGCAGCTTCTGCCAGGGCTAGACAGCCCTTTCCATGAAGATGTTTTCCTAATACCAACCCTAAACCTCCCCGGCAGAACTTGAGGCTATGTCCTCTCATCAGAGTCTTCCTGGCAAGTGCCAGCCCTGGACAGTTCAGTGCCACAGCTCCTCGGACGGAACAGCCCAGCTTGTGAGAGGTGTTACATGAAATGGGATTTGAGGAATAAGCCTGGGGCTCACGTACTTCACTGGCTGGCAGCGGACCTTGTTGTTTGGGCTGGATGTGCTGGCTGTTTCCTGCTGGCCATGATAACGTGTCGGAAATTGGGAACAGTGGTGTTGGCCAGCTGGGAGCCAACCCAAGATTATCAGCTCCTCACAGGGCTGCTGCCCTCTTCCCTGGGGCTAAAAGTGCCAGAGGATTGTGCTGCATGCGTGCTGGTAACAGGAACTCTTGAAAACAGAGCAAAACTTTTGCACTTGGATATTAGTTTCTGAGAGACTTTGGAAATATAATTTAATTTTACAATAAAGATTTGAAATAAATTTGGCTAAATTACAGATACATTTATGCCTGAGAACTGGTGTCAACCTAGTTAAACAAAACCGTAATGTATGTCAGATTGTAGTTGTTTTAGGTAGGTCAGGCCATGCCATTTTGGAAAGTGAAAAAGTGTTGCTCCAAACTGTCACCTGCTGACATCTGAAGCACATTGTGCATCAGAACCTGGGGAAATATTTTGGCTAGATTAGGTGTCATTGAGAAGACAGCAAGCAGCTTATATCTTTCTTTCCTCCATGACGTGCCCAAACAGTGGCTGTGAGATCCTGGTATTTGCTGTGTCTGGAGTGCTGAAGGACTCAGTGACCAGAAGCGATGGAGCTCCTTCACCAGCACTGTACAAGAGCTCTCCCACATCAGCTCTCTCTTCCCACAGGGATATTTTTGGGTGGCTGTGCTGGTTTGCATTACGCTGATGCCTCACTAGATGTCCAGGAGCAACCTGTGTGCTCCAAGATTCAGTGCCTGATAAATCTGGGACTGGAATAGGGCTGGAACTGAATCCAAGCAGGAGCTGGCCTGTTTGCATGCTGTCACTGCTTCTTCTGGAAATGAGAACCAATCTCTGCAGCATGCTTTGTTGCTGAGAACTGGTGAGAAATTCTGTCATGTAACACATTTATAGGCAGAGAAGTGAGGGCTACTGCTGGGCAGGGGGAACATCCCAATGAACTCTCTCTCGGTCTTCTGTCAACCCAGGGAGGTTTCACTCACAGTTTAGGATGCCAACAAAGCTTCCTTCATAAACTACTCCTCCATCTTCTCCTATATCTGGAAATGAGGAAAAGAAATGGTAAGCAATAAACCGTATCTCTGCTCACAGGAAGGATGATCACAGCTTCCTTCCAGTGACTTTAATTAAGCTACTGCGGCTGGGCCAGTAAGTTCTGCTCACTCAGCCAAGCAGCAGCATTTCTTCTCCTTGTAATTGTGAATTATCTCATGGAGCTGTAGCCCTGCACTCCGATTGTATCAGCTCATGTGTGAAGTGCTGATGAGCTGGTTTCAGATAGGGATTCAGAGACAGTCCTAGGAATCTCAGGGATCTGCGTACAGGTCTTTCCAGTGTGAAGGGAACAAACAGCCCCCGGTGCTGGAGGCTCTTGTACCTCTCCTGCAGACCATATGCTCCTCTCCTGCTGGCAGTCACCCTTTCCAGCCTTCTCTAAATCCACAGACACTGCCGGAAGGGTGGAGGGGAAGGAGGAAAGGAAGATTTATCTGCTGTCTGAAGGGAAGTCACACAGAGTGGCCTGGGAGAGGCCACTGGAATCACTCCAGGGCAGCCACCTCTGCAGAGCTGAGGCGATGGAGACCCTGGAGGGAAGCACTGCTCACAGGCTAGTGCCGCTCAGTCCTTAAGAGAGACCTGGGGATGGTCAGAGCATGCCCCTGGCAAGCCCAACGACATTCCCAAGCTGGGGAACTGACCAGAGTGCAGGAAGGAGGCAGGGCTGCCATTCAGGACACAAGGAGGAGCAGTGGGCTGGCAGGAGCAAAGTGCTGGTTTGCTGGATGTGTCCCTTTTGTGGTGGGCAAAGCCTCTCCCATGTGTTTGCTGTGGCATCCTCCATGATCAGCCCAGTGTGATGGTGCTTTTTGGAGGACAGCATCCCTCACAGGCAGGCCACTGGGGAGGGGTCCAGCAGTAAAGAGGGGGCAGAAGCACTGGTGATGATCCAAGATTTAGATAAGATTTCATAGATTTTTTTTTGTTTTCTCAGACTTTTATGAGCTGTAAACTGTAAGCTCTGGATATACCAGTGTTAGGATTAATTCTGACACTGCTATTTTCCAATATTTACACAGCTACCTGAAATGAACAGTGCTAATACCTTTATTAATGTTCAGCTCTTTTTTAAAAAGATCAGCTGGGCAGGGGGCTCGACGCAGAGCTCACCCCCGCAGTTGTAGCTTTCCCAGGCGGCCGAAAGGAAGGAGGCATGCAGAGTCTGTCACTGAAGTCCAGAGCAGCGGCAGCTGTCCCTTCTTCTTTCCTTGTGGCACACCAGTGGCCAGAGGGTGAGGAGGCGTGGTGTGCAGAGTCTGTTGCTGAAATCCAGAACAACAGCTGTCCCCACTCCTTCCGTGGTAACAGCACCAGGGTGTTGCATCCTGGAGTTTGGGTTTAGATTAGGGTTTTTAATTTATGTTAAAATAAGTCAAGTTCTGTAATCCCGTGTTTCCCCCGCGTTGTTCCCCCCCACGGTTTCTGGCCCCATGTTGCCTGTTGCCGGACCTTACCCCTGTGCCGCTCCTGTAACCACCCTGCCGTCTGGCCCCGGGAAACCCCGTGCTGGCTGCCCCAAGCCACATGGTCCCGCTCAGCCCGCTCTGGCTCGGTGCCCGCCCCTGCGGGGTTCTCTGGTTGGTCGCTGTTGCTGGCGTCACCGCCACGGCAGCCGCCCCTATTGGGCGGCAGGCCGTGGATCCTCTCGCCCCGCCCCTCCATAAAGCCCTATCCCGCCGGCAGTCAGGCGCCATTTGCTCCCATGCAAGTGCCGGGAGCGGTCGCGTCTTTCCATCGAACCGCGCCGCGTGACCAATAAACCGTTCCTGCCAAGCACGGAGTAAATGGACAAATTCCTTCCTCTTTGCCGGGTCCCTAATGCACGGTAACAGAGGCTGGCCAGCCCACGCGCCCGAGACACGGAGCCGTGTCCGGGAACCCGCGGCAGCAAACCCCGGCAGCACGTGGAAGCTACGCCACAGCCGGGCTCCCAAGAGCCGCGTGCAGCCGGGGAGAGCAAAAACCCACACCGCAATTGGCGCCCCAACGTGGGGCCGAGGCCAGCGCTGAGCTGATCGCGTGGACGGAGGTTCACCGCGGAGCTCCAGGAACAGCGCCGGAAGCTGCCGCCGCCGGCCAGGGGCCGCGCCGCTGCCAAGGGGGGAGCGCCGCCGCCAAGCCAGAGCCGGCAGCGATCCGCGCCGGACCACAGCTCCGTGCCGGACGGAAACTGAGAGCAGGGGCTCTCCAAAGTACGTCAGTGAAGTCTCCGTCGCCCACGGGGGACCAGACAGTGTGTCCCGCGTGGGATAGGAAGTGCAAACTTTCGCAGCCAGGAGGGCAGAAGAAAGAACACTTCCCGGGACTCCCAGACCCTTATGGCAGCTTTTCTTTGCAGAGACTTCAGTCTGGTAAGTATTAGTTGTGGAAACGTGTCCAACTAATACGGGGAGGGCTGGCCGTGTTCCCGAGGTTGGGACGTGCGGCGCGCAGCACGAACGGCAGCCGCTGGAGTCGCCTGCGTTTTTTTGCTTTTTTTGTCTTTTTTACTGCCCCAGGGGTGAGGTGGTTTGGGTGGAAGAAGCATGGGGACCGTACTATCTGCCCAACAAAAGGAATTTTATTCCCAAGTTAAAGAAATCCTTTTGGTGAAGGGCCGATACCCAAAAAATTTAGTTAAGAAATTTGTCCGGTGGTTGTTCTTTGCTTTCCCCCGTCTGTCTGCCGAGGACGCGCGCAAAACAGAATTTTGGGAGCAAGTGGGAAAAAGGCTAGCAGAGGGGATTGGTAGGGATCCCTCCATAGATGACTGCTTCCCTAAATTCCATTTGTTGATCACAGATGTAGTAAAATCAGACCCCGCGCGAAACTCGGTTGGGGAAGGGAAAGAACCATCCGGAAAATCTGTTACTCCCCCTGAATCTGTTTCCCCATCCCCTTCTCCTACCCCTTCTTCCCCTAACCCGGGTGGGAGAGGGAGAGCACCCGTCAGTCTGAGACGCAGGGCAGCTCCACAAATGTGGACTGTGCTCCTAGCTCCCCCAAGCCACCCCGGCATCCCTGCCTTAGCGAGATCGGTCGATTCGCTGAGGCCACGACCCTAAACCCCTTTTCCAATCCCTTTTTCCCAGTTGAAAATCCCAGTTTCGGCGCTACCCCGCGCAGTTCTGTTTCTTTAAACCCCTATCTTTGTTCCTCTGAGGAGGCCGAGGCCACGTGGTTGATCCCTTTGTCTTCCCAAGATGGAGGGCAGCCACATGGCAGGGTCTCTTCTTCCCACAACCCCTTTCTGTTCTTTGTTCCTGGTGTCCCCGCCTTTGACCCAACCCCAACCTGCCTCCCTGTGGGCGTGGGCACCGCCCCCTCGGGAGGTCAGGTTACTTCCTCACCCATTGTTCTCCCTCGAATGGGCGTTCCCTCCAGTCCTTTGCATGTCGTCCCTGCTGAGTCATCGACTCCGCCCTCCTCCACCGGGGAGAGCTCTGCCATCTCCACCCCGCTGCCTGAGGGAGGCAGCCCCCATCCTGTTGCCCGCACCCTGTCCCCATCTTCCCATGGGTCCCGGAGATCCGGGCGGGAGGGAAGAGGAGGGGGGGGGAGGGGAACCCCTACCTCCAAGTTCCCATGGGCCCCAGACGTCTGGGCGGGAGGGAAAAGGAGAGGGGGGGGAATCGGAGCCCCTGCCTCCACATTCCCATGGATCCCGGAAACCCGGGAGGGAGGGAAGCAGGGGGATGTGGGTCTCTGAGCATTTTCCAGATTCCGTGGAACGGGTCGAGCTGACAGATGAGAGGCAGGTAGAGGGATCAGAGGTTCAGGACAAGTTTGTCCTGGAAGCAGCATCCATGAACACTGCTGCCTTGGATGCCGTGCATCCAAAGAACGCTGGTCCGAAGCAGCCTCCAGCAAGACGCCAGTGCTTCCACTGCAATCAGAGAGGACATTTTGTGGTTCAATGTCCATTTCTGGGCAGGGCACCGCCAGGGACAGTGGGAGGGGGGAGAGGGGGGGAGGGAGATCCCATTCCCCCAAAAAAACTGAAGAAACAACGCGCACCTGCCTCGCGTGAAGATAAAAGTAAGGCAGGCCACAGCACCTTAAGGGGAGCTGTGAGTTATCAAGTAACTGTGCAGGTGGTAGTTCAGAACATCAGGGTGCCTTTGAGTGCGGCAGATGACCCCACCAATCGGGGGGTTGCATCAAACCGCAGGCGACGCAAAAGAAAAAGGACCCTACAATCTCCTTAAAAAATGTTTTTCCCCAAAGCCCCAGTCTGTGTGTGTCCCAAATCCCCATGTTTGTAATAAAGTTGCCTCCCAGTTTCCCTATCCCTAAACACCCTGAAAAGAACCAACCCCAGCACCATCTCCAGGCCCTCTCCACCTGCGTAGCAGTCACCGCAGTTGCAGCAGCAGAAGAAGCTGAGAGAAGAGGCCACCGCTTGAGAGAATGAATCAACACCACTGCTTTCTTTTTCTATTTTATTAAGCGGGGAGATGTTGCATCCCGGAGTTTGGGTTTAGATTAGGGTTTTTAATTTATGTTAAAATAAGTCAAGTTCTGTAATCCCGTGTTTCCCCCGCGTTGTTCCCCCCCACGGTTTCTGGCCCCATGTTGCCTGTTGCCGGACCTTACCCCTGTGCCGCTCCTGTAACCACCCTGCCGTCCGGCCCCGGGAAACCCCGTGGTGGCCGCCCCGAGCCACACGGTCTCGCTCAGCCCGCTCTGGCTCGATGCCCACCCCTGCGGGGTTCTCTGGTTGGTCGCTGTTGCTGGCGTCACCGCCACGGCAGCCACCCCTATTGGGCGGCAGGCCGTGGATCCTCTCGCCCCGCCCCTCCATAAAGCCCTATCCCGCCGGCAGTCAGGCGCCATTTGCTCCCATGCAAGTGCCGGGAGCAAATTCCATCGAACCGCGCCGCGTGACCAATAAACCGTTCCTGCCAAGCATGGAGTAAATGGACAAATTCCTTCCTCTTTGCCGGGTCCCTAACGCACGGTAACAGAGGCTGGCCAGCCCACGCGCCCGAGACACGGAGCCGTGTCCGGGAACCCGCGGCAGCAAACCCCGGCAGCACGTGGAAGCTACGCCACAGCCGGGCTCCCAAGAGCCGCGTGCAGCCGGGGAGAGCAAAAACCCACGCCGCACCAGGGCTCTCTCTCTCTCTGCTTCTGTCTCCCTGCTTCTCACAGCCTAACCTACTCTATTCTTTCTTAGATGATGGCGACAGGTAAAAGTCAATCAGGGGATGTGTTTCCCTCTTCCTCAGCTAGGGCATTTGTCTAGACTCCTCTACTGTGTTCAGTTTTTGATTTATAGTCCTTTTTATCTCCTAAAAATACTCCCATGATTCTAAGGGTTTTTTATTTGCATGTTAGTCCCAGAATGGCAGCGTGGAGGGGTGGGAGGCCAGTTATCTCTAGGTAGTGTAGAGAAAACAAACAGAGCAATTAGCTAATTAGCTTTTCAATATCGGTACTTAGCTAGAGTTAGTAGTTTTTTTAGTGTTGCCATGGGAACTAGGAAGGCCCTGCCCACGTCTCTGGGGAACACGTGGAAACTGTTCATTACAAATCCCTTCTCTATTTCTTTGATCGGGCTTAAGCCCGCATCAACTTACAGTCTTTGGCTTTTGAGGGCTAACTTCTTTTGGCATTTGTATGCTTTTACTCATGTCTGATGGTAATTCTCGTGTTCTTTAGAAACCAAGTAAGACTTAATGATATTCTAATTAATTTTTTTTTCAGTTAACTCCTTTGGCTAAAGGACACTTAGTCTTATTAAACAGTTACCAAGTACTTAAACCTTTTCTATGGTACTTTAACTCAGAAACAGTTATTAACACCTTACTGTATATCAGTCTCTAGCAAATCTTCTTTAAAGTTAATTTTAAGTCCTCTGCTTTCTTAATTACTGTCCATGCACAAGAGGAGGCGGGTAACACTGTTGGGTCTGGTCTGGCGTCTGGGGGTGGCACTGGTCCTTTGACTCTGGTGACGTGGGTCCAGCCTTTTTCTTGGGTTCGCACCAGAGTGTGTGTGGTGAGTAGCACCTGGAAAGGTCCTTTGAATTTGGGGGTTAATGGAGTGGTAGTGTTCCAGGACTGATGTTGTGGGCATTGGCGTCCAGAGGGGAAGTTTGGGAGAGATACCCCTTCTTTCGGAGTCCTTCTAGGGATTTTCCTATGACCTCTAAATATTTCTGAGTTGCTGCCTCCCCTTTCAGATAATCTGCTGTACTGAAAGGGGTGATTAAAAAAAAAGGGAGTCCAAACATTATTTCATAGGGAGAGACCCCTATGTCGGACCAAGGTCTGGTTCTGATGCACAAGAGAGCGAGAGGTAAACACCTGAGCCAATTCATCTTTGTTTCTTCAATTAATTTAGTTAACACATTTTTAAGAGTTCTCTTCATCCTTTCTACTCTTCTAGAGCTTTGAGGATGCCATGGGGTGTGCAACCTCCACCTTATCCCCAGGGCTTTTGTTACTTGATGTAAAGTCTGAGCAACAAAATGTGGACCTCGGTCCAAGTCAATGTTATTGACTAGCCCATATCGTGGTATGTTTTCTAAGATTATTCTTCCAACTTCCTGTGCAGTTTCCTTTATGGTTGGGAAAGCCTCTACCCAGTGAGTGAGGTGATCCACGATCACTAGTAAATGTCTGTACTTTAATTTTCCCTTGCAGGGTCAACTTTTGGGCTTCTTTTATCAGGATAGCTGCTGCTGCTGCGATTACTTGCAGGCAAGTTGGCCATCCTCTGGCTACTGGGTCTAGTAGTTTTGAGAGGTAGGCTATTGGCTTTTTTTTTTTATCTTTCCCACTTAAATATATTCTTAGGGCTTCTTTGAGTAACTCATGTTCTTTTCTTGCCAGTCCTCTATCTTTTCTAGTTTTTGTCTAATATCGGGCCAGGATTTGGTGACAAACTAGACCTTTAAGAGGACTTGACCCTCTGGGCTATCTGGGTCTATATTTGAATACAACTGGAAATTTCGTTTTAGTCGGTTAAGCCAAATTGCCGGGGTCTCATCCTTCTCCTGAGTACCATCAAAGGCCAATTTTGTGTTGCTTCCCCTAGGGATACTCTTTGATCCCTCTTATCATGAGGGCCCTATAGTCTCCCATGTTTTGCCTACCTTCTTGCTGGCTGGGACTCCAGTTGGGGTCCACCAAGGGCATCCCCTGGTTCCCTGGGGGCCCCAATCCACCCTCTCTTTCCCATATCTTCACCCCTGCCGCTCGGATCATCTGGACCTCTCTCGGAGAGAACAGAATGCTTAGAATAGCTCAGGTCTCCCCAGGTACAAATACTCAGCCCTAGAAATTGGTCCAACTGGCTAGATATTCCAACGGGGTCTTCCACTAAATTTCTTAGCTCTTTCCCAAATTCCCGGACTTTGAAAGCTGCCAAAGGTGCATCCACAAACCTAACTCCCCCAGCTGCTCTACCCATAGGAACCCCTCTAAGGGGAAAGAGCCCCTCCACCCTTGGTGCTTTGGATTGGGTGCTACAATACGGCCCTTTTTCTAAGACACCAGGCAGGGAAATAGTAGTGGAGACAGACCCTGGAGGCCAGGGGGCATGACAAGTGGTGAACCAACACTGGGCAAGGGTGGCCTCAGCTCCCAAGTGGGAGGAGGCAAGGAAACTCCAGCTGGAGAAGGAGAAGAGGGAGTTGGGGAGATGACTGAGGAAACTAGGGGAAGGGACGATGGAACAGAGGTGGGAAAACGGGGGAAAGGAATCAGGGACTTAATAGGAGGGGCTGAAGGACCAACTGCGGAAACTGTTGGAGAAGTAACAGGAGCAGAAGGGGGCAGGTAATCGAGGGGGTCCCCTTCCTTTATTTTTCTGGTCTCCCCCTCTCTATTCTCTTTGTCTTCCTTTCTATTTCTTTGTAACTTGCATATTCTCAGTCTCATTATTTATAGAATTCTCCAGCCAGCAAGCTGCATAAGATAGTTGTTCTATATCAAAGTCCTCTCGCTTTTTTTTTTGGTGTTTTTTTTTGGTTTTTTTTTTGTTTTGTTTTGTTTTGTTTTGTTTTGTTTTGTTTTGTTTGTGTTGGTTTAACTGATTACACATCCACTGATCTCGGGTTCCATACCATGGCCACTTTCCCTGTAATTCCAACTTCAGCCATACTTCTATACAGTAATGTATCATCTTACTCTTGTCTAGACCCTTCGTGGTCTCCCGAGAATCCCATTAGTCTAACAGTTGCTCCAAGGGGCTGTTAGGGGGAATTCTCTTTGCTTTGGAAGGATTTGCTCCTTTACTATAACCTCTTCCCATTTTCAGGCCTCAAAAACAAAAAAATATATACCTTAAATGGTGCTTCTATCAAAAATGGAATATACTGTCAGGCAGCTAAAGCTTATCTGGCCCCTCCCAACTTAGTATTTTGAATCACTTGACTAAACTTAATATCTTTTAACTAAATTCCCACTCTTGGTCCTACCCTCTTGGCACTTTACATTGTCTCTTGGCCAGGACAATCACTAGTCACACTCTCATCTATTGTCTTCTGTTCTTTTGCTCTTTGGCCTAAGTTTTGAACTTCTTGATGGACTTTCTAGGCTTGTACCCCTGCTAAGTCCGGTCCAAACTCTTACTTGGCCTTTTGCCTAACCTTCTTACTAGGCTTAGGAAGCTTGGTCTCCCTGCCGAGGTAAGGTCGAACGTCCTGCCGAGCCTTACACTCGAACTCTGTCCAAGCCCCGTTGCCTGACTATCCTACTAGGCTTGGGAAGCTTGGTCTCCCTGCCGAGGTAAGGTCGAATGTCCTGCCGAGCCTTACACTCGAGCTCCGGCCAAGCCCCCTTGCCTGACTCTACTAGGCTTGGGAAGCTTGGTCTCCCTGCCGAGGTAAGGTCGAACGTCCTGCCGAGCCTTACACTCGAACTCCGGCCAAGCCCCCCTTGCCTGACTCTCCTACTAGGCTTGGGAAGCTTCGTCTCCCTGCCGAGGTAAGGTCGAACATCCTGCCGAGCCTTACACTCGAGCTCCGGCCAAGCTCCCTTGCCTGACTCTCCTGCTAGGCTTAGCTTGCGTGCCTTCCTGCCTTTCTGCTTACTCGGGTTCATGCCTGCTCTGACTGGGACATCCTGCCCTGCCTTCCAGGGACATTCCCCTACCTGCTATGCTGGGGACCTCCATCCATGCCTGCCATGGACATCTTACCTGCCCTGTTATCCTGTCCTGCCTGCTGGGGACATGCCCTCTGCCTGGCAGGACTTGCTGTTCCTGCCTGCTAGGACATCCCGCCCTACCTGCCCTGTTATCCTGTCCTGCCTGGCGGGGACATGCCTTCTGCCTGGCGGGGACATGATGCTCCTGCCTGCTCAGACATCCCACCTGCCCTGTTATCCTGTCCTGCCTGGCGGGGACATACCCTCTGCCTGGCGGGGACATGCCATGCCCTCTGCCTGCCGGGGACATGACACTCCTGCCTGCTAGGACATCCTGCCTTACCTGCCAGGGACATCCCACCTGCCATCCTATCCCATCCTGCCTGCCAGGGACATGCCCTCCTGGACCTCCACATCCCACCTGCCCTGCTGGGGACATTCCCCTTGCCCTGATTGCTAGGGACTTACTTTGCCCCTAGGGGACCTCTCCCCACACTCGGAAGAGGGCCTGCTTTACTTCTAAGGAGACGCCTCAGTCACTCCTGTATTCCACTCACTTCCCCCCGTTCCCGGCCGGCCCCTTCGCAGGAGTCCGGAAACACGGTACTAGCAGGTCCCTCTCGCTTCGGGGGTCCGAGCTGCTGGTCCCCATCTCACTCACTCACTCACTCATTCGCTCGTCTCCGGTTTTTCTTACCAATCTGACGCTCCTCTGCGTTGCTCGTCTCATGCTGATCCTAGGGTCTGAATGTAGCCAGTGACTCCCGAGGGTCCCTCGAAGCAGGTGGTCGAGCTGTCCAGCTGTCCTGTTCAGGCGTGGCTATACCGGACGAGCCCCCAATTGAAATAAACAGGGCTAACGCCTTTATTTATGTTCAGCTCTTTTTTAAAAAGATCAGCTGGGCAGGGGGCTCGACGCAGAGCTCACCCCCGCAGTTGTAGCTTTCCCAGGTGGCCGAAAGGAAGGAGGCATGCAGAGTCTGTCACTGAAGTCCAGAGCAGCGGCAGCTGTCCTTTCTTCTTTCCTTGTGGCACACCAGTGGCCAGAGGGTGAGGAGGCGTGGTGTGTAGAGTCTGTTGCTGAAATCCAGAACAACAGCTGTCCCCACTCCTTCCATAGTAGCAGCACCAGGGCTCTCTCTCTCTCTGCTTCTGTCTCCATGCTTCTCACAGCCTAACCTAGTCTATTCTTTCTTAGATGATGGCGACAGGTAAAAGTCAATCAGGGGATGTGTTTCCCTCTTCCTCAGCTAGGGCATTTGTCTAGACTCCTCTACTGTGTTCAGTTTTTGATTTATAGTCCTTTTTATCTCCTAAAAATACTCCCATGATTTTAAGGGTTTTTTATTTGCATGTTAGTCCCAGAATGGCAGTGTGGAGGGGTGGGAGGCCAGTTATCTCTAGGTAATTTAGAGAAAACAAACAGAGCAATTAGCTAATTAGCTTTTCAATATCGGTACTTAGCTAGAGTTAGTAGTTTTTTTAGTGTTGCCATGGGAACTAGGAAGGCCCTGCCCGCGTCTCTGGGGAACACGTGGAAACTGTTCATTACATTACCCATCCTTCTTCTGCATTTCTGAATTTTTTTTTGGGCTTCAGAACCATCTTCTTGTGGCAAAGGGTCCTCCAGGGCAATTTCACTGCATATAATAGGGTTTCATTTGCATTTGTTTTGAATTGTATGCCCTTTAATTTTATTAAATGTTGCTTTTTTCCAGTGCCATCAGGCAGGTAGAAGAGCCACTCTTTCCTCTGGAGCAGTTGTTAGTCCCCCAGCTTTCCCAAGGTAGGATGCACACGAACGCATACACATACACACACAAACACAAACACTCACACAGAGATACATGCACCACCAGCCTGCCCTGTGCCCGCAGAAGGGGAGGGCAGCACTGGAGGACGGCCAATAAGGGGACACAGAGTCACTGATTGTAAACCTGATCATTGATTTAAGAGCAAACAGGCTGCTGCTGAAGGAAAAAAAGGAAAGTGCCATCCTGAGACATTCAGCAATGAGCTATGCAAGGCACAGGCTCAAACCACAGGAAGCCCGGATATCCCATGAAGTAATAAATATTTTTCTATAAATATCAGCGTTTTTATTGCCTCTTTCATCCAGAAAGAACCCTAGCTGGCTTTTATGCACTGCATACTCATTTTGGTAATTCCTTCTCCTCACCACTGAAACACAACATATTCCCAAAGATTCAGCAGTAGCAGAGGGTTAATTGCCGGGACAAGCAGCTCCAACAGAGGAGGGCTGTCCTGCTCCATCCTGCCTCTCTGGCTCCCACCCCACTGGCCTCGGTAAGATAAAACAGCACCCAAAAAGGAGGCTGCAGGAGAAAATACCTCCAAGCCTCAAAAAGGGACAAATACACATACAAATACAGTATATACAGTTTCTTTAATTTGTTTGCTCATATGTGTATTTAGTTGTGAGTCAAGAAGAGAGGACGTGGAAAGCTTTAGAAAAATCTGTCTAGAAAAGGGTACAGACCAGAAAAGGACTGAGGAAGCTGGATGCTGCTGCTTTCCTTTAACTGCCAAAGACCCCAGAACCCTCTGGCAGAAGGAGAGCCAGAAACCAGCTCTGTCACAGCCCAGTTTGTTTTCCCAGAGAGATGAAACACGGAGAGTGTGTCCCCTCTGTAATGAACAGTTTCCACGTGTTCCCCAGAGACGCGGGCAGGGCCTTCCTAGTTCCCATGGCAACACTAAAAAAAACTACTAACTCTAGCTAAGTACTGATATTGAAAAGCTAATTAGCTAATTGCTCTGTTTGTTTTCTCTAAACTACCTAGAGATAACTGGCCTCCCACCCCTCCACGCTGCCATTCTGGGACTAACATGCAAATAAAAAACCCTTAGAATCATGGGAGTATTTTTAGGAGATAAAAAGGACTATAAATCAAAAACTGAACACAGTAGAGGAGTCTAGACAAATGCCCTAGCTGAGGAAGAGGGAAACACATCCTCTGATTGACTTTTACCCATCGCCATCATCTAGAAAGAATAGAGTAGGTTAGGCTGTGAGAAGCAGGGGGCCAGAGAGACAGACAGAGAAAGAGCCCTGGTGCTGCTACTATGGAAGGAGTGGGGACAGCTGTTGTTCTGGATTTCAGCAACAGACTCTACACACCACGCCTCCTCACCCTCTGGCCACCGGTGTGCCACAAAGAAAGAAGAAAGGACAGCTGCTGCTCTGGACTTCAGTGACAGACTCTGCGTGCCTCCTTCCTTTCGGCCGCCTGGGAAAGCTACAACCACGGGGGTGAGCTCCATGTTGAGCCCCCTGCCTAGCTGATCTTTTTAAAAAAGAGCTGAACATAAATAAAGGCATTAGCCCTGTTCATTTCACCCTCTGCTCCCTCCCGTACAATAGACCTCCCTGAAACCCTGAGCTCACCATAAAGCCTGTAAGTACAAACACATTTCTTCAAGCTTTTCAGATAGAGGAAAGAGCTGCCAGCCTTCAGGAGGAGGACACCCAGCTTTATCCAAGGCTGTGACCTTAAGCTGTTTTATCTAAGCAGATGCAAATTTATTTAAATGTTCTTAAATAAAATGGGAACAGGTATAGCCTAAACTCCTGTAAACTCTTTTTACATTAAAATCATATCAGCTGGGCAGCCTTTTGAACCACCCTGAACCTGGAGTACAGGTGTGTGACTGAGAGGAGGAGGTTTGTCATCACTGCATGAGGCACTGCTGGGAGTTGACCAAAAGCATTGCTCCTTCAGCTGCTGGCCACTAGCCAGCAATGACATCCCTGTGTACACACGCTCCCTGGCCTCTCTCAGGGCATGGCTGGCTGGATTTGCTGTAACCAGCCCATTCAGATGGGTAGCTCTACCTGGGAGCAGGGCACTTGGGCAGGCTTTCTGCTCACTGAGCAGGCAGGAAGGAGAGAGCAGTGGCAATCAGCAGTATGTTTAATTGCACCCTCTCTGTGGCTTGCAGAGGATGCATGTGTGTGTCTAAGGTTTGTGGGTTAAACAGCTTGTTAAAGCCAGCCCCTGTTACCTCACAGCAGAGGCAACCATGCTAAGCCACCCTCACTGCTGTTTTTAACCTGGAACTGGAGCTGTGCTCGACCACAGCCCTGGCACTGAACCACTCAGAGAGGAGGAACAAGCAACTAACACATCCAGCAGCACATGCCTGAGGTGAAGGTGCATCTTTCTGTGTAGACAGACACTGGCAGGGAGGGTACAGGAGCTGTGCTGCAGAGGTAGGGCCCAGGACTGGAACCCAAGGCAGGGAACTGTCCCGTTGTCCTCTGAGACCCAGCCAGAGTGCTGCAGGTGGGCCTCCGCAGCAGTTCTCTGTGTGTGGAATGCAGCAGCAGTGAGACTTGGTGATTCTGCCACGCAGGTGCTCTCTGCTGGGCAGCACTACCCAGCCCCAGCCTCATGGTGCCCCTATCCATGTTTGGCCAAGGATCCAGGGCCACTCTGAAGTGCAGCTCCTTTCAACCCTTCAAACTGGCTTGGGGTGCTGCCTCCCAGCTGGGTATCACCCTCACTGGCAGCTGGATTCTGCCTGGCCAATGTGCATCGATTGTGCTCTACTTGAATCCCAAATATTTTTTTCCAGAGTTGAAAGTTCTTTGTGAGCATAATCTGCTGTCCAAACAGAAGAAAAATCTCTGTTTGGTCTGAAGCACAGAACTTGGCGTGGCTTGCGGGAGAAAATGCCAAGTACGCAAGGGCTGTTTGCTCTCCTTGCAACAGTCACAACTGCTCCTCAGCTCTGCTAAGGCACATCTGGCTGTCATCCCTGCACATCTGTATCTTGTGATTTACACAGTTTTCTCCCAGTGCTTTATGTGGTTTTGCACTGTGGAAAGAACAAAAGTGCATCTTTCTGCTCCTCTGAGAGCCAGCTCTGTGGGAACCTTCCAAGAGCCCTCACAGAGTAAGGGGACCTCCTCCAGAGCCTCCATGGCCCTCCATGGAGAAAGCTCTGCATGGCAGCAAGCGTGGCAGACAGTTGCAGAGGTGCCACAAAGTAAAGCTTGTAATTCTCATCAGCATGCTAGTCACGTCTGGACTTTAGCAGGTTTTTTTTCATGCGGAAGACTCCTGTAGAAGATAAATACAGAGTGTTTCTTTCAGAAGAGTAATGGTTCCACCACGGTTCCCTTCCTTCTGTTTCTTCCAGCAGACGGAGCCGCTCAAAGCTTGTTCCACCCACACACCAGTTTATTGGTGGGAGAGAAGAGGGAATTCTCCTGTCTTATGTTCCCCAGAAATGCACATGCTTCAGGATCTAGTACTCACTACACTAGTAAGGCATTCGCTAACTTACCTAGTGATTCTGAGTGCGAAATTTGTTCCTGAGCTTCACAGGCTTCCCAGATAGTCCCAGTCTCCATTCTCAAGACAGTGAGCTCTCACCTGGTATTTACAAGCAGTCCTGCAATGGGACCGGAGGAGGCTTATGATGGAGGCATGAGTAATGATTTTGCAGTGACTCTCAGGGTCACATTTTCAAGAAGCTACAGACTTCAAAGTGACATTTAAATTTAAAAAGAGTATTTCGGCAGCACTGTCACAGTGCTCTGTCATGTCAGCAACAGGGGCTTTCACCCCCAGGCCCCTCTCACCCCACAGTGGATTGATTGCTTTCCCATTACATCAATCGGTGAAAGCAGTGGGACAGTCAGGATCTCTTTCCTCAGCTGGAGTGACTTGTGGTAGTGTTTGACAATGCTACAGGTTTCAGAGCTGTTTACCATGGGATAAAACCTGCCCTGCCAGGGGGAAGGGAGTGTATCCTACCCAGAGAAAACACAAACCAAAACAAAACGCTTCTTCCATAGTTATATCCTAGGCCAGTTCTCAATTCCATTTACTGTCTGGGTGGGAGCTGGCTCTGCCTATCCTGGGCCAACAGAGACAACAGCGTTGTCAAAGTTGTGTGTAGGAGCATAAGCAGTAAATGTGTAAGAGTAGAGTTGGAAACCAACATCCTGGTCAAGTTCAGAACTGGCAGAAACCCTTTCAGGAGAGGGTGGGTGCTGCCCACAGAATGAGACTGTCTTTATTGAGAAAGGTTGGTAACTGACCAAAACTAGCGACAGTGATGTTTACTTTCATTTCAGTCTGTGTCCAGTGCAACATGGCAGCTCTTGAGAAACAGTTGGACCTTGGGAACAGAGGTATTCGTTCTGCTGTCCTATTAATCTCAGCTGAAGGTGGCTCTCTGTCCAAAAAGGTAGATCCCTCATGAAACTCCAGGGCCCCTTCTGGATCATGGTGTGTGGGCCCTGCAGAGGCAGCTGTTCTCTCGTGTGTGCACAACACTCTGGGTTCAGCACAGCCTCTAAGCCTTTGTGTCAATGTTCCAGTAGTAATTACGACAATACAAGAAAGGAGGGAAGAACAGTTCTGGCTGGCCCAGGTTTCTTGAGCATGGCAGCCCCAACAAAGGAGGGCTGGAGTGGATGAGCATGGGCTATCCTGTGCCCGAGCAGGTGGCACAGCTCCGCAGAGGTGTGTGAGCCAGGGTGCCAGGGTGCCCAGCAGAGTGATGGGAAGCAAGAGGGCTCACACAGGACTGGGCCAAAGGGCAGATGGGGCAGGTGTCTGCTCACCCGGCAAAAAGTTCAGGGCAGAGTGTGAGAAAGGGGGATAAATCCCCAGCCACCCACAATGAGAAATCTCCTGGTTGTCTGAAAGGTGCAGGGGTGGCAGCGAGGGCTGCCTCCCACTCTCCTGGGGATCACTGGTGAGGGGTCAGTGGTGCGCTGGGGCTTTTCTGGTGTCCAACACTGCCTAGGCGGTACAGGCCGTAGCCCAGGCGATGATGCCGAGAGGTCCCGAGCACCCCAGGCGGGAGGTGCGATGGGTGCGATGGAGCGACGCCCAGCGAAGACAATGCCCAGCCAGCCCCCTTCCCGCCCAGGGACCTGCTGGCAGCGGGCACCCTGCCGGCGTCTCGCCTGCTCCGTGTGCCGGCCGAGGAGGCACCAAGTCCCGCAAACCCCGCCGTCGCCGTGCGGCCTCCGCCCTGTCCCGCCCGCGGTGGGCGGGCGGAGGCGGCGCTGCGGCGCCCGGCGGGGCGCGGCGCGGCGCGGGGAGCGGTTGGAGAGCAGCGGAGCGGCCGCGATGGGCGCCCCGGGCACGGCGGCGGAGCGGCGGGGGCCGCGGCGGCGGCGGCAGGGGCAGCTGCTGCGAGGGCAGCGCTGCGCGCTGTGCGCGCTGTGTGCGCTGGCCCTGCTGCTGGCCAGCTGCGTGGCCGGGCGCGGCGGTGAGTGCGGGGCCGCGGCGGGGGGCAGCGGCTGGGCCAACGGAGCCCGGCTGCAGAGGGCGGCGCCGCGGGGGCCGCGGCGGCCGGGGCTCCCTCACGGGTTCCGCGCCGGGGCCCTCCCGAGCTGGGGCGTTGCGCGCCGGAGGCGGCCGCGGGAGCTGCGCGAAACTTGGCGGAGCTCAGCGTGCGGCGGAGCGGAGTCCGGGGGTCGCCTGCCCGCCGCGCTTCAGCTTCGCGGGAGGCGGTCGGAAGCGGTTTGCGTTTTTGCCTTGCGGAGTCGTGAATGTAAGCAGAATTTAGGCAAGGCTTATTTGCCTTTAAGAAAAGAAGAGCGTACGTCTCCGCGACTCGAATTTGCTTTTTAAATAAACAGACGTGTCTGAAGGGTTTCACAGTGTCCAGCATGGTGTAAGGAATGATCTCATGTTCAGAGAAGAGCACTAAAACCAGCTACGGCTTGAACGCAGTGTTTCTTGTGGAGTATAACGATGTTGGGATGTGTTTTTAAGATTCGGGGCTTTTATGCCCTCAATTTAATCGAAAATCGAATTGTCTTTTTTTTTTTTAACATGTCTTCTAAAACTTACGCTTTTTCTTGCAAATGTGGATTGCTTCCAAGAAATAAGGCCAGGAAAAACATG
This sequence comes from Vidua chalybeata, assembly GCF_026979565.1. Classification (NCBI taxonomy): domain Eukaryota; kingdom Metazoa; phylum Chordata; class Aves; order Passeriformes; family Viduidae; genus Vidua; species Vidua chalybeata. The sequence continues at coordinate 39,541,009 of NC_071532.1, forward strand.
AACATCATTGTAAGTAAACAGGAGTTTATCTATGTACTGAGGTATATTCAAGTCTGCCAGCACGGAAGATGCAGATGTGTGACACCGATATCCATCCTTCCTTTACCTAAACTTCAAAGGCTGCAGGTGAGAAGGGCTGTGGTGCTGGGGTCAGACCTGTGCTCTCTTCCCCCTTTCTGTCATTGGGAAGATGATCCGTGTCCGGCCGAGCAGACTGGTTGCGTGATGCTGCCTTTACCACACAAAATACTAATAGATGATGTGGCAAGGGTGATTTTCACACTTATTTTAAAAGTGCACAGAGTGCACTCCTCTCTCTTAAGTGCAGTGCTCTTTCCCATCCTATGTTTTGGGGTCCCTGCCTATGCAGAAAGAGCTCCATCTGCTGTAAAGGCTGGTGCCACAGGTGCATTTGTGCTCTACCTGAGCTGCCAAAGTGTTACCCAGCTGGTGCAGTAGACTTGTGTCAGGGCTCTGGCTGCTTTGCTTCAGTTTGGGAGCCTGTCTCACGTTGTGATCAGAGTTTGCTCAAAGTTAATTTGACAGGTGAGGAATGTTGTTTGCCACGCAGAGCCAGGAGCGATAGGGAGGAGAATCATGTCACAGGGGGAAATTTTCCACAGCATCCACTGCATCCGCTGGTGCTGCACTGGCTCAAAGTGAGCAGGCTCTCAGGGAAACCTCGGATACAGACTGATGCTCTCCAGCATTTGTGTTGTGCTCAGGAGGTGGAAAGATGTATTTCTGTTTCAGTATTTTTCCCACATAAAAGCATAGTGTTTAGGATCCACAACATAAACTTTTGACTAGACTGTGGTGCTTTTGTGTCGACTGGCATCTCTCTCTTTGCTGCCCTGGCAGGAGGCTCTGGGGTGGTTTTCACTGTGTGCTGTTTGGAGTGCACATGGCATATGCAGCTCCCAACATCCTTGATGCCAGAGGGACCAATGGCAGTGTGAGGTTGGGCACAGGTTTCCCCGGGGTGCTGCAGTGACTGCTGCTTCTGGAGAGCCTTGGTGTTGAGGCGTGATCCAGCTCAGAAACCTAGGCTTGAATCACCTCTTTGCATGATGCACGTTTGATTTGGGTGCTGCAGTTTTTCTTCATCAGTCTCCTTCCCCTCAGGTACTGTTTCAGCCATGGCCTGCATCTGGAGGAGCCAGGCTTTTGGAATCACTGCAGACCTGTGTGTGTGTGCAGAGGGTGTTGGGTGCCAGAGCCTCCTTGTGAGGTGTGTGTGCTGGCACGCCTCTGCAGGAAACAGGCGAGAGCCCTTCTGGAGAGGCAGGTAACCACAGCAGTCTAAGTTGATAAACCATCTGGAGCAGGCAACTCTAGGGGACAGGGCACGAGCTCTGGGTTTCTGCTCTGGTAGCTCCCCCTGCTTTTCTGAGGGCCTTAATCAAATCTCTCCATGTCTAATTTGACTGGGTCTCGAAAATAAGGCTACTTTGTCAAGTGAGTTTGAGATCTCCTGATGCTAAATTATGTGTAATAACAAAGAGTTAAAACACTATAGTGTTCTGTGAGGCTCATTTAAATGATCTCTGTATTCCACAAGGGTCAAGCTTTTGGAAATATATATGGTGCTAAGAAGAAATCCAAGTTCACACTGTCTGGGCAGTGATCATACAGCTGAGGTGCCCCTTTCTCACTTGCTGGCAGTGTAAGTCTCTGGTTATGCTCTGGCATTGAGGAGGTCACACTGGTAACTGAGAGGTGTAACTGAGACCAAACACAGTCCTGCAGACCACAGATCCAGCTACCAACCGCTGTCTGCCCAACTGCCATCCTCACAGAAAGGGTTGAACAAAGTGTAAAGTTTGTTTTGGTTGTTTTTTTCCTTCTTTTGACTCAAATTCTCTATTCTAAAGAGAGGAAGGAGTGGAGACTTCATTATATGAGACTGTCTTCTAAATTGTAATGATTCAGGTTTTTCAAGGGAGGCTTCTGAGTCAGGCCTTTTACCAGTTTGCTGTCACGGACAGCAGAAATAGCAGGGGCATCAGTCAGTGGGATTTTTCTGTCTGTGTCTTTGGCAGGATGGTGAGGAAAAGCTGGGTCTGATTCTGCAGCACTTACTCATGTGGATGGGCACATCCAAGCACATGGAATTGCCTGCGTGATTCAAGTGTGGAAGATTTGGGTTTCTTTTAAGTCTTGTTTTAACTTAATGGGACTGAAGTATTCAGAATGGTGGAGCAGGGCTTGCCAGATGCATTTTGACTGACTCTGAGACTTACCCTAAAAACAAAGCTCAGGCTGTTTTCACAGGACTGGTATTTGCCCTGTCCTTGTGGGCTGTGGTGTGTTGAAAGCATCCATGTCATGAAAGCACACTCTTAGAAAGCCTCTGAGCAATCCTGGGTGGTGTGATGAAAGATGGGGAGCAAAGATCCCAGGCACGTCTGCCTTCCACCCCTGTGCTAGTTGGAGGAGCTCGCAAGGCTGGAATGAGCCACGTAGGCTGTTTGCTCCTGACCACTTTGTCACGGGCCTTGCCTCAAAGGGCTTTTCCTTACAGATCTCCTTACTGCCAAAATAACACAGAAGAACCTTGGTGGGACAGATCCTGGTCTTCTAGCTGAGAGTTAAAGTGAAAACTCCCTGATTTGAGTGTTTTGGTTTGTGTGAACCAAGAAACCCAAACCGATCTTTAGAGGTCATGCAATGAAAGCACAAAAGCAGTTGTTTTCCTCACTTCTTCAGCGGAGCGTAATCCTAGCCCAGATGTATTGCTGTAATCCTTGGACCCCTGGATATGGGAATTGACCCTCACAAACTCAGGAGAAGCATCAGGCCAGAGTGTGGTATGTGACCTCTTTGGCAGGGAGCATATTTGGCCTTGCAGGAAATTACTTGTTCATTTATTTAGTACTTGTTCAAGGTCCTGCACCCACAGCTGACTGAGACTGAGCCCTTGTGTCAAGCAACTCGGAGACCAGCAGGGATTGGACATGCGGTGCTTCTTGCAGGGGTGAGGGGACCTGACCAGGACCGTACTTGGCTGGCAGCATCAGCTTCAGGTGCCAGCAGAGCAGGGCTTGCACACCTGGCTGTGGCTGAACTGCCTTCAGAACTCCCATATCTCAGGATCTGTGTGCAGTCCACTTCATTGAAGTGTTGTTGGAGCGCCAGGCCGCATGCCAGGCTGGCTGGCTTGCCAAGGATGGGTGTCTGAGGTGGATGCTGGCACAGCACCTGGGACGACAGGGTCGTGGTGCTTGTGATGATGATGCAGGATGCTTGACATGTGGGATGCTCAGGAGCTCTGGCTCCAGCAGGGCGTGAGGGCAGAGGGCTGCTGGCTGCCGCAGCTGCTCAACAGCAGAGAAATGCCAGGCTGGGAGAGGGTGAGTTGCAGAAGGACTCAGCAGCTGATGTTCCTTTGGTGCCTGTCAAGGTGAGGTAGGCTTGTGCTGCACATCTGCCTGTGCTGATGGAGCTGTGCAGGCTCAATTCTGCCCTGTCCATGGCTTTTGACCGTTCCCGCCCTCATTGGTGCCTCCTGCCTGGCCTCTGGCATGGTGGTGGCCCTTAGCTGAGCTTTTCCAGCAGGCTAACCCAGCAGAAAACTAGCCCAGGATAAATAAAGGAGGTTTATTGCCAAATCAGTACACTGAGATGACTTGGTGAGGGGCATTAACAGGCCATGGTCGAATAGAGAGCCCTTGGGTGGTGGCTGTGGTCAGAACAGCAGAGCTCATGAGGAGGTGGGCATGCTTGGTTGGTTCTGTCCCAGCCCTTTCCTAGTACTTCCTTCCTGCTGCTAATCTCCAGTAGTCCATAATTAGAAAAGGCAGGCTGGTCACATTGTCAGTTTTTGGTCAGAGATGCTCAAAAGACTCAGCTGAACCTGTCATATATTTGTGCAGGTATTTGTGCCTGCATCCTCTTGGGAGGATACAGACATTAAAAAAAGTCTGTGCTGATATGGGACAGGGTAATTCAGGAGATCAGCATCCAGCCCTACAGTTGGAAAACTTCCCTTACCCTGGGCATGACCTGCTTCTAGGTGTTAGCTTGTCTCAGGGTACTTTACTCTGTTTTGTCTCTGTTCTTTAAATTGATGACAACTCTCTGGTAGCTAGGAGGATCATTAGGTTTTTTCTGGTTTCTGTTCCTTTGGAGTGGTTTAAGTTACCCCTTCTGGATTTCCTGTAGATGAGCATAGAAAATTTAGTTTCCATAAAGACTTCCCTAATCATAAAAGCTGAAGAAAACAGCCAGGTTTTGTGTCCAGGTTTTGTGAAATCTGAGCCTGAAAACTTCAGAATTTTGTGTTTTGGAACGAAAACCACATGAGGTTTGCAGGAGTGCAGGGTCTGAGGGATGCACCTTAGGATCCAGTGCAGCAGCTTGGTAGTGGGAGCTGTAATGGGCTGTGCTCTCTCCCACAGCTGCCTTTCACAGCTCACAGCCAGGCAGTTGAGCTATAGCAGTGTATTTTTTAAAACAAATTTAGAGAGTTTAAAGTTTTTGCTCTTTTTCTAGCCTTGCCTTCCTTGCCCTTCTCTAGAGCAGTCTTTAGGCTTGGGGCTTTGGAGAGTACTGGGCATGTTGAAAAGCTTTGTTCTGCTCTAGGTTTTAAAAGCAGGAGCCAAGTCAGACCGATGCCAAAAGCCACTGGTAACCTCATCCTAATTTTTTTCCACTGCTGTGGCTTTCTGGGCAGGAGCAGTCAGGCATGCCCAGGTGTGGGCAGCGTGTTCGAGGTCCTTCCATGTTAATCATCCCTTCCTGTAGACATGCTCTCAGGAGAGTAGGGCTGCATGGTGAGTGGAGCCTTGTGGCTGCTCCACATTACTCACAGCATCAAAGGGAAAGCGTGTGGAAACAAAGTGGTAAATGTGTATAATTTGCAGCTTGTGAATGGGTTGTTGGCTGACCCTACAGGGATGCAGGTGTTCTGTCTCTTCTCCCTGTGGGATCCTTGCTTGATTGTCAGACTCCTGCAGCCCTGAGCAGCCTGTCCTTGTTACTTAATGCCAAGGGCATCTGGATGGGAAGTTTGCAGGGAGCTGGAGATCCCTTGGGGTCAGTTCCCTCTGTCTTGTCTCATGGCAAGGTTCATGTTCCCTTTTCTTGCATCACCTCCTGCAGAAGGTCAGGTCTCCACAGCAGCCAGCAAAGGAATGTTCAGGTGAGACTGAGGCCAAATTTTGTCAGCTTGGGATCCATAGCAGTAGAGCTGCCGGGACGGCGAGATGGCCATGGGATGAGCCTGCTGTGCCCAGGAATTTGGGAGGGTGTTGAGGCCTCCATCACTTTGGCCAGGAGACAGCTAAATCAGAGGACCAGCTGTACCTGTGTGAGACAGGAAATAGGTGCAGTCCCTATGTCTGTACTGTTGCATGGCTGGATTTCAGCTTAATGCTCAGATTTAAAAATAAAGTGGGTATAATCTCTAGATGTTAAACTTTTCTTTAGAAGCAGGCTGAGAAGACTCTGGAAATAACAGGATTTTTCAGTGTGCTTGATTGTCAGAGGGAAAAGAAGGGAAGGAAGTGGGATAGGATGTTGCATCCAGCATAAAGGGCTGGACTCCAGTCTGGATAAAAGACTGAAGTTTGAGGTGAACTGGAGATGTTTAAGCTGGGTTTTTCTTGCTGTCTTTCTTTTTGGTTTGTTTGCTTGTGGGTTTTTGTTTTGTTTTTATTTTTAGGTTTGATGTTTTGTTTTTGTGGGGTGGGGTTGTTTTTTTTTTTTTTTTTGTATACCTGGGACTAGGGACATTGTACCAAGGACTCCAGGGAAACGACCTGGGCTTGTTCTTCTGGAAGAAGGGAGGCATTGAAGAGGAATCCAGATGTGGTGTCCAGGGAGAAAGCTGTGTGAGACAGTACTTGCTAGGACTTTATTTGCCTTTTATGGATTCTTTTGGCTAACATGGAATGTCATCTTGCCTGTGGGAAGCAGATAGTCCCCAGGTCCTGGCTGGGACCTGGGAATGGCCTGGAGGAGAGGGGAGTAAGGTGTGTCCCGAGCTGTATCTCATGACCCACATTGTCCTCTTGCTCAGCTCTGCAAGGCCAGGGCACGGGTCCTGTGTCAGTGGATGTGAGTGTGTGTTGGGAAGGGGAAATACCTTATTTTAGTAGGAGAAAAACCCTCCTGGGCACAAAGGAGTGTGAGATGGGGTTTGGAGGCATGAATTTGATTGTTCTGGGACATTCCTGTGCCAAGCTGCTAGCCGAGCAGCTGTGTAAAGTGTCAGGGATGCACAGCCTGGCCTGACCTTGCTGCTCCTCTGATTGTGTGTGCAGAGCTTCAGTTCAGGGCTGGGTTTGTCTCCACAGGCAGTCAGGCCGGGGATCAGGGCTTGACTTGCAGTGTGTGAAGTGCTGGGGTCCAGTTCAGGTGGTTACACCACCCCTTCCTCACTCTGGCCATTCCTCAGCCCCCAGTCCTGCCAGGGGAAATGGGGTGAGCAAGCGTGAGGGAGGGAAACTGAGGCACGAGAGAATTTGCGGGGTTCTCCAGGCTTGGGAGTGACAGGTACCCAGGTGGAACTCCGTTCCCCAAGTGTTCTGCCCTGTCCCTGTGGATTAGCCCTGGGAAGTGTGCCTGTCCCCTTGGTGGCTGAGGGATTGCAGCGCACAGCAGCAGGCATCACCTATCCAATGAGAACTGCAAACAGATTTAATGGTTTGATTGGGAAAGAGCTTGCAGAAATTCAGGAAAAGAATCTTTTTGATATACAAGCCAAAAACATGCTAACTGAGCTACAAACAACTGAAGGGTCTGCTATTAAAATCATCCTTTTTCAGAGATAGACTCAACTGGTTTTTTTTCCCTAAGATGGTCAGAACATCCTGTAACATAAAGCAGGAGGAGAAACAAGCCTTACATGGACATTCCTTTTTCCTCTGACAAGACCTATCCTCCAATTCTCAGTGCACCTCTACATTGTAGTTGATTTGTATATTGTTGAGAGGATGGGGCAGAAAGAAACTCTTGTAAAAGAGTGTTGCCTGTGCTGAGACAGTGCAGCAATTCACTTCAGGGGAAACTGGTCCCAGCCAGTGGCTGCCATACACAGCTTGCTTGTTAGGCAGGTTCCATCAGCTGTGCTCACAGCAAGGTGCTGCTGGCTCTGTGCTCCAGCTGGGACAGCAGTGGCATGGCAGGAGAGGCAGGTAGCACTTAAAAACACCCTCAAGTTAGTTAACTTTGCTGCTGGCTGTTGACAGAGCAAAATTGAAATTGAAATTGAATTGAAATTGAGTTTCATGTTCTTGCACTAAATCAGAGGAGGCAGCAAATCAAGCTTGTTCAGAAGTGGAGGAGTTGTCCAAGAAAGTAACTGAGTAATGTAAAAGCCTCTTGAATGAAGAAATGATCAAAAGGGAGGTTGCAGGGGTGCCTGTCTCCATAGCAGAAGGGCTTCAGCCCTCTGAGCATCTTTGTGGCCTCCTCTGGACTTGCTCCCACAGGTCCATCCATCCTTCTGGTGTTGGTGGCCCCAGAGCTGAATTCCAGGTGGGGCCTCACCAGAGCACAGCAATATTTTTAAAGCTTTGATCATAAGGGTATTTTAAAAAAATCACCAAAAACCAAACCAGGCTTTTTGTTTCATTTTATGAAAACCATGTACTGTCCAAGGAAGCATGAGTTCTCTTCCCCACACTTGGTGTCCCTCAAGTGCCCCTCAGGCGTGGGGCTGCGTGCAGGTGGCAGAGCTGCTCGGGAGAGGGAGGCCAAGAACCCAGGGCTCTGGGGCTGGCATCTCAAATTGTTTAAATTGGCTGTGGTGGCACAGTGGCAGCTGACACCAGCTGAGAATCTGGACAGAGCAACTTGTCCAAGGTCACCTCACGGGCTAATAGTAGAGCGCTGAATTAAACCTGGGTCTGCAGTGTCTCACTTCAGGGTAAATAAAGAATAAAGAGGTTCTTGGAGGGTCTGCCTCGTCTTAAAGCCTTATAAAGAAAGGACAGCCTCAATCACTTGATTCTGGTATGATGTGGAGCACCATCCTTTTGTTCCAGGACCTCTGGTTAAAAACAAAAAGTTTTTTTTTCCCCATCTATAGTAATATTTATTTCCCTAAAACACTTTGTAGCATTCCAGGCTGGCTTTATTTCTCAGAGTAGGGCAGGGGTGCTACTGTGCTGCTCAGGACTGGTACCTGCTGCCTTTGTGCCTGTCTTTTCCAGTGGGTAGGAACATTCCCCACATGGAAGAAGTAAGAGTGTAGGTACCAGTTTGGACAGGGATTGCATCAATGTTATCTACTTTTAGGGGTGTTTCAGGGATCTGCTAAGGAGCCTCTACAAGCTACAAGCAAGTGCAAAATCTGCTGAAGCCAGGGATAGTTTTTGATAGTTCTCTGTACTGATCTGTGGTGATTTATGAGGAGCTTCCTGGAGGCTTCTCCTTCTCCTTCTCCTTCTCCTTCTCCTTCTCCTTCTCCTTCTCCTTCTCCTTCTCCTTCTCCTTCTCCTTCTCCTTCTCCTTCTCCCTCTCTTCTCCTCTCCTCCCTTTTTAAAAAGTTTTTTTTCAGTCACCATTGTCTTGGTTTGGGTATGGGAGAGAGGATGGGAGTTTTGTTATAATTCACGGTCTGCAACAGAGGGGCACAAGGCTGAGCAGCTGCCTCTTGCTGGAGGGATCCCAGGACTGATTCCCTCCTGTGGGATTGGGAAAAAGGACTTGGAGGCACAAAGCAGAGTGGGGTGAGCAGGACCTCCCTGCCCTGTGAGGCTCTGCCAGTGCTGGGGCTGGCACGTGCTCAGTGATCTTGGGCTTCACAGCCACATCCATCAGCAGGGAAATGGATGTCGTGAAGGGATCTGTGGCAGGACAAAATACTTTTTCCAGATAGCCCAAGCTGGCAATTTTAATTGCAATGTGCCTGGCTCCAGTTCTATGATTCCCAGGCTGCTTGGCCACAAACCTCTCTTCCCTGACTACCAGATTTATTTCTAGATATGTTTTCTTACTCCTAATAAATATAAGAAAGAGGTGTCCTGAGGCTTATATATATATTTGTCTGTAATTAAGGTAGGATTAATTGCTTAAAATTGTGTATAAGGGCCTGTTATGAGATCAGCAGATAGAAGCATGGGAAAAAATGCATAATGAATACATTATGTTATAAATAATGGACACAGCCGGTGTACTGGCATCCCCAAAAGGTAATAGCTCTTTCAATATTTAATGAAGTGGGTACCTGAGGGAAAACAGTCTCTGTCACTAAGGTGATTTTCAGCTTGGCTTGGGGACACACAGATCGGTCTGAAGGAGGGCAGTAACCCCTGTGCAGTGGAGGGCACTGTTTGTGATAACATAGGGACAGTGTGGAACCAGGCTTTCCACAAGGACACTTGGTGGGTGCTCTCTCCTGCTCTCAGAGCCCATTTGCCTGTGGCTGACTTGTGGCAGCTCCAGACCAGATCCATTTGCTGGCCAGTGGCAGGGAACAGGACCACAGGCACTCTGCAACTTCTGGAGCACCTTGATCTCCCACGTTAATTCCTGGAAACCAAGTTGCATTGGTGTCAGGTACTCAGCTTCATGGGGAGGAAGGCACAGCATCAGTTATAGGCCAACAGCTGCCCTTCAGCATGTTCTTAGTACTGACAAGAGTCATCTCAGGGGTTTTCTGAGCAGATGTAGGAAGAGGGGAATTACCAGTGCTCCTTCTGCCTGGCCTGGGTTCACACCTCTGTCCCTAGCTGCTCCACACTCCTGTCCCACTATATTTTATTCCTGTCCTTTCATTCTGTCTACTGCAGCTCTGCACTGCTTGGTGAGGGCTGGCTGTCAGTGAGTGTCACCTCATGTTAGAAGTGCCTTCAGGCAGCAAACCCAGACTTGGTACCGAACAGTGGGGTTAAATAGCAGAGCCAATGTCTTGTCTGGGGCCGAGACTTGTCTCTGTTCCCCAAGTGCCTTTCCAGCACTGTGGAAGCAGTAAATAACAGCAATTAAACAAATACAAATTACAGATTCATGTGGTGGTGTTGTGGGGAAACACAAGGGGAAAGGAGATGTAAGGCAAAAGGACAGGAGAAATAGTCTTTTTATCCCTCATGCTTGTTTACTTTTACACAAGATCCATTTTTTTCATCATCTTTTGTGGAGAAAAACATGAAAAAAATCTCTTTTGTGATGTTTCCCCTATCATCAGAGATACCAGAGTGGGAGCCAGGGCTTACGACAGTCCTTTTTTCCTTTCCTTTCTTTCCTGGGAGGGGTGGCTTGTTTTTAGTGCTCCTTCCACTAAACCATGTTGCTCCAAGCCATGTCCAGCCTGGCCTTGGACACCGACAGAAATTGTTCAGGCAAAGCTACAAGGGTGTCACTTTCAGTTTAACTGGGATAAAGTAAGGGTTTACTTTTTTTTTTTCTTTTTTTTTTCCTTTTTTTTTTTTTTTTTTTGTGGAAGAGCTGCTATGTTTCTTTTCCCAGCACATTTTTATGGTATTTTCAGACTAAATTTAATTCTGCGTAATTCTATCTTAGCTAGAAGTGTAAAAGAGAGCAAACCAAAATGAAATATTTTATTCCACTAAAACATTTCATCTGACCCAAAACCATCTTTCCTCCCACTGTGTCAGCTCAAAATTAGGAGAGAAATACATAAATGTGGGGAAAGGAGCAGTGACTGTTCAGCTCCCAAGCACAAACCCCCCAGTCAAACTCCAGGTATTTGCCTCCTGTCACAAGAGCTTGAAATACAGTTTGTTTTTTCACTGCTTTTAAAAAGATAAATGCCTTCTCCAGAGAGTTAGCTCTTTGTGTAATACGTTACCCAATCCTTCCGAGAAACACGGGTCTTTCTGGTAACAGTGAGGCTCTCAAGTACTGCTTTTCCATCCTTGTAAGGTCATGATTGCCAGGTTCAAGCAGCCACAGGATCTTGGAATGGTATAAAAAGTAGCTCTGTTAGTGATGGAAAGTCAACTGGAGATTAAATCATTGCTGCTCTTTTTTTCCTCGATGATTACCATTAAGAAGGGAAATCATGGTGGATGTTTTTGATAGAGATGACCCAGATGTGCAGCCACCTGTAGCAGACCCTTACTGCTGTGACTCCTGTAATGAACAGTTTCCACGTGTTCCCCAGAGACGCGGGCAGGGCCTTCTTAGTTCCCATGGCAACACTAAAAAAACTACTAACTCTAGCTAAGTACCGATATTGAAATGCTAATTAGCTAATTGCTCTATTTGTTTTCTCTAAACTACCCGGAGATAACTGGCCTCCCACCCCCCCTCACGCTGCTATTCTGGGACTAACGTGCAAATAAAAAAACCCTTAGGATCATGGGAGTATTTTTAGGAGATAAAGACACCCCTAAATCAAAAACTAAACACAGTAGAGGAGTCTAGACAAATGCCCTAGCTGAGGAAGAGGGAAACACATCCCCTGATTGACTTTTACCCATCACCATCACCTAAAAAAGAATAGACTAGGTTAGGCTGTGAGAAGCAGGGAGACAAAAAGGCAGAGAGAGCCCTGGTGCTGCTACCATGGAAGGAGTGGGGACAGCTGTTGTTCTGGACTTCAGCAACAGACTCTGCAGGCCATGCCTCCTCACCCTCTGGCCACCGGTGTGCCATCAAGGAAAGAAAAGGGGACAGCTGCTGCTCTGGACATCAGTGACAGACTCTGCACACCTCCTTCCTTTTGGTGACCTGGGAAAGCTACAACCGCGGGCGTGAGCTCCATGTCGAGCCTCCCTGCCCGGCTGTTCTTTTTAATAAAGAGCTGAACATAAATAAAGGCATTAGCCCTGTTCATTTCAACTCCTGCCTTCTGTGAGCAGGGTTTTCTAGCGAAATGTGAGAAAGGGAGAGAGCAGGGGGTCTGGATGTGCTTTAGGATTCCCTGGCATCCCTCACAGGGAGCAGGGATGAGGGCAAGATGCATGGGAAGGAGTTCGGTCAGGGAGAGGAGCTGCCTCAGGGATGTGTTGGAAAGGGGGATTTGCTCTCTGTCTCCCTTTTCTGCCTCTGAAAATTTCCTTTCTGTTTATTTGGGGCAGGAGGGAAACGCTGGCACCTGCAGCAGGTTAATGTGAAGGATGCTGCTTCATCTACTCCTGTAGTTTTGCTCTATGACAGCCATAAGAGGAGGAGGCAAAAGCAGTTTTCTGGCCAGTGTTAGGAGACTGTGCTATCCTTGGGAGAGAAGGCAGAAGGAATGGGCAGCAGCTCTGTCAGGGGAGACGTGCTGTGCCAGTGAGCTCTGGAAGTCACGCTGGGCAGTCCACAGCTGCGAAGCACAGAGATCGTGTCAACAGTGCCCAGACTTTTCACTTGTGCCAGGTGAAAAGCTAATGAGATGAGAGTGGCAGCAGGGAGTGAGATAACCCCGAGAAACCAGAGCAGGGAATCGGGCTCACAGTACTTAGTGCTTTTGTACAGACCAGTGGGAAGCTGCTGCCTTGAGAATTATCTGAATTTGGGCAGGGTCACATGGGTATGTCCGTGGTAAAACTGGGGAATTTATAGAAGCATGAAAACATTGTCAGGAGAAGTAAAACACTGTTTACTTTAGAGAGGAGCCGAGTCACACAAGGCTGTGATAGGGAGAAGTAAAAAGTGGTGTTTTTTACCAGGTGCAGAACTGTTCCTTTTGCACTTAGGCGTAGATCAAAAAGAACAGAATGGTCAATTTAATGGTCAAGCTGATACAAATACGAAAGAAAACATAAGTTTCTGCACAAACTGGTAATGAACAATCATGGAAGCTTGGAATAATCAGATATCCAGTAACAGTTTTTGGCACAACACAGTAGGGAACACAAGACAGAATTTTATCTTAACTTAACTAAGCTTAATCCAGTACTCTTTGGGATGTTAGGAACCAAGGAGTTCTTGGGGAGTCTGTTCATCTCTTGCGGGGATACTTTTCCATCCCCTGGGCTTCTCTGTGTGAGGTGGTGCAGGTACTTCACCTAGAGCTTGATGAGCAATGAGTGCATGTTGCATCCTGGGGTTCGGGTTTAGATTAGGGGTTTTTAATTTTTGTTAGATAGCCAAGTTCTGTAATCCTGCGCACCCCCCCGTGTTTTCCCCTCCCCGCGGTTGTTCGCTCCTCGCTGCGTGCTATTGGAGCTTACCCCAATCACTCCTGCAGACACTCCCCATCCTGTCCAGAGAGTTCCCTGCCAGTCACCCCGATCCCGCATTCCCATTAGCCCAGGGACCCAGGAACCGCTCCAGCCCGGTCTCGGTTGGTCGCTGTGGTCGACATCACTGCCACGGCCACAGCCGCCTCTATTGGACGGGAGGCTGTGGGTCCTCTCATCCCGCCCCCCATAAAATCCTACACTGCTGGAACCCCGGTGCCATTTTCTTCCATGCGAGTGCCAGGAGCAGTTGTGTCTTTCCACTGAACCACGCTGTGTGACCAATAAACCGTTCCTGCCAAGCATGGAGTAAATGGACAAATTCCTTACTTCTTTGCCGGATCCCTAACGCACAGTTACAGCGGCTGGCCAGCCCATGTTCCCGGGACACGGAAGCCGTGTCTGGGAACCCGCGGCAGAAACCTCGGCAGCACGTGGAAGCTACGCCACAGCCAGGCTCCCAAGAGCTGCATGTGGCCGGGGAAAACAAAACAATGCCACAAGTGCGTTTCTGCTGAGCACTGCCTGTCCTTGAAGTTTCTTTGCTCTCAGGGTGGAGCAGAGGCAGGCCCCAGCAGCATGCATGTAGAAATTTCACCTCCAGAGGTTGGGCAGCTTTTCAGAGTTAAAATAAACCAAAAGTCACATTTTGCTGTTGCCATGAGAACTGTAGAGCTGTTGTTGGACCTTTGGAGTGTGCTCTGCCCTCCCTACTCCAGCTGGGTTTTGTTGAGAGCAGTGCTGGGCTGGGAGGGGCAGAAGCTTTGTGGGACCCTCAGTGGGAGGGAGGGAGCTGGGGAGCCTCCTTGGAGGCATGTGGGAGCTGTAGGTGTGCCTGAGGTTTTGTGGGGGCTGTGGTTTTTTTTCTGCTGGTGGTCACATAGAAAATATGTGGGAGGGTGTGTGGTGAGGGGTTGTTGGTGCAGGGACCCTGCCCTGCTTGGGTACTGCCTGCAGCTTGGCTCTGGCCTCCGTGCCTCACTCGTGTGGTACAGGTATTATCAGCAGTGTGCTTTCCCTGCCCTTCTGCACCTTTCCATGTAGGTCAGAATGCATGGAAATACAGCTTTGAAATCAGGTGTAAGGAGCCGGCTGCTTGTCAAAGCCAGGTGTAGGATTTCTGGGGCTTTTGTTGTTTGGAATTTTTTTCCCTGAGGATGCTATATTTATGGTCCTTGCTGCTGATGATTTTGGAAGAAAAGCATCTCCCAAATCAGCCTAGGCAAAGGGCTAATCCATTTATGATGTGTTTATGCAATCACAAGGTCAGATCCTGTGGTGGCTATCTGCAGTAGGTCTGATGGTGCAGGGTCTGACTGGACATGTCCCTGAGGGTCTGGGGCCAGCAGTCACAGGGATATGGCCATGGGAGGGCAGCTGTGGAGCAGGGTTGCAGCTCATTCAGCTGCATGCTGATCTTCCATCAGGGTTCATCTGTTCTGTCCTGAGGCCACCACACTACTGCTCTTCACCTGTGCACTGGCTTATGCGGAAGCTCATGCTTCTTCCAGCTTTTTTCTTCCTCTGAAATATTTCCCTGTTGTATTAACTGCAGGAATGTGTCAGGGAGACAGAGATAATTCAGCTGGTTGTGAAACCAACCCTCCAAAACCCAAAGCTGCCACCATGAAAACAATAGATAAAAGGGACAGATGAGAGAGGAGGAAGGGCAAGCATATTTCAGAAAAGCTGTGCTGTTTTTGGCTCTGGCCAGCAGTTTTCATAGAAAGTAGTTTATTGTCAGTAAGAGCTGTGGATACCTGCCAGCTCTCCTGGGCAGCAGTGCTTTTTGCCAGAGAAAGGCCCTGCCTGTCAGGTCTTCCCTACTCCAGCCCCTGGTCCATCAGCTCTTCCCTGCTCTTCCCTACTCCAGCCCTCTGCCTGTCAGCTCTTCCCTGCTCCAGCCCCCTGCCCATCAGCTCTTCCCTGCTCCAGCTGGCTGCTCACGAGCATCTTCCATCTTTGTTGCCTTTCTTCACCTCAGCATTGTTGAGCTGAACACTCCACTGCAATGGATGAGTTTCTTCTCCTCTTCCAGCTCTGGATTTGGGTGCTCTTGTCTCATTTGACTGCTTGGACCAGCTGTGCAAAAGCCACCCTGTCCCGTGGGACCTCCACCTCCACACCAGCCAGCTCCCTGTAGGAGCTGAGTGTCTGCTCCGAGGTCTTGTTGCTGTTCCATCTTGTTGGGGTTCCTGTGCCTTACTTGCTGCTGAAAATAAATGCGCCTGTGAGATCAGAGTGCAGTTGGGGAGCATGGGGATCTTGTTCGGCATTTTAAGGTGGTGTTCTTTGTGCTGGGAAGTGCAGCCAGGATGAGTTTGGCTGTGTTTCTGCAGCACTGAAAGTTGTAAACTCCAGCCAGAGCCATCTGGAATAGCATAAGGAGCTCCTGAGCTCCCACGTGGAGATCTGGGTCACACACGGAGCCTTTCCAGGAGTTCTGAGCTGTCTGATCAGTTCTTTTTTCCATTCCACCTCATTTCCATGCTCATAAGTGGAACAGGTGAGCAGTATTGCAGGAGAGGCTGTGCCCAGCAGACTGCGACACCAGCCTAGCAGGGACAGGAACTCCCAGCAAGCACACACTTGTGTGCTCCCTGTCTTATGGAAAGAGACGCGGCTACTCGAAATGCACCATCTGCATTGTCTTAGTTGTGTTATGAAATGCAGAGCAGGCACAAAGACAGGGAAAAATGACTCATGTGCTTATTGTCCATGGGAATATCTCCGGGAGAAAGTGTGAGTAAAGCTCTCCAGAACCTGGGTTTGAAGTGTGTAATGTAAAACTGGTGCTGGAAAATACCTTGTTGCAATGTTCAGTGCTTGAAAAAATAATTCTCTCACTTTGAAATACACTATGGTACAGAACTTTGGAAAAACTCTTCATTGTACCAGAGCTTTAGAGGATGTCACAATGATACTTTATTATAAAGCTAGCAGCTAGAACATTAATAAGAAAAGTGTTCCATCTTGCTTGCCCAAAATGGCACTGTAGCTGAGGCAGAATGTTTAGCAGTCTTTACCTCTGCTGAGAAAATGAAAAAAACTCTTTGTTGTGCTTCCCATTAAAAATCATCCAATCCTGAATAACTACAGTTGAGAAAGAAAACTGTTAAGTCTATTTTTTATAAGTTTTTCTGCTTTTCCTTGGGAAGAAGAGTTTGGCCATGGTGGTGGTAGCCTGGCAGCCCTGCTGTGGAATTCTGTGGCTGAGGTGATATCCCTGGTGCTTGTGCCTCATGCCAGCACCTAAAGCAGGGCAGGCCTTGAGCAGCCTCCACCACACCACAAGGAGACTGGTGCCAGCACATGGGGAAACTACAGGGACCCTCTTATGTGTCACTGAGTGTCCTTGTTAGCAAGGTTAAAATCTCCACATGTCCCTGTTTCCACAGGAAAATCCTTGGAAGGCCAAAGCTTTGAAAAAGATTGCTCTCTAACTTCTATTTTCTATTGCTCTGTTGAGTGAAATGTGTTTTAGAATGGAGATGCCCTAGGCAGGATTTTGGGGGTGGTGGGCT
Source organism: Vidua chalybeata (assembly GCF_026979565.1). Taxonomy (NCBI): domain Eukaryota; kingdom Metazoa; phylum Chordata; class Aves; order Passeriformes; family Viduidae; genus Vidua; species Vidua chalybeata. The sequence continues at coordinate 39,557,615 of NC_071532.1, forward strand.
GCAAATTCTGCTGTGGGACAGCTGGCGCTGCTCAAACCTGGAGGTGTCAGAGGAGAGCTTTTCCTGGTGTCAGTCACTGCATCGAGCTCAGCCGTGGACCAGGTCCACTGCTATTTACTCTGATTTTTGTCAATGCTGGATGTAGCCTTTATAAACAATCCTATTGCCAAAATAAGCTTTCCCCCTTCCAAAGTCACCTTAAATGACATTCTTCTTCTTTACCCCTCACTTGGAAGAGTTTGCCATCCAAGAGAGGCAGAGGTTCTGCCGGAGGTCTGGGGCTGTGGCAGTCCCTGTGTCCTCTGTCCCTCATACTATTGCTCCATGCAGTGACACAGAGAAGCCTTGCCAGCTTGGAAAAGAGTTCCTCTGCTTTGAAAGCAGCTTGTATGTGGAACTGAAACTGCTTTGCTCAGGCTATCAGAGTGTTTGTTGTTAGAGGAGATCCCTGATGCTGCGTTACAGCCTGTGCTCCTTCTTGGAAATGCAGCCCGCTTATATCAGCTTAATCTTACTGGTGCTTACACACTAAACTGACAGCAAATTCCATTCTCTATCATTTGTAAAGCATTGAAAGGACAAAGTGCTTGAAGCTTCAAATGATGGCATTTAGTTTACCAAGGTAAATGGGGATTTTTTTGCTTAGAAAACAGGGGTGCTTTCAGGCTGCCCGTGCAGCTGTGGCTCTTCCCCCAAACATGCACCCAGATGACTCCTGCATATTCTGAGAGCATTGCTCCCAGTTACTACTGGTGGCCCGGGATGCAGATTCCCAGGCAGCCCTTTCCCAAACATACCCTCCTAGCGTGACATGGAGTGACCTGAGCAGAGCATGATCTGGGCAAGGCAGACAAGTCTCAGGTTGGACAGCCCTCTCAACTGAATGTGCCAAGGAACCTATGACAAGGGTTGGGACCTGCAGAGAACCTTTTCCTTTGTCCTTAATCACCCTTTGAGACATTGGCTCAAGATTTGAATCTCTATCCCACTGCTTTTTTGCCTGTGATCTGTTTCTAAAGTAGTGGACAAAACTGGGAATAATTCAGAAGTCCTTGTGAGACAGCCCATGTTCTACTTGTTGCGAAGGGGATGAATGGGTGGGAGGAAATGCCTCTCAGATGGTGTTTGTTACTGGAGGGCTGCAAGGTGTCCATTGCAAGAGGGCTGATTTGGTGTGTGGATATCTTCTGGCTTTAAAAATAAAGAGGGTTTTTTCTTCCACCCTTGAATCTGAACCAGCATAGGAGGCATGGAACTGACACATGAGCATGTTTGTCCAGCTGATTAGGCAGACATGGCATGTCCAGGGCTGACCAGCCTTGTGCCAGGAATACTGTAGAAATCAGCCAGCTGTTTTTGTTGACATTGCTAAAACAGAGCTTCACTTAGCAGCACCAAAGAAAAGCCGAAGGGGAAGCAGAGCAAGGGTTGAGTCAAAGGTAGTGAGACAAAGTACTGCCCCTCGTGTTCACGGATATTTCTTGTTACTGGAAGCATGAAGGTGTGGAAATGAGTCAGAGGTGTGTTCTGGCTTCAGTCAGATGGTGCTGGGTGGGAAAACAGAGATGCTCTCCTAGGATGAACTTCAGAAACTATGGAAAAATGCACATGGCTCCCATGGGTGGGGGAGCTGCTGGCAGTATCCCATTCCAGTGGGCTTAGAAACACTGCCCTTTTAAACCAAAGGGGCCATGGTATTTTTAAAATGCAAATGTTTTGTCTGCTTCAAGATGCTCAGGAGCAGAATCAGGAGTTGCCTTTCCTCATGTATTACTGCTCTTTTCCTTCAGGTTACGATGCCCTGAGCTATTCTGTGGAAAATGGCGACAAGTGGAGTGGGCGACAGCTCCTGCAAGCACGTGAGAAGAACATGACTGACTTTCCAGAGGATGGGGGGCAGCTCTACATCAGAAACTGCACTGAACCAGGTAGGAATGAAAGTTGCCTCTAGCTCCTCAGTTCTGCAGATGGCTTCCTCACATCTGTACTCCAATACTTACTTATTTTTAAGTCCATAAACACTGCCCTTCACAGCAGAGCTTGGATATCATTTCCTCAAGTTTTGGGGAGAAGAGGGGAAGGATTTTTCTCTGTTCTTCAGGACTAATGTAGGTTACGTGCCCCAGGAGAAATTCTAACAAATCCAGTTCTGGCTGCACTTTTCTGCCTATAATTTTTTCTCTGCCATAATCCTTAATAACATTTCTGGACAGATGGATGATTATGGTCTTTTTTAGACAGCAAAAACTGGTACAAAAATTCTTCTTAGTCAATTTTTGCTTGTTTGCATACCTCTGGCACAGTGCTGACCCAGTCTCACAGCCTCACATCAGCACTGGCAGTAATATTTTCCCCCACTGTGCTCCGTACCTCAGCACCTTCTGTCTCATCATTGCAGCTGTTCCTGCTGCCCTCACCAAATAGAGTGGCCTGTAGGAAGCATGGGAGATTTTATTTGTGATGTGTGGGTTTTTCCCCCCTTTTTTCCAGAAAGTAGAACAATAACTACTGAGTACTCTGTGTTTTCTCAGGAGAGAGAAAGCAGAAATACCTAGATTTTTGAAATTACTGTTTCTTGTTGAAACTGTCATGATGTGACATTCCGTAGTAGAAACTGACGCAAAGTACTGCAGAAAGGAAGTGAAAGTAACAGAGTTAAGTTCCTGTCTGTGGTTTTGTCGATTTTGTTTGGATTTGTCATAGTGCAAATAACGTTAAGTAGTGTTAAGTACTGTGTTAGTGTTAGGCGAGGTGGCAGTCGGAAGCATTTGGGAGTGGGACACTCCTAAAATGCAGTGTCTGTGAAAGTTACCTGTTGAGCTCTTGTGGGCTGAGGATGACTTGCAGGATGCTTCAGTTCTACTGCTCAGCAAACAAGTGAGTAAAAGAGCTGGCAGAAGAGCATGGGCACATCAGCATTTTGTGGATGACAGTGGTGCTGCAAGTGATTCTACAGCACAAGAGAGCAAAGTGGTGTTAGCTGTGCTTTCATGTTTGAAAGTGTGGCCAGGAGTAGGGTGGATGAAATCCTGGCACAGTCCTGACAGCAGGAACTGTGATTGTCAGGCAGAGCTGATGGAAAGCTCAATCCCATGGCCGCAGGGCAGCACAGTCCTTCCCATGGCTGTGCTGGCGCTGGATCAGGCCCCAGATGGTGGCACAGCAGTTGGGGTTTCACCAAGCATGGCTGCCTTTGCCTTCTCAAAGGGCTTCTCAGGGAAACTGGGGCACTCTGTGGTGCTGCTGAGCATAATGCATGAGTGCTGTACAACCAAAGCCTGGGAGCCCATTGTGACCTGGGAATCAGCAGAGCTCAAACCTCCCTAGCATCCTCACAGCACCATGTGTGTTGTCATTCAGGTGCTTCTCCTTCCCTTGAGCAGGTATCAGGCGGGAAAGGCTGCCTGAAAAGGGTTTTTTTCCTGGTTACTTCCCAAGTGAACCTGTATAAACACCTTGCCACTCAGCAGAAGTGGGTTGTTTAAGAAAGCAGTTTTACCTCATCTGCTGGTGGAGGGAAGTGGAATGCCTCCTGTTAAAATGTGCTGTGGTTTTTTGCAGTGCTTGGCTTTTGTGCTGTGTTGGCAATAAACACACCTTGGTGTGCTGAAGGGAAGATCTGTGTTGTTTAGCTGCTTGGGTGATTGCAGGCTCATTTGAATGCCTGCCATGACATTTGCCAACTGCTACTTTCATTTCCTAATGGTTTATCCAATGGCCTATATAGTATCATTTCATCATCAGAACTGCTCCAGATAGTAGGGCTCTTGCTCCCTTTGTCTTTGCAACAAAAACTGTAGAAATATTAAAGTGGTGAAATGGACTGATTCCAGCCTAAAGACCATTTTTAGGATTTTTTTTGTTTGTTTTTTTTTTTTGACCTTTTTATGAGAAATGCCCATCATGGGCTCTGGCCTGGTCCTGTGGCTGATGGTGGTTGCATTGAGTGCCTGTGGAAGCAGAACCACAGAGCAGCCTGCTATCTTTTCTAAGGAGCCTCTTGTCTCTTGCTGCCTGTTCTTGGAGGGTTCAGCCCTGCAGTCAGAGCTGCCTGTTCCCTCCCTCTTGGATCTTGGTGGCTTCTCATGGCAGTGTCTGCTGTCAGACAGCAGATGCTCTTCTGGCCTCTCCTACCCATCCCCTTGTCCTTGTGGTATCCACATGAAGGTGTGTGGAACTAGAGATAGACACGCAAAAAAAAAAAAAAAAAAAAAAAAAGGACAGTTTATTCACTGAAGTAGTGATATTATTTAAATGAAACACTTGTGATTTTGGGCCATGTTTGACAGTTTTAACTCATGCAAAAGATGACGAGGAAAGAGTGAGAATTACTTGTGTCAGTTTAGGCAAAGTATCATTTACTCACCCAGTTCTGTTCAGAAATGTGATTCAGCCACTGGAAGCCAAGAAAAAGGATTAAGCTGGTTTAATGTTGGGTCAGATTCCTGTGCTACCACATTCAGAACTCAAATTGCACTGGAGCTTGCTCCAAAGCTTGCTCTTATTTCAGACATGGTTTATTAGCTGCCAGAAGGTGACAGGCCTGGGGCTGTGTTAGGATGGGATGTCACATGTCTGGAGGTTCAGGTTGGAGGGGGTGGCCAAGGTCCCGGTGCCAGCCCTTGTTAGCTCCTCACCAGACTGACATATGCTTCCTCTGACAAGCTGTGATCGCCTTCCTTCCTCCCCTGCTTTAGCGTTTCCACTCCCACCTCAGAAAGGCTGAAAATAAAGTAACAGCCCTGCTTAAGTGTGTTGTTTTAAAGTCATTATCAGTAATAGCAGGAAATACTTGGTTGCTGCAGGAACAAAAAGATCTCAGTGTATTCATTTAGACCCTCAGGCGTAAAAGTGCTTAATTTAAACAGCCAAAGAAGTTTTTGTGCAATTATTTTTTACATTTCCTCATCTTATTTCAAAAGCAACTTTCTACTTTATCAATATTTCTCCGGTGAGTCATAGCTCATGGTAGTGTAATTTGTAGTGCTTGGCGAGCAGGTAACCCTTGCTGACTACTTACTTGTGGCCGTGTCTTCAGAGCCCCTTTGGCACTGAACCACAAACCCAAGGCCACAAACCCAGACCCCCTTGAGTGGAGCTGAGCATTCTGATCTCTTTCCTCTCTTTTGTTTATGCACGTGGTGGGCTTTATGTGGTGTGAGTTCTGCTGCGCTGTCATGCTCAGAATGAAGTCCAGAGAACTGCAGAGTTCAGAAAGGCCTTTGTTCCAAGCAAATACAGCATCTTATGTGAAGAGTGAGTTTGTGTTTTGTTTTCCTTTTTTTCCTTTTCCTCTTTGAGCCTCAATCCAATTGAAAGTTGCCTTCCCTCAAGCAAAATTAATTTTATCCTAGCAAAATGAAAAGTAAAAATTTGTTCCTGCCTTGCAAGTTGCCAAACCTTGCTTTCACTTGGGGGAACATTAGAAAAATAAATTGCTGTAAGTTTAGTAACAAAATATCCTTGAGGAATAGCAAAAAAGATGTTCTTCTCTCACTGAGCTATAAGTTTGGTGAATTTGACAGAAATTTGCTTGAAATTCTATTTCCACACTTTGCTTCTGTTTGTCAACTTCAGACCTAAAGGGTCAGAAAACCAGAATGTTAGGGTTGAAACCTCAGAAACAAAAACAAAAACATGATTATTTCTTCTGGATTCTTGTGCTGGCAGGGAGGTGAATTCTCCCTTGCTGCAGCCAGGAAGGAGAGATGTTCTCGTGGTGGGTATCGGGGCTAAGATTTGGTGCTGACATGTGGCCCCAAGGAGCTGAAGCTCGGGGAGCCCGGCACTGGTGTCCGAGTTGTGTCCAGACACTGGGTTTGGCTTTGTCCCAACAGCTGCACCTCTGGCTGAGAGGAATGTGCAAGGCAGCTGAGGGCTTAGGAGCTCTCCTTGCAGAGCCCATGGCTTCCTTTATTAGAAACTACAGTGGATATTTTTCCTTTTCTGTGCTGCGCTCTGAACTTGCTCAGAGCTTGGGGTTCGCCTTCTGGGCTGGGTTTTTTTATGGGACTGCTGGATTGTAGGATCTCTTAGCAATAAGAGGTGGTCACAAGTATTTTCTCTAGGATTTTTCAGCCATCCAAGTGGGCAACAGCCCAAGTGTGGCTGAGTTGTGCTGCTGTGCAGGGGAGCAAGTAGTTGAGCATCATTGCTCTGAGACAGGACCTGGTTTTACAGCAGGGCTGTACCTGGACAGTGTGCCAAAGGGGAAGCTCAGAACAACTGCTTTTGGCTGGGTACTTGAAAACTCTGAATTGATCACCAAAACCATGCAATTCCCTGTAAAACAGGGCCCTCTGGGCATACACAGGAGGCCAGTGGTGTTCTTTTTGCTAAATTTTTGCCAGTGTTCCCATGTGATTATGTATGCAACTCCAAGAACCAGAGCTTCAGGCAGGAAAATAGCACAAAGCTTGTGAGATTAAAATCAAGAGGTGGCAGTGGTATTACCCAGTTTGTGCTTGGTGTGTTCTATTGCATCAGTGAAACAAAAGAAGGAGAAAGCAAACTCCAGGTTCCAAAGCCAGCTTTGTCCCTACAGTGTGCAGACTGAGGAGAGGTGGTGAGTTCCAAAGTGTCTTCCCTGGAAAGCTGCCGTCAGTTTTTCCAGAATACATATCTACCCACGTATCAAACAGCTGTAATTAAACTGCTTGTTCTGACGGAAAAGAACCTTGGTTCAGCCTTCAGTGCCGCAGCACAGCTGGGATGTGCACCTGTAGTGTGGGTAGATCTCTCAGACTGAGACATGTTTGCTCGATTGGTGATGCTTGTGATGAGCCTGTTCCCGTTTTAATTGTTGTTTCTGGTGGAAAATGCTGTGTTATCACAGGCTGGCTGTGCAGAGGGCTCACAGAGCTCTGGGGGAAGATCAGTGTGTCACACTGCATGGAGAGTGAGGAACACCAAAGGCTAATTGCCTGTTGCTACCCAAGAATCATGTTTATAGTCTTGAGAAATAATGGCAAGGTGGGAGGAAGAAAGGAGTAATCCTTGTAGCAAGTGTACAGAACCTATACACTTGCTGCTGCCAAAGGCACAAGAGGAGGATATTTGAGAGTCTGTCAGAAGTGCAGCCCCATCTGCATGGTAGCTCTCCAGTGGTGGAGTGGAGAAGCCCTGTGTCCTTTTTTATGATTATGTTTTCCCCTCTGGAATAATTTTAAAACATCCAGAAATTTTCTTGGTTTTGGATTTATTTTGGCTTTTTTCTTCTGTTACTTTTTTGTTTGTTCTTTGTATCTGGAGGAATGAGGCTTGCTTCCTTGACCTTTTAGCAAGGTTGGGTTACTCCTTTGGTTATTGTGTGTTGTGGAAAAGGCAGCAGAGAGGCTTGAAATACTGAAAGGAGACCCTTGCTTCCAAATCTTTAAATGCCTTTGCATTTAAAAGGTGTTAAGGAACTAAGCATGACTTCAGACGTGAATAAAAATCACATTGTACCTCCCTGAATTGGGTTTTACTTTGCTGACACTTGAGGATGCCAGGCTGCTGCTGTGCATCACTCTGGTAATCTGAGAAGTTTTCTCTGTGGCCTGTGACCTGAATTTCTAAGGAGGCAGTGAAAAAAAAAAATTGTCAAGTCAGACTTGCTCCTTTCTTTGGGAAGAAAACGCACTTGGATTTTCACATGCTGAGCATGAAAAACTGGAGGGTTTTGAGAGACACCAATGGAGGGTTTTGGGCTGGCAACTGGGAAGAGTCAGTGTGGTCCCCTTGTTTGGTGGCTCTGGCTGCCTTGGGTCATTGCTGAGGTGCAGATGGCTGCTCACAGCTGCAGTAACATTGCAGTTATTGTGTACCAGATGTAGATGTTCTAGACTGGCCAGATACCAGAATAGTTTCTTTTTTTTTCACACCTGAATTATTCACCTGGTGTGATAAACGCAAATTGTCCACTTAGCATTTAAAAATATATTGCTGCATTTTTGTAAAATGTCCTAATTCTCCCCAGGAAAATATGTGCTGCTGTAAATTTTTGGTTGTTAAAAATTTTAGACTTGCAGTACCAAGAAATTTGGGAATTAAGTAATTTGCCTCGGTGTCTGTTGACCCCAGGCCATGTAAAATGTGTGACTTGTTTTTGTTGAGACAGTGTATGAGATTCCTGATCAGATCACATGAATGAGTGTCTTTTCTAAGCTATTTTAAAGTTTCTCTATGATGCTAGAAGGGTAGAAGGGAGTAAGCTTGATAATGAAGGAAATCAGAGCAAGTAGTTACCAGCACATGCTTTAAATGTTGGTGTGTCTATAGTATTTCACAGATCAAACATGAATGTGTAAGCAGGGGCCTCAAGCTGATGTAGCTCTAAGATCCAGGATAAACCTTTCTTAGAGTTCTGTTTTAAAATTGGTATTTTTTAGCTCTTACTGCAAAGGATGAAAAATAACATCTGGCCCCATGTTGCAAATGGGATTTTTGTTGCTTGTTTTTTGGTTCTTGCCAGTAGTTAGTAGTTAAAAATCAAAGGTCCAAATTTTCCACTAGTGTAAATTATTACTGGCTTCATTGACTTCATTGCATTTATGCTAGATTTAAATGACCAAGAATCAAATAAAACATCCCAAGTCAGGTTTTGATACAGTCAGGATGGAGTTTTTATCATCTGCAATCTGCATTTTAAGCAGTGCTTAATTGTATAGTTTTTATATACAGACATGTGCGTAAATTCACTTATACATGCACAGAATAGTTTCATATATTAATGCTGAAGCAGTTTGATTTAGTGTGCAGCAGTGGGTAAAAGAAAAATATTTAATTAAAATGCCCTTTTTTTGTGGACTGCATTAAAAAGAATTCCCAGATTAGATACTGGTTGCTTAAATGTGCAGGTACTTTGTAATTTCCCTGCTGCTCCAGTTAGAAAATGGAGAGGTGAGTGATTTCTCCTTGGAACTGCTGCCCCCCAGCTCATTGCGTGCCTTTGCTAGTGACCAAAAGTAGTGTCCAGGCAGTGACACAGCTTTCTGTCCTGACCACTGGTCTTGGCAGTGTCCCCCATAGGCATGAGCCTGGATGAGTATCTGCCAGAAACTCGTTTGCACAATTGTGGTTGTGCCTCTCTGCTGGAGGGGGAAATACTTAGGAATAAATCCTTTCCTTCGTTTTATATGTATATGTGTAGAAAAAAGAGAGGTGGGATAAAAGAAAGTAAGCAGTCCTGAGCAGAGTGTTTGTAACCAAGGCCAGTACTGAGGCTTCAGCCTGGTGAACACGAACAAAGGAGCAGTGTCAGCCCAGGCACCTGGTGATGGATGGGCAGCTGCTGACAGCTTGAATGGCCACTTCTAATTAGCACTCATTAAAAGTCTCAGAAGAAACTGACTGGAGAATCAGCTCCTGCCCCCGTGAGTGTGAGTCCCCTGTGACCCAGTGTCCTAGGGTGACATTATGATGCTTGTATCCCCAGTTGTCTGTTCTGTTTATACTGGATATTATGTTCTGTACCGTCAAGACTGGTTCTGAAAAGCGAAGTTTTGTTTTGTTATCAGCCTGTTCACTCCCTCATGGTCTGCTGGACACAGACGGCGCAGTACATAGTGCTGCCTTTGCTTTTTGCTTTTGTTCTTGCTCCTGCTTTTGCTCTTGCTTTTGCTTGTTAGTTAGTTTAGCTAGGCAGTCTGAATTTTCCCTGGACTGTTTTTCTTTCCCTTTTCTTGGAACCATTTGAACCTCTTCTGGACTGGGACCTAGGAAACACCAAGAGCTTGCACTTTGTGGCCTGCAGCAGCCATTCCCACTGCTGGAGAGACCGATAACAGAGCAGCCACTCCCAGGAGAGACTTTCTGAATTTGTCCTCTCTTCAGAGTGCTGAAAGAGTTTTGTCGTCTGGTATTGTTCATTTTTTTGTGCTGGGGAGTGCTTTGCCTGTTAAATAAACAGGTTTTTTTCCACTTCTCTTCGAGGAAATTCTTCCCAAACCAGGTGGGGGGAGGGGCTGTGGGGGTTTGCTTTCTGGGGGGCTCCTTCTGGAGGTTTTCTCCCAAATTTGCCCTAAACCAGGACACCCAAGCACTGCAGTGCTCTGTCCTTCTGCAGCTTGGCAAGCTGTCTGGCCCAGGAGAGCATCCCGGTGATTCCCCAACACTGCAACTCCAGTTCTGAAGGACTCTGAGGAATCATGAGCCAGAGGTGCTGTCTTCCCATCTCTTAATTGGCAGTAGAAGAGGAGGAAAGGAGGTGATCATTATTTTATGTTAAAACAGAGATAATTACTGCTATAGAATTTCACCAGAAAACAAAGCAGCAATTAATTATTCATCATGAGAACTCCAGCATAGCTCCGCGGAGTCAGGGTTCACATGTCCTGTGGGCTGGGGCATGGGAAGCCCTGTGCCTTGTCACTGCATGGATGGCTTCCTCGGGAGGAGGCTGCTTTGGAGTCTCTTGGGGCTGTTGCCCACAGGAGCTATGCCTGTTACTCCATGAAACCTGGCTGCAAGCCGAGTGCCTGATGGGATCCCTGCCTGTGCTTGTGGTAGACACAGCCATGTTGGTGTGCCACGGGGGGCAGGTCAGCATGCCTGGAGAAGGGCCCTGGCAGTGGGAGAGGTGGCTGCTCAGGCTGGAGCGGTGTGTTTGACACTGCCTTCTGGCTCCACGTACATCCACTGCTATGTTCACTTGGAAAAGTGCAAGCAAAGTGTGAGATGTGTTTGCCACTGGGATTGGGCCAGTGGACTGAGTGACACTTCCCCAGTGCAGTCTTGCATCTCCCAGTTAACAAGTCAGTAACTGGTATCTATGAAGTAGCTCCTTGTGTTTCATTTTCCCTGGGAATTTGAGTGTTTCCTGTACCCTGTGCAAACCTTTGTGCTCTGCATTAAGAATTGCTGAGCTTTGTGCTCCTCTCAAGCTGCCTCTTGAGAGGAGGCCAGTGTGCTGAGGAAAAGGGAAAGAGGGGGCATGGATTTTCTGAGAGGACATCAGAGCCACTCTTGAAGCAAACAGGATCTCAAGGATGTCCTCCAGGGCAGTTGGTTGCTGCAAGGACCCTCAGTGAGGCAGGATGCTTCATGCAGGGATGCAGTGACTTTCCTGTAGCCATAGCAACAGCTGGAGATTTGGTGGTGACTGCTGGCATCCCTGGACTGATGGGCCTACAAGAGAGGTGTGGCTGCAAGGCCAGGCAGTGAAGTGACCCACAGCCATTCAGGTGAGCAGGGCAGGCCTGGTGAGCTGGTGAGACAGCTTGTGCTGTCAGATCCTTTCTGGTCACTGTGTTGTGCCCCCACCCCTGGCAGCCCCCAAAGCAGAGGGGTGGGCAAGGGACCAGACAGCACAGGTCAGAGAGCAGTGGATGGGGGAGTGCAGATGAGTCTCATCCCATGAACCTTGCCTTGGAGTGAGATTGTCGGATCCCTATGGAGTGAGGCTTCTGTGGGTAGTGCTGAACCTCGCCCTCTACCCCATCCCCAGTTACCAGGATTACAGATTTAATCAGGATGCAGGAGATGACAAATACTTGGACTGGGAGATGGAAAGTTCCACTGAGCCACCACCGCTCGTGTGCTTGGGGAGAAGCTGGGAGTGGGGTAATTGAGCTGTTCATGCAGCCTCTGTGCTTGAATTAATTTCATGTTCTTCTTGCACTTGGGTTCTTCCTTTTGACATGTCTTTCCAAACTCACTTTTTCTTAAAAAAAACCCATAAATTCAAATGAAGCTTTTGTTGAAAGCCAGTAAGTCTTCTGCCCTTCTTCTCCACTGCGTCTGTGCTGAATGGTTTGGATTGAATCGCTGTCTTCTGGGAAAGACTTGCAGGGATATTTAACCCGCCTTCAGAATAGAATCAATAAGTAGGTGAGCACACAGGAAGCCAAGAGGACCCAGCAGCCCACAGCTGAGTTATGTGATTCGTCATTACCCATAACCTGCGGCTCCAAGTTTCCTTGGAGCTCTTGGTGGTTCAGTGACTACTGGAGGAGACCTTGGTGTGCAGGCATGTGTGCATCTGTGTTCGAGCACACATATGAGCGCCTCGGTCTTGTTTGCTCTGCAGAGCAAATGGAGTGCTCTGCCCAGCCAGGGACTGTGGAGCTGAAGACAGGATTGATGTTTCCCCTGGCAGATTTTTCCATGTAGGAAATTCCCTGCTGCTTCGAGCCTACAAATCAGGATCGGATGGCCTTTTAAGGGTGTGTGCTATCAGTCAGTTTCCCATCCTATTTTGATTTTGCAGATCCATGACACATTCCCAGTGGAGATGCAGACTTGCCTGCAACCAGTGGAACTAGAGAAAGTCCTGTTGCTTTCGCTCCTTTTCCCAGCCTCATGGATGGTGATCGCACAGAGCCTCCCCAGGTGACACTGCTTCTGCAGGTGAAGCTGGGGTGTCACTCTGGGGGACAGGGCTGGTGCCATCCCCATCTCCCACAAATGGGGTGCTGCCAATCCTGCTGGAGCTTGGCAAGCAGAGGGCTGGTGGGGTTAAAGCAGAGCCTGTTGCCCAATTTCAGAGGGAGGAGATTTGCAAGCAGACCAGGTTTAATTTACTGCCTTATTTTTCTACTCTCACAAGACCAGTAGAAGAAACACATACTTCGTATTTTATCTGTAAAACTCAAAGAAGTAAGTGAAGTGCTCAAAGGATATTGCTGTGAGTGATTAGTGTATGGAAAACTGAAACAAACTAGAGGCTTGTGCTTGGTGCTAGAAGGTGACAGGCTGTGTGCCATGCCATGTTTGTGCCGTGGCTCTGTAGGTGCTGGAAATTACAGAGAAGGGAGGTTATCTGGTGTGCAGAGATTCCTTTGCTGGGCAGGACGGGCTGTGGGAAGCTCAGGAATGGTTTGGGGTGGTGTTGCCCATCTGACAAGCTGCGTGGCACAGCAGCAAGGGCTGGGGCACTCAGGCCTGTAAAAATGAGGTCTGATTTTTGGGGTAAACAGAAACTGACGGGGAGGTTCTGTACGGAACTTCAGGTGTGGCTGTCAGGGCAAATCCATCTTTATTTATTGACATGCTTAACAGCAGGCACAGTGGGATGGCCCTCAGAGTGCAGACACAGGCAAACACACACTGGTGTGGCTGTGCACCGTTATTGTGGGGGTGAAAATATTTACAGGGAAGTCAGAATAAATACTTTCCTCTGTTGCCTTTATTGTTCTCTTTTTTAAAAACATTTAATGGCTCTTCTGTGTAATACTGTTTTGTTCACTCAAAATTTAAAAATAACAGTTTCACCTGCTTTTTAATTTTTGGGTGAAAATACTTGAGACCCTCATCTTCACGTTTCACGACCCCATCTTCACTGTGTGATGGTGCCATCCTCTTCCCAGCCCGGAGTATCCCCTCAAGAGTTTGGGAGCAAGCTCCAGCATCCTGCGGAAGGCTGGAATGGCTGAGGAGAAACCTGTGCCATTCCAGCTCTCCTCAGGCAGTGTGTCCTGAAGTGGGAGATGGAGTTGCAGTTTTTGGATTGAAACACTTCATTTCTAACATCGGCTGCAGCAAACAAGTTTGGAGAAGCATTAAATTCTGAAGCAATTAAATGTATCAGCAAAGATTTTTTTTTCCTTTTGTGAGATACTTTGCCAGCTGTTGTTTATGGAAAAAAATTCAATCTTTTTTATGAGAACTGATTTTGGTTTCTTTGTATTTGGGGCTGATTTATACATTATGCATTAGCTCAGGAAGGCAAAATATTTATTTACCAGCCTGAATATTTAGAGGAAGAATGAGTAGGAGTCAGTGAAAAGCCTGTATGGATAGCTTAGCCAGAGATTCAAAAGAACTTTCCTTGTGTTAGAAATGGCCCAATTAACTTGTAAAGGAAGAGCCAGACAATAAATGGACTTTTCTTTGCCTCTCTGTGGGTGACCCCTATGCCTGCAAGGCCCTGTGCTTGTTGCTGGGCTCCATGGCTGATGCACAAAGACTACAGAAACCTCTCTCTCTGCTGGATCGGGAGGACTGATAGCAGTTGGGGACTTCTCTGTTGTTGGAGGTACTGGCTTAATGGAGGCCAGAGAAAGAAGGAACACATGGAATGGTTTCCTGACTGGGCTGACTATGTTTGGGAGGAACTGAGGAGGAGTGGGTTTTCTTTGTTTAGGTTTGCTAAATGGTATTTTTGAGGGAGTTCTTGTATAAGACACCATTCTGAGAAATACACAGTTCTTTATGCTGTTCTCTTTTCTTTTTGCTTGTGAATATAAGAATGTTGATTAGAGCTCTGGCCAAGCAGCATACCCTTGTCTGGGATAAGGCATGCCATAGGAATCATGCTGCTATAGAAGGAGGCTCAGAGGTAATTCTATTGCTTGCTGACTGCAAAAACTTGCCACCAGATGATAGTTTATGAGAGCTGAGTTGTCTTAGGAACAAATGGAGTGAGTGAGTTGGAGCTTTGAAGAAAACAAACAATACGGGGGAAAATACGTCCTTATAGTTCAGAACATCAGTTTCAGAATAAGGGGCATCAGAAAGTGACTTCCCTGAGAGTAGGTCCTTGGCTATCTCAGGACTCAGCAGGAAATTGTAATGTGAATTTGAACAAAATGCAGCTACCAACAAGCAAACTGAGCTGTGAGACCCATGAGCTTTGCTTCAGTGTGATGGTATTAAACAGAGAAGTTGCAAACCTTCATGAACATCATTGCTGTTGGAATGAGGACTGACCTGTAGCAGTCACAGAGCAACACTGTGTCCTGTTCCCTGGAAATGCTGCAGGAACACACAGCCAGCAGCCATAAATAAGGGCTCACAGAGAGGGAGATTTTGCAGCTCTCCGAGGCGCACTGGTTGCTGGTTGGTGTGGTCAGTGGGAGGGGAGGAGGTGGCAGCAGAGGAGCTCTCAACAGAGCAGTTGCACAGGGCAGACTCCCATGGGCTGCCTGGCACATGTGGGAGGCTGCCCAAAATCACCCCATTGTGCTTGTCATTGGTGCTTGGCCATTTCATTGCTTTTCCAGGCAGGCTGTGTGAAGCGGCTGCTGTGGCTGTTCTGTGTCTGACTCTGACTGTGGCTTCAATTGTCCTCTGCTTGCACTGAATAATGATAAAGGTACCTGTGGAGGTGCACTGAGCCTGGCAGAGAACATGGGGGAGAAAGCAAAGTAAAACCTCCCTGGGCTTTGTGTCCGAGGGAAAAAGATAGGGTGTTGTTCAGTTCTTTGAGGTGGACGCCAGTAAACCATGTCTGGTTGGCAGGAAGCATGTGGTCCAAAGCAGCCAGCCCCAAATACAGAAGGGTTCATTTGCCCCACAGCATGTCCTGAAATAGTAATGTTTGGATAATGTTTTGGGGGTAACTAAGCTGGAACATGTGTATAACTGTTAAAGTTGTGAATGCCAAAAAAAGGGAATCCATGTTAAGCTCAAAAATCTGGACTAATAAATTAATTAAAAAAAAAATGTTACAGTTGTAGTTTGGTTTTGTTGCATTATGCTATAGGCTTTTTGGCAGGGATTTTATGGGAGATGAGGAAACAGCAGCTTGATGCTTCCCTCAAGCTTTTTTGAGACTATTCTCTGTTTTGCCAAAGTGTATGTGACGCATTCTTAAAAAATCCATCTTGCGTTCCTTGGCCTACTGCTGGAAATTGCTCTGGAGGGTAAATGTGGGACAAAGCAGATCTTGGATGCCCCTACTTCCCTGCCAGGATGAGAGGCTGCATGTAAGCCCACTAAGGAAGAGTCTGGCTCTTCTGCTCAGCTGGATCTGGTGTTGAGGGAGGCAGGAGAGGTTCTGGCCGTCTGTGCTCCATTGGACATAATTTGTGTGATCTGCAGTAAAGTCATAGTTCGGTGTCAGGGCTGAGCTGAACTCTCCCAGTGTTTTCTTACCTCTGCATGTGGGCACCAAACCCAGGCAGAGAGAGCCACTTCATGTCTCTGAGCGCACGGAGTTGGTTTATAACCCTTACATAATGGCGTTTCAGAAGTGTCCTGGATGGAGAGGATGATTAAACAGGCAGAACCCTTTAACAGGAGGAGTTTTTCAATTTCTTTGAGGAAAAATAAAGTCATAAGGGCTTGCATCTTAAATTAACCCAGAGTTTAATTTGTTGCATTTGTTTTAGTTTGTCAGCTGGGCAAGGGTGAGTTCGGGCAGAGATACGTCAGAAAATGATGCTTTACTCCTTAGAAAAAAACCACAAAGCCTCACAGCTGCATTTAGGCAGGAATAGCAAGGTTGGTGAAGAGGAGTGAGAGGAAAAAGGAGATTTTTAAAGCCAGTAGATTTCTTCTTTTAGTTGCTTTCAGGTTTGAGAAACCTTTTTAAGCTCTTTTCAGCAAACACGAGGATTCAGGAACACTTTTTGATGTTCAGTTGTTTTTTCTGGTTTTGTTTTTTTAACTTGCTTGTGATGAAAATGGGTTTGACCCTCTGTCTGTGTGAGGTGGCTGCCAGGCTGTCCTGCAGGGCAGCTGGCATGTGGCCCTGCTGCTGCCTGGGATGGGAGCTGGGAATAGGGACGAGGAGGGAGCCAGGACTGAATGTCCCCTTTTCAGAAGCATTGCCTGGTCCTTTAAGGGGTTCTGTCTGGTGGGAGGTCTCTTGGATGCTGATGGCTTTTATCCCGCCCAGGCGACAAAGCCAGCTTGGCTGTTGCTGCTGCATGGCTGGATGGGGAGCATGGGGAGCTGAGGTGCACCTGGCGGGCTGTAGTAATTTCCTCCTAGTTCTCCCCAGCTGTGGCCCTGGGGGCATTGTGCAGATGCTGGGCTCCGGCATGGAGAGCCACAGGCATATGGCAGTGGTAGGAGGAGTTTCCATGGAAACCTTTCAGCAGCATGATATCACTGGCACTGTCACATTTAAGCTTTTCAAGGCTTTTTGGATGTTAGGGATTACATAACATTGGAGGGGTTAGGCTGGGGCTTAGATCTAATCAGTATTCAGGGTCTTAGTTGAATTACATTTTTAGAAAATCCAAACACACCAATCCAAAAGTGACCAGCAGCAGTGGCAGCAGCCGCAGTGGTTTTCTAGTCATCTTGGGCAGGCTCTACAAACCCTGGAGCCTTAGGGGCTGAGGCAGCAGGAGCTGCTAGGCTGGGCTGGGGCACAGCCACTCACACTCACACCCACCTTTATAAATGTTTGTGTAGCTGAGTCAAGGTTTTTTGCTTGGAGCAAAAGAAGAATCTTTGTCTTGCTTCTAGGTATCTGTAATCATTTCCTAGTAGCTGTTTGTGTTCACCGTTCTGCCCAATAACTTTTCTTATATGTGAGCTTCAGGAAAATACTCTGTGGTTTTCTGTTGAATGTAACTTAGTGTTTTTGTGAGACATTCAAGACTGAAGCACCTTGCGGGAAATTTGGAAATAATGTAATAACATCTAGTGAGGCAGTAAACCCTGCACATTACACAGGGAAAGTTTTGAAAGATGATGGATTTTTTTTTAACTGCAGCACAACTGCTCCAGACTTGGGGTTCCCGACTCAGCATTCCTGATGGGAACAATTTACAGCAATGAAAGGCGAGTTAGTTCTAGGATTCCCTGGAACAAAAAGATTGCCTGGGCTGGAAAGGAATGACTTGTTTGCTGAGAGGAGGTGCAGCATGAAAAGGAGGGGAAAGACTGAAATCCGCAGTAAATGCTATAAGACCCCTCCTGGTGTCTTTCTTCCAGCTGAAGGGCCCAAAGCTCTTCTGCTTGCCAGGGTCTCAGGGCCAGATGTGCCTCTGAGCCACAGGAGCAAGTGCCAGGCAGGGCTTAGAATAGAATCCCAGACTGCTTTGGGTGGGAAGGGGCCTTAAAACTCATCTCATTTCCCTGCCACAGGCAGGGACACCTTCCACTGTCCCAGGTTCCCCCAAGCCCCATCCAACCTGGCCTTGGACCCTTCCAGGGATCCAGGGGCAGCCATAGCTTCTCTGGGAAACCTGTGCCAGGGCCTCAGCCTCCTCATTGTAAAAAATGTTTTTTTAATATCTGATGTAAACTCACCCTCCTTCAGCTTAAAACCATCATTCCTTAGCCCTGATTAAGGAATGAAGGGTTCTGTTGCAGTTTTGGGGGCTTATGGAGTGTTACCTGAGGGAAGGCAGATTTAAAACATTTTATTTATTTATTTATTTATTTATTTATTTATTTATTTTAGCAAAACACATTTGTGTATGTCAAAAGATGTATCATCTACCAGAAGAGTGTCATACCTAGAATAGGATTCATAAACCAGATGGCATTTGTCTGCCTCTGGAGAGTTAATCTTCTAATCTGTTTGTCTTTTACCTGCAATTGTGTATTGCAGATGGTCATTTTAAGGAAAAATTATCAACTCCTCCCTTTTTACTTAACTAATATCATTAGAGTGCATGTACAAAATTTTGTTTTGCTAACAAGAAATTCCTGCAACTGCCTCCAGTGAGAGAATTACCTGTGCAGGTAGCAAGAAGACTGCAGCCTTTCTTTTCTGCAAAAGATTATGGTTAGGAAAAATCAGGCCGCTTTTTTAAAGAAGTCAGAAATGTTGCAATTCAATAATTATAACCAGAAATAATTGCATGTACCTTGTTGAACAGGAGGATAGTTATGTTCAGTAAGACAGGGGTCAGTTATAACCTTTCCAAGCCAGGCCTTTAGAAGCCACTTTACCTTGTCATCCTGTGCCAGCTCTTATCTGGTGTCCTGTACTTGTGTGGTCTTTCCACTCTCCTTTGCTGCCGTCAGAAACAGTTCTTCACTCCTGACAGGAACACGAGAAGGAGTAATTTGTGAGGAGCCAGGTGGATTTTATTGCAGTCTGGGCATCCTCAGTAATGTTTTCTGGTGTCTGCAGCTTCCTCAGCCCTCACCATTGTGTTGGTCATGGATCAGAGAGGAGACAGCTTGACTGTGAGGTATGGTCTGAACCAGTTCTCCAGGCAGACATCAGCCACAATGGATGGCCAAAAGGAGTGAATGCCCACCCAGTGTTGGCTATTGGGCCTGTGTCACTGTCACTGAGCTTGGGTGGTTCTGGAGAACGATCCCACTGCCCTGGCCTCTTTCCATAGCACAGGGAGAGGGTCACTATGAAGTGGAACTTGTTGGATAAAATGCACTCTGAGGTCTTATGGATGTGTGAAGTAGGGAAAGGATGCATAGGGTGAGTCCATGCCTTTTCCAATCTCCCTAGGAAACCACCAAGGGAGTAAATCAATCCCTCAAGTAGGATCTTCACTGCCAAGTTGCATGGCCTAAAGTTTTATGCTCCTGCAGAAGCAGGCAGCTTGGAAACAATTTAATAGATGAGTTAATCCAGATTTTGGGATTGGTTGTTTTCCGTGTATTTGGTGGTGGCTTGTGTACAGAGGTTGGAAGGCAAGCAGCAGTGAGTTGGGATGGAGGAGAACCAGGTTGCCATGAGGATGAACACAATAGCCATAGCTGTGAGAGGAGCTCAACAGCACAGCTCCTGCACAGAGGGCAGCCATTTCCTGAGCTCTGGCACATGAAGCATTTCCAGCAGGGATCAGAAAGCGTTCACAGCCCACAGTTCTACCGAGAGCTTGTTAGGACTGCTCGCTGCAATG
This sequence comes from Vidua chalybeata, assembly GCF_026979565.1. NCBI lineage: Eukaryota > Metazoa > Chordata > Aves > Passeriformes > Viduidae > Vidua > Vidua chalybeata. The sequence continues at coordinate 39,577,090 of NC_071532.1, forward strand.
GTGTCAGCACACTGAGAAAGGAATTCAGGCTGGAGCAGGTAAATGTTAAATACTGGGATAATCAGGGGACTGTGAAGGCTCAGAACAAGAAAACAACACCTTGGTCTTATTTGGTGCAGTAAGTAAAAAAAAAAAAAAAAATTGCTATCTGTGCATACCTAGGGGTTAGCACTAAACTTGTGGGCAGGTTTGGCACAGCAACAGGGCATGGAATGGGCAATGGATAAACACAGGCTGGAAACAAGAAATTTCTAGCCACAAGACGGGCAGTGTGGAAGAGCTTCCTAGAAAGGGTTGTGAGGGAAAACCAGCCCAGCTCCAAATTGGGACCAGTGAGGTCCCAGCTCAAATCCAGTTTTGTGCAGAGAGGCTTTACAGGACTACAGGGAGGTGTTCATGGAAGTGCCAGACTGGAGCCCCAGTGAAGCAGCTTCCTCAGGTGGAGGAATCCCTGCCTCGGGAGCTGAGGGGTCTCAAGGACCCTGTGGATGCTCTGCTGTGTTTCATTCCTAAGCTGAGTGGCATTCCTGGGGTACCAGGAGAGAGCGCCGGGAGCTCAGTATTCAGGTCGGAACGCATTTCTCTTCTGTTTAATGAACTGCCATGAGACAAAAAGGTGAGCACAGCTTCAAGTAACTCCATCACTCTGTGGGCTGGTACCTTTGTGTGCTGACAGCGCTTCATCTCCTAGAAAAAACATGCCTTTTGCTTGCAGCACAGGGTCCCATGTGCTCACCCATGTGTTGAGAAACAGCTTGCAAATCATTATCTGATTGGCATCCAGCCACTAAACTTCCAGTGACCTGCCTGCTGATATTGTTTTGTGTGCTGCGTTCTCCTGACATATCTTTGTGTTGAACACGTTGTATTGTTTTTGGAATAAATATGACGGTAAACAGTAAAAACTGCAAACAGCTGCCAAGGATGGAGGTGAAACATAAACTTTGTGGCTGGTGTTCGAAATCTTTGATCTTTGGTCTAGCTGCCCTCTCTGGAAGGGGGCAGGCTTGCTTGAGCAGTGCCCAAACAAAGCACACTTGACCTTTGCCACCACTGAATGCCAGCTCAGAAGGCATTATATGCAGAGTCTGGCTATTTTCAAATCTTGCCTCACAGAGAAAGTGCTGCAGGTGTGTGGATTGGTATATTTAGGAGGTATAGAGAGTTTCTGCAGTGGGCTAGGCCAGAGGTTGGTTTACTATCCCAGCTCCAGCAGAATTAGTTGCTTTTCAGCAGTTACATCCAAATTGAGGAGCCTGATAGGCACTGACAGGACCTGTCTCCCATGAGTTAGTCTAATGTGCTTTTTAAAGTAATCTAAACTTTTTGGTTAAAACAAATCTAAACCTTTTGATCTCTACAGTGCACTGAAATATAACACCAACATAATGAGTGTTAGCCATCTCTAAAATCGCAGGGAGCTGGGGCAGCTTTTTGTGTCACACAGGGCTCATCAGATGTAAGACTGGCAGCCAAAACAAATGAGCAGAGCAGGAATTTTGAAGCTTATCGTTCCAGATTTGCCACCAGCCAGCTGGGAGAACCCTTTTGCACGTCTGTTTTGTTCACTAATAAAAGGTGCAAGTTGATCCTGCTCTCCGTGCCAGGCCCAGCAGAGCGCGGTTGGTTCTCAGGTGAAGCCTCCTTACTCTTTCCTGAACAGTGAGGATGTTAACCATGTGTTTTTTCTGTCCTCATGTCCTGTTCTGGGTGGGGAAAGGTCTAACCTGGAATATGCAGTGAGCAGGAGTGGCTGATTAGCAAATCCCTGTCGTATCTGTGACATGACAGCAAAAGGCAGATTGCTGTTGCTGACTGTGCGCTCCTGTGGCAGTTAAGGGTGGCCAGGCATTAAAAGTAGAACTGTAAATTGCACAGTAGGCAGGAAAGGACAAGAAAGAGGTGTGATTTGGGAGTGCTTTTGTATTCCTGGTGTTTCTCCAGTGTTTATGAACTGTTGATTTTTTTTTGCTTTGAGTGATGGGACCCATGCAAAGACCCATGCAAAGAGTCTGAGGATTCCCTTTGTGGCCTGGTACCAGGGAGATCATGGAAGGTCAGCTCAGGTAAAGCCTCATTAGGGAGCTTGACAAGCACTGAAATACTGCTTAAATGGACATTTCAGTGTTAGGCAGTTTGGTTGGTTCTTTCTTCTGTTGTTAGAGATGTTTCAGCCAGACCTGCTTGCCATTGTCCCTGACATGGGAACAGCTAAATCTTCACAGATCCCTTGCAAACTTTTCCACTTCCAGTTTACATGAACTCATTATGTTTCAGCTTGGCAGCAATACGAGGAACAACGGGGAAGAGGGAAAAATCTCAGAGTTAAAAGAGATTTCAAAAACACCTTAGGAAATGTACCCAGCCAACCACAAACCCTCCCTGGGGATCCTATCCACATATTAGACCACCAGCTACTTATATCATACAGTTGAAAAAGGAAAACTTGGCCTCTGCAGTCCTTGGATGGAGAGCAGGCAGCTGTGATGGAGTGCCAGAGAGCCTCGTCCTGTGCAGGAAAAGCTACCCTGCTCAGGGCTGACCTGTCATGAGCTGGGAAGCCTTTCAGGAAACTCATCAGAAAATGTATTAGGTGGGGATAGTAATGCCTTCCCCAGGCATCATCCAAGGGTGTGCTGCTTTACAGATTAATTCTTTCCCATGGCTGGGGCAAAAATATTCTGCTTTGCTAATCAATGGAGCCTTGCTGTGGGAAAAACACAAAGTATGTCCTGTTTTCATGGCTGTGGCACAGTGTCAGCGTGTGCTTTGGGAAGAGTGTTGGCTGTGTGGGATCCGGGGCTCTGTCTCAGACACCTGGAGACAGCTGCACAATGGACCAGGGAAAAGTCAGGTGTGGAAAGGGAAGAGGGAAAATGTGCTTCCCTGCCTGGCACATGCCAGAGTGCTGGCAGGGACTGACTCCTTGCACCAGGATGTTCCTGGTCTGGTTCAGTTAACACTGGGCAGGGAACTTCCTTCCATCCAGTCACTTTGTATGGAGATGACTTTGGGTAGTTCTGGGGGATCAGATGCTGCTCTCAGTCTCAACACTAAATTATGACATTGACAGCAAGCTGCAGTGTACATCCCAAGTTTCCATCATAATAACTGAGCACTGGGATGGGTCAGATCCTCTGTCCTTCAATGCCTGAGCTGTATTCCATATCCAGGTCCCCTCCAAGGGGTCCAGACCTCTGAAGCTGTCTTATTCCCAGCTTGCACTGTTGCCCTAGAAATCAGCCAACCCTGTATGTTTAGGGCTTCAGGTGGATTAAAGAAGTCAGCAGAAAAACTTCCCTTGGTTTTGGTTTTCTCTGACTGAGCCAAATTACGATAGGGAAATTCTCAGCAGAGACCTGAATAAAATCAGGGCTTTTGGAGGCAGGAGGGAGGCATTTAACGAAAATAATTTAGTTTTCCATAAAAGCTTTGTGGTTTGAGTCCCATAAAATCAGGCTCGAAGGGTTTTTATTGGGGTTTGGAAGGGGTGGGGTTGTTTCTGGTGTGATGCTGAGCCTGGTGGAAATGAGAGAAAGTATTTTAGTCTGTGAGTGTGCAAGGCAGTCCCTCAGTTCGGCAATGCCTTGCCATCTCATGAGTTATGGTGGAGACCCTGGGTGGCATCCCCTGAGTTGGGGTGACACAAGAAGCTTCCCTCAGAAAGCTGTTAAGACCCCATTGGCTCCTTCCCCTGTTCCTATGTCTGTTCCTATGTCCCTGAGCCACCCCCTCCCTATTCCCTGATTGGCCCTTATCTTTGTACTGCCCTGAGACCAGGGTCACCCCCCACCCCTCAGGAGGGAGAAAAAGCTGGACCCTCCACGTGTGTGTGCCTATGGTCTCTGAACATCTCACTGCACGGCTGAATTAAACATCTGTGGATACCATGCAAAGGCCCTTTTTGCTTCTTTACCCTGGATTTTACTAGCAGAAATTCTGGCCGCAATAAGTCACTTCCTAGCCCTGCACCTCTGTGCTGTTCAGTGGAGTGACAGGGGTGATGCCCGTGCCGTGAGAGGATTAGTCAGCTCTTTGCAGCAGTTTTGGGAAATCTCATGGAAAGGAGCCTTAGAAGTGGAACAAATGGGTATTTGTGATCCAAGTACTTTGTCGCTTCTTGCCCAATTCCAAATTTGCAGCTGCCAGCAACTGTTGCATGCCCTCGTGCAGTGCACAGCCATCCATAATTTTGGAGCTGGTTTTGTGGAGGAATGCAGGGATACACTAATCCTGGCCAGCAGCAGGCTGTTATCCTCCTGGTTTGATGACCCCAGTCTCCTTGCTGGGCTCTGTGTCCAGGTGGTCAGCAGAGATGGGCACTCTGGTGACTGCTGTTACATGGCAGGTTTCTGTTATGTTAATTATCATAGAATCATGACATTGTTTGGGTTGGAAGAGAGCTTTGAAGGTCACCTAGTCTGACCCCAGTTACGTGGTGTTTTCTCTGAGGCTTGAACAGTGGGACCTGGAGGGTTCCTGGGGCTGAGAGGAGGGGGCCTGAGTTACCCAGAGCTAGGGCAGGGAGATGTGGCTTCCTCTGGCTGTGCTGTCTGTTGGAAGGGGATGTTTGGGTCCACGACCCAGAAACATTCCTGTTTTCCAGCTCAGGAGTCTCTGTGCCTCCTTCAGGAATGGTCCGGAGGGTCCGTGTTGCATCCTGGGGTTCGGGTTTAGATTTGGGGTTTTTAATTTATATTAGATAGCCAAGTTCTGTAATCCCGCACACCCCCCGTGTTTCCCCTTCCTGCAGTTGTTCGCTCCTAGCTGCATGCTATTGGAGCATACTCCAATCACTCCGGCAGACACTCCCCATCCTTGCCAGAGAGTTCCCCGCCAATCTTCCCGATGCCGCATTCCCACGAGCCCTGGGACCCAGGAACCGCCCCAGCGCCAGCTTGATTGGTTGCTGTTGCTGACGTCACCACCACGGCCGTGGTGGGATGGGAGGCCGTGGATCCTCTCGCCCCACCCCTCCATAAAATCCTACCCCGCCAGAACCCAGGCACCATTTTCTCCCATGCAAGTGTCAGGAGCGGTTGCGTCTTTCCACCGAACCGTGCCACGTGACCAATAAACCGTTCCAGCCCAGCACGGAGTAAATGGACAAATTCCTTACTTCTTTGCCAGATCCCTAGCACACAGTAACAGTGGCTGGCCAGCCCACACGCCCGGGACACGGTAGCCATGTCCGGGAACCTGCAGCAGGAAACCCTGGCAGCACATGGAAGCTATGCCACAGCCGGGCTCCCAAGAGCTGCGTGCAGCCAGGGAGAACAAAAGCAAACGTTGCAATTGGTGCCCAGTGTGGGGCCAAGGCCAGTGCTGAGCTGATTGCATGGACGGAGGTTCACTGCGGAGCTCCAGAAACAGTGCCGGGAACCGCCGCCGCCGGCCTGGGGCCGCACGCCACCGCCAACGGGGGAGCTCCACTGCCAAGCCAGAGCAGGCAGCGGTCCGCGCTGGATCACCACTCAGTGCCGGACAGAAACCGAGAGCAGGGGCTCTCCAAAGTACGTCAGTGAAATGTACGTCGCCCATGGGGGAGCACACAGTGTGCCCTGTGTGTGACAGGAAGTGCAAACTTTCGCGGCCAAGAGGGCAGCAGAAAGGATACTTCTTGGGACTCCTGGACCCTGGTGGCAGCTTTTCTTTGCAGAGACTTCAGTCTGGTAAGTATTAGTTGTGGAAACATTTCCAGCTAATACATGGAGGGCTTGCCATGTTCCTGAGGTTGGGATGTGTGGCACGCAGCACGAATGGCAGCTGCTGGAGTCGCCTGCGTTTTTTGTTTTTTTTTTTTTCTTTTTTACAGCCCCAGGGGTGAGGTGGGTTGGGTGGAAGAAGCATGGGGACTGTGCTATCTGCCCAACAAAAGGAGTTTTATGCCCAAGTTAAGGAAATCCTTGCAGTGAAGGGCCCCTACCCGAAAAGTTTAGTTAAGAAGTTTGTTTGGTGGCTGTTCTTTGCTTTCCCCCGTCTGTCTGCCGAGGACGTGCGCAAAACAGAACTTTGGGAGCACATGGGTAAAAGGCTAGCAAAGGGGATCAGTAGGGACCCCTCCATAGACGACTACTTCCCTAAATTCCATTTGTTGATCTCAGATGTGGTGAAATCAGACGCTGCGCGAAACTCGGTTGGGGAAAGAAAAGAACCATCCAGAAAATCTGTTACTCCCCCTGAATCTGTTTCCCCATCCCCTTCTCCTACCCCTTCTTCCCCTAACCCGGGTGGGCGGGGGGGGTACCTCCTCGATCTGAGACGCGGGGCAGCTCCACAAACATGGACCATGCTCCTGGCTTCCCCAAGCCCCCCCGGCATCCCTGCCTTAGCGAGATTGGCCCATTCGCTGAGGCAACGACCCTAAACCTCTTTCCCAATCCCTTTTTCCCAGTTGGAAATCCCAGTTTCGGCACTACCCCGCACAGTTCTGTTTCTTTGAACCCCTTCCTTTGTCCCCCTGAGGAAGCTGAAGTCACGTGGTCGATCTCTTTGTCTTCCCAAGATGGACGGCAGCCACATGGCAAGGCTTCCCCTTCCCACAATCCCTTTCTTCCCTTCGTTCCCTACGACCCCACCCCCTCCTGCTTCCCGGTGGGCGCGGGCACTGCCCACTCAAGGCATCGGGTTACCACCCCTCCCCCTGTCCCTCCTCGGGTAGGCGTAGGCGTTCCCTCCTTACATGCTCTGCCTGCCGCGTGAGCAGCCTCGTGAGCAGCCTCGCCCTCTCCCAGCCGAGAGGGCTCTGTAGCCTCTGCCCCACTCTCCGAGGAGGAGGATAGCAAACGTCATCGCAGGTCAGAGCTGGCAGGCTCCTCTGCCCAGGAGTGCTTTCCTCTCCTGTTTGCTGCTGGGAATTAACAGTACAGAGAAATAAAGCAGATACTGTATCTGGCCGTGTTTGTCGTGTTCCACAAAATAGCCCGGAGGATTTTCCTGGATGAAGATCTGTGGCTTCCGGTCTCATTAATTAATATTCACCTGCTCTTTGGTGATATTTTGCTCTGCTAAACCTTCCTCAGAAGTGTGGCTATGGTTGTTCTGTCAGGGCCTATAGCAGAGGTATTGTCAATCCCTAGTGCCTGGCAATATCTGTGCAATATTTCAGTTTTTGACCAGGCCATAAGAAGCACTTTCATGTGGCTGGTTATTGAGCGCTGGTGCCAGATTTAGGGCTGTGCCACCCTGTAGGACAGCTGTCATTCCTGTAATGGATCTCCTCCTGTTCAACTGTGCCATGGTTCCAGCAGGGGCTGGGATGGCCAGCAATGGTGCTGGGGCTGTTTCAAGGGTTTCTGGGGTTTTGCTGTCATTTAGAGGTGTGTTTGTTTCAACAGTCTTCTTACAGTTTTTTGTTGTTGATGTTTGCACCTTGGTAAGGGTGATACTGCTCCTGGTGTTCCTGGTTTGGAGGTGCTTGTGGTTATCTTCAGAAGTTGATACTGAAGGAATCTAGAGAGAAGGTGCAGGGGCTTTCCATGTGCCCTGAAAAAATGTAGCCTTGGGTCACTAGAGAAAAGCTTTCCTGCAGATCTTGCCCCCAACAAATTTCAGTAATTATTTGTTTACCAGGGCCCTGTGTGAGTAGTTCTGCGCTCATCCCGGATTACAGCAGCATGGATCCAATTCCACTTGCAGGGTTTTCCATACTGTTTTGCCATACAGCCTGTCTCCTGGAAGGGCTGGGACTGCTGGCAGCAGGAGATAGCAGTTTTATCAAAACCTTTCATTGCAAACCCAACTTGTAGTGTGTTTGGGATGAGAAGTATTCCTCACCACGTGAACTTTCTGAGGGCAGCCCTGAGCACAGGAGAGGGGGTCAGGAGTTGTGGAGGCAGAAAGGAAAAAGAGATAATTTTTTGTTTGTTTGTTTCATTTGCTGCCTGAGTTGCAGGAAGGCCAAGGCTTGAGCTGTGCTGAGGCAGCGGGGCTCTGGCTCTGCACAGGGGTTACAGAGGCTGCCTGGACTTGAGCAGATCCAGACATGAGCTGACCCCTCATCCTGGGCTGCTGTGCTTTAACCTGCACACAGGAGCAGGAGCAAACTGTGCTGCCCCTTCCTGCAGAACAACGGGATTGGTTTGGAATACCCTTTCTCAGCAGCTCTCTTCTCAACCCTGTTACCCTGTAATAATCTTTTCTGTCTGATTGATGTGGAATGATAACTGGGGGGAATGAAACGAGCTGCATTTTGAATGTCTCCTTTGTCCAGGTTTTGTGTTTTAGCTGTAGAGTAAAAGGGATGCCTATCAACCCAGGGGGATATCTGATGGAATTAGCAATGGCTCAGAGCAGATAGGAGGCAGCACTGGAAGGTGCTGGTGCATGCACTGTTTTCTGCCATGCCTGATTTGTGCCCTGGCACCTCAGTCTACATAGAGAGGGGCACAACTGCCTCGTTGCTCGTGATTCATTGCCTCTGCATTCCCTCTGCATCCACTCTGCTTCCTGGCAAGCCAAATGCATTGGATGTATGGTGGTCCCAGCTTGTTGGCTTTTAAAGCATCTAAAAACTCAGGCTGTTTTGGAGAATAGAGTAGGAGATTGCCAAGCACCGTGGTGTTGTCATCTTGTTTTCTCTGAGATGTCCCTGCATCTCACCTGTGTGACAGTGAAGTCTGCTGCTGCTCCCTGTGCTTTAGGAAATCCAGTTTAGCCACAGAGATGCCAGCAGCATTATGTAGATAAAATGTTGTAGAGCTTTTCCTTCCTTCACCAACAAAACCTGTCTGAGTCAGGACCAGTTTGTTTACTGCTCTGTTCCTGTGTGGGATATAATGGCTGTGCTTGCTGTGGTTTGTCCTTCCCTTCCCTTGGTGGGGCTGAGAGGGGTGTACAGCCTTGGGTATGAAACTGTGAGTAGAAAGGTGCTGCTGTGAAGAGTCCCCTGATGTGCGTGTGGCTGGGCTGGGCAGGGCACGGAAGAGTTGCTGGCTGCTGTGCCAGTAGTGCTTCTCCTCGGATGGTGCCAGGGCGCTCTGGAGGGCCCTGCCATCCAGCAGGTTGTTAGCATGCATAGGCATGCCTTGCCTGCCTCTCAGCAATCCCCTTTTCCCAGACCACTGCAGCCACAGGATTCACTGTTTTGTGCCCACTTACCCAAGGTCTGCGCAGCAGCAAAGCACCACAGCCACGTGCCCCAAAGCTTGGCAGTGCATGGTGTTGTGTTGTGCCCTCGGTCTTCTGCAAATACCCAGAGGTTCCCTGCTGAAAGGACTTCCAGCTGCTGTGCACACACATCTCTGGATCTCCACTGGATCCTCGCCCTGGTTCTGACCAGTAAGCAGGCAGAGAGAGATGCTGTGCTTTGGGCCTCTGCATGGCTGGAATGACACCTGCAAATAATGCTCTCAGAGACTGCATTGGGGTGCACAGAGTCCCTTAGCAGGCGTGCCCCTGAAATGGTTTGTGCAAGGGAGATGAGAGGCTTTTTTAAGGCTGTTTGCAGATTATTGACAGCAGAGAAGTGTTACAGTTATGCAAAGGTTATGCCACCAAGGGAAATGTGGTATGTAGCTGCGTGATTGCCACTGAAATCCATTGCCCGTCTGGCTAAACCAAAGCTCTTTGAAAGTGTCTGGTATGTGTTCTCCGAGTGTGACACAGCAGTGCATAGGTCAGCAGAGGAAATTAGCCTGGATCATTGTGTGGCTGAGGGAAGTCTCCTCCTGGCAGGGTGAATCACCGGGAGCAGCTCACAGCCTGGCTGGCTCTCTGCAGCTGGTTCTGGTGTGTCCCCTCTGTGTCCCTGCTCACAGCCTGGTTGGCTCACTGCAGATGGTTTTGGAGTGTCCACTCTGTGTCCCTGCTCACAGCCTGGCTGGTCCTGGAGTGTCCCATCTGTGTTCCTGCTCACGTCCCAAGCTGGTTTGTGTCCTTCACTGGGCTGCCTGGCTGTTCCTGCTGCCTGTGCCTTTGTCAGGTCTCTGGCTCTGTATCTTCAGTGGTACAGTGCTTTTCTGTAGCCTGATGAAGCGCAAGGAGATGATTGCCATCCTCTCTAGCTTTGCTTTAAATGTATTTTGTCTCCTTGCAGCCATTAAAACTAAAAGCCATGTGTTGTGCAAGTGGATTTTCCTTATATTAATCCTTTCAGGGGCTGTGGGCCACTTCTTACTGCAGCATGTATGTGCATTGTTAGGAAGTGGAGTTGGACTGTGCATTTACTATATGAAATGGCTGAAGTTTAAGCATTTGCATTTTCCCCGTGGCTCAGGAAGGTCCTAGTCATAGCTGACGAGCAAGTTTCCGTAGCGGATCATAGGAATTAGCACTGTCCTCCCCAGGTGTTTGTGCAGCAGGCAACAAGGAATGGCCCCAGTTTTAATGAACTGCCCTCATGAGCTGTGTGTTGGTATGGGGTGGGATTGATGGATTTCATTTAAGTCTGGGCACAGGCAGCAGCACACAGTAAATATTTGGGCCCAGCAGCTGGACATGGTCGATGCCTTGTATGGGAGCCTGTCCTGGACCCAGTGGGGTGCAGGTGGGTCGCTCATCCCAGGAGTGTATCCAGAGCAGTCAGAGAAAGAAGGATGTGAGCTCATGGCCCTGGTCTATGCATGTGCTTCTTCGGCAGTCTCTGGAATTTGCTCAGTGAGAAGCAACATGCAATGGGGGATTCTTCTCCATTATGTGACCCTTCTGCCGCTCTAGCCCTGCCGAGAGTAGGAAGAGGCTGTGCAAAATGTGTATCATGTCTGTCTTCCTTGGGTATCAGCCCTTCCACAAAGAGACTTTCCTTGAGTATAGGGATGCTGCCTTCTTGTTTTTCCATCCTGGAAGACAGGGTGGTAGGAGGGGGAACAGGGTGATGAGGTGGATGATATTTGATGTAAAAGTGGAAGGCATTAAGTAAGGCATTGATGGGAGAACATCTCTGGCGTGCTCTTTTTCTGTCTCCAGATGTAGCTGTAACATCAGCAATGCCAGCACCATCCTGACAAGCTGACCTTTTGATGACACAGGATTTTGCTGTAGAAAATGGAGCTAGGAGAGGTTGCAAGAGGAGAAACAATTTAAAAGCCCCCACAGATTGCTGTGTCATGGTTGCCTTCCTGCCAGATGGCCCGTCCATCCTCAGCTTCCTGCTGGCTGGTGGCACCTCTGAAACCAGGACCACACCCTTCCTCCTTCTCTGGCAGGTCTGAATCTCCCGAGGAGCACCAGAATGAGATTCTGGGGTGCTCATCAAAGGAGAGGCTGGAGGCACTTCCCCTAAATGCTTCTCATTTGTTGCCCAGTCAATGTGGGCTCTTCCAGAGTAATGAAGTTGTAAGTGTATCCTCTGGAATTGATTGAAAGACTAGTTCACTGTTTTAAGGTATTTAAAGACTTTCAGACTCTCTTATTTGAAAACATAATCTTATTTTAAGACTCTGGATATTACCAATGCAATGCTTCCATTTAGGGAGGAAAGGGAGGAAAAGAATATAATTGGGATAAAAAAGAAAATTAAAAAAGAGCCTAGTAGTACCTTTGTAAAACAGATGGTCCTTTCTCCAGTCACATGTAAAAGAGTCCTGCCTGTGTGGGGATTTAGATGTAATTACAGCTGCCCTTGGAGCTCCCTCTGATTGTTTGGAAGAGCAAATTCTTGGGCATCCACTGAAATCAAACCATTTTTGTGTCCAGCTTTCTCTTGTCATGTGAGAGAGGTGAGGGGATTCCTCCTTCCTCTTTGCTTCTCCTTTCTTCCAGCAGACAGCAATGAATGCTTTTTCCATGTCAACATAGAAAGTGTATAAATGTTTGCATATATAAAAGACATGAGAAACTTAAACAATCACAGAGAGGAACTATTCTTTCACTTCTTCTGCATTCTGATTGATCCTTTAAGGTCAATTGATTGTGGTAGGAGGCTGTGAGTAGGGTGTGAAAGGAGCTGCCTGTGATGATGCCCCAGTCAGCATTGTCACCTGCCAGGGGATTGTGGCCACACCTGCAGCCCTGCAATGAGCAGGAGGTGTTGCCTGTGTCCAGTGGCCACTGCCACCGAGGAGCTGGGACTCTCTAGCAGGCTCTGCTGAGAGCATCCAGGGACCTGGAGGGAGGAGGGACCACTGTAGGTGTGGTCTGGGGTACAGCTCATGGAGAGGAGTCCCACCTTTGGGACAGACCTTCCCAGCAGCCTTGTACCGTCAAGGTCCATGGAACTGGCCTCATGCACATCGTCATTTTGGAATTAATAAGCATGAGGCATCCAGATGGCAGGAATGATGTGTGTACTGTGGCAAAGCTAATGCTGATGCCCAGTGGTAATGCAATGTTCCTTGGGTATCAGTAGCGATGTTCTCTTCTAAAATGGTAATAAAGGGCACATTTGCTTATTAGTAATGAATGTCAAGCCATTCACCATCATGAAAATATCCTATTCCCATGACTTTGATAAATAGCTGCTGAAGTTCATTAATTTTTTAACAGTAGTCCTATATTTAGGGGCTTTCAGTTTCTGGGTGAGATGAAAGGCACTTCAGAGATGGAGTTCTGGAAACGCCTTGTCTTCTGCAACCACTAGTACCTATTTAAAGCCAGTATTGTCTTTCTGATGTATGAATAGTATGTTGACATTGATTGATGTGATTTTTATGCTGGAGATTGGGCTCTAAGCCTGCCTGTCACCATAAAACAAAATGCATAACTGCAGAGGGACTTGCTGTGTACTTTGCTTCATCTGCATGCGCTGCGTGTTCACTTTTCCCCACAGTCCTAGAATAAACTGAACCATGTCTTCTTCCGTGTAGGAACCAGCTAGGAGAAAAACAGGAAAGCAAAACTGAAATCTGTTAGTGGGACCCCAAAGGAAAGGGCAGGACCCAGCTCTGCTATGTGACACAGGACAGAACAAAGCCTGGGTATGGGTTTTCCAAAGATCTGGACCCTGATGGTGGTCGCTCTCTGGCTTGGTCCCCTGAGCAGATCCTCCGTCAGGGATGCTCTCCTGGACAAAATGAGAGTAAGAAGGAAGAGTGGTGCTATATAGATAATTACAAAGGAGACAAAAATCTCTCGAGCTTCCTGTGCAGTTCAGAGGCTGAGGTGTAGGGAATAGAAAGTGTGCACTCTGTTAGAGCTGTGCTGGAGAGGCAGAACCCCCAGTTTCATTGACCTCAGCCCTCTGAAGGCACTGATTCCAAAGGGTGTTGTGACAGCCTTACTGCAGGAGTCACATTGCAGCAGATTGAAGTCAATTGGAGGTCCTTAGCCAGTGCTAATTGCTGGAAAGCAATTAGTTTGTTTAGACAGGGCTGTGGTGGTTCTCTGAGGTAATCACATATCCTCTGAACAGAGACCAAGATAGCTCTCCCAGGGTTTTACTGGGAAGCCGTGAGAAAGCTCAAAGAAAAGAGTGAGAAACAATTCTTATCTTCACTTGCTGCTCCTGTTGTTGTGCACATGTGGAAGGTGTTACGGAGATTGTTTACCAAAAGGTGATTTCTTAATTGGCCACTGGTGATGGTGTTTGGATTTCAATTAACCAGTCTGGTCTGGCTGTATCAGACTGTCTGCAAGAGCGATGAGTGTTTCTTAATAGTATAGTTTAGTATAGTACAATAAAGCGATTGATCAGCCTTCTGGAATCATGGAGTCAATGCTAGTTATTACCTGGCGGAGACCCCTGCTACAATAGTACCCATCTGTGGAAAATCTTGCTTGCTGCATCCTCTTCTTTCCACAGCCATTCCCAGTTCCCATCTGGCTCTTCTCAGTAGAATGGTGTGCAGTTGTCCAGACTCTTTTTAGAAATAACGTGGTTCATCCCATTTCTTGGGACAGCACGTGTCTCAGTCTTCTCTGAGATGGTCATTGCCAAGTGCATGATGAATGCATGTAACACTGAGAAAGCAGTTGAAATCTCAGCTTGGAGTAAGGGAATTGCTGGTGGCAGGGTAATGAGTAGGCTGAGGAACCTCCCAGTTGAACCTGGACATGATGAATTTCACAGTGCAGTAGCTGAAAAATTGGATTAAATAATACCCAGACCATTAGCAGGCAACTCTGGGGAACCTGTCAGGTGTGCAATTGGTGTGAGCTGAGGGTCTGAGGTACACTTGGAGGAGCAGAGTGGTGTTCAGAAATACCAATTAACTGAAAAAGGAGCTCGAGAAGATGTGATGATGCTGAAAGGCCACAAGTAAGTCCCCTGTGCTGTGGGTTTCAGCCAGGCAGAGAGCTGACTGCAGCTTTCTTCCAGAAGAGCTGGGCTTGTGGCTGATTCCAAGCCAAGCTGAAGCCAGAGATGTTGGGATGCCTTGGAAAAGGCTGGCTATCATCCTGAGAGCCGTGCTGCTTTGTCACCTGAAAATCTCTCCCATGCTAATGTTTACACCCCCAAGAATTCCCTTCTTATGTACTTTCATTGCTCTATCAAAGTAAAGGATTGCTCTAATTTCCTTTTATAGATGCTTTAGGTAGGTGTAGCATTTTAACCTTGCAGTCTTGGAATGGAAATTTTCCCTGCCATTTTTATATGCAAAGAGCAAAATAATCTATTTCCGAAGTATGAAACTCTCTCTAATTTGCTAAATGTAATTTTGATAAGATTTAGGTGCCTGAGCACTTTAAGCACCTTGTGTTAGGATGGAAATGGGAAAGGAAAATTGCTTCTGTTGTGGCTGAGAGAGGAAGGCACCAGATCCACTGGGTGTCATTTAAGCTTAAATGGAAAATCCTAACACACTCTGGGTCCTGTCCTGTGCTCCTTAGGGTGTCAGGACAGGGGCTCCCTGTCATATTAGGGCTGCCCTGCCTTTTCAACCAACTCTTGGTCTCTTGAGGAGACAGGCCATTTGTCCACATTTTCCAGAACTAATCTCCAAATAATGGTAAATACTGACTATATCAAAGTAAGAAAATAGTTAGTGGGATGGCTAATGTAAAATAACAAAGAGATTGTAATAGCTTTAAGCATTTATACATTCAATGGAGCTTAAAGTATATTCGGGCTGTTCCACAGATGAGCCTGGACAGTTAAAATATTGAAATTCATGTGCAGGCAGTAAATCCCTGCCCTGATGGCTTGTGGGAGGTAGAGCCCATGGCAGCCTCCGGGCTGGGAGGGCTGGGGTGGCCTGGAGCAGAACCTGCTTTGGCAGGAGGGCAGTGCTGGGTTGGGGGCTGGACTCTGTGACCTGCAAGGGCTTTTCCAGCTTAAAGGGTTCTGTGACTGTAGGGTCTCTATCCCCCTCACATCCTCCTCTGGCCCAAGGTGCTGTCCCTATGCCACATCCCAGGTGCTCACAATGGCATTGCCCAGCTACTTGCTGGGCAGGGCTGGCTTTGGCCAGCCCACGTTGAAGCTGCCTTTATTTCTGGACCGTGTGTTTAAGCCACAACTTTAAACATGTTTCTGGCAAAATCCAAAAGTTTGATTCTTTGCAGGAGGTTTTTTTTTTTTTTGGTGGTTTTTTTGTTTGTTTGTTTGTTTTTGTTTGTTTTTTTTTTTTTTTTTGTTTTGTTTTTTTGGGGGGGATTTTTGTTTGTTTGTTTGTTTGTTTGTTTTGGGTTTTTTTGGGTTTTTTTTTGTTTTTTTTTTTGTTTTTTTTGTTTTTTTTTTTTGTATGCTTCAGTCCAGGTTCCCAGCCACACGTATAATGGAGGTAAGACTGAAGCAGACAGGGGAATTTTCTCTCCTCCTTTGAACTCATGGCATCCCTCCATTCAGTACTTGGGATGCTGAGAGATTAAAAAGTCCCTTCCTTTTCCCCCCCAGAAAAGAAGAGATGTGACAGCAGCATCTCTTCCTTTCCAGGTGGCTTTAGAGAAGTGCTTCTTGTAAAGTTGCCTTTTTTGGTTAGCCTGCCCATGGATATGAACACAATATAAATATGTGTTACCCAAAATAAAGCTAAGGAAAGAGGGACTGTATTCCATTCCAAATCAAAAGAAGTCTGGGAACTACAGAATAGATGTAATTAAGCCAGTAAAGTATTAGGAAATTCTGGCAGTTTGTGTGAGGACAGGAGACACCCAGGGTTTTGTTCTTTTCTTGCTTGGTTTTTGTTCTTTTTGTTTCGTTTTGCTAAGAACCTTCCTTGTACCAGCTATTTCTGACCAGAGTGTGTGGCTGATAATGGATCACTTTGCAGAAGCATTGCATTTGTCAAGGGTAACATCTTGATCCAACACCAACTGTGCTTAGGTCTGTACCACTGGCAGTTCTGCTGGTAGCTCCCTGCGCTGCCTCTCACAGGGATGAATTGCTGCTCTGGATGGGGACAGGGATAGAGCAAAATCTACCACAGAATTCCAGAAAGATTTGGGTTGGAAGGGACGTTAAAACCCATACAGTGGCACCCCCTGCCATGGACAGGGACACCTTGCACTATCTCAGGGTGCTCCAAGCTCCATTTAACCTGGCCTTGGACACTTGCAGGGATGGGTCAGCCACAGCTTCTCTGGGCAGCCTGTTCCAGGGCCTGGCCACCTTCACAGCAAAGAATTTCTTCCCGGTATCCAATCTTCGTCTGCCCTCTGTCAGTTTAAGCATACATATACATACATACATACATATATATATTTTTTTTTTTTTTTTTTTAAGCAGCTTAACTATAGCATGGTCAAGTGAAACACAGGAATATAAAAGCTCAAAGATCCTGGGAAACAATTGCCAGATTCTTGCTGTGACAGAAATTCTTGTACTGAACAAAGGAAAGTATAACCTCTTTAAAGATCACTTGCTCCTGTTATTTGACTTAAACTCTGAACCATATGCTGTTGCATACTTCATATTATTTCTCATTTCTCCCCTGTTTATGCTGAGATACATATATGCTTGTTGTCCTTGGATCTTGATGCATCTCTGACCTTGCAAGCAACTCATTTGCACTGAAGCCAAGGCAGAACCTTTTTGACTTCAGAAGGGCTCTGCTTATTTTTAGGTGTTTGTTCCTTCAAGTATTTCCTGCAGCAGAGGAAAGCGTCAGGAGAGTGTGTGTGCAGCTGGCATAGAGAAAGAGCACCATAATGGAGCAGGACTTGAGTCTGGGGGCACAGTGTCACCCAGCATACAGCCAGGAGAGTATAGAGAAAAGGGGGACCACATTGTATGGAGTGTGCAGGGCCGGGCATTTCATATGCTTCTTTCAAAGGAAATGCATTTTGCAGTTTCTGTGTGATTCTGAACATCTGAAGTTCTGGAGAATTGTCAGCCAGATGTGTATGGAATGGCAAGCTGCTCAGCTGCTGCGGACGCCCACAGAACCATGCGTGTTTTAGCTGTGTGCATGTTTACACCCAGGTAAAACACTCCTGCAGCCCAATCCCACAAGCCTGGCCAGAGCTGCCCTTCCTGGAATTGGTGCTGCGAGGCAGCAGTGGGGCTTCCCAGGAACTGCAATGCCGGCTGCTCCATGGGTGGAGGGCCCTGGGAGCTACTCTGCCAGCTGTTTTCAGGATGTGTTTTCTCTTGAGTGCTTCCTCCAGAGTAGCAGGGAGTAGTGTTCTCACTTCCCATGCAAATGAGTTGCCAGTTCTGAATTCCCCGTGGTGCACAGGGTTCACCATCTCATTCCTCCGTGTTCTCCCTCCTTTCTTCCCCCAGCCCATGCATAACTTACTTAATAGAAACACAGACCTCTCCCATTCTATTCACACCACACCTACTCTGTCTGGCTCATCCCACCAAGAGGCACCTGTGAACAGGTACCTGGCCAGCCTCAGTAGCTTCAGCAGGGGTGCTCCCACCACTCTGCCTCTTGCTGCCACCTCTGTTGGATGACTGTCCCCCCAGGGGCTGCTCCCAGGGGCCAGGCACAGAGCCTGGAAAAGCCACTGCAAGGTGTGGGATGGCGCCTCTGGGCATGCTGCATGATTTACTGTGGGTTCTGTGCCCCATGCTGCTTCAGCTGCTGGTTTGCAGCAGTTAAGTGGAGACAGGAGCGAAACATTAGCAAAATGTTTTATTATTGATGTATCACCATAGTTTGGCTCTCTTTACATTTTAGCTCATGCCGCTGCAATGCAAACACCGTTTTCACTTAGCAGACAGTAAAATATTATTTTTTTATATATATATAAAAAGGTACTCGCTTTCCCTTCAGCGACAGTTTGACTGATGTAATGGATTTTAAAGGCAGCTAAAGATTTTCACAGTCCCTTGCCTGTGCCATATGATTTAACGTCATTCCCCCTGGGAGCAAGGTGTGGTGGGCTGTGTTTGCCTGAGCTGGTCTCCAGGCAGTGGGAACTCTGATGCGACACAGATCCAGCAGTTCCTGAGCCCTCTCACCTCCTGCACTTGCAGGTTCACCCTGGCTGGTCCCTGCTCCCTGTGAGGGACAGACAGCAGGGAGGCAGAACTGGTGCTGCTCAGGGGTGCTGCTGGAGGTCAGGGAATTGGGTGAAACACTCTGCAGGCAGGTGCTGAATGTGATATTGTTGTTGTTGTTTACCCTGAACCCAGCAGCAGTCTCAAGTTTGAGTTTAAAACAATGATTCTGAGTGTACG
Organism: Vidua chalybeata; assembly: GCF_026979565.1. Lineage (NCBI taxonomy): Eukaryota > Metazoa > Chordata > Aves > Passeriformes > Viduidae > Vidua > Vidua chalybeata. The sequence goes on from NC_071532.1 coordinate 39,595,538, forward strand.
GGGAGAAAGGTAACTAATTGCTTTAAAGCTTACTTTTGTTTCCCTGTGTAAAAAGCTATCAGCATGGATGCAAAAGACATTGTCTTGGGTTCACATCACAAGGTCTGCTCCACTAACATCTGTGCCTCATAGGTGACAACAGCAGAATTCACAGAGAAAGAATTGTGGGGACAGCATGAGAAAATGAACCAAGGTTGTAAATTTGTGAGTTTTCTGTGCTGGTAACTTATTGGCCAGGCTGAGCATCTTTTGTCTCTTAAAGCCATGAGAGATTTCCCAAGGGTTTTCTTGTACCCAGAGTAGATACACTGGCTAGCAATACAAAGACTTCTTAAAAAAATAACTGGATGTCACAGCATTTAGAACTATTGATCAAGTGCAGTGCTGGAATTTCTGAAAAGTAATCCTTTTGGAGAGGTGGGAACATTAAAATGTGAGAGGGAAAGGAGGAGCTGGGAAGAGGGTTGTGAAAAGTGCCACCCCCCTGAGGAGTGGCACAGCAGCACCTTCCCTGCACACCTGGCCTGGGTAGAGACAGATTTGTGTTGTGCCAGCCAATGCAGAACCTTCTGTAAGTCACCTGTGGCCAGGGCTGAATAGGGTTCCAATTTTACAGAATTGCACACTAATTGAGAAGAACAGGAGAAGAATTAATTCCAGCTCATTGTATTATGACTAAAATAATTTTCTCTTGATGAGTATCAATCCAGACTTTTCTTCTGAATCTGGCCATACCCTTTTGATGATGTCTCCAGAAGGTGTGGGCTCCCTGTGTTGCACAGCATCCACTGCCTGTCACAACACCTGGAGTCAAGTGCAAAAGAGCACAGCTTCTTACACATAATACTCATCTGTTCCTGTAATATTTAGGTCCCTTTCCAAGGCCAAGCCATACCTTGCTAATGGCCATCTAATTCCAATTACTTCGAATGCGAATAATCCTTATATTCATTCATAGTTCTACAAGTTGCCCCAGTGCAAGGTAGAACTGCACTCCTGGAAGGGGTGTTGTGTAGAGCTGTAGGCTTCAGCCCACGGTTTTCTGGGAATGTGACCCTCAGGAAGGCTGAGTTGTGTATGTCCAAGGGCTGGAACCCATTGGGAATGCGCTGGGGGCTGGGCTGCTCCTGGAATTGTGCCTAATGCCCACAATGCAGGAGGTAACTGGGGAGGTGCTAAGCTCTGTGAAGATCCTGCCCTTCCGCTGTTCCAGGCTGATACCTGCCAAGTTTGCAGGACCAGAGTGGATTATTAGGCAGAAGTCTTTTATTCTTTGAGTTTAGGTTCATTGGGAGGGTGGTTAGGTTTTTTTCTGTGCAATCAAAATAAACCTGGCAAAATCTGCACCTATTTTCTGACAAAGGTTGGAGACTCTTTTAGCAAAATAACAAACTGTCTGAGCTTTTATAATTCGCTAAATAGGGCAGCTGTTGTTGGAGTGGTGTTCCAGCAGCACCCTTTATTTCTTCTTAGAAAGGAGCTCCTGTGTTTTGCAGAGCTCTCCTATTATCTGTACTCATCTGCACCTGATGCAGCTAAGAAAAATGCAGCAGATTTCAAATTTACATACATTAGTTTATAATTGCATGTTTCCAAGTGTAACCCACTAAATGTGTTTGTGTTTGGGCGATGTTGTGGAGGATGTGCTGGTGGACATCTTGGATTTTCTCTGAAAAGCAGGTGCATTTCCTGCCAATGTGGGGTGGGAACCTGAACCTGAGGGAGCACTGGGCATTTCTGCTGTGCACAGGAAGGAGGGCCAGGATTCCCAGCTGCTGACACTAGAGACAGCTTATGCTATTTTTGTACTGTTTTTTCCCCATGTGCCTTTACCTTAGGCGCGCTTCAGGCTCCTTGAACCTCCCAGAGACTCTTGATAAAGGGATTGTATTTTTATCATCTGTCTGTAATGAATGTAAAATCTCAGAGGCAACTGCAGGAGGAGGGGAAGCACACACATGTGTATTAGCAAACCATTTTGCATATTGCTGCAGGCAGACCTACCCAAGTTTCCTTCGCTTGTGGAATGGGGTGTGGTCAGGCATGTTTCTTAAAGCTTTGAGGGAAATACTGGATTTTCACATAATGATGTTTTGCTGTGGAAGGATGAATCCTTTCCACCTGATTTACTTCCATTGTCTCTCAGCTTCCATATTGTTTTGTGTTGCTTGTTGGGGTTTTCCTCACTCCTGTCCTTGTGCTGGTACCTCCCTGACTACTTCCTTAGGCTGCACACTTGAGGGTGTTTCTGGCAGCCTTTGGCAGCTCTAACACAGCAGATGTGCTGGGATGGGAGGGGAAAGCAGCCTGGCAGGACTAATTCTGCGTCAGAAGGAAGTAGTCACAGCTCCTGGAAGTAATCACAGCTCCAGGTGGGTGAGTTCTGACTGGTGATAAAAAGTCACAGGCATCGTTGGTTCTCATAAAGGGGAAGGGTATTGCTGTGTTCCTCCGTTATGGATATTTTAAGGATGCTGTCTCTACTGCTCCAGTAGCTCCTGCTAGCTTGTTAGGACTCCTTATAGATTTTACCAATCTGTAGGAATACAATTAACAGTAATAACCTGAGCTTTTGGGTAAAAGACTGTATATAAAAAAGAGTGGTTTCCTCCTCTGATGCAGTGCCTGGGTAGAGCTGTTGCTTGCATGAGGAACAAAATTAAAATGCAGCTGCCTTTTGCTCAGTTATTGCTTCAGAGGCAGCAAAACCAGGAGAGTGAACCAGATTGTTTTTCCATTTAATCTTCTGTGTAATTGCTAATTAAGTCCCTATTGCTAGAGCTTTATTAATGCTAAAGATGTGAAAGGCTGAAAGAGCCTGCTAAAGATGTGAAAGGCAGTTTGATTTTTTCCAGCTGCTGTCTGAATGTGAAGAACTGACCATTAGAAGAAAGCTGTTGTTTCAAAATATGGAATTACTGAGAAGCACTTGAATGCTAGAGCATCATCTTCACACTGGCTTTTTGATTTATAACCCAAAGCCATTCCTGCAGCCTAGTTGGCAGGCTGTTCTTAAGAGCTTTATAATCCAATTAACATCTAGAGCAGTAATAAGGCATTTGAGCAAATGGAGGGAATATGTCTTTCAGTGACTTGCAACAGTGCATTTGCAGCAAAGGCTGTGAAGTGTGTGATGTGCTCCTCTCGATCATTCTATGGATTGTTGGGCAGTGGGAAGAGAGCTGCCAGCTCCTCCAGGAGATATTGCACCTGCTCTGGACAGCTCTGACTGCTTCCCTCAAGGAAGGAGCTATGCTGTGCTCTAGGAGGGTGTCTGTCCCCCCTTGGGCATGTGTGGGTCACAGGGTGGTGCTGGCCACAGAAGGAAATGGCACAGTAAACTTTTGGGGAAGGTGGTGCCTGAGGACAAAGTAAGCTGAATCACAGGGAGGTGAGTCAGAGCCTCTGGCAGGTGGCTGTAAGGCTGGGTTGGGCAGCCTCTCGCTGTGTTACTGAACAGCACGATGGGTGGGTGTGAGGAGCTGATTAAACATCTGAGCTTTCTTTCCCCCTCCCCCCCCCCACTTTTTTGCAGCTCTCCATGAATTCCCCAATGACATCTTCACGAACGAGGACAGGAGACATGGAGCTGTCGTCCTGCACATCCTCTGTGTAAGTGTTATGACTTTGCCTTTCTTCTCCTACTGGCATGGACAGGTCCCAGTGTGCTCAAGAGCTCTGATTGAAGTTATTTTGTCTTCAGTGCATTTTCATCTCCTATATGGACTGTGAAGTCAAGGATGTGATTTTTTTTTTTTGTTCTTGGGATCTTCTGATAAAAAAGAGTGGAAGGATGGTTTAAACTCACTTCCTGTTTTCATTTTTTCTGTAGACACCATTAGAATGTCAGGCCATAGGAAAGAGAAAGTTATCTCTGAAAATGGGACAGTTTGGCATCTTTAAGATGAAAACTGAATGTCAGAGAGCTAAAAGATACAAGAGTTCTGCAAGAAGTAACTCTGGAACACTCTGAAGTTTATGGGTGTGCTGGTTTAGGGCAAATTTGGGAGAAGACCTCCAAAAGGTGCCCCCCCAGAAAGCCAACCCACATGGCCCCTCCCCCTAACCAGTTCGGGAAAAATTTATTCGGAGAGAAGTGGGAAAAAACCCTGTTTATTTAAACAGTCAAAGCACTCCCCAGCACAAAAAATGAACAATACCAGATGACAAAACTCATTTGCTGCTCTGAAGAGATGACAATTTCAGAAAGTCTCTCCTGTGGCTGGTTGCTCTGTTAACAGTCCCTCTGGCACTGGGAAAGGCTGCTGCCCAGAGTAGGTCACAAAGTGAAAGCTCTTGTTGCTCCCTGGGTCCCAGTCCAGAGCAGGTTCAAACAGTTCCAAGAAAAGGGGAAGAAAAAAAAAACAGTCCGCGGAAAACTTCTCTGCCTCAGCTAGCTAAACTAACTAAAAAGCAAAGGAGCGCGGTGTTCTGCCCTGTCCGTGCTCAGACGACACAGTGGAGTTCTGTGTTCCAGCAGAATGTGGAGGAGTGAGTACAGGCTGATAACTCCATGCTGCTTCTTCTCCCCGCCTTCACTCTCTTGAAGGCACAGAATATAATATCCAGCATAAACAGAACACATGACTGGGGATACAAGCATCATAACAGCACCCTAGTACAATGGAATAGAATAATTGATATAAAAATAGCTGTGGCATTACATAGATTGGAAAGTTTGCTTCATCAGCTCTATGAGTTACGTTAAAGGCATCCTTAAGCAGCCAAGAAAATACCTGCTCCTAATGAATGTTTAGAAGCTTTTAACAATTTTTAGTCAGCTTAAATGAGCAGTCACCATTAGCTGTGAGAAGTGGTTCATGATTTCTTTTTGAATATAAATTAGACTGTATTGTGTATTTTAATGTGGGCCCTCTGTGTAAGGCTTTTATTTTGGCTAAATAGCTGCAGAAATTTGTTGAGTAACGTTGCTATTGACCGTGCCTGGCAAGTTCAAAAATCTCAAGTTTCCATGGGAACACTGAGCTTTGACATGTTTTGGAAACTGAGCACTGGACCCTAGCTGGATTTTATATCACTGACAAGAATACTCCTAAAAATTCATATTCAGTTCTGAATTAAATTCTAATTCAGTTCTGAATTAGCTGAATGTTCCTTTAACATGTAAGGTACAGGACTGAACTGTCTAGTTCAGAATAAAAAGAAAAATCTGTTTTTGATGAGAAGTAGAAAAGCATCCACTGTCCCAGCAGAAATGTAATCAGTTTCTTCCCTGCTAGCAAACAGCAAGGCAGCTCCCTCGATCCATTGTTCCATGAGTGCTCCATTGCTCTCTATAGCAGTTTTGTGGACTTAGGAAAATTTACGGACCACTGTTTGTCTTGTGGTCCCTGAGGTGCAGGACTTGGCTGGATTCAGCCTCTCTAGTACTGGGATAGCTGGAGACAACCCCTTGTCAAAAAAAAATTATACTCAGAGAAAACAGAAAATGGTCAGCATTTAGCAACCTACCTCTAGTCTGAGTTGGAAGGGGTGCTCTTTGTACTGGGGTAATGAACCTTCAGTCCTGTTTTTTACCTCCCAGAAATACAAATGTATGATGAAATCGGAGCAGAAGCAGAAAAGCACTTTTCTGGGGGAAAGAGGGTACAGACACAGAGGTTTTTTGCCTCCCCTGAGGTTTCTTCATGGGTTTGAGGAAACTGGACTGTAAAAGGGGCTCTATAATGGTAGGGAGAACAATGCAGTGATGATTCGAGGTCATCACCATGCTTCTCATGTTAGTAACCTCCCCTTAAACAGTTTCTATTAATTTCAGTAAAAATGTTGTTCTCTGTCCTCTGTCCATTTGCCCATACTTTCATGTTTAATTCTGAAAGACATCAAGGCAAAGCTGGTTTACCAGAAGCCAGAGGAACATGACAAAAGCTATCACTAAGGCCTTGGGGAAGAGCAAGAGGCTTCCCAGGGCATCTTCTCCCTATTGTTTAATAAAAAGGGAAAAAAGACCCCACCAAATCTTCACAGTGGGGCTGTGTGAATTACTAAACATAATCTGATGCTTCACAAAGAGGAAAGTTAATCCCTAAACTCTTGAAAAATCTAGGAAAAACTGGGCAGGTCAGCAGTAGTTTTAGGTCTGAACTGAAAATACTTTGGTTTGAAGGAGAAGTGGGTCACTGAAGGCATATTAAGGTTGGAGTCATGGTGTTTAATTTCTCCTGGATACTTTTTCAGAGCTCAGCAGCTGACTGCTTCACTGCCATTCATTATTTCCATGTCCCCTCTGAGAAGAGGCTGAGCTGCTGAGTAACTCCCAACTAAGTCAACTGGTTTGGGATGTTGAGTTTGGAGGGGCCAGGGTCTGGATTTGAAGTCTGGTGCTGTTCCTGCAGCCTGGGAGCTCCCCAGCACCCAAGGGCTTCTTTTTGCAATCTTAACATTATTGTTTGTAGAATCATAGGGTTGGATTGGAAGGAACCTTACACATTATCCAGTTTCAACTCCCTGGCTATGGGGAGTTGAACCTTGGAGTAACCTTCCACTATCCCAGGTTACTCCAAGCTTCGTCCAACCTGGCCTTGGACACTTCCAGGCACCGAGGGGCAGCCACAGCTTCTCTGGCCAACCTGTGCCAGGGCATCAGCACCCTCACAGGGAAGAATTTCTTCCTAATACCCAATCTATCCTGCCCTCTGTCAGCATGAAGCCATTCCTCCTTGTCCTGTCACTCCAAGCCCTTGTCAAAGTCCCTCTCCAGCTCTCCTGCAGTCCCTTTGGCTACTGGAAAGGCTGTGTAGTTGCTCTCCTAGCCTTTTCCTAGTTTTCATTTTGTTCCAGCTGACATCCCCGTGTGGATCTTCAGCCCTGCCATGCTCAGGGGCACTGGCACCAGTTACCCCCTCGAGACAGGAGGGAAATGGTTTTGCTGAGAAATTTTCAAGGTTTTGGCTGACAGCTGAGAATGGGGGGTTTGAGTCTGTGCATTACCGGTGTTTTTGACAGCACAGTGTTGCTTCCTTTTTTCCCAGCCTCCTCCAACAGATCTCGAGTGCAATGCCAGGATATATTGGGTGGCCAGCATGAGGAGCCTGTGCATGGTCAAAGCTGAGCCTGTCAGTGAGCAGAGCTGGGTCCTCCACACTGAGCAGGGTGGAGGAGCAGTGTTTGTGCTCAGCCATCCCTTCTACTCCTGGCTTGCCACTGCTTCCCATAAGCATGGGAATGGGGGCTCTAACAGGCACCTGCCTCCCTCCTGCAAGGCCCTCGGGAAATATAGGCCACCCTGGACAGGTCCTGTCTCTATCTATTTCTGCATTGGATAAATACCCAGGGACATCTCATTTCTGCAGCACAGGGCTGTCTCCTTAGGAGGTTGAACTCTCCGGTGCCCTGGCCATCTATGGGAGCACTGCTGGGCACATCATGGTACACAAGCTGCTGGCTGGAATCAACCCGGGATCTGTCGTTTCCTGCTTTGGTTGGGGTTTTTTGATTTCCCTCCAACAATGGAGTTTTAGGTGGGTTTGTAATGCAGTCAGAGTTGAGAAAAGCCCTGTGCTTGGTTAACGTGGTTTCAGGGTTAGCCTCTTGCTAGTCCTGCCCCCCAGGTCAGAGGTCCGTGGGGCAGCAGCAGGCCCCCCTGCTGTTACTGACACCAACAACCTCAGCCTTTCACAGCCCCCTGGGAAGAAGGCAGGGCTGTAGGGATTGTTGCTTCTATGGCATTATGCTGTCTTGTGAAAAGCTTGTTTCGTTTGGTGAAGCAAGTTTGAGTTTGAGTGTGAAGACTGTCATGGGAAGCTCAAAGGACTGCTGGACAAACATGAAAAATGACCATTTCTGTCCTGTGCAGTGGAACAGGTATTTTGAGTAAGAAACTTAATCACCTTTCATGCAGAGAATGCATCTTTGTTAGAATTGTCATTTTAAAATCAGTCCTAATGTGGTACTTAATCTGGCATTTATAATCCTTTTATACAGGGCCATCGCATTTTCCTATTTTTTTAATGTCCTTTGGGGGAGGAGGAGTAAGTGTGTTTTTCAAAGTGTGTTGCCTGGTTAAAGACTCCCATATCATCACTTAGAGCTTAAAACAACTGAGTGAAGCTGGGGCTGAGCCTTATTTATGTGTTGAGTCCTCCACATTGTACTGTGCTGCCATTGCACAGGCCATATTCCATGTCCCCCAACCACTTCCTTAATTCCCAGTGGCAGTTTCAGGTGGAACAGCCTGAAACTTCAGTCCGTGCTGCCCTGCTCCTTTCCAGAGCTGCTGCTCCCATGGTGCCTGTGAAGACAGGGTGCCATGTGCTGAAGGAAAAATCTATGTGACTCCTTGGTGAAATGATGGAGGATGATACCACCTCATCATGCTGAATGTCTCAGCTGTGCTGTTGGCCCTCTCCTCAATGGGACATGCCATGCAGACTGGCCTCCCTGATGCTCCTGCCTTCCTCTCTCTTGCATAAAAAAGCCCCCTCCTGCTTGTGTTCCTGCTGGCCCAAACTCAAAACATTGCTTTTTTTTTGTTTGTTTAAAAAGCAAACAAACAAGCCCCATCAAAAAGCCCGAAGAACTTCCAAGGAAGTAACAGTTACTATCCTCATGTGTTCACTGACTCTGGGTAGCTTCCAGTGATTTAGTCTGTGAACAAGGCTGGAGTTTAGCCAGATACTCCTTTAATTCTGACACTTTACACTTTATTGCACCCAGGCCACTTGAATGAACTTAGGGAAGACTTGCAGCCAAAACCAGATTCGTGACAGCAATGAGGTCATTAAAGTAAATGCTGGAGTGTACAGGTCATGTGGGCTTAGCCTGGTCAGTGCTGCCAGCCCGGTGCTAGCGCTCATCCTGAGGAGTGCAGCAGGTTTGGCTTGTGCTTCCAGCTTCTGCAGGAGGGGATCAGTCCCCACTCCTGGGGGGGATGAGCAAGAGCCTGGGGGGGCAGTTCCTTCACATTTACTTTTCTGTACCTTACTCATTTCAGTGCCCTTTTTGCCTTTTGTTTTGTACCTGATTCTACTAATGAGAAAGGGTGGGCGGACAAAAGAAAATGCCCTTGTCACCCTTGAAGGTTGTTGTTGTGCCCTCTAAAATCCTGGACACCGTGAGATTCCACTTTAATGCTGGGACTTGGAGATGCTTTGTCGGTCTTGCATGTACTGGAAGCAACACAAGCCCTCCCCTGGGATCATTTGAATGTGCATATAAAAATCCAGAGAAGGAATTATCTAAACTGAAAAAATGGTGGATGCCTTGCCCCTGGTGCCTCTGGTGAGCCCTGTGGAGCTTGGCATCATCTGTGGATACCTATGGTGCAGTGCAGTGCGTGTGTGCTACATGTGGAGGCATCTGGGGTGAGCTGCCTGGGCTCTGGGGCACAGGCTGCTGTGGTGGCTGCCTCCCCTTGCCTCCCATTCCCTTGCCTGCCTCTTGGAGGTGCAGGAAGTCCAGCAGCCATGCGGAGCTCCATGGGCATGGATCCTGTCAAATGGACAGGACATGTTCACTTTACAGGAATGGTGCTGATGGACATCTGATTAGCATTCTTGAGAGGCATTACTGTGTTTGGACAGAACAGTGAGGGCATGATTCACTGCAGACTAATATGATTAGCAGATCAAAAATCTAGGCTGAAGTTAGGCACCCACTATCCGTTGTGTGTCAAAGGAATTTGGCCACATCGCTCTCTGGAGCCCTTTCTGATCCTTGTTCCTATCTTCCTTTATCTCTGTTCATACAGTTGGTATTGTGTCAGCAGCTGGTGCTCCCTTTGCAAGATCAGGTTCTTTACTGCACCCAACAGAGTTGGAGACCTGGAATTTTGCTTACTCTTTGTGGTCCTCGGGGCTGTTTTGCAGTGTAAGATTTTCAAAAGGCCTAAGTTACACTTATTCATGTTTATGATGAGGGACAAAGAAGCACAGAAACTATCCGAGTAACATTTTAGCATCTACTGTGTCAAGATTGTGTCAAAATCACTTATTATGATGAAATTCCCATCTCTAAGCATGAAAAAAAAATACACTTGAATTATTTTTGAGCTTGAAAAGTTTTCATGGCTGCAATGTACAGTAATTACTGGCTTTTTTGCAGCAAAGTTTTAATTCTGGCAAATTAGAATCTGTGTTTTTGGTGGTGCTGGGGATTTAAACCTGTTCCTGGAAAATCAAAACAAGAACAAAAGAAACCTGGAGGCCATTTTTATTGCTGCTTTCTCTCCAGAAAAGAATACTCTGGTTTCCTCGCATTGCCTGAGCTTCTGCAGGACTTCAACAACAAGCAAAGCCAGAGGATCTGTTGGTGATGTGCTTGGAACTGTGGTTCCCTAGGATTAATACACTGTTTTTCTACAAATATTGGCCACTTCTCTCAGCTGTAGTTAGTCACTGGAGCTGCACTGTTTGTAGAAGTAACTCTGTGCTGGTGCTTGGTAGGTGTCACCAAAAAGGTGGAGCTGTCTTTGAACCTTGCAGCAAGTCTTGGATATGTCCATGCCAGAAAACCAGAGTGGGCTTGGAGGCAGACTCAGCCTGGCTGTGGGGGTATGCTTTACTGGTGCCTGGCATGCTTTTCCCCTGGTTTTCCCCTATGCCAATGGGCATTTTCCCATCCAGTGGCAGTCTTTGTGTCAAGGTGGGGAGTGAGCTCCTTCCCTGTGGGCACGATCGGCCAGGTTGCCCTCCAGGGCTTTGCTGCATGGATGTGAGCCACTGTGCCGTTTGCGTCTTGGGGCAGAGATCAGGCCCCAGCACGTTCTGTTTAATAGTACAGAAACCCAGATTAAATGCTTCTTGCATGAAATTGAAGAACTGATTGGCTCAGTGTCATTTAGAGCCCTGTGTTCCCCCTTGGTTTTGTTTGTTCCTATGTGAAGTTCAGCAAGATTTACCACTGGGACCCAGGTGACATGGCAGGGCACTTCAGTCCAGAAAAACAAGCTCCTTTTCCTAATTTCAGAAACTAGATTTCAAAATTTACTTCTCCATGGTTTGGATTTCACAGAACAAAGTGATAAAAAAGTCTTGCACTGCCCAATGGGGAAAAAAGGAAGGCAAGAAGGCAAAAATACTTCAGTGTGGCTTAGCAATGTCCAGAGAATTAAAAAAAAAAAAAAAAAAGCTAACCTTTATGGTGAAGATAAAATGTTGGCAGCTTTTGATAGTTTATAAGAACTTTTGGATAAATACTCCAAAATCTTTTAATTAAATCCCAGACAGCTCTATGAATTCTTCTTGTAAGAGCAATTTATTTTCTTGAAAAGTCTCTAACAAATCAAACCTGAGATGTGTTGGGATGCTGCCGTTCAGTTCTGTGTGACAGTCTCTAGACTCAGCCTTTTCTCTTCTCCATTGCAGGCTGTGTACATGTTCTACGCATTGGCAATTGTCTGCGATGACTTCTTTGTCCCTTCGCTGGAAAAGATCTGTGAAGTAAGTGTTAGATGTTCCTTGTGCTGCTTTCACAGCAGTTCTGAAGTGCCTTGGGGTGTGGTGATGGTGTATTTATTGTTGTCCTGCAGTGTTGCCTGTGCTGCTTGTCTTGTTGCTCAACATGACCTGTGAGCATTGACTCAACTCTCTGTTCTTCCTCGCAGACATGCTCCAGGCATTCACACTGTGGTGGTTGCTGTTACCTCTTGTTTGTGTGTCTTTGCAAATGCCTCTGCAGAAACACCAAGCCCTAGCCGTAGGTGACACAAATTAAAACCTCTGGTAATTTACCCCAGTAGAAACCGTGGGTCTTGTACCCTCCCCTCACAGTCATTACTGTCAGACCTTGTATTGCGTGGGTGTAAGTTGTAAAGCAGCAGGGACAACTAGGTCAGCTGTAAACAAGCTTGTGAATGCTTCCAGCAATTACAACGGACTCTATTTCTCTTTGGTAAGGTCAGGATGCCTAAATTTTAAAAGACAAGGTGTACATTTTCGCCTAAATCAGCTCAGACAGCCACAGGGCGAACACAGACCATGTGCCCAAAATTACTACAAGCTGTATTTGGTTTCAGTTCCACGCAGTGAAATCTTTGTGTGTGGAGAATATGGTTGGTCTTGGCAGTGAGAGGTCTGTGTCATTTGTAGAAGACACCTGTCCATGTGCCTGGGAACAAGTGTCACCCGTCAGGGCGTGGGCTGTGCTGGCCCTGGGAGAGGTGTGGAAGCTGACAGGACAAGTCATTTGTGCTGACAGCACTAATGTAAGCTGTCTTTAAACTAACCTGATATTTGAAGTTCAGCACCCTGCTGCGTGGACCTTTTTTGCATCAAGGAAAAAAGCCCCCAGGAAATTCCACTTTTTGGTGCTTAAGTATAGAGGTAACTGAAAGGTATCAACATAAGGTAGGAGCTTCTGTCCTGCAAAGTTGCTGCACTCTCTGGGGCTGAATCTGGGGAACTCCATTGCAAGATTCAGGAGAGGGAACATTGGTGTGCATGGGGATAGGAGATGCTGGGGAATGTAGACATGCTGAGTTCTTTAATCTTCTTTCTCTCAGGCAAGTGAACCTCACTGGGAAATGTGGCTCTAGAAGCTAGTTCAGGTGTCTGTGGATGAACAAAACCTGAGCTGTGTGAACAGTGTCCAGAACAGGCTTGTATTTTGGGGTGCTGTCAATATGCCCAAGGGCAAGCCAGCCATCCAGAGGGACACGGGGAGACACGAGATGGAGGGAGATTGTTATTTCTCTTGTCTGTGCACTCGCTAATTACCGCCCATGAGTAATGGAGCCCCACTCATGGCCCAAAGGCCTGACCTGGGTCTGTGGAGCACTGGCTCCTGTTGCATTTCTACCAGGAGCTCTGACTGGCCATGGACAAGCTCCATCGCTTCCCTGTGCCTCTGTTTCCTGCACTGCTCAGTAGAAAAATTGATCCTTGACTGTGTTTAAAAATGACAGTAGGAAACACTGTGTGTGGTGTTACCAGTTTGTAACTTCACTGGTGGTAAACTTCATTATCACAAGCGAGGGGCTCTTTTATGGTCATTAACTCTCTGCACATGCAGGATCTGTGTGTCTCCACCTTCTCCAGAAGGTGGTCTAACAAGTGCCAGCTCTACAATGCCATTTGTTCTTCTGAAAAATTCTCAGATATACTTGGGTTTGTGCAGACATCTGATGTCTAAAAAGCAAACACCCTCTCTGTGTGATTTACTGCAGTGTTTGCATGCCCTGTGCCCTAGAAGGCAGTTTTTGCTTGTTTAGATCTTTGCCATTTTGGTTATTTGTTGTCTTCTCAATGGTACACAACAATTCCTCATGTGCCTTAGTGGTTCTGAATCATTCTGTTATCCAGCACCACGAATAAGATGACAATAATAATTTTTACTCAACTGTGTGTAAAAGAGAAAGCTTAGCAACTGAGCACCGGATCTGGAGTACTTGTATTGAGAAGTTGCTGTCCAGGAGAAAGGTGCTCTGTGGCATTAGGGATTATCGAAATGGGTCACATAAATGGATCAGACTTTTACTGTTCTATTGCTCCTGCTTGATTCTCTCCCAGAAATGTCTTTTCTCACCCTATAGGTGATGTTTGGAGACATTAAAATATTCTTATATATTTTATGCACCGAGAATTCAGGCCTCCTGCCTGAAGGCTTTTTTGCCCTTGAAGATCTGCCAGTAGTTGTTCTACATCTTCTCACAGTTTAGATGCTCTAATTCTAAAACAAATGTCCCTTTTCTGGCTTAGCTTCATCTAGTTTGGGAAGCGGTTTTTGAGTTGAACCAACAAGCCATTTGTGCTCCCAAACGTGAGTTGACATGGGAATTTTCTCCAGAACACTCGCTATGGTAGACATTCACTTTCCGGGTTAGTTCAGACTTACTTACAAAAAAACCCTGATTTTATTTTGTTTTCTAAAGCAGTTTCTGCTTTCACTTGCCTGGCTGCCCCACTCCTGGTAGTTTACACTATATCAGTGGCAAACATTTGTCTGCAAATACATTTTTGCTGTCTATACAGAGTGCTGTTTTCTGCTCTATTGTATCAGCTTAATCATCATGTGCATTTCATTGAATTCTCTAGAAATTGTCCTCAGGGGCACGCACTGTAGCTTTGAATTAAACCACCCCCCCCCCGGAAGTCAGCACAGCTGGTTTCCTTGGCTGGTGGCTTTGCTTTCAAGAGGCACCATGAGTTCCAGCAGCTATTGTAGGATGGATGTCTCCATAGTTTCAGAGAGCATCCTGCAGAAGAACCTGGCCTTTGGGGATCTGCTTCTGGTCCTGTGAACTACATTCATGATAGTTTTAATCCTGTTTAAAATAGTTTTTTATAAAGCTGTATTTTATTGGGTTCCACAAGCTTTATAGCACTCCAGCAGTGCTGTGGTCTTCTGCTTCAAAGGCATTCCTGGTGAGGGCACATCCTGTCCTTTTCCCTTGTCCCCATAACTTATGTTCAAAGGGTTGTTACCTCTGTATGGGCAGTGGATAGAGTTACCCTCCCTTAGGGGCAAGGAATACCCATTGTGGAATCTTCAGAAAAGGCTGCTTAAGAGGATTTCTGCTCTCTTGTCTCTGTGCAAAAGTACTTGGGCAAGGATGAAACAGCAGAGGAGCCCTGCAGTGCTGCAGGGGAATGGGAGCAGAGGGAGGTTTCCGGTGTCCTGCCAGGCTGGGGAGCTGCCTCAAAAGCCAGCTCTGCCAGGGATACTTACAACCCTGAACTGCCTTCCCCATGCTCCTGACTGCCTCTCCTGTGCTCCCACAGTGACAGCTCTTGCTGTGGTGTAGTAACAGCTCGGCAGCCGTATGGCAGGAGCTGGTCATTGCTCCTCTTCAACAGGGGAAGGTGCCTTGTGGCATCTGCTGAGCAGATGCAGATGAGTGCTGGGTCCATGGGAACTGGTGCAGGTGGAACATTGGGAGTGCAGACAACAGAGAGAGTGTAATTAACCAAGGAAATCTTTGGAAGCAGCATATGCTGATGAAGTTTTCATAGAACAGTGGGTCCTTTCCCTTCCAGAAGCCCCTGCATGGTCCCTGGATACTGCTGAGGGACAGGTAAGTGATGTAGTCCAGGAGAAAAAGGGGTAAGGTGAGGGTAAACTTGAGGTAAGTGATATGGTCCAGGAGAAAGAGGGTAAGGAGAGGGTAAAGTAAGGCATAAGTTGTACCAGAGAAGGTGACTGGAGGTGAATGAAGCCTGAGCCCTAGCCCTGCCCTTTACAGGTGAAAGTGGGAAAGATAAGGTGTGTGTTGCTGGGGTTGTGGAGCAGACAGACCCATGAGTGGTAAAGCTGCCTTCCCTGTTGGCTGGAGTGGTGATCTTTCCCTCCTCTCTAAAAGTGTCACTAGCATAACTTGCCCTCTCTGCCAGGTGACGCTCACTTCAGTAGCCAGTGCCTGTGGTGGCTTTTCCCCTATACTTAACCTTCGTTTACACAAAATTTTACAGGTACTTGCTCTCGGCAGGCAGTTTAAGGTTGGGAGTGGAATTCCTTCAGCTCCTCAGTGTGGTAATCAGTGACTGTGTTTCTCTGCAGCGCTTGCATCTCAGTGAAGATGTGGCTGGGGCAACTTTCATGGCAGCAGGAAGCTCTGCTCCTGAGCTGTTCACATCTGTCATAGGTAAGGAGCCTGCTGCTGCTTCCCAAAACCTGCACATTTCCCTGGCTGTTTTCAGAGCTGAAATGGGATTGCTGCGTGCCTGCAAGGTTTGTTGTAATCTCTCCTGGGCACACATGGCACTGACGGTGGGGAGTCCTCACCAGGTGAAGTGACTCTGGGAGTACCGTTATCTCAGAGCAGGGCCTGGATGTGACCCTGCCAAGTCAGGACCAGTGGGCAATTTACCATTGCTGCCCATTAGCCAGGCTTCACCTATGGCATTATCCTCTCCTGTCTACTTTCCTGCCCCATGTGCCATGCCAGCTCCAGGGCACAGTGAGAAAGGATTTCCCCCAGATTTCCCTCTCTCATACCCTGGCACACTGTTCATGTCCTCAGCGCCAGGTTCTCTGCCATCACCTCCCCTCTGGTTAGTCTTCCAACACCACTTTTCCCTGGAAAAGCCAGAGTGGGGAGGAGAAGAGGATTTGAAATGCTTTCTTACAGCAACAGGTTGGTCAGAGCATCACATTTCCAAAGCAGCTCTCTGCTTATGGGAAGTGTGATGAAGGGATTCAGCCATCCTTAAGTGCGCATAACCCAGGAAACTCTCCATGCCCTCGCAGCAGTGGGGGAGGGGGACTGCAGGCAGTGTTACAGAGTGATGTTCTGAGGGTGAGGTGTTCCTGCAGTCTGACTCTGTTGGCAGGGGATCGTCAGGGCAGCAGCTGGGCGGGTACAGAGGGCTCTGCATCACTGAACAGAATTAGTTCTCAGCTCAGATACTTTCTCTAGGAGACACTTGTTTTTCAGTCACAGCTACCAGATGCAGAGCAGGAGTTAATTAATGCAAAGCTGTGTGCTCTGCAAGGTCTGATTACACAAGCAAAGCCTTATCATTTGGGAACATAAATTGGACCAAGCTGGAATTGTCCTTTGGTTCAGTGTAGTGCAGTACCAGGGTTAAAATAAAACCAGATTCCTCCAGGTGACTTAGAAAAGCCCTGATGGTCATCAGGATCATTTTCCTGCTGTGGTGTAACCCACCAGTTGCCGTGTGTCACTTGGCAGGTGAGTGCTTCTGTGTTTCTGAGAAAAGGATGAAGTTGGAAAAAATGCATAAACTGCACTGGCCAGTTTACGTATGGCCAGATAAATAGTATTGGAACCTTAAAACCAAGTGGTGAATTTAAACAGACTGACAGCTAGCAGGAGATGGAGTGTTATTTTTTAGGCTGACTTTCTAAGGAAAAGATTTTGTGCAGCACTGTGATGCTTGTGTCTGTTCATCTCCCTCACCATTAACCTCATTGGCCAATTTTAACCAAATTTGACAGAAGAGCTCTGAAAAAACCTTGTAGCATAGCCTCATAACTCATCCTGAGGGGCATCACTTGGCTTGTGAGTAGCTGTGGCCAGACAGCTCTGAATCATCTCCAGCTTCTACTGAAGCGTCATCCCTACTGAAGCCAGTTGGGATGGGTATATGGGAAGGAGCAGAGTACTGCTCAGGGAATATCTTATGGGAGACAGTTTCCTGCGGATTTGTGTCCCACCGGCTGCTACCATGAGCTTGCAGTGTTTTGTGGTGTGTATTGCCATAATGTTGGGTCACAATACCAGGAAGTTAGTAACTTGGATGTGCCTGAGATACTTGGTTTCCATCACACAATCCATCCAGGTCCCCTCAGAAAACAACTCTGCAGTTTGCCTAGTACGTGTCTTTAGATTCATTAAGAGGGTGTGAGGTCTGCAATTTTATGTGAAAAAATTCTGCTCTTTCCCATTTACACAGCTTCTCTTGAACTTGTTTTTCAGGTGTTTTTATCACAAAAGGAGATGTAGGCGTTGGAACCATTGTGGGCTCAGCTGTATTCAACATCCTCTGTATTATTGGGGTGTGTGGGCTTTTTGCAGGACAGGTAAGAGCATTTAATGATGCCTTATAGTTCCTGCTTCACCCTGTGCCTTGGCTATACTGCAAAATCCGATGCTAGGTTCACCACCTTGCCACAAATTTCTCTGTCTTTGCTGTTTTTAATAGGGCCCTGTGCTGTTCCTCCCACATTTTTGAAATGGAAAACAGAGCAGCAAAGGCATTTTGAGCTGCCCAAAGTGTGTGGGTGGGCAGAGGAATAAATGTTGGTCGTTTGCTCCTCGTGTAGTTTGTGACTCTTCTCCAGCATGTCAAATCGCTTGTGACAGCACAAGCTGAAATTCATCTGAAATTAAAGCAATTAAGCTGTGAGATCTGAGCTGCTGTCTGAATTGCAGACATGACTGACTGTATAATTAAATACCTGAATCTGCATTTACCTTTGCACTTGCCAACATACCAAGTATTTTTACAATCTCATAAATGTTCTTTGGCGTATTACTGTACAGACTTATTTGTAAAGAGGAGAAGCAGGGTCATGTTACCAGCACAGGGCAATGGAAGAAGAACTGAAGAGAAGAGACCTTGGTCAGTCTGGGAAAGCATGCAGAGAGATGGGGTTTTTCTTATGATCCAGTTCTGTTTTCATTAGCAGTGAACTTCTACAGGCTGAAGGTGAACATTTACGGTGTGAGGAGGCCTCAGGATAAGGTCACAGCAGTACTTTTTAACCACATGTGTTTTGATTTGCATGCAACATGCAGCTGGCAGCTACAGATGCTCAATATGTCAGTGGTTCTGTGTAACTCTTACTGTGAAAACCCAGTTAATTGAGGTAAATTTTTAACGACCAAAGCCTTCTCAGGGCACGAGGCTCTGTTCCCCACGGGTATTCTCCTGTCATCAATAGGACTTCCTCCTTCCTGCTGCTTTTTTCATGCAAATGAAAGTGATTAACCGTCTAGCAGTTAATGATGGCAGAGGAGCCAATTCTGATTTTTACTTTCCACAGTATTGATTGCATGCCTCAAACCTGCTAAAAATGGCTACACACCACAGTTTTGGAAAAGGCCTACTAGAGTTTGGGGCTTGACAGAGAATGTCAGTCTTATCGAGAGGCCTTTTACAGGTGGGAGATTGTTGTTTCAGAAGGATAAATCACAGCCAAAATGCTCTTGTAAAACATCTTCAGCTTTTCAGCCATGGTAGCTTTCAGAAGTTCCAGTCATCCTAAGCATAGTCTGTGAGTTTCTTTCAAGCCAAGCATTGAGATTTTGACTGCTTTGCCCCATCTTTGTTTTCCTTGAGACTCTGCTGATGATTTGTGTGTGGTTTTGTCAAGTCACATAACCTCTATTTGCTGCAGTCTAACCCTCAGAGGGTGGGTGAGCGCTGGAATGATTGACGTCACCATATAGAACTGTGATTTTAGTGAGCAAATAAGAAATTTTAGTGGCAATAATTGCAATATTTTAGATTAAATTCTGGATCAATTTATACTTTTCATTGTTTCCCACTCCCAGCCTTTTACCAAAAAGTCATTCCCTCTTAGTAGTGTGGTTCATCATTTGTTTGTATTAGTATGAGTAGGAATTTGGATTTGTTCTCAACAATGTCTCTACAGAGGCACTAACATAGGTGGTAAATTTGGTTGTTGGTGAGATTTCTGTTCTCTTGGGAGCCTGGATCTCAGTAGTGAGTTGCCAGGTGAGCCTGGGGGCTGGTTATTGGTCAAAGCTGCTTGCTGTGCTCTAGGATTTTTTCTTTGAGCTCAGACCTGTGGACTGAGCAACTGGAGCCCTCAGATTTTCAGATGTATTGCCCATGGGCTGAGAATCCCTGAGATCAGACCTGCAGGGGCCTTTTGCTGCATTTCCAAAAGCCTTCTTTTGGTTTTGTTGGGGTTTTTTTTTGTTTTTTTTGTTGTTGTTGTTGTTGTTTTTTTTTGTTGTTGTTGGTTTTTTTTGGTTTTTTTGTTGGTTTTGTTTGTTTGTTTGGGTTTTTGTTTTTGTGGGGTTTTTTTTTTGTTTTTTTGGTTTTTTTTTTTTGACTAGTAAACAGTTGAATTGTAAAATACTATCCAGCCCTCTCCAGGATGTGTTTTATTTTTAAATTAGGTTGTAGTTTGTATGTGCTGTGTTGGATGTATTCTTCTTTGGCCTAAGAAAAGAGTGGTTTTGGTTATGTGCATTATGTTTAGAAAAAGAAACAAATGCACAGCCCCAAAAAGCTGGTATGCATTTGCTTGAGCACCAGCCCTAATTGTTTATTCTTCCAAGCCTTTACTAGCTGTATGTGCACACTTTTCAGGATAAATTAGAATAAGCATCCCACTGCTGGAACAGGAGAAGGGAAGCATGCCCATACCTCTGTGTGACACTGCACACCTAAAAATGGCATTGAACGAGCACTGTGAAGATTGAAAGTCAAACACTGAAAAGTTAGAAAATAGCAGTGTGAGGGTTCCCTTTGCACCCTTAATTTCCCCCCCCCCAGTGAGCATGCATTATTATCCAAGCTTTAATTACGAGGTCTCTTGCCGGGTTCTCCATGGGCTCCCTGCCTCCCTCTGTACACAGAATGCACTTTGCTCACGTAGTGAGCAGATAGTCAGGTCTTATTGTTCACTCTGTGCCCTTCTGCCTTATTTACCAGGCTTTATTCAAGCCCCGTTGCAGCAGCAGAATTATTAATTTCCTCTTGAACTTCTGCCGATCTCTGCGCTATTGTCTCTGAGCAGTTGATGAGCAGTTAATTAATCTTCCCCAAACCTCTGTGAGATGAAGGGATGCTTTAAAGATGGGGAAACAAAGCACAGAGAGATTAAATAAAAAAATAATAACTTGTCTTTTTAGAGGCCAATTAGAGCTGGCACAGGCCTGCTCTTTCCCCTGGTGTGTAGCATTCTGTGGCATGCTTGTGGGTCCTGGCTCCAGGTGCTGCTCCTGCTGCTCCACAGGGCTTTCCTTGCTGGAAAGCCTTGGTTTGAGTGGCCATGTCAGTCTCCACACAGCCCAGCTCTCCTTGGGAGCATTCAGCTCCTTGAGCCATATGAACCCTCTTCTCACTTCCGCTTCCTTCCACAGGGCACCACACAGAATGCCTCTGTCCTGAGCCCTGCCCGTATCCCTAGGGCTGTTCTTGTCTGGAACTAAGCAAGTGACTTAACTACATCTACTAACATTTAGTGGTTGCTCTTGCCAGTATGATGGTGTTCCTTCTCGTCACTCCCCCTCCAGCTCTTGAGGCCTGAGAGAAAAGCTTTCACCAGATTCCTCTCTTGGGTCATGCATCCATCCATAGCTGCTTTCCGAGCATCCAGCTTTCTTCCAGTGGTTTTGATTCCTTCTGCTCTCCCCACTCCTCTGCTCTATGTCTCCTTGGCCTGACTTCTCCTGGCTAATGTTAGCCATGCCAGGGAGGCACCTCTTGAGATATAGGAGTCTGCTCTGCAGCCAGGGAAATTGTATTTTCCACTGTTTGCATTTCCTCCAGAGATTTTGGATTGGAGGAATTAAAAAAGCAGCAGTGGATGCAGGCTGCTCATGTGTTTGATAGCCAGACAAGAATCATCCCCTAAAGGCTGGATTTTCTAAACTAGCATCCACACTCTGAAAATCAAAGCTTTCAAATATAGCTTAAACTGGGCCTCTGCAGAAGTGGAAGAACTTCACGTCTGGTCTGTGTTAAGGTGTTTGATCAAGGCATGTTTGGAGAGAGAGCTCAAGTTTTCCCCATGGATAGTGAATGCTGCCCATGTGCCTGTGGCAGTGAGTCTTAGAAGCTCCTCCTGCTTTCTTCTTGCAGCCTGTTGAAATATTCTGCATAGTACTCAACACCCAGAGGAGGATTTCCCTTATTTCATCCAGGCAGTAGATGCAACTTCTAAGCTGTAGATGGTTTCAGTATATGGAAATATGTTAGGAGCTCTTCTCATTCCCCACTTGCCTGTGCAGTGCAGGTTGGACATGGCTGCAGCTGTTTCCTCCTATGTCCCTACACCTTGGACACTAGCATGACTCCTTGCAGGTAGGCAACTGCTAAGGCACATAACCCGACTGTTGTTTTTTAGCTGCTGTGTCTGCTTTGCTTCCTTCTGGCAAAGGGGGAACGAGGAGGTAAGGGAACACTGAAGGAGAATGAAATGGCAACAGATGCAGCCCTTCAGACAGTAGTCCAGCAACGTTCACGGCGAGACAGGCTGGATAGCAGTGAGGAGGCTGCTGTCTGCATTGTGATGGATTGCATCAGGCTTTTTCCATGTTTGCAAGCCAGCTGTGTATGGGGAGCTTGACCTTAGCCTGGGGTTCCCTCCAGGCCTTGGTCGCGCTGTCCTGTCTTCTCTCATGCTCATGTTTGTGCTTCTCCAGCTCTCCCCTCCTTCCCCTGCCCTCTCACTGTCCTTGGCAGCAAGGACACGGCATCCTCGGAAGCAGTCCTTGCTTAATTCAGCTCTCATTCAGGCCAGCACAAGCAGAGTTTGTTCGGTTTTGGACATTGCCCCATCCAGATTCATCTTGTTTTCACAGCTATGCTGCTCTCTTCTCGCCATCCTGTCCTCCTAACACTGACCCACAGTGTTTTGCAGTGTTGCAGAGGAGGCTGAGAAGTGCTTATGTGAGAGCAGTATAACCATGAGTTGCAAGTCACTCTAGCATTACCATGTAATTTTGAATGTGCATTGCTTGATCTGTTAATTAGTATTTAACTGCTCTGTTTTTCAGTTGAGTCCAAGTTTCTCTATTTTACCTTTCCCAGAAATAGTCAAGCTTCTTTGGGTGGAGCAGGGGACCAGGAATGCTGGCTTGTGCCACAGATGCTATTCCAGTTATTGGTTCTGTCAAGGGGTCTGGTGGGTGGCAAGGCATCATTCCTCAACATACTGGAGCAAAAGAGGATGGCTGTAACTATCTGACTTGCCTCCTTCTTTTCCAGTGGGATTCTTTTACCTCAGGAATTAAACTAAATTCAGTAGGCCCTCCTTTGTCCATGTCACAGAGCCCTTGTGCCAGCCAAGGCACCTCTAGGAATTATCAGCTGCCATGGGTTATGTTAGTGGAAAATATACCTGTGTTAGGCATGTTGACAAGGACACTAAACAGGGTTTAATAACCTGGTAGAATGTTTTTTAATGAAGCAACTGGGACTTCTGTAATCTGTTTTACTCCACTTCTGCCATTCAGCCAGCTTGCATGCCTCTTAATCTTCTAAGCTTTAATTTCACTCACAACTCAGACTGCAGCCATTACTGACTTTTGGCTTTATGATTGCATTCATGAGCTTTTTTATTTTCTTCTCCTTGACTGTAGAGAAGTTTTTAAAGGTGAGAGTTGGAATCCTGTTGGTTTTTCTTCATTGGTCTGTGAACATCAGTGGAAAACATGTAAAACTCTGGGGAAGTAGTTTAAGGAGAACTCAATGCCAGCTATTGGGACTGTTCACAGCTCTCACAGCCCAGGGCGCATTGGGGTTTGGTGCTGGCAGCATTTTATAGTGACCATGAGCCTGGTCTTTCACTGACAGGGCTGTGTTGCAGACATGGGACAGACTAATAGGTTAGACTGAAGTAGTGCAGAAGGCAAGGCTGCGGTCCTTGGGTACCTAAAGCTGCTGGCATGGCTGTGGTGTGAGAAAGCCCAGGTACAGGGAAAGCAGAAGAGGATGATGGCAGGATGCTCTGGAACATCAGGTGGTCTGTAAGGTGCTGAGACTGCAGTCGGGACAGAGAGATGTGGATGGAGTTTCAGGATAGAGAGGTACCATTAATTCAGAGATGCTGCCCAAGGCAATCAGAAGAGTTGCAAATGGATTCCTATCCACATTAAACCAAGGCTACTTCCTAATTGTCACAAAAAAAATCACCATTTTCACTTAAGTTTTTTCTGTCAAAATTGACACACAGATCAATTCTGTGGATGTACAATTTGTAGGCTATTTTCTCGAATTATTTATAGTGTGAAAGCAAGGGAGATGATAAAATCTGTTTTTTACTTCTGGCAAGGACTGGCCAGTCTGAAGAGACTGGGAGATGTTTACTCCATGCACGCCTTCCTGTCTACAGCTATCCTTGAATTCTGTTGTGGATCTTGTGGTCCTGCTGCCTCAGCACTGTGGGAGTCTGAGCTAAAGAGACATGCTCTTGGATGATTATAACTACCAGTTGAGCAGGGAAATATTTCTGGCTTTGTCCTGAGGTTTGGAGAGTGTCCACTGTTTCCATTCTGAGAATGTCACATAGACAGATCGCTGCAGCAGCGATGAAAATATCAAGAGAGGCCTAAAAAAGCAAATATTCTTGGGGCAGTAATGAGAATAGATGGAGTTGGTGCACAGTGTATGGACTGGGAGCCAGAGTGACAACTGAGCTCTGCAGAGAATGGCAAACCAGAGGTGAAATGAGGGGGCTGGTAATTGGAAGGAGGCTTTCCTCACAGCAGGTCCCTTAGATGATGGCTGCTTTAACTGCTTGAGATGGATACATTTAGGCCTGGATTTTTCTTTGGCCTGACCTGTGCTTGTATTTGGTGCTTTGCTGAAGCTGGGAGTTGTGGTTAGTATTGGTCAAAGCCTCAAGCAAGTCTGAATGCTGCATCATGAAACCCTGGGGTCTTTGGCCAAAATTATGGTCTGGAGACTGAGCTGGATACTTGTAGTGTCCTGGGATATTCGGACATGACCATGGAGTATAGAAGGAGTGCCACTTTTAGTCCAGGATATCCTGCTGTGCTGTCAGTCTGATGCTGGCTGCCTGCTGGAAAGCCTGCCTGGCTTTCCTGGGGCTCTGCACAGGAAAGCAATGGTTTTCCATGCAGGAGTCTGTCTAAAAGGTCTGCTGTGGCAGAGTGGTCCAGTGTGCCAGGAGGGGATGTGGGATCAGGACTCCTGCTGTGCTGGGAGATGGCACTTCTGGGATCTTGTTGGACCTGCTTGTCTGATTCTCAGTCTGAATTATGGATGTGTCAAAAGTGCCACCAGGAACACACCACCCTCCAAACCATACCAAGTCCTGCGTGTTTCTCCCAGGAAAGGTGCAGAGGCTCCACAATGGCTTCTTGCTGACAGCCACAGGTGGATCTACAGCCTAATTTAATGTAAAGATGAGTACAAGTAAGGCACTGTCACACTCTCACATTAATCTGTGATGCTTCACTGATACCTTGAGCAGTGAGAATGAGCAGGCAGGTCTTTGGAATTACCTGAGCTGAGCAAAATAATCAGCTGCAAAGTTTAAAGGCAGAGCTTGTGCCCTGATACCTGAGGTAGAGCCCTTTTTATTTTTGTATAATTCTGAATGCATAAGATATGGATTAACTGCAAACTATGGCCAGCCTGATTCCTTGAAAATCTCTCCCAGACCTCCATCTGAGTTCACTGCTTCCTGTAACAGTGGCCAGTAGTTGGTTGTTTCTCTTGCTTTGGCATGAGATCCTGCTATGTTACTATGGGACTGATTTGAAATTGCATTGAGGGTTCGCAGAACAGTAGTGTCAGGAGCACAGCATTTTCTGGAGGGGACCCCCAACAGGCTTCAGAAGGCCCCTGCTCAGCTCTGAGGGCAGCTCCTGCAAACTAGGAGCAGCGTGCGAGGAGGTTCCACCGCACATCTGGCTGCAGCTCACCCAGAGGGCTGACACAGTGTGCTGCCAGCCAGTTGCTGTGGGCCAGGGGCTTGCAAGGGATCGCAGCGAGCAGCAGCTTTTCAGGCAGCACAGACCAGCGCTCGAAAGCCAGATCCCTGCATCTCCTAGGGTGGTGTAAGAGCTTCCCTAATCACTTCTGTGCAGTCCACATCAAAGAGGGGCAGCATGAGGACTGACCCAGGTTCTTTGCTTCTGGATGCCTTTTGATGGTGGTGGATTCACTGCTGGCACATCTCTACTGACCTCCATAGACTCTTAAGGCTAATCACTTGCAGGGATTGTCTTTAATCTTTTGACACCATAGTCCAAGTATTCCTGCCTCTCCACATCAGCAAATTAGGTTATTAGCTCTTAATACCTCAAAATCTAGACCTTCTGTGCCAGAGGGTAACAGAGAAACAGGATTAGGGAGATTGCTTCCAAAGCCTAGCATTTCCCAGCAGTGTAAGTAGCTGATCAGCGCTTGAGAATGTCAAGCAAAGAACCGGCCATGAGATGAGGAAAACCCTCAAAACAATTCAGAGTGAAGAAGATCCCTGAAGAACATGAATGTGATTACATGCTTCCCCTGGAAGTTTAGCAGCCAGAATACTCAGGAGTGCACATGCCTCTGTGCAGCAGGAGCACAGACATCCTTGCTGAGAGAGCAGCAGTCCTGTTCTGCCACATGTGCTTTGTCTCGGTGTCTTGGTTTGAAAAGACAGGAATCTGTGAAGGAAGGCAAGGGCCTCCCGTGAAATGGAAAAGGTAAACCCCCTCCCTCTGAATTACTACAATTTCAAAATAAAAAGGCTCTCAGGCAAAGATATGGGAATGGGAATAACAGTTCTTTACTAGGAAAAAACTAAATAATAATAAAAAAATGTAATTAGTACAAACAAAACTACTGATAGAGTCAGAAACCTGACACCCTGAGGAGTCAGGGTGGCTGCTTCTCCTGGAGTGGCAGATGAAATGCGGCTGAAGCGGTGATCCCGTAGAAGGGTGTACTTTTCTCTGAAGGTCTGGTGATAGAGTAGATGGGCCTGGTCTTCCTCTGGGAATCCAGTGAAGAGGCTGATCTGATGTCTCAAAAAATGCTGATTTTATGCAGGTAGGGATGCTTGGCTCCTCCTTCTGGGTGGAGCAGCTCTCAGTCATGCAGTGAGCCATTCAATGGCCCATTAACAGAAGACATCTCCCCAGGGTGGGGAGACATTGTTCTTGGAAGAGATAAGAAAACTGCCCAACTTAACAGAAGATACCTGCCCCACCTCCAACAGATGGCAAATAGAATATATGCTTATCTTACAAGCCAGGACACTCGGGCCCATTGCTGCCGTGGGCAGAGCAGGCTGGAAAACAGCCAGCTGAGTGGCCTCTGGTTATGGATATCTCCTGGATGGGAGAAGAGCTTCCATGCTCCTAAGAGCAGAGAAACAATTTGGATGAGCAGTGGAAAGAAGGGTCAGTTTTACAGAGGATAAAAGGTGATGTCCTAGGAGGAGACGTGGGCATATTGCCACTGAGGTCCTGGTTGTCCTGAGCCAACTTCAGTGCTACAGGAAGCAGACACCAGTGTCTGATTTTAGGGGAGATTTTCCCTCTGGTGGCTGATCTCCACATATGTGTTAAGTGGAGGAGGTGGTGTGTGCTGCATAGTGCCACAGCTTTAGTGGTTACAAAGCTCAGAAATCAAGCTAGAACTGAGAAAATTTTGATTTTTTTCTGCTCTCCAGCCCATCAAAAAGGGAAGTAAGCATTCTGAGTAGTAAATTTTATATGTAGGATTTTTCAGGGTGAAAGTTTACCTGTGAGAAACCTGGTAGCTGTTATGGGTAAGTTCACCCTTAGGAGTGATGCTGTAGCATGCAGGGGAGCAGGCTCAGTGTGTCTTGTGTGGAGCCATCAAGGGATGCTCTCGTTCAAGCCTTGACTTCAGAGCTCTTTTCAGCTCAGGTGAACTGGGTTCAATCCCCACTAAGTGGTCAAGGGACAGCTAAGAGGCACTTGTCTGGTGTTTGGATTTCAGGTACTCACTTCAAAAGGAGGAAACGTCACCACACTGACAATCAGTGGCTCTACAGATGCCTCCTTATGCTCAGCTCCCACAGGACCAGCTCGCTGCTGGATTACAATATGACACTATTGCCTATTTAAAATTCAAATTTGATAATGTTTTAACCCAAGCTGATTGCTTCCCTGATTTCTTTTCTGCCTTGCTGATCTGTAGTTTCAGTGGTTTCCAGGATGTTAAGATTTATGTGGAGTCATTGGTGGGTGCAAGGCACAATTTAGGCCTTCAGGAGCTCGGTAGTTCTGCCTCAGGACCTGGTTCTGACCAGCAGGCTGAGCACTGCCATTGTTCTCAGTGCTCATGAGCTCTTTCACCCTTCCTGCACAGTTGCCTTATGTGCGTGGCTTCCCTGTATCACATGGATCAAATGGTTGAGAAACTTCAGCTAGGTGACTTAGGCCCTAAAGACGTCTGAAATTTAACTGCCCAACAGTTGTTGCATCAGGGAGACCCACCCTGATGCATTTCACAGACGTGAAATGTGAGCAGCCTGTACAGGTGCCAGAAATGAGCATGTTCCCCTACAATCTGATCCGGAATCAGCACAAGAGTCCTTGTGATTCCTACAAGATCTTAGTCTGTCAGTTCTGTGCAGTGGATCCCTGCTAGAAAGCTGCACTTAGGCATCTGGATCTTGCTGTGCTTGTTCAGGTGTCTGAAGAAAATTCCTTGGGAAAATATTATCCTCCACCTTCAAAATCCTTTGATATTGTAAAATATCAAAGAACAGGAGGAAGACAACCTTGACTCCTTGTAGCCAGGCACCTTCCTTTCATAGATGTGGTGACACCCCTTAGACAGAGCCTTTTCCTGTGAGGGCTGTCCTTTGCTTCAGAAATGTGACTTCTGTGTGCAGAGCTGAAATTTACAGCTGTAAAATACCCACCAACATGCATCCATGCTGAAGCAAATGCAGAGGACCTTAAGCAGCATCCTGAAAGCTGAGTGGAATGATGTCCAATCGTTCTATAAACTTTCTTGCAAAATTTGCTCAATCAGAATGAAGGGGCACACTGATGTAAAATGTGAGATTTAACTGAGGATTTCTGAATAGAATTACGAACCCAGCTCCATGTTTCTACATTTGGAAATTTCCATCAGAAAGCATCTCCATTCATCTATGTCTGTATGCCTTGAAATGTATTGTCAGCTGGTAGAAATCTGGTTTGACCCAAGGGCTTTAAAAGCCTTCCTTTTTGCCTCATGTAGGAGTTTCTCACATGTAAACGGTTGCATAAAGAGACTTTACACTGGGCATAAATTACATCATTTTTTTAGAAAACCATGTTACTAAGAGACTGTAGAGATTTTTCAGGTGTGATGGTTAGTATCTTTTTACAGCATTTATTTTATTAGCAGTTTTGGAAAATTCCAATATTGTAGGAGTTATTATGAAGAGAAATTTGGAAAACTATTTTTGCTGACACCAAAATAGAACTGAAAATGATGTTACTGTTCATGTGACTGAATTCATGCACAAGCATGACTGGAAGGTACAGTCAGAAAATTAATGTACATGTTCAGATCCAAATCAGTGTAAATGAACCATCTCCCATCTTCCTCCTTCAGCTTTACACCTTTGAAGGATGTGATCCAGAGTGTTTGAAATGCACTCCAGAACTGGGAAATACAGGTCTGAGAAGAAGCTTCTACTGAGGGGACTTCCTAGAGCTGCAAAAAATAGAATAATATTGAAGATGTTACCTCTACATGACTGCTTTTAATCTGTCCTTTTGAATACTATTAATGAAATTAAAGATTAAGTCGTTCACTGTTATTTTCTTCTAAGATCTGAGTTGCAGGCTTGTGCAGCCTGCAGTGAGAATTCTTCCTCATTTCTGTGGCTTTGGAAAATGTCAAGTGACATGAACTGCAGTGATCCCTTTTTATTCTTTATTCTCCATTGCATACAAATTCCTGGGTTTTGTTTGTAACACTTTCCTGGAGTGTTGACTTGAGTGTTTGTCCCAAAACCTGTGTAGATGCACACAGAGCTGTAGTAATGCTCATCAGTATGGTTGTGCTGGTAAAGCCTGAGCCCCTCCCTTCCTGTAAAGCAGCAGCCCTCGCAGATGGCGTGGGGACACACAGCCGGACGTGGGCAACAGCTGAGTCTGCAGGTACTTCTGATGTGATGGTTCCTGTCTCCCTTGCAGCTGTTCCCCCAGCAGCCACAGAAAATGTTTCCTGTCTTAGGCCTCGTCCTCGAGTTCCCAGCATGCTTGGAGACAGTTCCCACAGAGTGACAGGCGGAACCTGGGCACACATTGCTGGTCTGGCAGTTGTGCTGGCGAGAGCCTAGCTGACACCCTCTCTTTGCCTGTTTCCTCAGGTTGTTGCGCTGTCATCATGGAGTCTCTTGAGAGATTCAATCTACTACACGCTATCTGTTGTTGCACTCATCGTGGTAAGTTTTTGAAAGTTTTTCATCTGTTGGAGCCCATGTCTACTGACACCTCTGAAGGGAACCTGCCATGTCATGTAGCTGAGATCTCAGCTCAAGCACTTACAGGGATTTCTTCTTGTGGAAAACTGCTTGTGGTCTCCCTGGTTCTGCTGGGAAGATTGGCCCAAGGGCAGGAGATGGAGGAGTGTCCAGAGACCCCGGAGGGATAGCTGGGGCAGGGCGTGATGGCCCAGTGCAGACATGGGGTGCCGAGCTAAACCCATGTTCTGAGCCCCCGGGCAGCCCTTCAATGGGTGGGTCAGTGCTCTCCTGGCAGTGGCCTTCATGACTTCCTGAAATACAGGTCACTAACCTGTAAGGAGGCAGCACTTGTGCCCAGAGGAGAGAGATCCTGAACAGCTACTACAAAATGTGCAGGTTAGTTTTTCCACACATAATAGGGGCAGGTTAAGTGCATGCTGACAGCAAGTCCTCAAACAAAAACTACAGTTTCAGCAGTTCTTAGTGCTGTGTCTATCCTGATTTTCATCAAGCTCAGAAAATGCTCCAAATCTCTCAGAATTGGGCTATTCCCTGAAAAAAATGTTAGCACAATAGTTAAATAAAGACACTGCTGTCATTTTAGCATTACCTTTGCAACCAATACCAAACAGTGCCAGGAAACGTAAAAATTGACTTTTCAGGTAGCCATTACACGTCTTTTTTTCCCCCCACCCTAGCCTAGTACCCTAGATTCCCAAAGACAGGAAGAGTGATTTTGGGAGGTTAACTTCCATATGTCAGCAAGAAGGGGACTTTAGAATCAGAAGAGGGTCGCTTGCAGTCTGGGTTACTTTGGTTAGTGTGTTTCAGCAGTGGGTTTTGGTTTGTTTCCTGCTGCACAAGCCTGTGTTTCCAGATATACTCTGTAGCTGCAAAGGCCTCTATCTGCCTTATTCCAAACAGGGGATCTTTCTCAACCTGTTTGTACTTTAATTCCCCGTACAGCAAGGCCAACTATTTTGTACCTGGTGAAAAATAACTTTTCTACATAATTACTAGCAATGAGCTGCAAAACAAAAAGCTTTTTTTTTTTGTTTTATTTTGACAGCTTGACAGTAACATCATACCAAAAAGTGTTGCTAAACAGCAAATAGAGCCATGCATACTAATTGTAGTGAATTCCATTGCCCAAGCTTAAAGGCATCCAGCAGGCATTGTCTTAGTTCACTCCACAGGAAGCACACATGTGGGCATCTGCCTGGCATCTGGCTTCCTGGTGCTTGGATTGCACATTTCATTTATTGCATGGAGGCAGACAAGTTAAAAATCTGTTGATTCTGTCATCAGTTTTAAATTCTTTAAGCAAGGCTTAAGGTTTTTTTCATGGCTGGTTCATTCCTGTGGTTGTCAGGAATCAGGATGTGGAGAAAAATTCTCTACTCTTTTGTGTCCAGTGCACCCCTGAAATTCCTACCTACTATTCCTGTGTCATGAGAAAGTTGTGTGGCTTGCAGAACAGACATCTCTGTTACCCCTAAGACTTCTCTCCTATACTTTATTTCTGTATAAGCTGTTCTTTGTAATTACAGAACTGAAGGAGTCCTTTTCTTTTGTGAGTGTACCCCATAATACCAGGACATGGTTATTTTTTCCCTAAGCCATGAGTTAGCTTCTCTCCAGCTGTATGCCCACTCTTCTACTCATCAGTGGTGGAGTTCAAGACCCTCCAGGCAGCCAGGATAGCAGGATGGTGACACTTCAGGCATTAGTGGAGGCTTGAAGGCATTGCCAGAATTTTTATTCCCGTGTTACAGCACTAGCTGGCTAATTTGGCTTCGGAGAGGTGGAGCCCATCCCAGGTCTTTCAGTATTAATCCATAACAATCATTGCAAATTATTTAGACACCTATTACGGAAAAGCAGAGAAAGATGAGAGGGAAAACATTTTAAGAGTTTAAAGGTTTAGCTTCCCGCTAGCTGATGTACCAACCCTTTTGTATGCAATATTGCTTCCCAGTTGCTAGTACACAAGAATTTCTCCTTTCAGAGTCAAACACTGCTTCAGTTTAAGAAGTTTCTCCTTGCCTTCACTCACCCAGGAACCTCTGGCTTCCCAGTGCCTCTAATTTTTCCTTTCCTTTTAAGACAGAATCAAATTGAGGTGGCGGGACCTCAGTTGTTCCTCAAACTCTGACTCTGTAGTCCCCCATGGCTTAGGTGGGAGATGAGCCACGAGCTCTGTGCTTCCTCCTTCATCAGATTTGTGTGCTCCTTTTAGAAGATGCTTCAGTGCTTTGTATGCAGGGATAATTTTTCCATATGAGGGCATTGAGACTTCTCTGCAGCTGGAATAGAATCATCAGTCTTGAAGAATTATATTTTTTGTAGAAGTTTGTTCTCATGGTGTTTTAAACAACAGCCTGTGGTGCTGTGTTAAAAGTTGCACTCCACCGGTACCTTTACTCATCCTAAATCCACCTGAGGGGAAATAAATATATTCCTTCCGATGCTGGGATATAGCAACTTTAAAAAGCTTGATATTGTGCTGGGTAAGTCAATATGACTTTGTCTCCATTTGCACTAGAAAAGGAAGTACAATGCTGTTGTAAGAAACAGAGCAGTATAGACTCACCTGTTTGCTGTTCCAGGCCATATGATGAGAGAGAGCGAACTCTAAACCACAGAGGTTAGAAGTGGATATGAAACACATTTACCATACTTAATTCATCTTGATATAGTCCTATGATTTTTTTTAAACTTTATAATAATATTACAATGCTGCCTCGTCTTCTAGTAGAGTTTGGCAAACTTACTCCTTAGTCTCTTGAAAGGAAAAAGATGCCTGTGTATCTTAACATAAAGGGACATGGTCAGAGTCATTAGAGGCAAAATTGAGATGGGTGCTGTTTTTAGTCACAGAAGTCAACGCACATGCTATCATGTGCCATCACACCAAAACATTGTAAACAAAAACAGGCCTTGTCATATTAGATCATGGTGACTGGGAACTGTAATTTACAATGTTTTGTGGTCATGTTCTCTTCCAGTAACCAGTGTAACTCTTGCCTCATGCCGGCTGTCACACAGGAGTTGCTATTTACGGCTGTATGGCCAAGGGGAAGTGTTCACTGTGCTTTCAGGGCCTCATTGCTTTTCCCTTCTGTTTCCCTGGGGCACAGCCATGGATCTGTAATCCCTGGTGCAGGCACGCATTTCCCTGCTGGTGCTTTGGAAGGGCCAAATGGACCACAGCCTGTCATTGAGGCCATGATGGCTGTGTGTGATTCCAGCTCCAGCCTACTGTGGAGGCACTGGCACCCTGGGTCCCCTCTGCAGCCATCCTGCTGCGGTGGGAGGAGAACTGGAGGCATGGGAGTAGCAGGGGGAGCATGGCAAGGGGAAGGGCCTGGTCACGGAGCATGGCAGCCATTGCCCCTGTGAGCCTTCAGACATTGCTAGTGTGAGCCTTCAGCCACTGCCAGTGCAGCTCTTTAGCCACTGCCAGTGCAGGCTCTTCCCTCACCCCTTGCCATGGTGCTGCTGCTTCCTTCACAACCCTCACCATGGTGCTAGTTCTCCCTTGACACCCCTCACCTAGGCGCCACAGTGCCTGTCCATCAGCAGGTGTGCCAAACGGGCTGTCAGTAGCTACAGTCAGCTGGGGTGGTGATCAGCTGATGGGAACAGCATCCTGGGCCCAGCAGGACGTGGCAGCAGCTGCAGAGTTTGCTGTGGATCTGCTGGTGGCGTAATTCGGCGTCCAGCCGGCAGTCGGCCGGGAGGAGGCCATGTCGGGTTAGACAGCCAGATGGGTCAGAGTGGTGCAGCCCTGTCTCTGGCTCACCACTGCTTTCCCTCTAACTGCTGCACAAGGATCCAGTGGCATTTGGGAAAGGAGTACGTGTACCTGCTAGCTTTGACTAGGTGAGAGAAACTAAGGGTTAAGAAGTTCAAAGGCTGGGCAGGAGGACAGTGCCAAAATACACCCGAGCTTAATGCCATTGCCACGAGCCCTGGCTTGCTTTACTCTATCCCCTGCCTCAGGTGATGCACTGTTTTCAACTGTGGTTTTGTGTATAACATGCTATTTTAAAATCTTTTCTCCACAGTTTATTTATGATGAAAGAGTTTCCTGGTAAGTGAATCCCTTTTCTTTTCGTTTTTTCTGGTTATACCACAAATTAGTGTTTATGAGAAGGAGAAAGCTAAAAAGTTCTGCAGGGCAGCTTTTTGCTGCTATGTGAGAAATATCAGCACAAGACAGGCTAGAGTAACTAATTTTTTGAGCTAAAGAAGAAAGCCCAGGAGAATCAGACTGTTCCTGGTACAGTGGCAGCAGTCAGTGCCCTCTGCATGCCCTGCAGTAGTCTGGGGATGACAGTGTGCTCAGCAGAGCTGTGGATGTGCAAGAAGGAGCCACCCAAGCAGTCATAAATAAGTGTTTAGTTGGATTTTTTCATAATTTAGTGAATGAGCAGTTAAAAGAAATAATAATAAAAAAATAAATATCACTATTAGTGTGTTAAAGTGCAGTGCAGTAGGTATGGTAGTCTAGGAGGGCTGCAGATACTTTTCAGTTGCTTTGGTCTCATGGTTTTGTTTCTGGCATATCCCAGAGGTGATGTGGTGACATCTGGAGGTGACAGTGGAGGTGACAGCGATGGCTTTGGTGTCACTCCCAGCTGGTGTCATTTGGATTACAAGCACTAAGGAGTATCAGGCTGCTTGGGCTGGTGTTTCCCCTCACTGGCTCTTGCCCATTTCAGAGGCAGGTTTCAAAAAAACATTCTTGGCAATAGCCTGGTTTTCTTTGTTGATTTTTTGTGTGTTTTTTTTTTTAACTGAAATTCACTTGAAGGCCAGTTGTATTTAACTGTGGTCTTAAAAAAAAACCAAACACATAACACAGAAGCTGAGTGTTGAATCTTCAGAAGCAGGGAATGAGACATTGACATAGTTAGTGCAATATCTCAAGGTCCTTGTGGAGACAATGTTCCATGAGTTTAGCATACAGTAGTTTGATAATGGATGATTTCCACAAGGACTAGCAGTTTGCCATGGGGAACTAAGCAGAATACAGCATTTTGGACAGTGAAAAAGATCACCTAGAAACAAGCTCTAAAAGTCATATTGTAATTTATTTTCATACAAATTTCATTATTCCATTAGTTTGACACAGAAACAGCAGAGGGAAAAAACCTGTCAGTATCTAATCAGCAGTTTGAACTGCTGCCTGCTGCATTCTCAGCAGCAGTAGCAGGAGAGCAGCTGCCCCTTGCTCAGGTTGCCTCAGCACAATTGGCTTTACAAAGCCCAGCATCCTGCTCTACACTCCTGCAGGCAGAGCAGAGTGGCTGCTCCCTTCCCTTGGCCACATCCCATGGTTATTGTCCTTATGGAAGTATTGGTGGTCCTTGGGTGTGTGATTTGCTCACTGAACTCCTGGATTTTGTCACTAGTTCTTAGCTGACAGGTCAGTTTGGCCAAGTAAAATCACAGAAGTCAAGAAAACAAAGGAGGCGTCATGCATGGATGTGTGAGCCATTTCTTTGTGCATCCTTTTTTTATAGAGGAATGTTAAGGCAGCCCAGGGGGGTCAAGCCTTTCTGCACACTTGTGGCATGTCAGACAGGGGAGTGGCTGAACAGGGGCTGCTGATGCCGTGCCCTGCTCTGATGTGTTTGTGTTGCTCTTGTTTCCAGGTGGGAGTCCTTAGTCTTAGTGCTGATGTATGTCATCTACATCTTTATAATGAAGTAAGTCAAATGTGTCCTCAGCTTATCTAAATTCTAAGGCTCCTTGCTCCCCTTGCATCACCTAGCCCTTATAATAATAATAAGAAACAGCCTCCAGTTCTTCCAGAGGAGGTTTAGCTTGGCTATTAGGGAAAATTTCTTCACCAAAAGGGTTGTCAGGTGCAGGAACAGGCTGCCCAGGCCAGTGGTGGAATCACTATCCCTGAAGGGGTTTAAAAGATGTGTAAATATGGTGCTTAGGGACATGGCTTAGCAGTGGGCTTGGCAGTGCTGAATTAACATTGGACTTGATGATTGTGGAGGTTTTTTCCAACTTAAACTATCCTGTGAATCTGTGCTTTACGGATCTCGTCCTGTGTGAGCTGACCAAGGCTAATGCAGCAAACCTGTGGCAGAGACCTGGATTCATCCTCAAGTCCCACCAAAACAGTCTCTTCTGACTTCACTTTAGTGTCCCTACTTGGAAATAAGCAGGAGTGAGATTCCAGTCTACTTTTCATGGGTGCAAAGTTCTGCAACAGTTCTTGCTTGTCTGGAGATCATGATAAAACTACAGCGCAGTTGGCAGTGATTTTCTGACCATCTGGCCTGTGTGACTTCTTCCACACAAGTTCTTGCTAGTAAAACTGGTCTGTTCTGCTGTTTGGTTCACCTCCTTCTGTCTTGTTTTCAAAAGCCAGTGGGAAGGAAACCCAGATTCAAACTGGAACATTCAACAAAACCTTCCAGCTGCCAAACACACCAGTGGTCTTGTCTCCACAAGTAAGACTAGAGATTTGTTTTGAAATGATGAATAGAGTAATATTGTGAGAGCGGTTCTCAGTGAGAACAGCAAAACACTCAGGCTGGCTGAAGGGAACACAAGTCAGAACTCATCTATTAATTAGAAATTTTGACATGGAGGGTAGCTTTTTATTTTTGGAACAATTAACTGACCAGCAAGACAGTTGTAATGTGTGCAATTTTTTTTTTTTTTTCTAGAAACAATGTTGTAATGTGAACAGGCTTTTCAGACCTGTTTGGATATAGCTTGAAAGGTTGTCAGCCTAGTTAGGGACCTCTGCCAGGTGTTTATAGGGGTCTACGCTTGCCTCTGAGTGTCATGGGGAGAGCTTTGGCTCATATTTTTGTCAGCTCCCACATGCTCCAAGAAGCAAGGATTATTCCCCACCCCTGCCAAAGTTGAGATTAATTTAGTATAAGGTGTTGTGTTTCTGGGTTGAGTCCTCCCAGTAAGATAATGCTAATACTCAGGTGTTGATTGTGTGATAAAAAAATACACTTGGATGATGACAAGCAAGGATTAATCATGATACATCAGTAGAGACCTAACACATAAACATGCATGTCGTTGAAGATCCATGGCTTCTATCTTTCATAGCCTTCTAGGTATATAGAGACTGTGTGAAGTACAATTTAGTTGGAGCTCTGAGATCCTCAAAACCAGAGGAGTTTACTTCCTTCCCTTAGCTGTATTGCACAGGATACAAGGCTAGGAAAAGAAGGCTGTCAAGAATTAAAGGTAAATCCCGAGTTTGTTTCGTTTGTGCAGGTACAACTCAACCATACATCACTTCTTTGAGAGGAAGACAAAAAGCTCTGCAAATATGGTGAATGGTTTAGCAAGTAACACAGAAATGGATGACAACAGCAACTGTGATGCCACAATGGTGTTACTAAAGGAAAGTAACTGTTCCAGTAAGTCACCCTGTCACTTGCATCATTCTGGGTGTTCTCTCCCTGCTCACACGGTGGGAACTGCTGCTCTTTTGTAAAATAGGAGGGGGTGGGTGGTCCTTTTGGAACCCCTCTCCCAGATGGGGGACACGGTGTGGTGATCCCAGCCACCACAGCCTATGCCACTAGAAGTGGCTGAGGCCTCTTGTGGCTGATTCTTGCTGCTGGACAAATTGCTTGGCTGCAAGGACTCCTTCAAGCCCAGAGGCTGCTTATCTAGCCTGTTACAACCATTTTAATTCCTCCTGTGGGTGCTGTTACTCTGCACTGAAGTTGCCCATTTACAGCATATCCAGTTAAATTTAACTCCACTCCAAAGGGACATCAACT
Organism: Vidua chalybeata; assembly: GCF_026979565.1. NCBI lineage: Eukaryota > Metazoa > Chordata > Aves > Passeriformes > Viduidae > Vidua > Vidua chalybeata. The sequence goes on from NC_071532.1 coordinate 39,632,839, forward strand.
GAGCAAGAAAAAAGGCCCTACTTAGACCAGTGAACACTTACCCCAGTGAAGGAAGGGTGAGGACTCTGTGTTGGTCTGGGTACTGTGCTCTTACTGCACATGCTGGCTTTACCATGCCCAACTTTTCCATGTAAGTGGTCTTTAAGGGTATTTCACTTTGGCTGAAATCAGTTCCATTTTGACTTTAGTCATGATCATGTATAAAAATGTTTTTTTTTCTTCAGCTTAAAAAAATTCCCTCATGCCATAGTTCAGCAACAGTTGTTCAATGTCTGCATTTGCAAGGATGCCCTAAACTGTATTCACAGTGGATTTATTTTGTCTTTAAAACAGTCAACAGGCATGTGCAGTATCTGCTTGGGATGTATATGTATCTGTTCTCAGGAATAACGCCACCTGTTTTCCTGAGGCACTGACTTAGCCTGAGAAGAAGCTCCATCTTGTCAAAATCAGTCCTGGTCTCTGACCACAGATGGGCTGCCTCTTTTGTTTAGCTAGTCTATCAAAAGACCCCAACCAACCACCAACCAACCAAAAATAGGTCTCTTTTCCTGCAAATGGAGCTTGAGAGGCATAGTCTTTGTACAGTAAGCAGTTAAGCATGAAATGTAGTGGGGTTTATATGCAGCAGCAACTGACAGCTCTCAGTTACAGGCCTGTTGCAGAGGGAAGGCTGTCAGCAGTGCTGTGCACTCTGATTTGGGGAAGCTGTTTTTTTGGGGATGGCTCTCTGTCGCTTGGAGTTCTCCATAGCAGAACTATGCTGGCACTTCTGTACCAGGAAAGCTGGAGTGGGAAAACTCAGTGAGCATGAACTCAGGCCTTGCACATCCTTGCACTTTACCCAGTGGCCTCAGGGTTAGTTCTGATTGTGGGATTTGGTTTAAATGTTCCCACAATGGGTTTTTTGGCATACTCTGCTGATTACTTTTTGATTTGGACACTTGTGGTTACTCACACTGGCCAAGGAAGGAAGATGAAAGGATTGCTTCATCTTCTTGCAGATTGTTCCTGTATTTCCTCGGGACTGGGCCATGGGAGGCCTGAAGAGGCAAGTGGTGCTGCATTGTGTTCCAGCCTGGGGTACAGGGCCACCAACAGCGCCTGTTGCAATGGTGTGCCTGGGTTAGGGCCTTTTCTGAAACCTTTTCTGAACAGAGGACCAAAAATTCTGAAACAGAAAGAATTCTGTGTTTGGCAGTTTTTCCAGGTGCCATTCAACAAGTGCCAGTTGGAAAAATTCACAAGGAAAAGCTGTGTGGTTGGCTTTTGTTGTTGGTTTGCATTTTTTTTTTTTTTTAATACAAAGGAGCTCACATAATCTACCCTATTCCATGGAAGCCTCAGTAGGCAAAAAAAAAAAATAACATAAAGGCTGAGGAGATAGTCTTCTGTAAGACTAACAGTGATATTTAAAAATGGTAATGCCACAAAACATTTGCCAGTGTTTAACACTGGTTTTGATAAACCTGTGCAGAAGTGTGTTGGATAAGGCCTCAGGTTTCCCTGCTGCCAAGTCCCAGTCCTGGCACAGAATTCACAGCCCAAGGTGTCATCCAGGTGACGGAAGGATGAACCCCAGAGGCAGTGGGCATCGGCACTGTGCTCCAGGTGGAGAATGATCCAGGGACCGGCCTCTGTCTCCCCGTCTCTTTGCTCCCACACTGTGGATTGCTCTGGCACATGCAGTTGCTGCTGGATTTGGTGGCAGTTCCCAGCCATGAGCTGCAAGCCCAGGGTGCAGGAATGTTCTTTTGTGTCGGTACCTTGAAGGAACACAGTTAGCAGTGGATGAGGACGATACCCTCACAGAAGTGCAGGTTGCAACTGGAAGTAAGTGCCTTGATGGGATAGCTGCTGTTGGAGCAGTGGTGTGCCTAACACAGGCCTCTGATGAACTGTGCAGAGCAGATTTAGTTCTCTGTAAGGAGCATAAGTGGTCATACTATGTTGACATTTTATTTAAAAACAGGAATGTAAGATGTTTAGAAAGCAGAAATTAAGGAAAGATGAGGCCTATTTAGAATGATGTAGCTGAAGGAATGGTTCTTACAGAGAACATCTGGAAGCCATGGGTTCATTCTTCTTAGAGCCACATAGAGCAGAGGGAGAGACTGCAGGAAGAAGGCCTCAATTTGTTTTTGTTCCTTGTCTGCAGGAAATTTCCGCCGTAAAGCCTCAGTGATCATGGTTGATGAGCTGCTCTCTGCCTACCCACACCAGCTTTCATTTTCTGAGGCTGGGCTCCGGATCATGATAACCAGCCATTTCCCTCCCAAAACCCGTCTCTCCATGGCCAGCCGCATGTTAATCAATGAGGTGTGTCTTTTATCTCCCCCACCTGTCTTTCTCTTTCTGAATTTGCATTTTCCTGTAGCAGTGTTTAGCTTGAAATGCAACTCTGCTGTTTCTTCTGGATCCCTAATAGCGCTCTCCCAAATTTTATCCTTCTGCCACTGACTTCACTGAACATCCCTTGCTCTCTGTGCCCCTGGAGATTTTTGCAGCAGTTGTTACACAGTAGCTGTGTAACAGCTATGTAGCTGCTGCTCACAGGAGCTGCCCTCTGCATAGACCTTTTTAATAATATGGTACTACCCTGAGACTGCACTTAACGTGTCACTGGTCTTGGAGTACTCCTGGAGTCAATTCCACAGCCACTGGACCTTCATTTGTAAAAGCTGTGCATGTGAGATTTTTCTAGTGGTCTGCAAGCAAGCATCATTTTGTACCTGTTGAAAATCCTTTTTGCTTTTAAAGATAAATTTTTAAACAATTCTACACACCTCTCTTTCTCTGTTCCTCCCTTTTGCTTATAAAAACCTCAAAATTTAAAAAGTCTTACTTCTCAGCAAGACTGCCTTTATTTACAGAGACAGAGGCTGATCAACAGCAGGATTTACACCAACGGTGAGTCAGAAGTAGCAATCAAAATACCCATCAGGCACGTGGTGGAGAATGGAACAGGCCCCAGCAATTCTGCTGAGCATGGCGTGAACGGCACGCAGCGGGATGAGGACGTGGCCGAGGCTAGGAATGAGAATGAGGATAACGAGAACAACGAAAACGACGAGGAAGAAGATGATGATGATGATGATGATGATGATGATGACCATGAAGGGCCATACACACCTTTTGGCCTACCCAGTAAGAAACTCCTGTGTTTGTGTGGTGTTTGTTTGGATATGCTGGAAAGCATTGCAGATGGATGTGGAGGTAGAAGTGTCTCTGAGAGCTTCCATCAGCTTTCACTTTGCAGTGAAGCTCCTAGCCACATGTAAAAGAGATGGGGAACTGGGAAGCAGCAGGAACCTCTCAGGGTGCAGACTTCTGGGGTTGGGCACATCTCTGCTGCAGCTCCTGTGTTGGCACTGTGCTGCTGTTGCAGTAACAGGGGAGATGCAACGATCTCCACAGGGTGGGTTCTGCCCCCAAAACATGGCTCACCCCCTGGAGAGATGGATCTCTGCTCACTGTGGAGGAAGCTGAAGGTAGCTGGGCTGCTGGCAAGGAGCCTGAGTGAAGATCAGATATGTCCATGGCTAGGACATACCTTTGCTGGGAGGTGAGGTGTGCTCTTACCTCACTTGGACAGTGCAGTGCTAATGTGGGTAAGGCACTAGTGATACTGATGTGAAGCAGATACACAGGGTGGTCCTGAGTGCCTCTGCTTTCCTGCTATTCACTAGTCACTGCCACAGTGCTTCTCGCTCTGTATGGAGGGCTTAGAAAGTCAGAGCAGCTGCATGACTCATGAGGAGCTATGTGTGCCTTAGGCTGCTGAGCACTGCACCTGCAGGATGGAGATCTCCTTTTAGCCTAGTGCTTCTTACCACATCAGGGCTCTGGTCCTGGGATGATCATAATGTATCCCTGTCCTGCCTTTGAGTCACAGTTGCCATAACTGTCAAGAATAGCTGTGTTGCAGATGAGCTGGAATACTGTAGGGAGTGGTCCTGTCCTTTGCAGGCAAGATACAATTTTGGGAACTCCTGTTCAGGTCTCACTCAAACAGCATTTCTGTAGTTTGAGTGAGGAAAAGACCTGAGCCTTAAAGAGAGTAATTTAGATGTCCTATGGACTTGCAAAGTATGTGAAAGGCTGGCACAGACCTCTCGAGATCTCTGGTTCCAACCCCTGTTCAGAGCAGGTCCTTCTCCAAGCCTGTGTCCAGTTAAGTTTTATTATCTATAAGGATGGACATCCCACAGACTTCTGGGTACCTGTTCCAATGTTTGACCACCCCCCCCTCCCCCCACCCCAGTAGGAAAAAAAGAGAAAATGCACAATGTACTTAATGTGCTGTCGGTTCTGAATTTCCATATTGGAAGTTGAGTCCATTGGCTTTTGTAATTCCCTTGTGCAAGGAATTTTGTAATTCCGTTTTGAAGGGCCTGCCTCCATCTTTTCTGTACCTTCCCATTAGGTGATTTAAGGTGAATCAGATCTCTTTCTTGGACTTGCATTTTATGTGGTTTTGTAAGAACTTGACTAGAGAGGAGGGGGAGCACATATGGTCTGACCCATTACTTAAACGCTCAGGGAGGGCCTTAATACTCCTGTGCCTGTCTCTGACCTCCTATCTGCCATTACATCATTATCTTCTGAACAAAGAATGGCATGTTGGCATAACAGGCTGAGGTGTCCCTGGCATCTTGTTTGCACATGTTAACAAACTAATAACATTCTGAAATACAGCAGACGTGTCTTGTGATTGTTTCCCTTTGTTTTGTTGTTTGGCAGCTGGCAAGATAGAAATGTTGAAATGGGTCTTCACATGGCCCTTGAGTTTTGTCCTGTACTTCACAGTGCCCAACTGTAACAAACCCCACTTGGAAAAATGGTTCATGGTCACCTTTGCTTCTTCTACCCTGTGGATTGCAGCTTTTTCTTACATGATGGTGTGGATGGTACGTACCAACTAACCACTGCCTGGGAGAAGCAGCAGGAGGGGGTTTGGCAGTCTAGAGAAATGCATAGGAAGTTCTACACACCTGAATTTTCAGGTGAGAAACCTTAGGTTTGCTTCTATTTCTTTTGGATCTGTCCACACTCAGAGAAGAAAATTAGGGGCCAGTAGCCATGGCCTTTGAGCTTGATTTAGGGCATTTCATCCGGATTCTTTACCTTGGGCAACAATTACAGCTGCAGCAATGGAACATCTCCTAGTCCTGTAGTGTGAGGGGTGCTGCGTGACAATCTGGCAACAACAACTTTTCATTCTCTTGGAGCAAGCAAGCTCAAGAGACATGGAATTGTGAATGATAACACTTTGAACTTAGCATGAACAATAGCATGACATTCAATCAAAATCCTGCAGAACTAGAAACATAGGGTGGTTTTGTGTTTGCTTAGCTAGTATTTATATATAATAATGTTTACAAACTTCATCCAAGATCAGGAGACAGTTACCCAGGGTAGTGAGCAACCATATAGTCTCTTTTCCAGGTTAGTATCAGGAAAACTGTGGATGAAATGTATGGAACAACTAACCTGAGAGGGTACACAGCAGGTGAGTGCTATCACCTGCCAAGTGAGGAATATACCAAAAAAGCCTGTCACTGCCTCTATTTAAAGGAAGTGTGAGTTTGCACTGAGAGATTCCCTCTTGTCTCAGAGCATCTTGCAGATTTGGGCCAAGTTGGTCTCGGGTCTTAATTCTTGTAAACAGCTTGACAGTTTATTTCATACTCTCCTTAGGTGACAATCATTGGGTACACTCTGGGAATTCCAGACGTGATCATGGGCATCACTTTCTTGGCAGCAGGAACCAGCGTGCCAGACTGCATGGCCAGCCTTATTGTGGCCAGGCAAGGTGGGTCTTTGCAGGGATGGCATCCTGCTGTGGAAGTGTGTCCTGACATTCTCCTCCTCTTCAGGCCTCTTCAGGTAGCACAGATGTTTCCTCAACAGGAGAATATACAGAGCTCTTTCCACAAGCCTTGGAATTTAAATCAAGAACAAAGAATGAAATAAATTGTGCTGCTATTGCAAAGCAGTTAACAAGTTCTCAACAGAAGTGTGGAACAAGTTCTGGCAGTATTGTCAACTTCAAGCCTTCCTCAATAATCACAGTAATTTTCTTAGTTTGAATATCAGTGGTATAGAACTATTTAATGGCATAAGAATCTTTCAGGTCACCTTCCAGCTTTTCTTCTCAGTAATAAGGACTGGAAGATCCTAATGTTTTTAAGGAAAGCAGCTCCCCCATATTTGTGGCCTGAGCAACAGGTGTATTAAGAGGAAAAGCAAGTAGCCAGTATTGCTTTATGGGAGCAAAACCAGTGGCTTATCACTGAAATAAGCAGCTGCTGAGCAGACGACTCAAAGACCTTTTGCAATCAATCCAATACAGAAGCTCATGTGTCATGGTCACAGTAAAGGGTCAAAAGTCCCCCTGAATATTGCACCAGAGAACTGGCAGGTCACAGCCAGCACAGCAAGATCCCTCAGCAGCAGAGGATTAGTAGAAGAGAATTCTCAGATGATCCTGGAAGGTGGATTAAGTCCCTTTAAGCCTGCTGTCCTTGTATGATGGGGGGGCAAAGGGAAGGGAGGGAGTGAGGGGCATCTTCCATAAATCTTGGCCTTAATTGGGGGAAATTGCCTGGATTACCTTAGATTAAAGCTGCAGGACTTTTCTGAGATATGTCTGAGCGTATGTGGTTTTCATTCCTGCAGGTATGGGGGATATGGCTGTGTCCAACTCCATTGGAAGCAATGTTTTTGATATTTTAATTGGCCTAGGCCTTCCATGGGCTTTGCAGACCCTAGCAGTGAATTATGGATCATACGTAAGTCCTACATTTGTTTACATAATTGTTGCTTATTATTTATTTATTTATTTTTAACAAGCCAGATCTATCTAAGCAAAAAAAGTCCAAAATTCTTTGGATTTTTTTTAAAAAACAAGTAATTTTCTCTGTTACTATATGGGAGAAGTAGAAATTAATTGTCACTGGACATTTCCCATCCTTTTGAGGACAAGTACTTCCATTTCTTCCTTGAAGACAGAAGTCTGTGCTGAAGTAAGCTACCTTACTAGAATGCACTGGATTTTCATAGTCTTGAATATATTCCAAGTAAGAATATCTTTATAAGGCAGAGGGGATAAACACACAGGTGAAATATAAAATGTAGATGAGATCTGTAGGGCTTTTGCTAAGAAAAATTCTGGCATTACTAAACTGTTAACACACTGCAAAGTGAAGGAAACTGTTAAATAATTGGATGTTTCAGAGCACGACCAACAGCAGGAAACTCTGCAGAGCTTTCCTGTATAAGACAAAACTACCAAACACCAATGAACTTATCCTTTACTTCCCAAGTGATAAAAGAGCCAACCTCTGCCCCAGAGCTGCTGCAAGGTTACTTCTGAGAAGTAAAAGCAGGAGATGCCACAGAGTTCTAGAGGGAAGTCGCTGTGGCTATTGCTGTTACCTGGACACCACTCAGACAGCAGTGTAGGGCAGAGAGAGGACTGTTGGTTACAGTCACTGAGTGAATGCAAAGTTAAAAGGCAGGAGAATGACAGAACTGCTGAGCTTGACAAGTTCCTCTGGAGATTGTTTAGTCCCCAGCCCTCTGCTCAAAGCTGGGTCAGCTAGAGCAGAATGCTTAGGACCTTGTCCTGTTGGGTCTTGAGTAACTCTAAGGATGGAGTCTGCACAGCCACTCTCAGCAGTCTGCTTTGTTTTTTAACCACTCTCAACAGTCAAAAGCATTCTTATATTATAATGGGATTTCTGTATTTAAAATTGTGTTCCTCTTGTCCTTTCAATGGACAAGAGTCCTTTCTATGGACACTCAGAAGAGTCTGGCTGCACCTTCTCTGTGTTCTCCCCTCAGGTATTTATGCACATAGATAAGATCCCCCTGAATCTTCTCTTCTCTAGGCTGAACAGTCACAGCTCATTCAGCCTCTCTGTATGTCAGATGCTGCCATGCCTTAAATCTTCCTTGTGGTCCTTCACTGGACTTGCTCCAAGAAGTCCATATCTTCCTTGTATTGAGGAGCACAGAACTGGACCAAACACTTCAGATGTGAGTAGAGAAGGATCATCTTTCTCTCCCTATTGGTAACAATTCTCCTGATGTCACTCAGGATGCTGTTGATGGCACAGGGGTGCATTGTTGACTTCAGCCTGGTGTCCACCAGGATCAACAGGTCTTTCTTGGCCAAGCTGCTTTCCAGCTGGTCAGCCCCATGCTGATATGTGTAGTTATTCCTTCCCAAGTGCAGGGCTTTTCATTTTCCTTTGTGGATATTAATGAGTTTGCTGTCTGCACATTTTTACAGCTTGTCCAGCTCCCTCTGTATGGCAGCACAGTCCTCCAGAGCATGAGCCACCTTCCTTGGTTTTGTATGGGCTGTGAACTTGCTGAGCCTGCTCTCTCCCCATCATCCACTTAATTAAAAAAGACACTAAGCAGTCCTGACCCCTGGGGTAAGGCCCTAGTGACTGGCCACCAGCTGGGCTTGGAGCACAGTGCTTTGGCTGGTTATCAGGCCATTTCACTGTCCACTTTTCTAGATTGTTCTTCCTCTGTTTGTCTCCAAGGATGTTTGAGAGAATGCCAGAAGCCTTGCTAAATTCAACATAAACCATGTCACCCAGCAAGTCCCCCATATCATACAAGACTGTCAGGCAGGGTCAGCGGGATTTCCCCTCCATAAATTAACATGTCTTGTCCTTTGTGTATTTAGAAGTGGTTCACATGATCATGTGTTCTGTCATCTTTCCAGGGATCAAGGTCAGGCTGACCAGCCTTTAGTTCCTCAGATCTTCCCTCTTCTTGAATATAGGAGTGCCACAAGGAAGCAGTGCTGTAGGAATAAAATCGCTTTCTTTAATGAGCAATTTATCTGTAGCTCATCTATATTTTTGTGAAAAAGGATGAAAATAAGTGGCTGAACAGAAGCAGCCAGCTTTCATGGAGGCATAACAGTATCACTACTGTTTTGCATACCCAAAATGTCCATTGTACATGATTAGAAAAAGCAGTCTTGGAAACTGCCTCACAATTAGCAAAAGAGAGTTTTCACTTGCTGTTCCTGGATTTATTTCCAAATTCTTGGGTAATTGGACTTTAAAACAAAGCAAGTCTGCTTTTGCCACCCAGTTATTAGTAATTAAGCTATGTTGCTAGCGAAGGCTGGCACTATCTGGGTCAGGTGTACCTTGGTGACAGTGCCTAGAGCTCCAAGATGCTGGTTGTTATTCCAGGAGTGTGGCCATTGTCCCTGGCACCCAGGTCAGAGGGGGCAGCAGATGTGGAGCTCCAGTTCCTGAGGTCTGTCAGGCTGAGCCTTGGGCTGCTTGCATGAGCAGGCCCTGCTAACTGCATTGAGGCTCATGGGCTCAGGCCAGCCTGGTTGTCCACTGAATATCACTGTGAGTCAAAAGTACTAGGTGATTTCTGAGCTAATAGTACAACATTTTGTACTGCTCCTTTGGTGTTTGGCAGGACCCAAATGTGTCTCTGTAGTATCTCCTCCAACAGGGGAACTCCTCAAAGCAGTCTTTATAAGTGGCTTCATGTGGAATCGGGACTTGTTGTTTAAACAAGCTTACTCCATGGGATAGTGTCTGAGTGGGGAAAAGGCAGCTTTGTGATCTAACAGAATGAGTCAGGAAAAGAGCAAGAGGGGGACCTGTCAGAGAGACAAATGGGCTTGCTGGAGTCACAGTAGGTGAATGTAAGAACTGGAAATAAGCTGTGAATTTCTGCAGACACATCCTGGTGCTGGGTTGCTAAATCGCATTTTGATTGAGTGCCTCTCTTCTGACTCTCTTCTGACTGCTTCCCCAGCCCCATTGTCAGTTTATGCTTCAGCTTAATGTTTATTTTAGTCTGCCTTCCTTATTACAGGAAGGGAGAGGAAAACCATCTTATGATTCTCAGGCGGCATCTTGGAAGCATCTGTCACCTGGTCTAGAGAAGGAGGTTTTCCTTCTGTGTTCCTGCTTTAAATAAAATACCTTCCCCTAGGATGTGGTTACTCTGCAAGTGCCTCACCCTTTGCCTTCAGCTCAAGTGTCAGTCCAGAATTCCTGGCTTGGACCAAGCCACCGACCCTTTTTCCATGAAAAGGCAGATCTATTCAGGATTAAACTTTCCACATCAGATCCCTTCTGTTTTTACAATGCCAAGTCTTTAACCCAACCATATGTTTATTATTTCAAGGGTCCTTCTTTCTGAACACTGATTAATGTCCAGGTACTAACTCTGCCTTCCTCTGCTTCTCACTGGAACTTCCATCTCCACTGCTCACTTGGCCACCCTCTTGCAGCTGCTTTTGCCTTCTGTTATGTACACAGCTGATCTGGCAGGCCAGCAGGGCTTTTGGAGGAAAAGCAGCATCCCTCTGGACCTTGAAAGTCCTTTGATATATTCATTCTCTCATCTCTTCCAGCATCGAGTCCTGGACACATTGCTGACTCTGTAATTCAGTAAGCATCCTTCCCCAGTGCACCTGGTGTATGCAGAGTGGAAGGATGTTTGCACCTTTTCTTCTATCCAGTTGCTTTCCTCTGGAATATTTTTTTGCATGTAAACCAGACATCATCCAGCAGTATTTTGGAGAACAGAAATTTTAGCCTAAGGATAAAGAGCCAGGTTGATTTGATCATGTCAGCATTTGGAAGTATAATTATGTCAGTCCAATTTGCTCCTTTGCCTGATAACTTCAGGCAGTTTCAGCAAAATTTGACAGTACATTAGAAGTCTGAGAGACCTGATATTCCTTCCAAGCAAACAAGCATCTTGAGTACTGCAGGATTAATCCCAGTGCAATCATATTTAAGCATCAGAGAATCCAGAGGGAAGCAAATGCTTGCAAAGCACACATGGAGATAGGAAGCCTCACTGCTTTGCTCCTCGCTGACCAGTTGATTTTCACTGGTTAAATTTCAAGGTACTGGGGTGAATGGTATGTTAGGACAAAGCTGGCTCCCTGGCTTTGTGGCAAAGAGATTATTGGGATGATTATACTGTAGTAGAGCAAAAGTGTCCCTGCCAATCCTCCTAGCATTACAGGAGTTCTCTCCAGCTATAGCTCCTGCATGATACTCTTGAGCAGCCATGTGCAGCACTCCAGGTGTATACCCACTGCAAAATGAATTTTGTGATATGGAGCAAAACAGGGACACTTTCTTAGAAGTCTAAAAACAGGTTTAAGAAGGAAATTCCATTTAGACATGCAGCAATGCATCAGTGTTTGAAGTTCCAGTTTGCTTAGACCGCTGTCTCATGGTAAGACCTCAGGAATGCAGGATTTAGACTGAATGTCCACTGCCAGGCAGAGACACTGAAGGAGAAGGATACCCAGACATACAGAAGACCTGCAGCTTTTTCAGCTGAAGGACTGGAAACAAAGCATAGCCCTTCTGAAATTCCTTACTGGGGTAATTTCTGACATATTAAGGCCCTGAGGCAAAACCAGTGTGGGTTTTGGCAATAGCTTCTTGTTTTCCTTTAAGCAGCAGCCAGAAAATAACTTAAGAATGGAATAATTTTTATTTCCATTGTTTTTCCTCTGCTGTTTAGCCTCAGCCTTGGTTACCACAGCAGCATGGGAATGTCTGGAGCTGGTGGCAGCCTCTTTGCATTTGCTGCACAAGCAGCTGGGAGGTGGCCCCCCTCAAACTCTGACAGAGGAGGCTGTCAATGTGCAAACCTTCTGTGCATTATCAGCCAGAACAGCATTCTTCTGCCTTGCTTCAGCCCCTACACACAAGCCAGTCCTCAAAGGGGAGTTTGGGAATATTGATTTTTTCTCCGTGCAGTATGAGGGAGTGCTTCTTCTGCAGCCCATTTTCTCTTGGGGAAGAGGCATTTCCTATTCTTAAATAAACAGGGGACTGGACTTTTCATTATACAATTAAAAGGACTCCAGCTGAGACTCTTTTTCCAGTCTTTGCCAAAACCTGAAATTATCTCCTCCCTTACTGTGAGTTTTGAATGTTTTGCTGCCCTTGTTTTCCCTGAACTTGGACATTTTCACATATCCCAAGGAAATGTATTCTATTGCCTCTTATAGGAAATGCCACTCGTCTCATGAGAGAGCTGCTTGACTGATTTCTGCCCTAATTTGATGATCAAGTACACATTTTTCTTAAGCTTTTGTTTCAAATTTCAGAATCTTCTGGGCTTCTGTGCTTATAGTCAAAACTCATGATAAGAAATGGGCTAGGCTGGTGATTACCATAGGAATGGAATCAGTTAAATCTGTATTTCCAGAGCTGTAGAGTCATGGGAAATTTGTGAAACAGCAGCGGGTAGTCCAGAGTCAAATTCAGGAAAAGAAAGGGTTTCCCAGGAAGCTCATTTGGCTGAACTAGATACACATTACAGCTGAAATTTCTGGAAGAAAAAGTGCAATTGTTTGAGTAAAAAAATATTCCTGATGAGCTCAAAGTACTGGAAAAGGTGTGAAGAATTCCAGATGCTTCTACTGAGGCTCAGGAGGTGATATATGCATGGCACCTCCCTGCCACGGAGCAGGTAGAAAAGGCACGGAAAAGGACAGAAACCACATGTGAAAAGGGCTATAAAGCAATTGAGAAGCAAATAGGAAATAACAGAAGGACAGTTGGAACAAGTGAACATTGATGTAAGCCTGTTCCCAAAGCACATTTGCCTTGGGGATGACTGGGAGGTGGATTCCATAGGTGGGTGCCTGGTGTAACTCCAAATGAACTGGACTTGCAGTGCTGTGGGGTTACCCTGTGCACACCAACATTCCCATGGATTTGACTTGCAGGGAGCACTGCAGGGCTTGGGCAGGGGCCTGCATGAGGCATGGCTCACCTGGCACAAGTGGCCAGGCTCACCTCAGCAGCCTCTGGCACACGGGGAGAGTGGAAGCATCCTTCAGGTAAACAGAGAAGTACAGTGAGAGGTGCAAGGCATGCATGAATCATGGGGATTCAGCCTTGTTTAGATTTCACTCAAAGCCCTTCAGCAGCACTGTATAAAAACCACCCATGTTTCTGTAGGCTGACTTTCTGAAGTAGATACATGCCTGTTAAAAAATGTGGCAGGGCTGCCAGGAACGTTCTTGTTATTTAGGTTAATTAATAATTCTCTGCTTTGCCCAGCAGTGCGACCTGGGCTAGATACCAGGCCAGGAATGTGGCTGGTTAAACCCAAGCTGAGAATTGTTAACCTGGAGTGAAACTCCAGTATTTTGGTGCATTAACCCTGTGAGGGGAACTTGGTGTTCACGCTGCAGAAGGGGTTGCCACATTTGCTTGGCCCACATAGGAACAGCATGATGTGTGTGGCTCTTACATTGATAAAGCTGCTGTAAATAATTAGCATACATTTTCTGCTTTTGAATTATCCCTAATAGCATCTTTTATTCCCCTAAATGACCTCCAAGGAAGAGCCTTGCAGATAGTCTAAAGAAAGTAGCACCAAACATCTCCTTTTCAAAGCACTGTCCTCAGCAAATTAGACACAGAGGCCTTTAGAATGCTCTGCTGGTTTTATGGAGCATGAATTTGTAACTGAGAAGCAGTGTTAAGGTTAAATTTTTGCACTTTAGGTTAAATTCAGACATTTTCCACGGTAAAATAATTCCATATTCTTCATTTGTTTTCTTTTCCTGTAGATCCCTTTCCCATTGATACATTTTATACTGACAGTTGTTACAAATATTCACACTAGTCAAACAAAATTCCTGACCAAAATCCAGACAGGAATTTATTGTAATTTATTATCTCTTTCCTAGCCAGCTGCTGTTCCTTTGGGATATAGCAGGGAAGGTGGCTTTAAATATGTGTTTTAGTACACAGTGTTAGGTAGGTCTTTTTTTGAACTTTATAATACTGGAAATGCAGGTTAACTGTTACATGTGGGCTATTCTGATTGGTGGAAGCAAGAAAGGAGGAGTGGATGCACAGGAATGACTGAAGCCGAGCAGGCTGGTCCATCTCTGAAGTTTACATTAGCAGAGGGATCATGGCATTTTTCATTTTCAGTTATACAGACAGTCCCAAAATCAGTCTTCATGTCCTGAAGCAATCCAAATCCTCCATTTCTTTGAGCAGTCTGATGAAAATAGTGTATTTAACATGTAATGGCCATAGGAATGTTATGGTCCTGCTGTCCATCCATACCCTTACAGTACATTCATCCTAAAGAAATCCTCCAGTACCTTTCAGACAAAATTATCATCATGGTTGTAGCCTTTTTTATGGTGTCAACAATCAGCAGGGAAGAAAAGTGTGCCATTTGTGTGAGCTGGTATTTGTACATGTGTAAAGGGAACAGCAAAGCTTGGGCAGGACGGATTGGCTTAGAAGATCCTGGGTGTGCAGAGTGCAGTGCAGGCTGAGAGTTCCCAAGTGTCAGGACTGATCATCCTTTCTGACTCTACAGGTCAGACTCTCCCCTCAATGGTCCCTGGGGAGTGAACCTAAATCATTACTCTGGATTTAGGAGCAATAGTAGGGTGAAAAGGATTTCCTGACTGTGGTGCAAAATGATACAAGTGTATCTGTATTCTTGCATTCTTAAAATTGTAGTGCTGCTTGACAACATTAGCAATACCCACTTCACTTGCAAATGGGATTCTTTATAATCTAATTAGAAGGATGGGAGCACTGAGAAGCCAACCTTTCCTAGAAGGATGTCCCCTCCACATAGTAGCTCCTGGAGAAGTGCTTTGAGAGACTACACTGAGTGTTCCCCTCATGATGCTGCAGGTGATGCTGTTTGAGGTCAAATAAAAATGCCCAAAAGGATAATGTTTAAGTTCCCCAAGAGAAGGATGGGAAACCAAGGATAAGTGTGATCCTAGCTGAGGAGCAGGATTGGAGAAATGGCTTTACTTCCTGTAGCCTTCCTTTGTAACATTAGGTTTATATTTCACAAAAATCACATTTTAAAAAGTATTTGGGCCTTAAAGATGCAGGTGACTTCCTTAGGTTATGCTCAATGCCTCTAAAAGTGGCAGTTTAATGGCTTCTCAGCTTTGTGGACCTGCATCTCGGTTCTTGGACAGTGACTGTAACTGGGGCTCTGCCATGAAGACATCTTGCACCAGAGCCTGTGAGGTGCCTGGTACACAGCCCTGCAGTAAGTAAGTTGTCTCCTTGTCTGATCTGCCTCAGTGCTAAATCATGTCCAGCCTATGTTAGTGTGCCATGATGCATTGATACAGACAATTTTTCAGCACCTGAGGCTCTGGTTTTGAGATTACTGACTTGTTCCCTTCACCAAGAGGAGTAAGATTAGGGAAGAAATAATGTGAGAGTGGGGAAGAAATCAGGTGCTTGTATGTGTCCTTGTTTATTTTCCCCCACTGTGAAGCATTAATTGGTGACTGAATGTAAAATTTCCTTTCCCTTTTTGTTCTTACAGGACTCATATAGGAATTAGAAAATGTCATGATAGAGTAGTACAAGGGATGGCAAAGCTCACGTGGAAGTGGAACACTGTGAAATGTTGTCAGGTTCTAAGGACGCTCCTCTAATAACACTCCTTCTTTGGCAAAATAGGGAGTAGGCAAAGTTATCTGTGATGTAATGGTCTGACTTGGCATTTACAGCTTGCAAGCCACTGTTTAGCAGCTCAGCAGTTTAGGATTATGGAAATATAAGCAGAGAGGAATATTGTTTGAAATTGTGAGATGGTTTGATAAACTTCCTTCTTTTACAGATTCGGTTAAACAGCAGAGGACTTATATATTCTGTTGGTCTCCTGCTGGCATCAGTTTTTGTCACAGTATGTATATAGTTTTTTGTTCTTCTTTTCCAAAAGAGGGATTTTTATAGACATTTTCTTCACCTGCTCCTTTCTCAACCTCCAGCTGAAATAGTGGTTGCAAAATCTGTTGTTATGGGATAGGGGTGCTCCCTGTTTGAAAAGCTTCCCAAGGCCTTGATTTGGCTCTTTGCAGGAGCTATCACTCCCACGGGATGACAGTCCTGCCTGTATGTTTTCCATGGGAGGAACCTGGGAGAGCCATTAATAATCATTAGGAATTTCTATGCTAGAGCTGAAGCAGGTCCCTTGATGCATGATGAGATCCATTGTCCTGTGAGACAAGCAGACAAAATGCTGAGCAGGTTGCTTGGCCTCTCGATGATCCTTCTGAAATACAACACAGTCCAGAAAAAACAGTGCCTGACAATGTTTCTGTTGAAATCAGTACTTGGTGTTCCCTGACCTTTCCTAGAAATTATAGGAGAGGAATGATGTGACATCTTCCAAATCTTGAGATGGGAGGGCAATCCTGTGCAATGCACACCAACACAATTCCCACATACACAAGACATTAATCTTTGCTGGGAGCAAACTATGCAAAGTCAAGCAGTCTTAGACTGTGTGGCTCTAGATTGGGATGCAGAGGAGCACATGAAGCATTTTGAGTAAAAAAAAAAAAGGAACCTGGCCTTTAAATCCATTTCTGATTGAATTAAATGGGATTGTTCTTGCCAAAATTAAATTCACTGGAGAAACCTAAGGTGAGGTGATGTAAGTCAGGGTGGCTTTTGTGACTGCTGCTCTGATTTACTTGAGCTGTAGTTTTCAGCTCACTTGGTGCAGTTTGTGATTGCTTCCAACTAATCATCATCAGTAAGGGGACAGCCCTCTTTTGGCTCCTGTAGCTGAGGAGGGGATTTACCACTTTATTCAAAATGTTCCTGCTGTGGTGGCTTACTCTGTGTTTATTGTAGGTTTTTGGTGTCCACATGAACAAATGGAAACTGGATAAGAAGCTAGGGTGTGTGTGCCTTTCCCTTTACGGCATCTTCCTGTGTTTCTCCATCATGACAGAATTCAATGTTTTCACTTTTGTGAACTTGCCAATGTGCAGAGATCACTAACGCAGGTGGCAGACTGTCGGGAGGAGCTTCCTTCTTACCTGTGCAATACAAGCCACGGCTGGCATTTCCTGGATGCAGTGCACCTCCAAGTCGTGACCTATATCCTGTTCACTGTTCATAGGACCCATGGCCCCGTCTAGGTTTGCCCTCTCCCTGGCCCCCACAATCTGGAACAATCCTTCATCGATGTGAAGAGCTTTTTTCAACATCCATGTGATTTCCTTGCTCGATTTTTGAACAGTGTGACTGAGACTCAAGATGAACTGGCTGCTAACTGGCATTAAGCCAGTCAAATGGTCTGCTACAATTCCTTCTTTTTTTAAGTTATTTGATGGAAGACTAATTAATTTATGACTTAAGACTATTGCTACAATGCAGGAGAGGGTATGTCATATGGAGGTTGACTTTCAAGGAGAATCATGGGAATTTTTTTTTTTTGTTGTGGGGAGTGTTTTTTGTTTGCTTTTAGTTTCAGGTTTGCAGGTTTTTTTGTTTGTTTGGGAGTGGGGGTGTTGCTTTTGTTTTTTTTTTTTTTTTACTTGCCAGAGATCAACGTCTTCTCTTGCATCTCCTTCTGAGTGCTGGGCCTCCTGTAACAATCCAAAGGCCACAGGGCAGTTTAAAATGGAAATGCAATTCAAGGTACTCAACATAAAAATGGATAAAAGAAGATTGTCCAGGAAAAAAATGATGACTTTTTACTATAAATAGTTAACCTTGTACACATCTGTTAAAGGATGCAAGCTAAATGTGGGTTCAAAGGGTTAACACTGCTACGATTTTACTATGAATGTTGGAGTTTTATTACAAGGGTGTTTGTTATTTCCAAGCAATAGTTTGATCGCCAGCCCAGAAGGGCTACCAAGGAGGTGTCCTGGTTTTTAAAGGTCTGCACATGGAAATGGAAGGTCAGAACTTTCTCTGCTTCATCAAATTTCTAGTTTTGGGGGGATTCAATAGTTCACGTCTTATTCATTCTGAGAAGGACATAAGTACATGTGCAAACTTTTTTAAGTGAGTTACAGACACTGGTTTCTTTAAGAGGAAGGAGGCATATTTTGCACAGACATGGTTACTGAAGTCATAATTTGCTATTCTTTAAAGTATACACTGGACCTGGCCTGATATTTTTCATCTTAAGCAGTTGAACTTATCTGATAACAGACCATGTGGATTCATCACCTCTCCCTTTTGGGAGGGTAGAAGACACAGACAGAGATGGCACATTTTAAAATGTGGAATATCTTCAATGCAGACTCTCTCACAGATCTTAAGTTATTGTGAAAGTTTAGCTATTCATTGTTCCAATATCCCTGCTAGATTTTGTATAATTCTGTATTAATATGCAGGCAGATTCCACCCCTGAGAAACACCATCACTGCTTCATTTGTATGTATTGATACTGTGCGTTCTTGCCACTGCAGCTCTTGTATTTACTTTAAGCACTGATCACTTCTGATCCTCTTGTATATGTTCTGCTATGAAATGTATTAAGAGACTACCAGCTAGGTGAATGTTTTTGTCTATGGTACAAACAATGGCAGATAATAATAAAGATACAGCAAACCCTACATAACAGAAAGAAAGGAAAAAAACCCAAAACATCAAACCCTAAACTATAGCAGGAAAAGAAAATGCTCCAGTTTAAAAGAAAAAAGAAGAGAGCCACATTCTGTTCACAGACAAAAAGCCATTTTTTTTTTCATTTGCACTTTTGGAATTGATTTTTTCAACCTGATTTTCTTTGGGCAAAATGTTGTAAATGAAAATATTTATACCCTGTGGTTTCCCTTCAGCTCAGCAGCTAGTTTTCTTTGTTTGTGACACCAAACACGTGGAGGCACTGGCAGCTCTTGCACTGTGTGTGGCAGTGAAGTCCTGTGGAAAAAGCCGCGCCCCACTGGCCTCACTCGGGGAACAATGTGTGCCAGTGGATCCCTGGCAAGAAAAATAAAGGGTCCAGAGACAGCAGAGAGAGTGGATGACATGCCTGCATTGCCAGTTTTCATCCTGGAAATCAATTGTGTTGCTGCTTGTTGAGCTCTGCAGCTGAGGTTTGAGCAGCCTTCTCATACCTGTGCCTGCGGGACATCCACTTGTGTTAGGAAGCCCACTGTACCTTCCTGTTGCTGGGTTTTTGTTTCTTTTGTTGTTGTTGTTAATGAGATGAATAATAATAATAGCAATCACTAAAATGCCTAAAATACTTCTGTAAGTCAAATGATGTTTGCAACGATGTGGCATGTGTCACTAAAGCCACCCCACAAACATGCAGCTTCACTTCATAGCGAGATGCAGTTGCTCCTAAGCAGAGTGTGTCCTTGCTGATAAGGAGAAGGAAAAAAAGAAGTTTCATATCAGGGCCTATTATTTCTTCTAATTTGAATATTTTTACTGCTGCTCCAATGGAGCCAGTTGGATCTATTTCTGCGAAATAGCCATTAACTATCCCATGGCACAAGAACTACACATGTATTTCTTAGGAACTTTTCCTACTGGTGTGCATTAAATACTGTAGTAGTTGTAGTTTTGTGTTGTGTGTAAAACCTGAAATACCTTGCTTTGATACTTGTGTGTGTTGCCAGAATGTTCTGCAAGCAGCTTGTTTTTAGCAGAAGCAAAAGGTACCTTGAACTGCTGTTACCTTTGCCATAGATGGCTCGGTAAGCATGTCCTAAAGCGATGCTTTCTGCCAGATGTGCTGATGATTTGCAGCGAAATTGTCAGGTCCAGACCTGGTTTGGAACAGAGCAGACTGGCTGAGTGTACCAGGAGGAAGCACAGTCTTGTTAGCACAGTCACGGCCTGTGTAGAAGGCCCCAGAGCAAAAAACCGTCAATTTCTGGCATCCTTCCTGTATGCTGTCTCCAAAAGTGGCATGGACAGTTTTATTCCGATGCAGGGCATACTCAGAGCTTTACTGGGCCTTACAGAGGACTGAGTCTCCCATGAGTTCTCT
Source organism: Vidua chalybeata (assembly GCF_026979565.1). Taxonomy (NCBI): domain Eukaryota; kingdom Metazoa; phylum Chordata; class Aves; order Passeriformes; family Viduidae; genus Vidua; species Vidua chalybeata. The sequence continues at coordinate 39,652,639 of NC_071532.1, forward strand.
CTTCCCAGGGGATTTCTCCCCTCCCGAGGTCAGACTCTGGAGGATAGCCAGTGCCTGGCTTCAGTGTCCCCGTGGGAGGCTCTGCTTTGCCTGTGGCTGCATGAGCCGCAAAGCTGTCACTGGATGCAGGGTCTCAGGAGCCAGCCGGGCTCGCACTGGGGTTGGCAGTGGCTGCTTGAGGGTGGAAAGAGGGAGCTGAGGCGCTCTGAGGCTCAGGGTTGAGGGGCTGCAGGGAGCCACCAGGGAAGCTGGGTTGTGTTGGGTATTTTTAGCATGACTGTGATTCATTTGCAGTTTTCATCTTCTGAAAGCAAGGGTCACCTTCGCATCCAAGGCTGCTCTGGTTCATGGACCAGTCAACTGTTTTTGTTTCTATTCCTAGCAATTTCAGATGATCTTCAATGAGTATTTCAAAGGGAGATTAAAGAGCCTTTTTCTCCATGCAGAGGCTGCACTGCAGTTCTTACTTTGACTTAAATATGTGACCCTTGGCTGGCTTCAGGTCTGCTTGGCATGGATGACCTTCCTTTGACAGTGGTTCAAAGGCAGAATGACAGGAGAGGGTATGATAAGAGATGGTCTTAAGACATGCTGGGAAAACTGCTTTTGTCCCACCAAAGGTGAACTTTTTACTTGCCTTTTTCCCCCCACTTTTTTTAATTTTTGTTTTTCATGTGCTGTGCTTTTTAATAGACTTTTTCTGTGATAGGAACATCAATATGAAATGTGTGCATGGGAGATTTTTCACTTGCATAATTTGTTGGTTTTGCTGTGATGCCACTTGCATGCTTAGTTTCCAGATCTCTGTCCTCAGCTGTATCACTGAAATCAATTGATTAGCTTTGGATTTGTGATGGTGGTACTTGTGGAGAACAAGGTGCAGGACTGGGTTTTTTTCTTGACAAAACAAATCAGGTAGAGTGGCAGTCATGTTTTAGACAAAACGACATTCAAGGTAGGTGGAGTGACCTGAAGGTAACATTTAATACCCTGCTGTTAGAACAGGGATTTTTATCTCTTTTCCAATTGGTATTTGTGAGATAAAATGTACATTCAGTGTTATTGAATAACTTTTTAGAAAACCATAGCTTTCTGCTGACTGACAAATATTTCTTATATTAAGATTTTTTTTTAAACACTAATCCTTTCAATTAAAGTTCACAGAGATGCAATAGTGCAAGTTTTATCTCTTTCAAAGTTACACCACTGGAGCTTTAAACTTGTTTAAAAATATATTTTTAAAATCAATTTCAGTGGACCATGCTTACCTGAATTTAATTCTGCCTTGTACTTTCAAAGTTTCGCTTGATCAGCAGCCACTGCAAGTTAGTCTAAAAGAGACTTAAATCCTGGTAAGAATGTCCCTTTTAGATTGGTACAACTTCAACTGAATCAGTTTAAAGCCATGGTTTTAAGGAAAGCAGTGGATATTTGAAAGACCTCAGCCACTTCAGATTTAAGGAGCTGCAGAGTCTAAGTGTGTTGAATGGATGTACCAAGCAGAATGCAAGGCTTAGTTTCAGGAAGAGAGTTTTCAGTATTCAGGGACTTGAGTGAAATCTGACCTTTGTGAAATCAGGGGCAGAACCCCTGTGACTGTTGTAGGGTCGGTGATATGTTTGTAGCAGTGAGTCCTGGAAAGGATGGGGACACTGTGTTTTTTTTGGGTGAGTGGCCTTTTTATTTTCTTACCTGAATAGATAAATTACTATTAATTAATAAGACCAAGCACCTTTAAGGGAATTTACATGAATACTCTGTTACCACTTAGTGGTCTCAAATCTGAAGCACAGTTCCAAAAAGCATCTACTTCTGCCCAAACTGTTTACAGTTGTCTCTCTGAATCTGCAGAATCAAACTCTGGTGAGGACTTGATCCCTGCCTTTTGTAGAAGTTGACTTTATTCTTGGAAAGCAATAGGGTAAGAAATGGCAGTCTGTCTCGTTGTGCCCTGGGGATGTAAATTGGCTATGAAATCGATTATTTGCTGGCCTGAAACAATCTGACATCTAGGCCAAGTTATCCAAGTTTGGGTAGAAGTACCTCATTTCAGGAAGGCTTCCAAAAAAAGCAGATTGTTTTAAGCAACATATTTTTAAACATATTTATGTAGCAAAAATTACTTTATTGTGGTATTTTTTAGATAGGTTTCTGTTTTTCTAATAGACTTGCAAAACAAGTTTGAAATCCCCCACACCAGAACAACCTGACAGAAATCTTGTCAGTGTAATCTTTGTCTGCCAGGTAGGATTTGAATGGTGCTAAAAGTCAATGTGATAATTTTACAGCAGCAATTCAACATAACATTTTTATTGCCAGCTGAGGAAAAACACACTGCTGTATGCCTGACCCTGTGAGGATGTTTGTAGTTGTTTACAGATCTGCTCCAGTGCTAAGCATTTGTTGCTGAGGTTTTCCATTAGCGTGCCTGACAAGCAAAATGAGACCTTGGGCTCCTGGAGGAGCGATGCCTGCTGCTGAACATTTTGTCCTGTCAGGAGAGGAGAGGGCTGCAGGGGCACAGGCCCCTTGGCTACTGTTTACTGCTGCCAGCTTGGGATTACACTTGATCCTTTTTCAGAGCAGGAGCATGTGTTCTCCTGAGGACCAAGTCTTTCCTTGGCTCTGGTCAGGGTTGCTTTTGGCTGATAAATGCTGGAGCAGGGGAGGGAACAAGGGCTCCATTCACTTTACATGTGTAGAGGAGGATGTTGAGTGGCAGATGCTGTATCACAGGAGGACTTTGGATGGAGAATTCCATGAAATCTCTCCCATAGGCAGACATCCCTGTACAACCAGCAGCCACCCACTTTCCTTCCTTATTTTATCTTGCTCCTTGTGTTGCCAGGATTCAGAATTTTGCTTCCACTTTCTCATAAGCTGTATCCCTCTCGCTTTGATGGCTGGCCCACATGCTGCTTTCTGTAACACAGAATTAATGCACTGGGCTAGCACAAATAGTGTGCAGGTTTTGATCCAGTAAGTGATCGGAGAAAATGCAAGGAGATGCTTGCTTGGCAAACCAGCCTCCGAGCACCTGACTCCAAACAGCACAAACTGCCTGCCTGGAAAGTGCCCCAAGCCACTGGGATAATCAGGCACTGCACAGGACATAGGAACACTTCTCATATCTTTTCAGAGACTCCCTCAAGGGAATTTTGCACTCTGTGCAAAGACATTCATTATACAATAAATATAATTTATCTAATTAAGGGATTCTAGATCTGACCTGGGCCTTTTACACTTTGTGAAGCCAGATTATACTATGGGAGTTTTACTGAGGGACTTGGTCACAAGTTCATATAATTCATTGTCAGGTTTTTAGTGGTTTTTTTTTTAATGTATGAACATAGGTTTGTATTCAAGCAAAATACCATATTTATACATATATATACACTTTACCTAGTAAAGTATATGTGCTAACTGTTGTTAAATTGAAGCCCTGTGGTAACTAGCTGTTTCTGCATAGGAATAAATTCTTACCATGGCAAGTGCTAAAGATGCTATAGGTGTATGAGTATTTAAGACAGTCTTACACATACCTATTTATAAACTTAAGCAAAGTTTTTATTTGTTTTAGCAAGGTATTGTGAGTGGTGCACATATGCATCTGTGCAATACATCTGTGTACATTGAGTTATATTTCTAATTGTTGTTAGTCACTTGAAATTCCAGTTCTATTGCTGAATATAAAGTCAGCTTCGGGGAAAAAAAAGAGCAAGTGTGATACATTGAGGAGGTCAGAAAGTTCTGCACTGCATTTTATTTATTTATTTATTTATTTATCAAAAACAGAGTGCTGAGCCCCTGGTTCAAGAAAACATTTCCCCATGCTGGCAGAAGATTTAGGAACCTAATTTTGGTCCACTCCTAAAGCTAATGCCAGGTTTCCCTGGATCAGGGGCCAAGCAGACTAAGCTATTTAAAGCATTGTTCTATCCTTTTAAGTAGCCACAAAAAGGAGTGAAACCTTCTCAAATGGTTCTTGTAACTTTTATTAGTAGAGAAGCTGAGAAATGCTGAGAGATCCAAAGATGCTTCTGCAGGTGATCTATAAGGGTAGAAATATGTAAATAGTAAATAGTGCTCCTTGCACTTTTAATATTTGTAATATCACTGTCACAAGGTACCATTTGCAATAACCAAAATTGACATTTCATAAGCTACCCACAAGTAGACTTTTTTATTATTTTGTTCCCCTCTCTCATTAAGGAATTAATCTTCCTTTGACTTATTTCCCCCAATTCTTTTCAAAAGTAAGTGATTGACTCTGGTTAAATGTGAAGATACCCCTAAACCAGGTGTCATGTGCCAGCTAATGCTTGGGTGAAGCTGACATTTATTGTCCCAGCTTTATGACAGGATTGTTCCCATTTACAGCAGGCAAGGACCTCCCACCTTGAATTTCTACAGTAAAAACAGTCCCACTGCTCACAAACACAACGCTCCCCTATTTCCACCACACTTGTTTGGGTTCAGGGGGGTCAGCAGATCAACAGTGTAGAAGAATCTATCACATCATCACTATCAGTGGGGATACAGTAGGGCTTTCTGGGGGAAAATACAACAGCATCAATGGAGTCCTTTTACAGACAATGTATTGGAGGGGACTATATTTTGCCATCTTTTAAAGACACGGGGCAATTTTAGATCAAGAAAGAAAAAAAAATGGAAGATAAAGCCTGATTGTACAAAGTACAGCCTCAGTCTTTCATGAAGGTTTGTAATAATGTTCAAGTTTTGCATAGAGTGAGCTCCCATATTCTGTCAAGCATAGAGCTCAGCTGAGTTTTTCATCCTTGGTTCTCAGAAACAATGTTTTTCTCTCATGTTTCCCACTGCACTCAGGACCTCTGAGCATAATATGCACTTCTGTATCATGGAACTGCTTATAGGTGAAGTGAGCGAGCACAGAGATTGAACCACAATAGTTTTTGAAAGAAGCAAGCATGTTTGTGTAATAATTTCATTCTGAAGTAATTTTTTTTAATGGGTGCCAGAAGCAGAGGACACAAAGTGGGAATCTGTAATCATGCAGCACCAGTGGAGAGCAAGTACAAGCAAAAATAGTATGGCATCACAAAAAGTTGTATGTAATTTAGATACTGGCAAGTTTCACAGGGGTGGCATTTACATGAAGATTTTCCTGGATGCTACTTGATCTTTGCAACCCTTGGTCTTTTCAGGAAAGTACTATTCAGGAAAGCTGAATAGTACTTTGTCCCTTTCTGAGAGAGAAGGGAGAGAGGTGCCTAACCCAATGTCTCTGACTCTTACCCTGGCTGTACAGGTGTGCCAATCTGTGTACCTGAGAGTTCTCTGGTGTGCAGTGAACCTTGCAGTGCATTGAAGATTTAGGGATAAATTTTAGTTAGTGTTCCCTTGAGGAGCAGGGTGATTGACTTCACTGTCCCCCCTTGTAAAGCTGAGAATCCTTACTATGCAGGCAGTATTGTGTGAGATTACTCATGGAATGATACCTTCATCCTTGCATTGAATCTTTGCTTTCAAGACTGAAACACTACTTGGAAGATGTTTGTAACAGTTTGGGGAATTTGTTTGGGGTTTTTTTTTGGTAGGTTTTTTTTTTTTTTTTTTTGGCTCTCTATCAAAGTCATGTGCAATATGAACCCTCCTGGGAAGGTCTGGCAGTGGTTTGGGTGTTCCTCTTGCTGGTGCAGTCATCAGAGCTTCAGCCAGTGGGATGTTTGGGAGGGTAGGAGTGCTGCTTCTCCTGGGCCCAAACACAGGTGTGTGACAAGCAGCAGAAGGGGCACTTCTGCCAAGTACTCCAGCACAGCCCTGGCAATGGGAGTTGAGACTCAGGTAAATCAGGATTCCAGAGAACAAAAAGGTGAGCAGACAGACATGTTAATCTTCTAGTATGCTGTGCAAGTTTTAGCCCCCTCCAGTGTTTTTTCCAAGCCAAACCCAAACTGATGTGTGTACATGGGTGCCAAGCCAAAGGTAGCCAAGCTCAGCACCCACAGTCAGCCTGGCATCACCAAGGCATGTGGGGACAGCCCTAGGGCCAGCACTCCATCTGGGGTGGGAGGTATTTAAATAATTTCAGGGCCCAGCAGTCAGCTGTTCAAGATCTGCTAATTTCACAGAGCTATTGTAGAAAATTTGGGTTTGTACTGTTGCTGAAGTCTTAGGCTGCTGAACATGATCCCTGCTGTGGCTTGTTCTAAAACAGAGGGCTGAAACTGTACCAGTCTCTGAATCCTGGGCGTGGTGAGGTCTCTGCTTTGTGATACAGTCACAGCATCCAAACTGCAGGAAGCACAGCAATAAAAGTGACTGATAGGAGCACTTTCTATTTGATTAGGGATCAAATTACACTGTCTGGGTCCCTTACTGCTGGGCAATTCTGTGATGCTTCTAATCATAAGGAAGAAAACATAGGTGGAACTGAGTGCAAATGTACATATAATGTATGTTCATTTACAACCAGCCAGAAAGCAAAACAAGCAGTGGTTTCTAGTAATATAATTCTACTCAAAATAGCTTTCCATTAAGTTAGCTTGAAGGTATTAAAATGGTGGAGCCACAGACAAAACATTTGTTACCTTTTGAAATTAGTTGCAATGGTTTTGTCACACTTGTACAAGTGTTATAAGGTCAGCCTTTCAGTATGTTTTACAACTTACTGTAGAGTAGTCATCTATGCACAGCTGTTCCACTTGCCTGTGTAAGTTACAAATCTAACAAAAATGAAAGCATGCATTTTTCTCTGTTTGCTGGTAACCAATGAAATTAGAAACTTGTATTTCTGTGTTTTTAATGTGTTATACTATAAGCAAAATTCACAGCACTGTTGTCTATGAAATATCAAAAAGTTTTATCAGAATGAATTACTTTAAATGTTCTGTCAATTGATTTGATAATGTGTCAGACATCTACACTAAGAATATAACGTTTATCAATAAAAATATCCTCTCTTTGTACTAACTTAACATTTCAGGGTGTGCTTGGACATAGGACTAGAGCACCCCTTTGGGTTCCAATCCCAATGCTATATTAATTTTTGGCTTAATTTTGAGAGTATTTTATACCCCTTCATTGACCTGAGCACTGGATTAGGGAGTGAAGGAAGAAGAAAAGAGAGTTTTTATACTTTGTATTACCTGTGCCACTGAATGTGTGTTTGCTGTAAAGGTGTGTGCACCACAGCAGTTCCTTTAGAAGTCATCCAGTACACGTAGGAATCTGTGTGGAAACAAATACTCTGGGAACTTTATGTTTTATTATATAAAGACTCAAATTCTGCTCTTTTACAACAGATCTGAAATTACTGCACTGGCGTTAGTTAAATCTGTTCTAGCAAAGGGAAGCAGGTGTTGATTGTCACTCTCCCGGCTGGAGGAACCCAGCCTGTGCCTGCTCAGACATTGAAGCCATGGTGATGAGAGCCAGTCCTCCCTCGGAAGCAGTTCCCGGAGTAATGTTTTCAGTAATGCTTGGAATAATAATGAGGGGGCGGGCAGCTTCCCTTGGAGTGCGGCAGGACTGGTCAGAAGCCCCTGCTTTGAGAGGGAAATACTTGTACTGCTTTTCTACTCTGCACCAGCTAGGGAGCTGCAGTTCCCCTTACCTCCTTCCCCGCCCCCCCGGTCCCCCCACCCCCGCCATCTCCTCCCCCCCCCCTATCTCAGCCTGCCCTGGTAACAGGATGCTTCTTCCTCCTACCTCATCCCATGTGACATTTCAGCAGGCCCCCCCCCCTCCCACTGTACTTTCCCTGAAGGAAGGACTTGAGATCCTGGAATGAAAAGGCATGTAACTGGGTCTGGCTGCCTCACCTTAACCACCTTTACTTGTGTCTTTATAACATTCGTTGGCAAAAGGATTTCTTCCTTCTGAAGTAAATGCCATGTCTCTGAGAAGCAGTGCTGTGTCTTAGGCAGGTTATTTACACATCCACACCTCATTCCACGTGCAGAAGAGTCCTGCAGTGCAGAAAAGGCACACATGCTGATCCTACACCTCTGTCCACAAGCGCAGGGATGAGGTGCAGCTTTGATGTTAATGCAGAAAATGTCTTTGATCATTGCCAGCCCAGCGGTTGTCTTGAAAATATTTTTCCATTGGTGTGATTGTTGGCTTTTGATCTCTGTGTGCTTGTAACCCAAAGCATATGTTGGAATCCATACGGATGCTCCATCTCTCTAGCTATTTCCCATGACTGGTTTTCTGGTTCAAAGATAATCTTGCTTCTTGTCACAATTTGGTGCAGTTCCAGCTGGCTGTTGGTCTCTGAAGATACTCTCACTTCCTACCCCGTGCCATGGTGATATGCCAAATGTGCATCCTTTTTGATTCTGACTTGCGTGCTTCACTTCAGAAAATTTTTATGTAGCTTACAGCCCGGAAAGTTAGAAATTGGTTTTCAGAGATCAGGCAAGTATTTGAATTTCTAACCACTTTCATTAAAATTAGGAAAATCAGAGTGTGAAGGCAAGCCATCATTGCTTTCAATGGAGTAGATATGGATGAACATATATTCATATTCATGTATTTACTTCTGCTTCTTTAGAAGCTGTTCCTGTGTTGCCTTTACAATTATTCTTCAACCATCACAAACCCTGACTAAGCAAAGATGTGAATTCTTAGTGCAAGCTGGTTAAAAGAAAACTAACCCTCTTCTCCCACATGACTACCATAAATATGCAAAACTAGTGCACAAATCTATTTTTTTCCCCATTGGAGGTCACTTCTAGCTTGCTTTACGGAGACCTGACTTGTGTCTTTGCCACCGCAGAAATTATTTGCTTTGAAATAACACTTGCAGAGATAAGAGATATGTTCTCTGCAAATTACAGATGAAAAATCTCCCTCCAGGCTCTGCCCACTTGATTTTGACCTGTTTATTCCAACAGAAAGAGTGTGTGCATGCTGGGCAGGTTGTGGGGCTGCTTGGCATCCCAAAGCAATGGGGTTTTACACTGCAGGAAGGCTGGGGCATTTCCATACAGCTCTCATGCACACCTCTCAGCTCCAGATGAGACTTCGTACCTGAGGCTTCTCCCCGTCTTTGCACAGGCATGCCAGGACACAGACATCCTAGACATGCTAACCACACCCTGGAAAACAAGGGCTTTAATTGTAAGAGCTTTTAGTGCCAAAATCAATTCTGCTGCCTAAAACTGGGCAGCCTGCAGGTTGCTGCTGGGCTGCACAGCTCCTGGAAGTGCAGCTCCCAATCCCTGGTGCTGGGAGGTGGATGCACACAGGTGCTCCCAGTACACTGTGCTTGCTGGAAAGTTGAAGCAGAGGCAACGTGTGATCATGCCTTGAGGAGAGCAGTGTGGAGACATGGGACTTGGGGTGAACTGCAGGTATGTTGGTTTTGTGTGGTTTTCCTCCCTGCTGCAGCAGTGATCAGCCCTCTGGGCACAGCTGAGCATCTGCCCACTTCCCATCCAGCTGCCTTGAGCAGGCTGCAGCATTCAGAGAGGAGGAGGCTGATCTTCAGGCTCTGACTGTGGGGAACAAACAGCACTCTCTTTACAGTGCCAAGCGAATTGCTAGAGAAGAGTAGCACAGAATAAACAAAAACAATTTGAATGCCACAGCCTGGAGTGAGCAGGTGCAGTGAAACTACTTCAAACTGTGCACACAAGAAGATTTTACAAGTGAGCATTTTAAAAATAACTGGGGAAAAGAAAAAGTGGCATAATTAATATATCAGCTGCAGTGCAAATGTCTCAAACAAGTAACATTTTAAAAAGAACTCTGCTTTGTGTGTGAACTTAAATCAACACTTGTCCTGCCTGAAATATTTTTGCACTGAACTGCAGGGGAAGCTTGGATTTTAGAAGTGTATTTTCTAATGTTGCAGAGTAATGCCATCTCGGGCATAGAGCTTTACGGTTACCAACAGGACTGCTATCCATCCTTAGTGACAGAGCTTCCTGGATTGAATATTTATAACTAGTTCATCACATCTGCATTAGGCCTGTTGAAATTTGCTCATTTTCAATATCTGTTTCCAGTTTTCTGGACTATGCTTAGTTGTCAGATATTAGTGGATTGTTTTGTCTCAACTGGAACATAATGAATTTCTGGATATACCTTTTTTCCCCCTTAAATCCTCTTGGTAGCTTTCATCTGTGCAGCTCAGCAGGGATTATTGATGGTCTCTCTAGTCTTCAGCTACTCAAGGAATCTGCTGTGGCTGTGATTAGAGCCAGTACACTGGCAGTACACTTGGGCAGTAGATTAAAATATTAAACCTAACAGGCCAGATCTTGTCATCCTTACTCAAAGCTATTTACTGTGTTGCTGAGGCTCTCCTGTTCAAATTAAGCTGCCTCTAGAGTGCTGGTCTGTGTTAGCTGAACCCCAAGAACCTGGCCTGGTCACAGCCTGTCCTCACTCCTGGCTGATGCAGCTCTCTCCAGGCTGAAGGTGAAGTGCCAAAAGGTAACAATCTGCTGGGTTTTGTGAAGGCCAGTGGCAGTGATGATTAATGAACTTGAACTCACAGCTAGTACATCTTAGGTACCACCTCTTCTTGCTTCCTGCCATTTGAATTCATAATGCTTGGCCTTTCTAAGGAATGGTAGCAATATTTAGTGGCACTTTAGACAAATACTGTTTGTCTCTGCAATGGATTTTGTTCTATATACACAAATTTGCTCCCCCTTAGAGAAGAGCATGTGCTTTAGCTCGCAAACAGGACATTCTTCAAACTCCCAAGGCTGCACACCAGGTTCTAGACCAGCCAGCTTCTGCCTACCTCTGTGAGAGTTACATTTGCAGCTGATGATCCTCAAGTTACTGGTCGTGTATGACTCTGTTGTTTTTACGAGCAGCTCCAAACTGAAGACAAAATACTTGACTACAATTTGAAAGCATACTGGGAAATGTTAGTACTTTCACTAATAAACACAAGAGCTTTTAATGTAGCTGCAGGAATTCTTTCCCCTTCCCTGGAATAATGGCATTCTTGTTGCTATCTGAGCATAGAGGAGGGCTGATTCTCCTCCAGGTTCGTAGTGGTCTGGTTTGGCTGCCAAGAGGTAATAAAGCAAATGCCTGCTGCTCCCTTAGAACAGCATTGTCTGTGGGCACTCCAAGTCTGGGGAAGGATTAGATATTGACAGTATTAATTAAGAAGCATAAAGTAAAATTAGTAATTAATTTTTGTAGGGTCTAGTTAAACAGTGCACTGTCAAAACATGATGCTGAAGTGACAAATAATTGGTTCATCACAGTTCTCCCTAATGATCTGTTGTCCCATAACTTGGTATGGTGTATGTCACTCACTGTAACTGGAGATCTAGAACACAGATGACTTTATTTAGAAAACAATTTTAAAGCCAGGCTACAAACACTGTCTTTTTTCCTCTTCAGTGTAAAGATAAAAGGATGAATCACACTCATTACTTTCATGCAAGTTAAGACAGCTGTGAGAGAAAGACTGAAAATATCAACCTGGTTTTTTTTTGAAGGTGATGAGAGCATGCTGGTTTTTGCCAGGACTCCATCCACCATAGTGAAGGCAGAGGCTGATTTAACTCAGTAGCTGGTACTTCCAAGTTCAAACTTGGATCAACTCAAGTTGTCCTTCAGTGGTGGGTCAGAGACAGAATCAGGGATGCTGAACTAAGGTGCACTGAGGAAGTCCTTACTCAAACACAGGTCCTACCACTGCTTTTGTCCTACCCACACTGTGCCACCTAAAAAAAAGATACATGTTCAGCAGTGGGATCAGAATATGGCTCAGATCATTCCCAAATTCCTGAGGATTATTCACAGCTATTGTCTGGCAGTCATCATCTCCCTTGACAGAGGTCTCATCTACTACTAACTACTGCCACATTACTTTGGCTTGGACTATAGAGAAAGGAATAGCTTTTGGCAGATACACAATTAGAATGAGCTTTCATTGGCAGCTGGAGGCTCATTATTGCACCTCCTTCTTGTTCCCTGAGCTCGTGAGGTTGCTAGTGAGGAGATGCATCAGATGCCATGGCCCTTACATCTTCCTTATACAGTGCTCGGAGACATGTGTGGTGTTTCTGTGTTGCTCTGATACTGCATAGGCTTTCTGAGAAACTTGGGCTTCTGCTGCACACCTTCTTTGGGAACTGAGATGTCCAAGTGTTTGCATATCCCCATATAAGTATACATTTTGTTTGAATACTGTTGTCAAAAAAACCTTGAAATTAAAAGAGAGGGGAGGTAAAAAGTAAGTGCTGCTGAGCTGGAAATACAGTTATGCAGCTTTTCCACTTTTTCATTTCCTGGATGGTCAGGAAGTTTAGCTGTTGGCCAGATCTACCTTCATGGGACAAGGCTGAGAGAAAGGGAAGAGGTGGAACAAGGAGAGATTCTGCCTCACTGTATATCATGGGGCAACAGAACAGAGCACAGAACAACTCAGGATCCCAATACTAGCCTAACTACAAAAAAACTAGGCTTGCAGAAAAACGAATTGGCTCAGTTCTGTTGGGTTTTGTTCACTTGTTCATTAGTGGGTTTTTTTAGTGGCTTCTTTTCTTTGTATGTGTGTAATTATGTTCTCTTTGATATGTTCACAGTATATGAAAAGGTAATCAGGATAACTAAACAAAACATCTTGGTCTGTTTTAAGCAGTTTTTGCTGTCCCTCCTTCATGCAGTTTGATTCCTATCTCCCTCCTCTCTTGCTATAAGCAACAGCTGAGTGCAAATCAGAAAAAGAAATCCAGCTCGAAGCCAAAAGTATAATATGCATAATGCTGCCAACGGTCAGATTTGTAATGCACTGAAATAATAGCTATCACATGCTATAAAATGAAACATACATCATGTTTTCAGGTGAGAAAAGGTCACTCTGAAGTCATTGGTGGACATGACCTGTTTGTGGAGGCTGGGGTGGATGGACCTTCATGGCTGGGAGATGGCACAGTTGTTCCTGTGGTGCAGCAGCAATGTGTTCAGCTCACAGGAGAGAGATCCAAGCGACTCCTGTCTTTTCCTATGCTGTGGTTTCTCTTCTCACTCCCGCAGAGCTCACAGCAGTGTGACAGGCGTCTAGGGCAGGAGCCAGAGCAAGATGAAAGTGTCTTGATGCAGGAATCTTGGCTGCCATGAGAGAAGCTGGCCAAAGGAATTAACAGTTTCTGCTCCTTGTTGCAGCTGCCATCGAGTGACAGTAGATAAGCAAGTCTGTGTTCTTTCCCTGTGACATCTTCTCAGGACACTGAAGATCCATCCTGGTAACACGCTTTTCCTTTGAACTTGGGACATGATTTTTATAGCTAAAGTACATACTGCCCTGGCCCAGTCAACCCCAAATTCTATGGGAAAGCTTCCCTCACTTGTCCATGGTTTATAACACAGCAAAGCAGCAGCTTGGGGAACACTGTATGCTGGTCTTGTCCAGACTAGTCAGGTGCTCAGGGGCATCCCACCTTAAATCCTTCTGCCTACAAATTGGTCTCTGACCCACACCATTATGATGGGAAATACAGTCCAGCTGTTCAGAGCTTGCAAAAAAACCCCCAAACCCTGCTGTTCTACAGGCTTACTGTATGCACAGGAAACCATGCCAAGCCCATCTCACAGCTGGATTGAGGATAGGGGTCTCAGAGATAAATAAGAAACACAAGCCATGAAACTTCACGCTATATCTCAAATTCTTCAAAGGCAGAGGCTTTTCCAGTGAATTTTTTCCAGGCCTTAGAGCTCAGTTCTGCTCCAGTTTGGCAGGGCTGGCTATGTCCTAACCTGCCTCTTCTTGGCTGCCTTTTCTGGTCTTGTTTTCTTCTGTGGCTAGCAGTTCACTTCATTGCTCTCAAATGTTTGGCAGGGAGAGGGGAGCAGCAGTGTCTTCCATTCTCTCTGTAAAAGGGTAGCCAAGGACTCTGATGGCTCTACCAAACCAGGCACTGCAAAGCTGGACTTCATTTCAGTGTTTTAGGCTCCTGAATAAACACCAGCAGCTCCCATTGGACTGAAAAGTCAGTCACAATAGAGTTCTTAATAAATGCATTTTAATGTCCCAGTTCTGTGTGATATTCATGCAGGTGGAGCCATTGCCAGTGGCCCTGGAGACACCTTGTAGAACTCAGCATTGCTGCCACAACTGTCAAGCAGGACTGCTCCAACTCATGCCAGAGTTCATGCCTCTCTCAAAAAGCAGCTATAAATTGCATGGCAGCAACAGGAGCTGCTCAGCAGGGCCAACCAGGGCTCTTGGGCCTGAAGATAAATGGGAGCTTTCATGGAAGCCATGGATTAATATAAAAATCCTCTTGGACATGAGACAGCATTCCTTTGTCCTGCCTCCTCAAAGCTAGGTAAGCATTCACATTTCATTTTAATGGTCTCGATTTTGGAATTGTTTATACCCCCTTTAAGCAGATTTTGCCACTGTGGTGTGTCTATGAATGTGTATAAACGTGTTTGCAACTAGGCTTGACACGGCAGCCACTCCTCACTGTGGTCACTGGCATTCTTAATGGGCACTGCTGGCAGCTGCCAGAATGGAAAGGAAATGTTGCTCTCATTGTTTTTTGTTATTGAGATAAGTTGCACTGAAACGCATCTTGGAATGAGCTGTGGAAAATACACAGCCTAATAGCATCGAGGCTGCGAATGATCTTCACCAGTTTCTTTGGCCCAAGTCAGAAAACTGCGCCCGTCGCACGGGTCCTGGTGATTTGGAGACATCTGTGAGGCCACCCCGCCCCACATGCAGGTGCCGGTGTGTCCCCGGTGCCCTGAGGGGCTTGTCCTGCCCGGCCCGGTGCCCGGGCTGTCCCCAGTATCCTGAGGGGCTCTGCCCTGCCCGACCCCGTAGCCGGGGCGCCTCCGGTGCCCAGAGGGTCTCTGCACGGCTCGGCGGGGGCGGCGCGCAGCGCGGAAGACACGCATGCGCAGGGGCCGGGCCCGGGGGCAGCTGAGCGGCGGCGCAGAACCGGCCCCTCCCCGCTACTCCGTCCGGCCCGGCCGGCTGTGACGGCTCCGACTGCGCTGCCACCGACGCGCGGGAGGCGAGGTGAGGCGAAGCGAGATGAGGTCAAGTGAGGGAAGGGCCCTGGGCCGTGCGGGGGTCGCGGCTGTCCGTGCGGCCCGATCAAAACCGCCCCCGCGAAAGCGCCGCGGGAACGGGAGGGTCGGGCCCAGCCGAGCCCGGGCAGCCACCGGTGCCGCGGGGCAGCATTGTCCTCGCCTTGCTCTCACAAGACTCTGCCCTTTCCCAGCCAAGGGCGGCCGGGTCGGGCCGGTCCCCGCAGGCCCCGGGCTGGGGACCTTGCTGGTGTCCGTCCCGCCGCCTCCCTGTCCCCTCGGGTGTCCTGGACTCGCGTGAGGGGAGTGCAGTGCGGTGCGATCCCGTAGCACGGCCCCGGCCCTGGCACTGCCGTGGCAGTGCCCGCCGTGGGCAGGAGTCCAGCCCCTGCTCCACGAGGAGTCCTCAGTCCGGGCATCTGCTCCTTTTGCTGGCTGAAGTGTGGGCTCCTGGGACATAAAACGCGGGGATGTGGTTTATGTCTGGCTGCGTCCTCTCCTGAAATGTTTCCTTGTAAATATTATATCAAAAGTTTATTTTAGATCACGCAGGTATGATTTGGTAGATGTAGAAAAGCAGACGGTGTATTGTCCTCTGTGTGCTCGTCTTCCCATCTTTTCAGGCTACTCGCCTCTCCTTTGTTTTATTTGCTGATTTCCCAAAGTGTAACTCTTAAGACCTGTTAAATAAGGAACGTCTTTATGTACCTTTACCAGCCCAGCTGAGTTGATGAGGAGTGAGCAGAACAGAATTTCCACCAGGTATTTGCGTGACAGCAGAAGCCCCGGGGGTAAACAGGACAGTGCTGGCCGGAGCCCTTTCTCCCTCAGAGGATAGCTTGGGGTAACAGCTGAGGAACTGGTTGGGTGAGTGGAGTTGATGGTACCTGAAGAGGTGTGTGTTTGCTAGGCGGGGGCTGGAATGCTGATGGGGCAATGTTTGGAAAGGCAAGGGCTCAACAGCCATGACTCTGCTGCTCCACAGCAGCTCTGTGTTCAATTCAGCTGTGTCTGCACTGGTTCCATGAGTAATTCTGTGTTTTGTTGTGGTAAAAGCATGCCAGTATAGCCATGCAACCAAGCCCTTGACTTTCCTCAGTCCAGATCTATATTAAGGTTCATTAGTTACAGATCTGTTTAGCTCCAAAAATACCAGTTCATTCCTTAGGGCTTGATTATTTAATTGGATTAGCAAGAGGAAGTGGAATGAGGCTATGCTGGCCAGGGGTCTATTGGCAGCCCTTGCTGCTGGTGCAGCTGGATACAGTGTCTTGGGGAGCTCTTGTGAGTGAACTGTGGTAGATCACTCTGTCACCCTGTTGCACTCCCAGCTAGCTCAGTGTCTCTCACTCCACGTCTAGGAAAGTAGTTCTGGTGTCTGTGTGAAACTCTGCTCCAGTGTCCCCTCCTCCCACCTTGCTGAGGCATTTGGTGAGTGGGCAGCTGGACAGGTGTTCTGGTGTGTGGCTGACAGGACCAGGACGAGTGGCTCCTATTGCTCTTGGCGTAGAAGAAGACTAGCTCTTAACTACTTAACTATTGGGACATTTTTGAGTTGTTTTTAAAGCTAGTTCAAGCAGTGGCTACTGAGAGACTGAATGATCAGTAGGGTGACTGAATTTTTTTCGGAGAGGACCTACTGCCTTGAAAAGAAAAGAACAGTGCTGTTACTATAGTAGTTAAAGAGCTGCTGTTAATGTACGAGAATAATGTGGGTGTCACATTGTAGTCATAAGTGAGGTAATTAATCTCCCATCAGCAGCAGGGGATTGATGGAGTACTGTATCAAGTAGATATGGACTCGGGTCTTTTCTTAACATCTCACTAAACCGCAGCCACAGTTTATTGTTTCTGTAGGATAACTAAGAGACTCTGTATCTGGAAGAGAAAGGAGATAAACAGCAAAATCATGCTCTTACCTTGCAGACACAGTGACTAAAAACATCGGTGATGCAGCACACAGAAAACTGGTTCTGTGATCAAATGTATTGCAGGCTCTGTGGTTGTGTAGCTCTTGCCTGTGGCTGTAAGAAATATTTTGCATACCATACAGATCTCAAGAGTAAGAGGTTTAAGAGTAAGAGGCTTTACGTACCTCTAATATGCAATTGGAGATTTCTCAAGATGTGTCTCAAAAAAACCCTCTAAAATTCCTCAGTGAAGAGTTGCTGTGGAGACAATGCTAGGCAGAGTCAAGCATGCCAGTTACCTTTTTTTTGGTTTGAGTCACCATTCAATCGGTAATGCCTATCAGGAGAGGGGTTGGAAGTGTAACTGAATATTTAGTACCCTGTGTTACATTGAATCACTGTGTAGCAAAACACAGAAACGTTTTAGTATTAATTGGATGGATATGAGGCTCTAGTTTTTTAATACAGGTCTTACTTCAGAGCACTGAAAATAAATTTCCCCTAACACATTAAATGCTACATCAAGACACTTAATGCAATACAGTTATTCTCTGTCTCCTCATGGAGCACATTAATGGCAGCTACAAAGGAGGTCTGGATGCTTCTTAGCATTTATGGTGCTTGTGATCCAGAGTAGGACTACTGTGGACATTACTGGTACCTGATACTCTACCACCTGCAGTTAACCAGTGCTGAGGTGCTCTGGTTCACCTTACCATACATATTCGGAGTCCTGAGTATTTGCAGCTAGAGCAGGACAAGTAGAAAGAGCTGTCAGGGACATGGAATTTTCTTTGTCTCCACTGCTGTGTACCATGACATGGTTTGTTTGTGAAAGGGCAGCTGCTGCTGCTTTGCATTCTTGGCTGTAGAGTCTGAAGTGTGTACATGGTCTGATCCTGCTTTTAGTCCTGGCCCTGTGTGAGATCCTTGCCAGGCAGGGGAGACATGCTGTGCTTTAACTCAGCCTGTGAATTTGGCTTCAAGGACCTAAAGCAAACACATACAGTCATTTCTCTGCCTCCTTGTTCTACAAGGCTGCTGCAGAAATGAAAGGTGGTGAAGGACCTGCTAGGCACAGCAACAGCAGTCCATGGCTGCCTCCACACTGGGCATTCTGCCCCAAAAAGCATCTCCTGTGTCAGCTGATGATGTGACTGGCAAGACAGAGGGAGAGGTTTGTGCAGTGCAGAAGCACAGGTCCTTTTGTCATTTGGGTGTTGTACTGCTGGGAAAAGTGTGGGTAAAGTGCATGCTGCTGCTCTCTGCCCAAGCAGGCAGGGCAAGAGTCTCTGCATGGAAGTGTTTGTAGCTGCCTGTTTCAGCTGCCTGAAGTTTTCAGACAAAACAAAAAGCATAATAATGTAGCATAAGTTCCCAGGTTCTCTCATGCTTATGAAGTCCATTTTTGATGAGGATCATGCTTTAGTCAAAGGAGGGTAGGCCTAGTTCTCCTCTGTTGACAGTATGTTTTATCCTTTATTGACTTCAAGGGAGTTGCTTCTGAATTTGTGCTATTGTGAATGCTGAATCAGGCCCAAGAGCTTGGCTTTACCCATGTAACTTTTAGTTGCCTTATGTTGATTTTATGAGCCTGCATACATAGAACCCATTGTTTACTTTTTAAAGTAAAATTGAAAATTTTGCGGGATGGCTAAAGCCATGTTTGTACCTTGAGATGAGCAGAATGAAACTACACATAATGGAAAAGAAATTGTGGAGCTGCAGTCATGTTCTGTCATTAAGGTTCATTCTGGTCTTTTGGAAGTTTTGATCTAAACAATTAGCTCAGTTGAAAATTGTGGTGTGTTAATGCTGTACTGTTTCCTTTGGAGCTGGTAAGGATTCTGCCATCAGCATAAACATGGGAGAGGATTATGAAGATCTCACCATGATAGAGTGAAAATAGCAAAAGGAAGTTCCTGGAGTCCTACAAATCCTCTGGCAGGAATAACAGTATTTTGTAGTATGTAATCGTCATTATACTGTTCGGAATTAGTGCACCCATTTGTGTTGGGTGTTGTGTGAGAAAACAGGTAATGATGCTGCACTGGGGAGGATTCTGGTCTGGGGAGGAACACTGTGTATAATGTGAGGGTACGATGAGAAAATGACATTTTTCCTCCTGATCTTGGAACAGGGTTTTCGAGACAGCTGTATAAATGAATGTTCTTGGAAGATGTCTTATCTGTAACTTGTCTTTGAAGAGTAAAAGCCCTGCTTTGCACATAAGCAAGTGCTGTCTTTGAGTCTTGAAAAGTCTGTAAGCACTGGATTGTTTTGTATGGTATTCAGAAACGAAAGGACAAATCTTTTGCTGCAAATTGCTGTTGCTCCTTTACAACTGGCAGAGCACTGCAGATTGACTCTGGTGAGACATGTTAAGTCACCTCCCCAGTCTTACATGTACATGCTTAGATGCAGACACAACTCTTTTCTGAGGGACTTTTCTCAAAAAAAAACCCCAAAACTATTCTTTTTCCTCACTCCACCAGCTCCAGAATGTGAATGTCATCTGGCCAGATGCCCAGAACTAAATACAGTGCTCTAAACAAGGTCTCACAAGTGGCTTGTATAGAAAAAAAACGCAATAGCCACATACTTTTTTGACTTTTAAATGGTTCTTTTGTGCTTTTTTGTATCAAAAATGATGGTTTTGGCTTCTACTTTGTATTTGCTAAATAGAAATCTGTGCATTCCAGGAATTAATTCCAGAGCTCTTCAGTGCTGACTTTGTTTAAACATACATGCTTGCGACGTGAAAATAACCCAGAACCTTACTGGTTTTGCTTTCATGGTTGATGTGTATTGCATATGCTGACATTTCATTCTTGACAGTGGATCTGTAGCCTTGTCTTCCTCTAAATCCTTTGCTTAATATTTCCTCCTAATGGATGATGATTTTTGAGCACATGCTAAGATGTGTCTTTAAATGCATTTGAGAGTGAATGTATGGAAAGCAAGGGGAACCTGTATTTGGCTCCCTGGTTCAGGTGAGGTCTTGGAGCTGTGGAGCACATGGGAATGGAAGAAGGCAGATCTGAGTGAGTGGTCAGAGCAGCACAGGGAGCCAGTGCCTGGAGAAATGCTGTTTACAAGCAACCCTTTATTGTC
Organism: Vidua chalybeata; assembly: GCF_026979565.1. NCBI lineage: Eukaryota > Metazoa > Chordata > Aves > Passeriformes > Viduidae > Vidua > Vidua chalybeata. The sequence continues at coordinate 39,672,669 of NC_071532.1, forward strand.
TTGCTGCCCTGCAGGCACTCAGTGCAAAAGCCAGATGCTGTGGCACGGGAGAGGGGGGGGGGGGGGGGTGTGGGGGGGTTCTCTTCTGTGGAGCAGTGGGTGGAATTCCGAGCTGTTGTGTTCCAGCCTAACCTGTGTGCCTGAGCCAGTGTGGCAAGGTGCTGCCCTGTACTCCAGTTTTGTGCTGGTTGTGTGAGCCTTCTGATAATTCTAACTTGGGAATTAAAAAAGGCCTGTACTGAGGCCTGGGGATGTCTGCTGTCAGTTTTGGATCTGGCTTGTGTGGGAAACTGCTCACCGTCTTTTGTAAAGAAGTTTTTTAACTCTTTTTTTTTTTTTTTCTTTTTAATGCAGCCACAAACCAAAACCATAACCTTCAAAAAGATAAACATGCATCCTTGTGCCAGCTGGGGCCTTGGCATGCTTTATGCTGTATAACTTGCTGAGACTGTAATTTTTTTGAAAAGCAGTTAGATATTGGCAGCTATGAAATTTCAGCCCCCAGTAAATGTTATAATAAACTATTTTAGCTACAGCTGGGGATTTAAAAAAGAATAATTTATTCACAGCGTTCTTGGTAGTTAATGCAAGAATAAAAATCAGCCTTTGGACACACACTGAATAACTTAGGAGAAGGAAGCAGGGTTCTTGTGGTGTGTTTGCTAAGGGCCACAACTGTCTGGATTCATGACTGGGAACCTTTAAGGTGCTCTAGGTTATTTAAGTTGTGTATGCACCTGTGCCACAGCATATCCCTAAATTTTTACTTTGGTTTTACTAGTTTTATCTAGATACAGCTGTTAAAATGATGGTTATTTTGGAAGTTTATGAGAATTCAGTTTTGGGAGGTGGAAGTAGAAAATGTGCTGGGGACTTGAACTTGATTGATTTAAATAGTAGGTGCCGTAAAACTTATCCTGAAGTGTTTCTCTGAATGTGTGTTAGAGCTGGGAATTGCTGGTGAAGTCTTTGGAAATTGCTTTTAAGTAACTGGAACTTCAGGAAATATTTGAGGAGTTAGGTAGTGAAATGAACAGGGCTAATGCCTTTATTAATGTTCAGCTCTTTATTAAAAAATCAGCTGGGCAGGGGGCTCGACATGGAGCTCACCCCCGCGGTTGTAGCTTTCCCAGGCGGCCGAAAGGAAGGAGGCGTGCAGAGTCTGTCACTGAAGTCCAGAGCAGCAGCTGTCCCTTCTTCTTTCTTTGTGGCACAACGGTGGCCAGAGGGTGAGGAGGCATGGCCTGCAGAGTCTGTTGCTGAAGTCCAGAACAACAGCTGTCCCCACTCCTTCCGTGGTGGCAGCACCAGGGCTCCCTCTCTCTCTCTCTCTCTCTCTCTCTGCTTCTGTCTCCCTGCTTCTCACAGCCTAACCTACTCTATTCTTGCTTAGGTGATGGCGATGGGTAAAAGTCAATCAGGGGATGTGTTTCCCTCTTCCTCAGCTAGGGCATTTGTCTAGACTCCTCTACTGTGTTCAGTTTTTGATTTATAGTCCTTTTTATCTCCTAAAAATACTCCCATGATTCTAAGTTTTTTTTATTTGCATGTTAGTCCCAGAATGGCAGCGTGGAGGGGTGGGAGGCCAGTTATCTCTAGGTAGTTTAGAGAAAACAAACGGAGCAATTAGCTAATTAGCATTTCAATATCGGTACTTAGCTAGAGTTAGTAGTTTTTTTTAGTGTTGCCATGGGAACTAAGAAGACCTTGCCCGCGTCTCTGGGGAACACGTGGAAACTGTTCATTACAGGTAGAAAGGCTCACTTCTAACTTGTGTTGGTGCTCTTCATTTATGTAGTATATCCTCTGCCAACTGTAGTGCTTGGAATTTTTAGCAGAGGGAAAAATGAGTTCACCATAAAGTGAGCACCTGTCTTTCCTTTGGATAGTTCAAAGTTTCCATTTAGTGGTTCCATAAAAATTCTCGGTTCATGTTTGTTACACTGATAGATGCATAGCTCCTCCACTTTGGCAGGAAGCCCTACAAAGATATTTTCAGCATCTGTTTTGCAGTATTTCTCTTTAAATGTTTACCTTTATTGCAAATTTTTTGCTAGAAGATGATGATCTGTCAAAGTAAGTATTTGGTTTGTTATAGTGCAGGTTCATTTTTTGATGTTTATATGGAAAATATTTTTTCATCCCTTGGTGTTTCATGAATGCCTGGGCATATGTTAGCTATCACTTATGTTGATACACCGTAATAGCTATGGTGTATTTCCATGTGGTTTACAACAGCTCTGGAAGCCAGAGACATGTTTTAGCTGGATCCTGTGTGATTTGATCCTTGCTGGAGTGGTGTACTCTCTTGGCAGACATACTGGGTGCCTTCCTGGGCTGCTGGTGGCTTTCTGTTTGCTGCATCACAGAGAACCATGGTTTTCACTACTCCACAGTGAGCTGGAGGAGGCAGCTGCTTTTTCTCTCCTTTTTAGTATGAGAAGCTATACCCTGAGAGCTATGTCTAAATTCAACCTTTTAATTAAGGTTTATTCAGGGCAAGTAGTGCATAATAATGTGGCAGTTCCACTGATGCTCTGTGTGTTGCTTTTTATTGTTTTATGTGTTCTAAGAACATACAGTGGTAACATACAGAGTTGTTTTTCAGTAGTTACTATCAATATTCTAATCATGACTAGAAGAATGTTAGCTTATATAATCTTAATAATGTTCCTGGCAGGCTTTTGGCTGCATCACCTGAGTGCAGAATGTAAAACTAAGAAAGTCTTGGGCCTTGGGGTTAGCTGGGAAGTAATGTTTAGCTGAGGATTGCTGGATTGAGACTAACTTGGAAACAGTGAATTGAAGAAAGTAGTCTCAATATCAAGATGTTGTTTCATACCACCTTTTCCTTCACAAAGGCCTGTGTTCATCAGTTTAGTTAAAACTGCTGCTAGGAGGCAATGCAGCAATCACGATGAGAAGACTGTTGGGGTTTTTGTTCCTGGGCCTTCCAATTACCACATGAGGGTGGGTATTGTGTTCCCTGCACAGTTCTGTCCATGGGAATATTTCCTTTGCTTCATGGGATCAGACTGTAATGCTGGTTACAGGCATTTGCCCTGTGTGGAGGCAGGGCATGCCCTTAGGCCCAACAGAATGGCAAGACAACCTTTATTTTGCTAATGGAAATCTTCCTTTGGAACATTTTGCTGAAATGTGGTGCATTAGAAGGAAAAGAAATTTAAGAAAGGTAGATTGTAGGTTCACCTCATTTGCCAGTAAGCTTTCCATCCAACAAAGTGTTTACACACTATATATCGAATTTTAGCTATGAATGGTCCATTAGTTTTTCTCTGTTCATGCTTTTCCTGGTTGATACATTTTCTTAAAGTAGCACTAATTCAGGCCAACAGACCATGTTTAACTCTGGAAACTGGGAGAGGTCTAGACAAAGATAAAACATCAGGCCTTGTCACTGACAGGTTGTATACATAGTCTCTGACCTTTTTAGTCTGAATGTACAAACTGTGAAAAAGACTAGCTCGTTTAAAGTTTTGGCAAAGTTGATTGTGTATGACGCCTTCAGGGTGACTCTTTTCAGCATTTTATGGAATCCTTTCCTTCTATTCATCCACTGTCTGGTGGCTAGCACAGACACCTGGTTGTCAGTTGTCAGTCTCAAGCTGGCCAGCTTTTAACTGAAGGCAACATGGTTATTTGCTTGGCTATTTGCACCCATTTCTAGGCTGTGGTCTTTTCCCTGCCTTTCAAATAGTTATTCACCACAACAAGGCTTAGATGTTTCTCTAGCAGATCCATTTCAGCAGAGCACCTGCACCATAGAGTCCTTGCCATTGAATCCCTGAGCTTGTGGTGTGTAAGTGTAGGCTAACTCCAAACTGCACATAGGATGGTCATCACTTAAAGGTCAGATCTTGCAAGGCTGCCTGTAAATGTCTGAGGCAGTTGGCAAAATTATAATTTCTTAGGGAGACTTTCTTACATTACAGCCTTGGTGGTTGTAGAATGGTAAATTGAGCTGTTACTTTTTCAGGCTAGAGTATGATAGTGTAATTCATGTTTAGGTGTGAAATGTGTTGTGCAATGTTTCTGTGTGGATTTACTGTGTGTTTTAGGAGATTGGACAGAGATGCTTTTGTGCGGGAAGGTGCTAAGAGACATGATAGTTGTTTGAAGGTGCTGCTGGGCTTGGAATCTATTTCTGATCAAGAGATTAACAAGCAGAAACTGCCAGCAGTTCATTGAACATGCAGGTTTCAAACAAGTAACTCCTGCTGCAGAATTCTACAGTGCTAGTAGCACAGGGCAGCCAGTGTTTGCTGTACACAGAAGCAGTGGTAGGAAGATTAGGTATGGCAGCACATTTCTCTCTCTCTCAGGATTTTTCATAGAGGTACACAGAGAGAAAAAAAGAGAAAACAATTTCTATTTCTGCTCCTTGTTTTTCCTACGTATAATGTATTTGGAGAATTGTTTACCTGGGTGATTGCTTGATTGGATTCTGGTGAGGATTGTTTGAGCCGAATGGCGAATCAGATCCACCTGTGTCTGGACTGGAGAACAGGGTCATAAGTTGTTAGTTATATATGGTAGTTAGAAAAGTAGGTATGTAGTTTTAGTATCTTCCTTTATATAGTATATTAATGTATTATAGCATAGTTCTAATAAAGAAATCATTCAGCCTTCTGAACTGATGTTGGACATCATCATTTCTTCCCATTGGGTTTGCCTGCATTTTACAATACTTAGGCTAAGTCATCATTGGCAGGATGGACAAAGCAGAGGGGGAAGCTGATGCCAGTTCCTTGCTGGGCATTGTTCATGTTCACCTTCTCCAGTAGGCAGGAATAGAACTTTGCAAGTAGGAAGAGATGCAGGACAGCAGTCCTGGCCACTTGAGGTCATGGTCCACAAACTGCGGAAGATGTTTGTTTTCTCCTTGATTTGCCCTTTAGTGCTGTGGTTTTGGAACAAAGATAGACTGACTGGGAACAAAAAGATTAATTTTAGGGCTGGATTGAGTTCTCCTAGCTCAGTCACAGCAGGTCAAGTTACTCGAGAGATTTGTGACTCCCCAGGGACATGGGTTTGCATTTGTGCAGGGGATACGTCATAGCTGAGGTACAGAAGGCAGAAATGGACTTGTTGGTGTTTGTATTAAAAGTGGTTGATAGACCTGGAAGTTGTTGAATTTATACAAAGAAGCTGCATAAAAATAACTGGCACCAGGTGTACAAGCAATAAACTAATTCTGTATTAAGTCTTGAAACTGTACTGTGTAACCTAAGAAGTATTTTCACCTATTGGCAGCTTCCTCTTTATTATCTGCAGAACAAGAGTGATGGAATTTACTAGCTGTTAAACAATTTAATTTTTCATTTTTAAAAGGACTAAGTAAATGTGTATCTCACTACACTTAGTCTGAGCTCCCCATACACAAGGTTGCCAATGTTTGTTGCTGGCAGTCATGGGAATCTTTTGGTACCAGTGTGTCAGCAAGAATTAAACCCTAGGAAACAGCCTGTCACCTGACTGCTGCTTTACTTTCTGGGTTTGATTGCATTTGGTTCAGATCCGAAAGATAAAAAAGTGACACCAACAGACTGTCTGATCTATGTGCATAACATACAGTACAGTAAATATGTGGAGTCACCAATGTGTTTGGAATGCACTGCTTTTGGTAGTACTTGGACCCAGTTTCACCATTTCAGCAAATGAGGTTTATTCCCTTCTAAAAAGCCTATTTAAAAACAGAGTGTCCCAGGAGAGAGAAAACAAATTGTTTACACAAGCAAACTAACAGAGAAGAACTAAACACCCCCACTTCTTTCTTCAGGAGTTCCCCTGCTAAGAGCTTCTATGAACTCATTAATCCAGTTGAGTAAGAAGAAACTTTTTAGTTTTAATCAAATGGGTTTTGATGTGACTGGTGATGCTGCTGAGGAAGGAAAGTTTGGTTTTGATGATATCCACCATTCAACTGGGGGATCAAAAAGAAGTTAGAGGAGGGAAAAGTGCTCATCCCAAAACCTAGGGAGGACCTTCATTCCTCCTAGTCTGGAAGGAGACAGCCTGGGAGGGACTTTAAGCTCTTCTCCTTACTGTTAGAGCCAGCTGGTACTGTGGCATCAATTCCTCCCTCTTTATTTGTGGGCTGTCCTTTATCTGTCCTGGCCTTTCAAGGAATTGGAGGAAAGAAGCAGATGGGGAATTACTAGGGTGTGATGATCTTGGTCCACCTTCTTAAAAACAAATGTGATGGAAGAAGGGGAAGGGATGAGAAGGCTACTCAAACCTGCATAAAGTGAAGGTGGTATGGAACGTGTGTGGTGTCCACCTTATAGTGGAAGGTATCCCTGCCCGTGGCATGGGGGTTGGAACTAGATGACTTTCAGGACCCCTTCCAACCTAGACTGTTATATGATTCTATGAATATGAAATCCTGCCTGTCTGGGATCCTTATGCAGGTGGATTGGGAAAAAGAGGTAGAAAAAAGGGGCTTTAGTAGAAAGTACAAAACAGTGAAAACTGAAAAGCAGGAGGATTGGATTGGTGGATGGAAACCTTACAGGTTCAGGGAAGGAAGCTGGCAAAGCCATGAGGCTTCATCCCCAGGGGTTCAGCTGCAGGAGTGAACTGCAAACTGGGTGTAGGGGCTGTGGCAGGAGAGTCTGGGGCTGCTCAAGGTCAGCAGAATAAGAGGATGGTGCTATTGATGGGAAAAGGGAAGAGGGTTGGGAAAGCAGCAGTAACCTTTGCACTCCTGATGAATTTACACGTCAGCTGTTGACAGAAGGTGATGGGATTATCAGAGGGAAGAGTTGCAGGGAGAAATCTGAGGGAACAAATGTCCTTGGACAGAGGATCAAGAAGAGCACCATGAGGACAGGAAGGGTGACCTATGCTTACGTGACTTTGAAGCTACACAGGTTGGGACCCGAGCCATGAAGTTTGGTTGAGGCTGACATTGCCAGTCCCATGGTGCATGTATAGAAAACAGGAAGGGGAGTGGAATTAACTTGAGGCAGATATTTCGACAGCTGTCAGTTTTGAATTTCCTGGGTTTCATTGCTATGTGTCATAACCTTGTTTTCACTATTTAATGTTTTTTTCCATAAAGAAATAGGATAGAAGAAGAAACATTTAAAACTGTTTATCAGAGTCATGTATTATGATTGACTTTTCTCTTTTGTTTGGTGAACATAGATTTGGAAACAAAGTTGTAGATTCTAAATATTTGAATATTTGGAACTCCCTGGTCCCTCAAAAAGAAAACATCTCCAAGGTGAATCCCTCCACTTCTCCAGTCTCGCAGATAAGCAGTAGTTCAGTAGTTGTATGAAAAAAAAAAAAGAAAACTGAGTATTTCAGAGCATAGTTGGTAAAAGTTGTGCATGGATTTTATAGAACACTCTTTGTAACCAGTCTTATAGACCTGATCATTATGAGGAATGTACAAGTATTTTAAATGATTTTGAGAATTTAAAATGACCTCCTGATTTTTCCAGATAGGTCAGGTAGAGGCAATGCTGTGCATTATACTATCTGCAGACTTGGTTATGAAGAACTGTTATATTGCCCTATTCATGCCTCCCCTCTGCCCCCAACCAGATCCTCTAACAGGCAAGAAGTAGACTATGCAAATAGAGTGTTTCTCTGCAGGATTTGATTTGTGGTTTTGTTTTGGTTTTTAACCTCCTAGTAACACAAAATAAGTGCAGACATTTTGTCTAGGCATTCCATCTCCCATGATGTGTATATGGCACAGCTGACAGGACAGTGAGAATGTGTGCTTGGGGTGTATCCTGCTTGCTGTGTTGGCACACCTGTGCAGCAGTGAGCTGGCGCACATTCGTGGCTCAGCCTGCTTTTTCCAGTCTGTTATAATTCGAGTGTGGTTCAGGAACAAATTACACATTCTGAGCCTAGTGGTGGCTTTCCCTCTACGTAATACAGATTAGCAGTGCTCTGCTGTGGTGGTGCAGAAGGTGTCAAGTCCCTAGTGGGGCTAACCCAGTTCCCAAGCCTGTCTCCATGCAGGCTTTCTACAGTGAGCAACTTACCTGTTCATTGCCAGTGGATCTGATCTAGGTTAGGACAGTGAAAACTCTGCTATAGGCAGAAGTGTTGTTATATGGATCAACCTTGTGTGGAGAGCAGTGACCTTGGTTTAACTAATGCAAGATTTTCTTAGAGTCTTTTCTGTGCGTAAACCAAAACAAATAGGTCAAGACATAAGCACTCTTCTTTTAAAGTTTTTCTAGTGAAAATATTTTCTTTTGTTCATTGAGAAATAAATCTTCTACTTGGTACTCAGCCTCATTATTTGCTGTGTTTGTGTACCCTCAAGGGTGTGGAACCACATTGGAAGTGTGCTACAAAAAGTGCTTCTTAAAGCAATCAACAGCATTCTTCAAAAATTAGTAGTGAGTGCTTAGTGAATAAAGAAGCAAATTGTCCATCATGTCTGATGTCCAGCTGTTTAAAATAGACAGTGCAACCACAAAAACTTGCATGTGATCTTCCTCATACAGTCTGTTGGATTACATTAACCTCTTGGTCAGAAAGCACTAGTGCAAATATAACTAATGACATGCAAATACAATTGTTATTGAACAGAAAGCAAATCCATGCCTGCAGCTGGAGTGCCCTCAGGTTAGTCACTTGGTGCTGACCTGGTGCAGTTCAGGATGCGTTCTTAAACAGGCAGCTTGAAAATGAATCCTTTCAAGAATTTCAGTGGCTTCACACTAGCTGACCTGTAACATCTAGTGTACTTGTTTTAGGGGGTGAAAAATCAGGTTCCATCACTGCAAGTTTCCCTCATTTGTTTAAACTTGGATAAATATTTGCATATCACTTAGTAGGTGAACTGTCTAGGGTATTTTTAAACATTTTCCAGTGGTAGATAAATAATAGTTGTGGTTTGTTTAGTCAGGTTGTCCCTGTAAAAAGCATACATCCAAATTTTTATGCCTCCTGTTGATACGTAGTTCCAACAGTACCATAATTTGTTTGCTCCAAGTTTAGATGTTTCCTCACACAGTTTTTCACGCTGAGGTATGTGCCATTTGCTAATAAATACAAAGTTAAAAGTGTGATTTATTAATTATTTAAGCTGATATTATGCTTTTTGACTTAGTGCTTCCTTTTGGGTTATGTAAACTTAGTAATTCCTTTGTGACGAAACATAAAAATGGGTTTTGGAGCAGTGGAAATCTCCCCCCCATGTGAAACTGAGTAAGAAAAATTAATGCTTTTCCTCTGATATCTTGGTATTGCAAAAGAAGCAAACAAAAAAAGCCAAAACCCCACCAAAAATAATACCCAACCTCCCCAACACACACTTCTCCATTCCTTCCCCTTCCTGCTTTGTGACATCTTTGCAAAAAACAGAGGTTAGAAGGGGCTTGCAGAGTTCAGCTAGTCCAGCCCTCCCAGCAGGCTGATCAGGAGCTTGGGACCTTGTCCCACTCCTCTGGTCACTCCTTTCTTTCCTCTGCACATGTCCTGGTGACAGTGAGGGGCTCCTGTGGGTCACCCCCATCTATGCAGTGTCTGGAATTGTCACTTCTGAGTGGTTCACTCCTTGAGAAAACCTTCTGATGTAGGGCAGTACTGTTCTCAGTTTACATGGGGAACGAAAACTAATTACACATCAAAGTTCTCACCAAATGTGAGGCCCATTTCTTAAATCACAAGAGTGCATTAGCTTTGGTACTTCTGGACTGTGCATAGACCAGAGAGGGCACATATGCTTCCTGAAATCCCAAAACATGTTTCTGTTTTAAAGACGATGCCACACTGTTTAGGTTTGTCTCCTTGATGTTTGTAAACATAGTGTTTGGTATAAAGCCTGAGTTTTTGTGGTCCACAAAATTTACTATTTCATATAATATGTTGAAAGTGTGAATAAAGAAGAAAGGGTGAAATTATTCCTAACTAATGCTAAAGGCTAAATTGAGAAGTGTCCCATGTGATTATGTCTTAACAGTTTTGATTAAGGAATTCAAATATTTGCCTTTACCATGGACTTGGCTGAAATAAAGTAGTCTATGTTTAACTTGGCTAACTTGGCTCAGAGGAAGAACAACCTGTGTACTGGAAATGAGCAGCTGCTGTCACTGGGAGCTATCCAAAAAACAGAGTGCCAAGTATGGTGCATTTCTGATGATGTGATTCCTTAGTTAATAGCTAAACCATTAGATTAGTGGCATTTTCATATTATCTTTTGAATGTGTCACACAAAGATGACCATAAGATCAACACCAGAATAAAGAGAGGGGTGTTTGTTCCCTGGTTAATCACTGCCCTGATGCCTTGGCCTGTGCTGAAGCTGAGGTGCATAGCACAAGCTTTTATATGGAGCTTGGAATAACAGCCTAAGAGGCTCCTGATTGTACAGATTCTTCTTGCATACCATTTAGTGTGCTGTGCTGAACTCATTCCAGTAATTATGGCCATTAATGGAAATCTTTCTGCTGATTCTATGAAATGCAGGATGCAATTTCTTTGGCATTGGCTGCCTTCTAAACAGCAATTTACTTTGCAAAATGTTTCATAGGGAATAATGAAACCATTGCTTGCTGTTACAAGGAGTTATTTTCTTACAAAGAGATACCTATTAAGCATATTGGTGATGCAACAAACATGACTATAAAATGCTATTGCATTAGAATTAAAAGAAGATATATTTGTCATTGTTCATGGTATACAAACTATTTAACAGTTTCTTTTATTTTTCTTAGTAATAAAGAGCCTAAAAGATATTTAGGGCTTAAAAAAAATCACAGCTTTTGCAATTCTTTTAAGATCACTTTTCTGTCTTGCAATCCATGTCTCATATTTACTTTTAAGGTCAAACAACTTTTAGATCTGTCTGCCATTTTTTCCCATTTGTATGTTGCTTTGGGTGAACAAATGCAATCCTTTTCAATGAATTATGTGAAGAAGAATTTTTCAAAAGAATTTGTGCTCCCTAGGTCTGGAAAGAGAATTGCTCTTACTGGAAATCAGGTTAAGCTTTTCTGGAAGCATTGAGCAAAATGAGCACAAGCTTTGATTTACATAGTACTCTGCCACATAGAAGAAATGTTTTAAGGTGGGATAAGGGGGAGTGGCTTCAAACTGACAGAGACTAAGTTTAGGTTATTAGGAAGAAATTCTTCCCTGTGAGGGTGGTGAGGCCCCTGACACAGGTACCCAGAGAAGCTGTGGCGGCCCCATCCCTGGAAGTGTCCAAGGCCAGGTTGGACAGGGCTTGGTGCAACCTGGGATAGTGGAAGGTGTCCCTGCCCACAGCAGGGGGTTGGAATGAGACCCTTTTAGATCTCCAACCCAAGTCATTCTGCAATTCTATGATCTTGGAAATATGTGAGTAGATAGAAGTGTTCAGGCTCTCTGAAACATCAGAAGTCAGGTCTCTTCTTCCCCCTTCCTGCGTCACCTCTGTCAGTGGAGTAGACAGAGCTTTGTTTTGATGCCTCTGTTGGGCCAGAAGGTAAGAGCTAGGAGTTGAGCACTGAAACCCTCATCCTGCTCTGGCTTTCATGGTACAGGGAGAAGATGCTTTTCCCAGGTGCCTAAAATAAGCCATGGTCAAGCCCAGCAGGTGGTTGTCTTGTGCATGTCCATCTAGATGTAGGTGCTGAACCCCATGTCCCTGTGCATTAAAGTATCACTATGAATTCTGGAGTTTCTCTAGACTGTGAAGCTAATACTGTAATTCAAGCAATTACTTTTTCTCGCTTCTCCCAGGAAGTGCAGCTATATGTTAAACTTTAAAAAGATGTTTGAAAACACTTGTGACTGTTATTTTTACTATTCAGTGGTGTTGGCACGAATAGTAAGTGGAAATTACAGAAATACTGGAAGAAACAACTAGTTTTTGTGAGGTATATGGGCCAGGGAATTTGGGAAGAATAGAAAAGTTCTGAAAGGTTATCTGTTGCGGTGTGTCTTCTCCCTCCTAGATGTATAAGCCCTTGCCCTTTCCCCCACTCCAACCCCTGCTGTGAGCCCTACTTGTCAATCTTGGAAGAAGTCCAGACAGGGCGTCGAGTGATTGGTAGATTCAAACGATTCCCCCTGCCCCCCAGGGAGTATTGGGCACTCTAGGTGCCTTTTTCTCCCTGGGACCCATCTCCCCTCATCTGGTTGGTTAATCCCCTGCCCCTTCCCTCCCCCCTGCCCCCAGGATAAAACCGGGCATCGGCCGTGCGGTCGGGACTTCTGTTGGAGCTGTTACTGGATTCAGAAGCTCGTAGCTCGAATAAACGCTCTGGATTTAACCCTCTGGCAGAAGTGACTCCTTCCTTCACCATAGCCCAAAGTTTCTCCACTGAGGAATACCGTCCACTGGGGTTTCTGGCAAGCTTGCAGCCGCCTGCAGCCTCTGGGTGAGCCAAAGGGTGTCTCTGGGGTTAAACCACCCCAGCTGCCGCCATTGAGCTCAGCGACGGGGCAAGCCCGGGCGTGTTCCCGCAGGAAATATTGGTATCCCCAATAGTTATCCAAATCAAAGTCAATCTCTTCCTAAATTTATTTCTCTGACATTTCCAGAGGCAAAACAAGACATGAATGTATCAACAAACAATCATTCTCTTATAAGAGATTTGGTAGTATCCTTCATGACTAAATGCTGTGCCAGAGGAAATGACTTGGGGTTTTATTCCTTTTCAGTAATGTGGAAAGTTTGCCATGGGAGCAAGCAGGAGGAGGTTGTTTAGTGGAAGAGGAAGAAGAAATTTGGGAAGGGGTACAGAGGGAGAGTGCTAGCAGCAAACTGTCCTGGTAGGGTGCCGTGCTTTTGTAACATGCTGTGCTCGTACAAAGCTTGAGGATTGGCTTTTCTGAGGCATTCAGTGTTTGCATAACAGTATGCTTCTGCTGGAAAGAGTGATGCCATGTCTGCTTATGTTGATGGGAGCAGAGCCAGGACGATTCTTGTGCCCTTATCAGATGGGATTTTCAGATGCTTTCATTTCTGAATTTATGGCTTCATAGATAAAAGAAGTGGGTAGACAGCTGTAAGTGCGGCAGTGGATCTGCACAAAATCTGATGGGACTTAAAGCCTCTCCTGAGAGTGCTGTAGTAAAACAAGTTCAAAGTAATAACTCCTCTTTTATCCTTTAGTCTCATAAAATAGGATCTGGGATCAAGGGGAAAAAATAAGCCTGCTGGCAAAAGATTGTTTGAGGCAGGAATGATGGCTGGCTGAAACCAGATGTAAAAAGATCAATGCATAAGTCTGGCAGTCATGTTCACACTTTAGGCTGACTCCGATAATTATGCCATGACTGCCGCATAGACTGGATCACAGCCACTGAAAATCGGTCTGTTCGGGTGAGTTTCTTGTCACAGTCCCTGAAGATCAGTCAGTCTGGGTGACAGTTTCTTAAGCACTGGCTGGTACTTCATGGCTTAATGCATGGTGAGGTGGAGTCCTCCTTGGAGAGCTGGCTGTGATTTAACAGCATTGTTATGTTAAGCGAGATGAGCAGCATTGATACAGTTTACCTGTAACCCCCCTCACTGCCTTTGAAAAGTTCGGAGTGTTGCATATTTATGTTTCCTTTGCAGTTTATGAAGACAGTATTGTTTCCCGAAAAGGATTGCAAACAGCTGCTCATGGCCCTTCTGCCTACTTGAGTAGGGAATGTCTATCTTTGTAAGATCTTTTTTACATCGAGGGCAGAAATACTGACTAAGAAGTACTCACTGACATCATACCGGTGGCTGTGGCTTTCTTTCGGGGAGCAGCTCACACAAACACATTATGTTTAGGTAGCAAAGACAAAAGTATAAAGAGTTCTTGAAGGAAAAGGAGAGTGAAAGAATTTTTGTTATTTCCAAGGTTTTTAAAACTCTTTAAATAAAATGGCAAAATACAAAAATCCACCTGTGTGTAAAGAATGACTTGCCATTTTTGATGTATGTCTTACTTGTTTTCTACAAATAATGTGCCCTTGCATTACTTGAATTTTAAAAAAAAGACTGTAAACCCTTTCTGCCACCAGAAGAATGATGGAAATTAGAATTTCTTTTTACATAATCCCCTCGAATTTTGCTTGTGGATACAGCTGTGTTAACACAATGCAACATTTGAGTTGAGAGATCTGCTAGATCCTGGCACCAGTGATAGTTCTCAAACTGAAGGTCTTATTTGATAGATTTTCAAAGTGATACTGTGCTCACTTGTATCTATGTTCCTGGAAGGAGGCTTGCAGTCAGCTCAGAGGAAATACTTTCAAAAGGAAAAGTTTAATTTTGCCAAGATTCAGATAAGGTCAGAGTAGTTAGACAAACCAGAGCTTTGTAAGTTAGAGATGAACATATACTGCTCCCTGGGACTGGCAAATGCGCTAGGAGAACAGGAAAATGAACTGCATGAGGATGATTACATTTGCTGAAAATTTGAAGTACTGTGTATATCTCTTGGTATATTGTCAAGTGTAGAGTTGCATTTGAGCAGGGTGGGTTTTTTTTTTTTTTTTAATTAAACAAAATGTATTTATCCTTCCTGTTTCTGGTTTCTACTTTAACCCACCAGAAAATGGGTTCACCAAATTAATTTTAGTTGTTTTAATACTATGTGTTTATAAGTTGCTGTAAAAATTGATTGTAATATGATACTAATTCACTATAGGTTTTACAAGTACATCTGTATCTACCTAGCTTCCTTGCTTTTCTGTTATGGGACAGTAGAGATTGTATTCCAGCTGTATCCCACTGCTGGCCAAGGGAATGCGCTGACAGGTAGCAACCTGCATTAGCCTCTAACATCAGCTGACCTTTGCCAGCTTACACTTAAGGTCTGGACTAATATTTTCTCCTGTGTTTTCTTGGCTGCAGAACAGTAAAACCGTTTCTTAATTTACCTGAGGTAGTTTCTGTGAGAGTCTGTGCTCAGTGGTTGCACAGTCTTTACAGGTAGAGAATGAAAAAGGGCAGAGTGAGTTTCTTCAGAGGGGCAACTTACATTTAAAATACAGGAAAAAAAAAAAAAAGGTGATAATTTTGTGGGTCAGCCAGCAAAAGGAAAGCTGCAGATAGCTCTCTTCCTTCAGTGGTGGCATACTTAAGTCTCTTCCTGCTATCTTTTTATCTGTGTTAAAGTCTTTCCTCATTCAGGTCTTGTTAGGTTGGCCAAAATCCTAGTTAGGAACTAAGGAACAGGAAGCTAGTGCAGTTGGATAGCCTTGATTCCTTATGAAAGAGAAGAGGTGGGATTGTGGGAGGATTGTGGGCAGGGACTTCATACAGATTGCTGTGGCTGGACTAGGGCGAGGCATACAGACAGACTGTCTTGTCTTTGCTAGGACTTTCAGCTAAAGAAAATGAGATGTTTTGCTTCATAAAAGCAGGATTTGAATGAGAGAATTAAAGGGAAGGGTCCTGAAAAGTCCAGTGAGGTGGTCATTGGCTCTAATATAGTTAAGTATAAGAACATACAAAAAAAAAAAAATCCGAGTAAAATTGCAGTAGAGGGAGTAAAATAGGAGCTGTTTTGATAAGGAGTCAGAAGTCAGATTGCATACAGGCATGTGAAAGGTGCTCTGGCATTCCTGTGTGAATGAAAACCAGCAGGAGAAGGGAATGGAAGAAAGATAAAAAGGCACCTGGGGTTTTGAAACATACAGCTTGCATGGGCATGAACATCCATGCAGTAGCGTTGGACTTGAGGGAAATTTGCCAAGCAGACAGATCATGCCTTCTCCTGCCCTGTATTGTTGGTCACACACAGGAGCTCTGTCCTGGATGTGGGGAGCTGTAGGAAGGCAGTGCTGTGGGTAGGAAGTGTCCGGCACCGGCTGCCCACGGAGAGCTGGGACAAAGCCCTGGGAGACAGAGAAGGCTTCCCTCCAAATGGCCAGGCAAAAAGCCGCGTGAATTACAAAGTGAGCTGGCTCCTGCAGCCTGATGACATTTCCAGGTGGGTTTCTGAGCAGGCAGCATCTGGGCAGTGTCTGGGTGAATCTGTCTGGGCTCCCTGCCTCGGTGCCTGGAGGAGGAGAAAAGGCTTCTCTCCAGTAGGTGCAGGAGATGACATGCTTTGCTGACTTGCTCCACCTATCTTCCCAATCAGAGGACGGAGATTTTTTGTTTCTGACAGCCTCATGCAGTCCAAATTCAACAAGTACAACTTCAGAGCAGTGGTTTTCCAGTCTTGGATCTGAGTAAGCATCAGATGTGCACAGCTATGTAGAGAAATTAAGCCTCCTGACAGTAGGTTTGTTTTTTTCTGCATGATACGGAAATACCTCTCAGCTCCGAGGTAGGAGCCTACCCCCATGTTTTGGGGTGTTGCACCCACCCTGGCAGTCCATTTTACCAGCAAGCCCAAGTATCTTCTTGTGTTATTGCATGGTAAAAAAGAAGTATCTGCACCAAAAGAAACCTTCCCAAAAAACAAAAAGAAGCCTATCAGTGTTTCCCATTGTGCTGATTTTAGTCAGAAATACTAAAACCCACTCAAACATGAAAAATTATTTAGGTTACCCTAGATTAGTTTGAAATTACACTCTAACCATGAAAGATGGTGGGGATTGATTCACTGGCTGTGTGGAGCTGAGAAGAGCCCAGCTGAGGCTCAGAGTTAAGGTCCTACAGATAGCAGTAATGTTGCATAAATAGTGACAGTAATAGAAGTTATGAAGAAGTCTAGAGCTCCAGAACCTCTTACAAGTGATATAAGCAGTGGTGTTTTTTTTGAGACTTTCTTCTGACTGGAGTCATACCACTCTTTGAAGGGCAAAAACTCTGTATTTGTGTGTTTTCCTTCCTCTATACATTTGAGTGGAGAATGTAAAAATCCCAGCATTGTCTTTGGTAATAGGATTGTATGCAGACATCCTTGTGGTTAAATTGAAAAAAAAAAATTAAAACGCATGAGATTTCCTGTGAAGGGGTTGTTGTTTGTAATTGAAGTGCTTAATGACTGAGACTAGAGATGTACAGACAACTGCAGGATGTTGCTCATAACCCTCTAATGTACTCCTTAACACTCTCAGGTAAAAATTTTCTTTCCAGAATTGATCTAAAGAAGATTTATTTTTTAAAATAGAATTTCTTATGCTCCCCAGAGGGGAACACCTGCTCTGTACCCTTGTGTATATGATAAATGAGGAGACAGAGCTCAACTCATTTAATAGCACCTGCAAAACCACCTGCTGAACATAATCTCTTATGAGATTAGTGCAGTCAAGTTATTTAAGCACACTTCTAGGTAAAGAAACACAGTTCACAATTCTTTAGAGCTTCACCAAGAATGTATCTTTTAAATATACTGTTTTAGGAAGAAAGTTGGAATTTTTTACTTTTAATGTTTTTTCTCGGCCCTCTCTTTTGTCTTCTCTTGCTCATCCCCTAGTGTTTGGTTTTCACAACAGTGCAGAATTCAAGATTGTACTTTCAGCCTTCAAAGTCTGCAAACCCTGCCTGGGAAACAAGCAGGTTGCTGAGCTTCCTGGCATGGCTGCTTTTTAACCAGAATGCAAGTGGAAAAATGTAACCTCTAGTGCTCTTGTGGTAGGACCTCTGGAAACAAGGCAAACTATTTAAGGCTTCCTGCTACATGTTAAAACTAAAATGTTTCTTTTCTCCTGCTTGTACCTCTCTGTTTTCTCAAGTACTTTTGCTTGCTGGCGTTTCTCGTTTAATCCTTCTTTTCATTTATGCTCTTCCTTCTGCCTTAGTCTTCCTAACCCATGTCAACTCTTTTTCATAAGGCATTAGAGGGAAGCAGAAGCATGCATGTATTTGGTGTGGAGTATGTGTCAAATTTGGGGTTTTACCTGTCAGCATTCTCTGTCCCAGCTGCTTTGTTCTACTCCATCTCCCTCTGCAGCCACGCCACTAAACTTGGCTTTCACTGCTGCTGACAGCCTTTTATTTTAATTTCTGCTTGTATCAAATCCAAAGCTGTGCCTCCATCTCTACTCTGTAATGTTTTGCACTTGCATTATTTGCCCCTTTTAGTAGCTGAAACTTCCAGCATAACTCCCTGCTATGTGGTTGGAAAATGTGTGTGCAAGGAGGAGAGGTAGGCTGCTTAAGTACAGTTACAGCTTGCCTGTAAAAATCCTAGGGTGACTTTTTAGCCATGGAACTGAATCCTGCTTAGTTCAGAAGCTGATTCACAAATTACTGGTGTGAATTGGTTGTGACTTTAGAGGAACTCTGCTACTCTACTTTCAGACGGAGATCACCCTCTTGATATTCCTTATGTGATGGATGCATTAATGTATCGTCCTGGGTGTTGAACTGTTGGTTCAGTTTATCTGATAGCAGAAAATGCTGCTTCTTCCTAAATTAATTTTCAGTTCCTGACTTGAATATGACTCAGTTGCATTTTAGAAATCTGAAGCAGCATTTTTGGGGGGTGTTTGGGCTTTTTGTTGTTGTTGTTTGTTGGTTTTTACTTTAATGGTAGAATGTTTTCTCCCTTGTGGGTGATTTTAAACTGTTTTTTTTCCTCTCCTGATAAGTCCTGCTAATACTGTAGTATTTGAGAATGGATTGTAATGACATCTAACATTTTGTTCTGTTTGTACTGCAGACTGAGGTCAAGTAAACAAAGAAAGCAATCATTATGTTTTAGCATTCTTTTTTAATGAGCACATTAAAATCTAGTCACAGCTACGGGATCAGCTGTGAAAAGAAGGGAGAGATACGGAACTCTGAGTAGCACTGTATTTTTGAAGCAGTTTATGGAAAAATAATGGACTGAGGGGATATGTAAGGACTCTGGTAGGAAATAAATGGCACAATGTTGTTGACGGAAAGGGTTTGGCAGGAGGCTTGTTGTGACTGTTTCTGTGGCTTAGAATTGCAGAGGAATTTCCTACAGACTGGACTAACCATTACAAATATGTGTCTGCTTTTAGGAGATCAAGGCATACAGTGGAGTCTTCTCAGGGAAGATGTCGTCTTTGACAATGAGAACCCATTGTGTGGACGCAAGAGGAAGTTTCTTTAAGGTAAATGGGATACTTACACAGAACATAAAGTACGTGGTTTTATGTGAAATGAGCGCAGCAGAATGTGCAATACCCTCTGTGATACATAGTAAGCCTTTTCTGTAAAACAGGAAGTACTTCTTGGGCATTTCTTTTTACAGGCAGATTTGTGGCTGGATTACCCCCCAGTTATTTCACATGTATATTTTTTTCTGTACCTGGAGTAGAATATTTAGTGTAAAATAGGTCATGGCTTTCTTTGCTGCTAATGCTGAGAACATAAGCTTTATTATGCACAGGCATAAAATTATTGGAGCCTTCATAAACTGGATTTGTGTCACTTAAAATTGTGGTACAGGTTTATGATTTCCATTACTGGATTGAAAATTGGATTCATTTCCTTGCCTATTTTGAGAACAACTGGCATCCCAAAAAGCCAGACTGCAGTAGGAGTTACCAGTGCAGTTTTCAAAAGATGACTGAATCCTGTTAACTATGTGGCGGGTCACAGTGGTGGTCTTGCTGGGCAGGGTTTTGCTTTAGGGAGCAATCACAATTTACAGGTGCTTTTGAGCACTGAATTAAGTGATCATATCCCTTAGAATATTCATCACTTGCTGTAGCTTCTTCCAGTGAAAGATGCTAGTGCTGCCATCTTGGGGTGTTGCTGTTTCCATTCCTTCTCTTCCTCTAGGGCACAAGTTTCCCTTGGGGAAATCTTTAGGAAAGGAATGATTAGCGCTGCAGTGACATCATGTTTTCCTTTTGTCTTGCCCAGAAGTTAACAGGGTCATCCAGTGATGGAAACCACCTCTCAGTTCTGCAATATACTTCAGCTAACTCTCATAACTCAGGAGTACAAACATCAGCCTTATTGATGGCACTCCACAGCCAAATAGGGAGAATAGCCCTATTTTTCAAATCACAGCAAGGAACTGTCTTAGTTCCAAGAAATATCTCTAGGTTGTCTCTTGCATGTATCCTGATGTCAGATGGGACTGTAAGCAAGCACCCAGTCATTTTCTGCAGTCCTTTGGGATCTCCTTCTATAATTCTTATGTGAAAATAGATGCTAGAATAGATGTTTTGTTCATGATGATGGGGTTGCAGTTATTCTAAATTATTAGAAAAGCAGTTTGCAGTCTGCCTGGGCAATTTCAAGAAACATTGTAAATTGGAAAACTAAGGTCCTACAATTTCTTAAGGACATGCTGGCAAGGAAAAAGATGCCTCCAAGCTACTTTTCCAGACCCCTCACCATCCCTGCGAAGTTGCACTGTTGGACCATGGTTCTGAGCACAAAGTGTGGGATTGGAAGCTGCAGGCAGTCAGTGTGCCCAGCCTATGTGTAGTGCACCTGGTAGTGTGTGTGTACAGTGAAATTACCTTTTTTTTTCCTCCCTCCGCCATGTGTGTAGAATTGTGGCAACAGTTACATTTGTTTGCTACAGCTGAGCTGGTGAGCAAGCAAAATACTTGGCACATCAGATTTTTTGAGTTTGCATTATTTTAATTTGCTTTGTCTGTCTGTGTTTAGGAGACCTAGTAATCAAGATACGGCCTTTTATCTCTGCTGATCTGTTCTTCAGTATGTTCTCCCACATGCACAGACTGTTCCCTGTGCTTGCATATCGCTCTCACGTTGTGCTTGTTAGTTTGCACTTGCCTAAGAAACCTTTACCACATTGGTATGCAAATTCTCAGGGCACTTAAATCTTCTTAAGGGAGTATCTTACCATTCTCAGCAACATTTGCCAGAAAAATCGCTGACAAATACCAGTTGGGAAATTCCAAATTTATCTTATCTTTTCTGGTTCTTAAGTAGTTCTCATTGCTACAGCTTCTAACCATCTCTTAGTTTTTTTCCACAGCTATTCTTTTGACTGTTAGTACACAAGGAAAACGGTATTGTCCCCATTTTAGGCAGAGCAGAAGTCTGTAGTTTTAGAGGCTGAATTTTGTGGACTCTACACCTTGTCATTGGTGAATGCTCAGAGCCAGCAAGTAGTAAAAATGAGGCAATGATAGGGTTAGTCTGGGGTTAGTCTTGGATAATTCTAGGACTGAATAGCTTGCCAGTGGTTACAGAGAGAGTCTGTGGTAAGGCAAGGGGCTGAATATATGTCTCTGACAAATGTCCTCTTTACTGAATTATCCTCCTTCTCATCAAAATGTTCCAGTGTTTACTGAACTGGCATCAGGGGTTTTACACCAGTAAAGCTTTTCTATTCCAGAATCAAGCATCAGGTAAAACTTAGTTTCTGATGAATAAGATACTGAACAATGTCAGCAGCCTTGAGAATTCATAGCTCACCAGAATCTGCAGATACACGTGTATCAAAATATTGGATTGTATTCAGAGGCTTGCACAAGTTCAGAAGCAGCATTCTCAGATGGGCTCATCTCTGGCACTTGGCCACCTCATCACACAGGCCCCTCTGTGAGGGTTGCTATGTTCTGCTTATCAAAACAGGAAGGAAAAGATATGATGCCAAAGAGGATGCAGGTCTCCAGAAAGAACGAAAAATGAGATGCTGGCAGGAAGGGGGAGTAGTAAGTGCTGAGGCTCATTTGTCCAGTCTGATTCTAATCTCGTTGTCTTCAGCCTGTGTCCCCTTGCCAGATTAGAAGCACCCATCTTACCTTTTCCTCTTGAGTTCTTGTAAATCTCAGGGCTTGGAAACATTCTGCAGTGGTCACCTTGGCTGATTCTTTTAGTGCCTTCTCAGAATTATGGCTGTTTCTTTAATTCTTTGTACATGCTTATTTATGTTTCAACACAAAGAGCAGGAATTCAGTTGTCATGCAGTTTTTTCTAAAAATGTCTGGGAACAGACATCAAATCAAAGCCACCTGTCTTCTTGGGAACAGGAAACTCGTCAAGTGAGTAATAAGAGCTGTAGTTATGCTGGGCTTCTGGGAGAGGCACTGTCTATATCTGGTCCTGGGCATGTGCTTTATTTCTCTGACGCACAGCAGTGATGTGAGTGTCAATAGAGCAGCTTCACAAATGTGACTGGAGCCCCTTGGGAGTGAGTTGCTTCTGGTGAGCACACTGATTTTTGCTGCTTGTAAAACATTCTGAATGATGCAAAGCAAAATAGATGTTGTGTTATGGTGAGAGAATACTGGGGTGCTGAGGTGCCATGTTTGTGGCCTGTATGTAGTTTTGCTGTCACCCTTGCCAGCTCCCATGAGCCGAGCTTAGTCTTGTTGAGCTCTGAATCAATTGCTAATAAGAAGAGTGTGGTGCATTATGAAAGGAAATGCTGTCGTTTAAGATGTTTGCATTTCATTATTTCGTTCATGGATGTTAGGAATGTAAACAGTTAGTAGATGGGTATTTGGCAATCTAATATTTGGGGTAGATTTGGTTAGGCAGTACTGTACTGGGTTGCTGTGTGAATTCATGTTGCCTGAGTCATAATTATTTGGGTTTACAGTGGTTATACTGTAGTGTCTTTTGAGTTTACAGTTCTTTTTCAGTGTTCTGGTTTGAAAGCAAAACCAGTGAGAGACTCCAAGTCAGAAATACAATTTATTAGGAAAAGAGAAAAAGAAAACAAAATACATTAAATAATACCAAAGAAACACCATTGACAGAGTCAGAATACAACCTGACACCCTTTTGGTCAGGGTGTTGGTAGCAGTCCAGATTGGAATGGCTGCAGTCCTCCTGGAGTGGCAGATGTGGTCCTATTGGAGCAGCGAGCCTGTAGAAGGGTGTAATCTTCCTTTGAAGATCCAGTGGAAAAACCCAGCTGTTCCTCTTGGAAAAGGCTGAGTCTGGTGTCCCAGAAAATCAAATTATATCTAGTTAGGAATGTTTGGCTCCTCCCTCTGGGCAGAGCATCTCACAATGGGATGCTGTAATTTTATCAGCCATGCAGTGACATCCAATAGTCCATTAACAGCAGATGTCTCCCCAGGGGGGAGGATTGGTTTGTGGAAGAGATAAAGAAAACTGCCCAATTAACAGAAGATAACTACCACACCTCTAACAGATGGCAATAGAATACATCTTGCCTTGCAATCTAGGACAATCAAAAGTAAATTCCAAATGAAAAATCGTTGCACACAAAAATAATTATTTTATCATGTTATATAAGATCTCATTTTAATTTTGTTTTTTTTTATGAAATAATGATTAATTAACCATCTGAGAAGACATCATATTTCCAAATGCATTTTTCAGGTAAACCTCCTCTTTCTATAGCATAGTAGGGTAGTATCTATTTCACAGACCTAAACAGTCCCCAACAGATTTCTTCTGATTACTATTTAAGTTTTTGGGCTCATGTATGCTGTTTTACACTAACAGAGGCCTCTGACAAATGTATACATCCATTTCTGTTGCATTTTCCTTTGGAAGTTGCCTCTTACTGTGTTGATTCAAGTCTGTTGAATCAAAGGGGTGAGTTTTCCCATTATTTCCAGCCAAAGAGGTACTGTACTTGTTGCAAAAACACAAGTCTCTTTGAAGAATTCCAGTATTCTTAGCCTTGCACTAAAAGTCAGAGCCTTCTGCTACTGCTTGCTTCCTCAGGGCTGGAGCTATTAATAGTACATACCCAGGATTGTTATAGGTAAAAATTGACCCAGCCAAATTAAAAAAAAAAAAAAAACAATTTTTATTATATTGATCAAATTCTATCTGAGCCAGCCACAAAGAAAAGGACAGTGCCAAGCCCGGGATCGACACTGGGTGAGACACAGGTCTGACCGCTCTAGCAGAAGGTCTCCTATGCTTCACACCATCCATTCGGCAAGAGCAGTTTTTATACAGTTTATTTTGCTTGAGGCCGGGATTTTGGCGATCAGCCTTTTCTTCCCTTTCAAAGTCCCACATATTCATAAAGTCTCTTTTCTCTGCATGGGGTTGAACAATCCAAAGTCCAAGAAGGATGTACATTGACGATGGAGTTACCATTGAGATACATCTTTCACCATTGAGATGCCAGGGATGGGACAATCATCTAGTTGGGAGTTCCTAGATTATCTCGAGAAATGGCCCATTTCCGAGGGAGCCACATGTATTAACTTGTAAATGAAGCCTTATCGACAATGGTTTCAACATACATGAGGCAGCCCCCTTGCCCTGGCTTGCTTGCTTTTTGTCTGTATTTTAACCATATAAAAACTCCTACCCATATATCACTTTATAGGGGCGAATTATACCTATTACACGTAACAATCCCTCCCCTTCTACATTAACACCTTAATTCGTGTCTTTTCTAAAAACTCTACATTTGGTGATTTCCCTGTTGATCCCATGTGGTTACCTTCTAATACACGAACTCCTTTAGTTCCTTGTGATCCCATCGCCCCATTCCTCCCTGGGAATTTCCTGGTAAAGGTTGCAAGTGTCTCCCCCTCCCTTTATTTGTCCTTCAAACCTGGCCAAGGCCTCGGCTGCTCTGCTGTGTGGGTTTTCTTCTCCTAATTTCATGATTTTTGATACCTGATTGAATTTTCCTGTAGCATATTCTGGATCCGTGTGCAGGGCCGTCACCTGCATCCCCTGTACCATCGAGTGGATTAGTCAGATAAAACAGGGTATCAAGCAGGGCAGGAATATGATTCCAGCCACAAAACATACAATGAAAAATATTATTTTTTTCCACCAAGCCCCATCAAACAAGTGGTCCCACCAGGATGCTTGGAGTATTGAATGCCATTTCTGTACAGGAACATGTGCTACACATTTGATTTCAGTTGCTAGGTCTCTAATAGTTTCCCCATAATCATCAATTTCTATGCAACATTCCGACTCACTAAATTTCCCACAAACTCCTCCTTCCTCGGCCAGCAAATAGTCAAGAGCTATTCTATTTTGATATACAAAAGCTCTCATTTGGGAGTGCTGCTTAGATAGCAGTTCAAGGGCATCCGAGGTGTGGTTGGATACAATTTCTACCACAGCCTGTAGTCTTATTAGGTGGTTTAATAAGTAGATCGGGGTCCTGTACCCCCAAGTCCCATCCTGGGCCCACGTAGCAGGACCATAGTATTCTATTATCCTTTCTGCAGGCCACTCTTCCTCACCCCAGGTCTGACCCCCACCAAAGATAGGGAACTTGTTTTTCAACCTCCTCTTTTTCCTGCTTAAGGTCTTGTATAAGGGGGCCCCTAATGAACTGAAACAGAGTTTTTCGGAGTTAAGTTAACAAAATGAATTAAACATTTATAATTTAGCTTGTAGAGTTATGTATTGAATTTTAACCTTTTACTTAAGAAACCTCTGCCTGGTACAAAGGGCAAATTTCTGAAGCTTCTTGCATAAAGAACAATACCAGAAGAGGCAAAGAACCCAGATAAAGAAGCTCCTCTGTCTCCAAGCCTATCAAGACTGACAGACCTACTCAGATAAGCACCAAAGGATCAAAAGCGCACGCGCAGAGAGGAAAACTTTAGCAATGAGGAAGACCACAATCTTCAGCCTCAGGACCACCGAGAGACCCCCGTATGACCACCACAGCAAACCACGCATGCCCAGAAGGGCGTGGACTTATTTAGCATGAGAGGCGAGGACAGGCGGGGCCAGGGGTTGAATATGCATGAAAAAATTGTGCAATGTATTGCATATGGAACATCTTTGGGAATAAATGTGTGGGTCAGACTGAGGCTCAGGGCACAAGTTTTGGAGAGCTACCTCACTTGTGCCGGGCGCTGACATACATACCCACTTCCTAACTACCCCAGTTATGAAGTCTATTTATTTATTCCACGTATCGCTTCAGAACAGCGCTCAGAGTGAGGTAGGGTAAAGAAAACAGGCCTTATTAATCCTACCGTACATGATCCCTTCCATCACTGAGGCAGCTCACTGTACGCCTTCTTTCCACAAATCCAATACAAACCATCTGGGGCTTTCCACTTAATTTTTGTGCTTTCAGGCTCTTTCCAGTATCTACTTAACTCATTTAAGGACTGGTAAGGGTTAGCTCCAGGGCTTTTGTTTCAACAGAGTCCGATCTTATCACTCCATTCACACTGACCCCCTTTTTCTCAACCCCAGTACCCTGCCGGGCTTTCTGGCTGCCAGATCCGGCTTTTGTTAAAAGAATTCACAGTTAAAGTGGATACACACGGGGTGTATCCCAGCACTTCAGTGTATTCTTTCCCTTCCCAGCTAAGGCAGAATGTTCCAATTACCCTTTTGTCTAGGATCCATCCCTCAGACCTCTGAATTATTCTTGGGGTCTTAGTATCTTCCCATTTTAACAATTGCTCTGGTGCTAAACCCTCACCTTTCCATGGCCACTTCTCCGGGGACTTGAGCCCTCCACATATCCAACAATTAGCCAGACCTAATTCCGTGGCAATTTCTGGCATCAGATCTACAAATAAATTTTGATCCAATGCAGGTAAGCCCTCGTTAGTGTATTCTTTCTCCAGCTGATCGTATTGTTCACTTAAGGTTTTTAACCTCTCCTGTTCCATTCTTCTTTTTCTTACCTCTGCCTTCTGTCTTTTTAACTCTTGTGTTACCTGTTTTATTTTGCTTTCCGGGTCCACCCCTTCTTTATTCCTTGAAAAGCAAAATATTCTGTCATACTGGAAGCAAGCTCTGTCATCCTGATCTTCTAAAAAATCAAGGATAACTGGTTCATTTCTGAGGAACTTTTTACTCTCATAGTTCAAATTCTTCCCCACCCAGTATGTCTTGCCTCCCATTACACACATTCCCAACAGGTTGTTGTCATAGTACAGGGGGTTTGCCTGAAAATGAGCTACAAACACAGACTCCATTTTTCCCCCAACCCATACAGTACGTTTACACTTATCACAGGCTGAGAGGGATACAGATTCGGCATTCCTCCTGTGCATTTTGTGTATTGACTGCCCATCCTTAGGGGTCGCTCCTTGCAAATGGAATTTGGTTTTTTCTTTTATTTTGTATTCCCCCTGTTGAGTGTCGTTCTTGGAACAAAGTTCCTCTGCTCCACCCCTGCTGCAGTTTCTTGGGGCTGGGAATGTCGGACCCCCCAACTCCCCCTGTCCTTCTCAGTCAGTACGCTTTGTCTGCCCGCACCCACCGTTGGGGCACCGCCCCTCCAGGTCGGAAGTGTTATTGGCGTATTTATTGGCGTACTAATGTTGAGGCATGTTGCTAGACTCAGGTACATCAGGATTACTCCCACCACTAACATTCCTCTGCCTATACCGACACCCACTGGGTGTCCACACACCCACAGCGGCGGGGCAAACCATCTTCCTGGCAGCAGGAATAGTTTCCTGTGGTTTCATGCCAGGACCGAGCCACATACCTCCGTTTGAAAATGCCCCACCCGTGTAACTTAACAGTGTCTGCGCTGCAGGGTACCTTGTTTAACCTCCGGTACTCAACAGCAATGATTCGGGCCTTTGACTGTAGTTTACTCCTTAGCCCGTCTTGAAATAAGCGAAACCAAATTGCAGAATCTTGCTCAATTATTCCCAATCTTGGCTAGTCAAGTACTGTTCCTGTTCCTGACACTTATCACACAACCCTCCCAGACAGTTTCCCCTTCTGCAGTGCTTTACCCAAACCTCGTCACAATATTCACAAATAAAATGCACAAATGGGTAACATACACAATCTGGTACAGAGCACCTTATCAGGTCCCTATCAGTCATTTACTTGGCTGGCGCAGGGTTAATTTCAGGTCTTCTAGTGGGGAGGTGATTCTCCACTCCAGTGTCCCTTCCCGGACCTCAATCTTCTTTACTCGCGATGCGTGTGTCCACCTGTTTTCTGACGACCGTACTGCTGTATCTGTGGTCAGGAGGACAAGAAAGGGGCCCTCCCAGTGATGTACTAGCGTAGCCTCCCTCCAAGTTTTTATGAGTACCTTGTCCCCAGGCTGTATTTTGTGTATGGAGAAGCCTAAGGGGATGTTTTGCATTATTATTCCTTGTTTCCGTAATTCCTGAAGGTTCTTGCTTATGGCTATAAGGTAGGGCTGTAACTGCCCATCCTCTATTCTTAGATGTCCCACCGGCCATGTTCATATGGCATCCCATATAACATTTCAAAGGGGGAGAGGCCAGTCTCAGAATGTGGCATAGTTCGAATGTTTAACAGGGCTAAGGGGAGCCATTTTACCAAGGACATTTTAGTTTCCATAATAAATTTTGCCAATTGGGCTTTTAATGTTTGGTTCATTCTTTCAACTTGTCCAGAGCTCTGGGAGTGCCACAGGGTGTGATATTCCCAGCGGATTCCCAGAACCTCAGCCAGTTGCTTAATGACCTTTGAGGTGAAGTGTGTCCCTTGATCTGTGTCTATACAATTTACTATCCTCTATCAAGATATGATTTCCTCCAATAGGAACCTCGATACCATTTGGGCTGTAGCCTAGGAGCATGGAAAAGCTTCTACCCAATGGGTCAGCTTATCCACTATAACCAATAAGAATTTATATCTCCCCACTTTAGGTAGATCAGTAAAATCTACCTGAATCCTTTCAAAAGGCCAGTATGCCACTGGGGGGCTTCCCAATGCCACCTGCTGGGTTTTTGCCTGATTAACTTTTTGGCAGATCAGACACCCCTGTTTACACCCAAAGAATCTCAAGAATTGTTCTGCGAGTGCCTGGGCCCCCCAATGTGTCTGTTGGTGCAACCTTCCCAGAATTTTTCTGGTATAATCTTTGGACAGTAATTCCCTCCTGTCTAGTAATAGCCACTTACCTTCTTTCAGCTGACCCCCGATCTTCTGGTATCCTTCAATCTCCCTTTGAGAGGGATGGGGGAGGTATTCTCGGACTTCCCCCTCCATATCTCTGGAGTGCTTACCTTCAGTAAAGCTGCACTCTTTGCCTCCTTGTCTGCTAGGTTATTTCCTCGGGTTCTGAACTGCATTCCAGTCTGATGTCCTTTCATGTGGACTATGGCAATTGCCTCCGGCCCTCTAATGGCCTCCAAAATGTTCCTGACTATTTCCTCATGCACCAACCCTCCCCCACAGGTATTAACCACTCCCCTTTCTTCCCAAATTTTTCCAAAGGTGTGTACCACCCCAAATGCATATTTTGAATCTGTGAAGATTGTTCCCCTTTTCCCTTTTAGTTTCTGTAAAGCTCTATATACTGCAAAGAGCTCACAAGCTTGAGCTGACCAATTGGCACTCAGGGGTCCTGATTCCACCACCTCCCCAGTTTTCCCATTTATCACGGCATACCCAGATTTTCTCTTCCCATCTACAACCCTTGCTGACCCATTCACAAATCATTTTTCTCCATCTTCTAGTTCCTCCTCTTCCAAATCAGGTCTTATTTTAGTTTGTAATTCCACCACCTCAGCACAATCATGAGAAGGAACCCCTGTGGCTTCCCCAAACATGAACTGGGCAGAATTTTGTGCCAAAGTAGTTTGTAGTTCTAAATCGTGAGAGTGAATCAGGATGGCTTCATATTTCAGGAGCCTAGCGTCTGTCAGCCACTTATCCGTTCTGAGGTAAAATGCTCCTTACATTGTGGGGGGTGTAGACTACCAATGAGGCCCCGAACGTTACTTTCTTGGCCTCCTCTACTAATATTGCCACTGCCACAATTGCTTGCAAGCAAATGGGCCACCCCCTGCTTACAGAGTCCAGTTTTGATACAAACCCGACCGGCTTTTTGGTCCCTGCCCAGTCCTGAGTTAGGACTCTGTGGGCAGTGTGGTTACTAATGTCCACAAATAACTGGAAGGGGCTTTTTACATCTGGGAGGCTCAATACCGGGGCTGCCATGAGGGTTTCTTTTAATTCCTTGTAGCCCTCCTCATCCTGTTTTGTCCACTTAACCCTGTCTGTGGTAAGCTTCTCATAAAGAAATCTTACCTTCTCGCTGTAAGCTTCAATCCATTGCCTGCAGTAACCCAGGAGCCCCAGTAGTTGTCTGACTTCCCTCTTCGTTTGTGGTGGAGGCAAGGTGATGATCCCTGCTACCCTGTCTGGGTCTAATTTTCTTTTTACCTTTTGTCAGCCATTGTCCGAGATATTTCACCTCGGGCTCTGTGAACTCTAGTTTAGATTTTGAAACCTTCAACCCCTTTTCTCCCAGAAAATTTAACAAGGCTATAGTGCCAATCCTTACATCATCCTCCTTGGGATCGGCTACCAGCAGGTCATCCACATATTGCAGTAATTTGGTCCCTTGTACTGGCACAAATTCACTTAATATTTTCTCAAGGGCCTGACCAAAGAGATTCGGTGAATCCACAAACCCCTGTGGCAGGGTGGTCCACCTTAGCTGCTGTTTTCTTTTTGTCTCCGGGTCCTCCCACTGGAAGGCAAAGTAGTCCCGACTTTCCTTGGCTAAAGGACAAGTCCAGAAGGCATCCTTTAAATCTATGACACTATACCAAGTGTCCTCCGGAGATACGTTATTTAACAAGGTGTAGAGGTTTGAGACCGTAGGGAACAAAGTTTTTTTTGTCTGATTTACAGCTCTAGGGTCCTGCACCAGCCGGTAATTCCCATCTGATTTTTGCACTGCCAGAATAGGTGTGTTATGCCTTGACATACAAGGCACCAGCATGCCCTTTTTTATTAAATCCTCTATTATAGGTTTTAATCCCTGTCTGCCTTCCAGGGGGATGGGATATTGTCTGATCCATATAGGATCCTTCGGCCTCTCAATTTCGATGTGTATGGGTTCCATATCCAACCTTCTCGCCTCCCCTTGAGTGTGCCAGACCTTGGGATTTATTTGTTTTTCATCCTCAGTAGTTAACTTATATAGACTTACCGTGAGCTGTGAATTCTGTGCAATTAGACTTATCCCTAGGACTGCCATCAAGTCCCGCCCCAGTAAATTATAGTCTGCTTCTTCTACTAATAGGATATTCCCAAGACAGATTTTATTTTCAGATTCTATTTCCACATTTTTAGCTCTGGTACCTTGAAGGGTTCCCCTTTTGCCCCAGTAACCACCATTGAATCTTTATTTTTGTACACCCCAGTGGCAGTTTTTAGACCGTGGTCCTTTCTGCCCCCTAATCAACCAATAAAACTAGCTCCTGTTTCTGGGGTCCTACTTTTAACTATATCAAGGACTCTCCAGGTGTTCTGGACCCGAAATTATAGAGCCCCTGACACCTCTAATCCTCCTGGGAAATGATTTCATCCTTTATTCTTTTCTTGCATTCTCTCTTAAAGTGCCCTTTCTGTTTGCAGTAAAAGCACTCAGGGCCACTTACCTGTTTGTTTGTGTCCTTCTTTGGCTTTCCTTGGGGCCGATGAGCTTGTGCTGACTTCCCTGGGTTTTTGGCTTGCTCCTGCTTTTGACCTTCCCTGACCACCACTACCAGCACCCTTGCCTGTGCCTTTTGCCTTTCATCCTCTTGTCTCATATAAACCTTCTGGGCTTCCCTTAGTAACTCCTGCAGGCTTTTCTCTTGCCAATTTTCTATTTTCTCCAACTTTTTCCGAATATCCTCCCATGATTTGGCAACAATTTGGGTTTTTAACAAAATTCCCCCAACGGGAGAATTAGGGTCCATCCCTGAATACATTTGGAAGCTTTTTCTAAGCCTCTCTAGCCATTCGATGGGTGTCTCGTCTCTCCCTTGGCACTCCCCCAATGCTTTACTAATGTTTTGTCCTTTTGGCACTGCCCCCTGGATACCTTGTATTACTATGTTCCTCAGTCCTGTCATTTTAAGCTGGTCCTCCTTCGCCTGGGCATTCCACTGAGGCCTCTGTTCAGGCCATTTCTCGGCCCCACTCCCGCCCTGGGGGTTCCTGAATTCCCAGTCCTTTATAGCAGCCTGTCTTATCATGCTCTTCGGCATTGAACAAAGACCTTAGTATAGCGGTGATATCATCATACGAATAAATGCTGTTCCCTAAGAATTTGTCCAACCTCTCCGCCACTCCCAGAGGGTCATCCATCAGTTTTCCCATTTCTCTCTTAAAGGCTCTCACATCCCTGGTGTTAATCGGTACGTTTACGTATCCAATAACTCCTGGAGTGGTGGGTACTTCCCTTAGGGGTAGAGGTTGGGTCTATCATCTTCACTATCATAGGTATTATCTCTCCTCTTTTTCCACTGGGTTCTACTGGCAGGAGGAGATGTGGATTCCCCAGTGTGAAGTGTGCGGCTAAAGTCACCCATGTGTTGTGTGGGGAGGAGGGATTGGGAAGGTCCCAGTGTGTCCGGTACCACTGGTGCCGAAGGCTGTGTATTAAGTGGCGGTGCCGATGCCCGTGTGGGTTGTGATGGGGGGGCTGCTGAGGTGGGTATGGGGGCCTGTGCTTGAGGAGGAGGGACCTGATATGGTCGTGGGAGATTTTTTAGGAGTTCCCATGCTTTGCTAGGACTTACTTTGTTGCCAGAGGTCTTGACCAGGAATAGTCTTGTACTGGCATATTCCCATAACCTGCTGCAGTCCATTTCCTCACTGTCCAGCCTGCTTTCCCCATATAGATAGTCAAATAGAGCTTGGCACATTCTCGTATCAAATGTGCTGTACGTGGGCCAGAACATGCACTTCCCAATTTCCATACCCCCCCATACTTCCACACAATAATGGATCATTTTCTCCTTTAACTTCCCCTGCCTTGCAGGACATTCCTCCCAATGTTCTAACATCCATTCCACGGAGCTTTCCCTCGGGATTTCGGGCACCCCGTCCCTTTTCCCCGTGTTCAACTTCCCTGATTTCTCTTGGGTTTTTCCCTGGATCTTACTTTTCTTTTGTCCCATTTTGAAATTTCTTTACCGTACCTCTGTGTTGAACTCCAAAAATGACTCCAAAACCAACTGGCCATCGCCACATGTGTGACTTGGTCTTCTCCCGACCAAGTCTTATCAGCCTACTAGTCGCACAGCAAACCGATCTGTGGATTTTTGGCTGATAAAATGAGCTCTCTTACCTTTTCCCGGACTCCCAAGTCCTAGGTCAAAGGAGTTTCCCAATTCTCGAGTATCCGAGAACGTTCTTTCCTCCTCCGATCCTCCCGTAACCAAACCCCTGAACCCCCCTTTGAGTTGCAGTCTTTATTGTGTGATGTGAGTTCACCCAGTTTCACTTGTGTCCCCCTTAACCGACCACTTCCCTCGTGGGATAGTGGAACTGCGATTTTGGGGCCACTCTTGCCTCGTGACAATGTCACGTCTCATACACACGTCCGATCACACCCTCAACCACGCGATACTTATGGTCCTTTTTCCCACGTGGATTCTTCGTGCACGTAGATTTTTATGAGTGAAAAAAGTTGCTGCTGCAGCTTTGGAGGTTCTGACTCCAAATACTCGAGAGCTCTGGGCCCGTTTCATCCCTTTCTGATTGTGGCTTTTCTTTTGGCTTTTGGTTTGGAATCTGATTGGTTCCGCAGGTTTCCCCAATCCTGTCCGGCCGCTGAAATAAGCGGGGCGCCACCCAGACCAAGGGCAGGGAGCACTTGGATGGCCCAAATCAGATCACGTCGGGCTCACCAAGATTGTTATAGGTAAAAATTGACCCAGCCAAATTAAAAAGAAAAAAACAATTTTTATTATAGTGATAAAATTCTATCTGAGCCAGCCACAAAGAAAAGGACAGTGCCAAGCACGGGATCAGTGCTGGGTGAGACACAGGTCCGACCGCTCTAGCCGAAGGTCTCCCATGCTTCACACCATCCATTCGGCAAGAGCAGTTTTTATACAGTTTATTTTGCTTGAGGCCGGGATTTTGGCGATCAGCCTTTTCTTCCCTTTCAAAGTCCCACATACTCATAAAGTTGGAGTTACAGAACTCTGCATTGAGATGTAATTTTCAGAGGTTCAAGTGATCCCAGTCTAGAGTAGTTGTTGGGACAATCATCACTTGGGAGTTCCTAGATTATCTCGAGAAATGGCCCATTTCCGAGGGAGCCACATGTATTAACTTGTAAGTGAAGCCTTATCGACAATGGTTTCAACATACATGAGGCAGCCCCCTTGCCCTGGCTTGCTTGCTTTGTGTCTATATTTTAATCATATAAAAACTCCTACCCATATATCATTTTATAGGCGCAAATTATACCTATTACACATAACAGGATCCTTCCTGCATTTTGTAGAAAAATGTTATTAACAGCTCATCTTGTATTATGCTAGTCACATGTGCATCACGTGTGCTGTATAATCATCAGAAGTTTCCTTGATCCTAAATACTGGGAAATGCTGTCATAAAATCATGACTACACCTTATATTATTTGATAGAAAAATGCTGTTGTTAACAGTATGTGTCAGTTAATTGCAAGGATACACAAATGATGCAACTCCGTAAGATTTTCTTCTCTTGAGTCAAGAGAAGAGCAATATTTTTTGTCATTGAAGGGAATTTAAGGAAAATTAGTTGGAAATTGCTGAAAATATTGGTGGTTTATTCTAGAAAAAAGTGAGGGGCTTCTTCCTGGAGGTCAGTGTTTTAGTGCCAGTGGAATACGTGGTGGTAGGTGATTAGTGTTGGTTGGGTTGCGGTGTGTTCCATCCTGGGGAACTTCGCAGGTCAGTTTGAGGTTTGATGCCACACTTTGACCTGGTTTCCTTGTCCAGAGTGTATTGACTTTTCAGAGACTAAGGCTGATTTGTCATGGAGGCTATGTAGCATACCCAAGAAATCTAGCCTGTAGAATAGAATGTGAGCATAAGGCTGCTTGAAATGTGCCATTTTGTTTAAGTCCTCTCTAGAAAAAGAAGTAAAGTTGCTAAGCATGGAAGAATTCCTCTCAGGAATAATTTCTGCAGAGTTATCTTCAAGGTAGGCATACAAATTCAAAAGCATTAAGATTACTTCACTGTTCATGCAGTTTGGATGAGAGTTCTTTGCTGTAGCTCCCTGAGATTTTGTTTTCTGGGAGGGAGGTGGGTTTTATCACAGCTCGGGTCAAAGCCCGCCAACAGAGTTAACTCAATTGCCAGCCAGGTAGTGACACAGCAAAGCAGGCATGGAGGAGGTGGCTGAAAATATATGGAGGCTTCTGTGGAGAGCGCATACATTGTATGCTTTGTAGGGAGAGGTGATGAAAAGCTCCTTTGTTGTGCAGACTGTTGGCCTTCGAGACACTTTAGTCTCTGTTGATGTGTCAGAGGACAGGGCACACCACTTTGATGGCTCTTTATGGCCACAGTTGGTCTTATGGTGGTGATGCTGCTCATGAAGAGGAGCTCCTTGTGCAGAGCTGATTCATGGGCAGCTCAGCTTTCATGCAATCGCCAGCTGAAGCAGCTTTGCAAGAGTGCTTTGCTGGCAATGCAGAAATTCACCCCACTCTGGCTGCTCCCTGAGGGTAGCCTGTGTTCTTCGGGTTGCCCCTTCGAATAATCAGGGAGGCATTGCTTACATCTGGCTGCAGACACTCAGGGCTGTTTGGGAATCAGCAGGTGGAATGTCTTTGCAGTGTCAGTGGTACATATGGCTGGTGTCACTGAAACTACAGGAGAAACAAAAACTCTCCAACAACAATCTTTAGTGCTAGAGAATTAAGGCATTACTTTATTCTTGCCAGGATGGTGTTCTGGCCAGGATGTGCAACAGAAACCAGTTCATCCACACATTGCCCTGGTTGTGCAGAGAAAATCATTCCATCACACAAGTCTATTAGATTTTTCACATTTGTCAAAACCCAGAGAAATTCATTGGTTCCATGTTCACTGCTCCCAAGGTCTTAGTATTTGGTTTCCTATTGGTTATTGGTTTGCCTTTAATGTTAATTAGTTTCTCATTCTTCATTCTCTTATCTATCTCTTCCCAGACCAGGAGTCTTGGACCATGCTAGGGGAATGGTTGTTACCTTTTGTGTATATTCTTTTTTGTATGCTGCTCCCAGTCTGCTGAGATGTTAAACTCATCAGACCTTGAGTGGTGGAGCAGTCCTTTGAAAAGAAACTTCAATTCCTTTCCCCCTGGACAAAGGCAAACAAACACCTGACTAAAGTTATATTAAAAAATTTTAAACTTTGTATAATTTCCAACACTGGGAACTATGACTTGGACAGAAGGAAAACCCTTATGGTGTGGGTAATGGTAATTAATTCTTACATAAGGTTCATTTATTGGAGTTGGCCAGTTATAAGCAGAGACTAAAATGTCTTTTGAATTTATCGGAATAATGGTGCTCAGCAGCGAGTGTGAATTCCTGAGGTGGAGGAAACATTCCAGTGTAACAACTTAGGAAAATGATGCCTGCAATCCTTTGAAAATGCTGCTGTACTGAGTTGCCTGCCCTGAATGGGGCTCCGGCTCAAGGCAGCTGTGAAGACTGTTCTGACTTGGGCCCCAAAGCTGGTTTTGCTTCATATGCCAGGGTTTTTGTTTGTTCTGATGTGCTGAGGTGGTGGTAGAGATCACTGCATCACTGCAAACCTTTTCTTAGGTTTCCTTCTGGCAGGAGAGAGGGAACCCTGCTAGGGTTTATAGGCTGCCATGGTGGCATGACAAGCAATCTTGATGCATTGGCTAAAAAAGAAGTGTTCAAGAGAGCAGGCTTTGCAAATTTCATCGTTGGTTTCTGCTCAACAAAATGTAAAGTCTGGCTAGCAAATTCTGCATTTCTCAGGATACAACCTTAGTGCTAATCTTGCCTACCTTAAAATGAGTTTTTGCCCTCATACCCAGAATTAGATTGGTGTTCTACCTGAGCTGCTGAAGGTTTGCAAGGTAATTCTTTTTAACAGAATTGTTGTGTTTAAGTGGAGTCCAAAACCTAATGTTGAAAGCAGCCACCCACTCCCTTCATTGCTTTTCATCCTCTGCTGTATTGTAATGCTGGCTTAGTGTCCCTTCTGAAATAAAACTCTTGCACGTGGAATTCTTCAAAAATTTTGTTTTTTTGAGAAGGTAAATGCTACAAATAGCTAAATAATTTAGTTCTTGTAAGATGCTGTATAATGCACAGAGGCTGCAAATTTAACCAATTTAAATTAAAAGGCTAGCCAAACTGGAAGGTTTTGTACTGGCACAAAACAGGAATTACTCTTCCTCTGAGAACCTTTATATGTGGCCCCAACCCTTACTTGTTCCTTTGCAAGGGGAAATCCAGAGAGGATACTATTTTACAAAAAAAGAAAAAGTTTGTAATCTCTGGTGACTAAACTTGCCCTGGCTTCTTTTCCATGCCTCTTCCACTCACTTGATGTCATACTATTTTTGTCCCTTTCTAGCTCATTGACACAATTGCCTCAGAAATCGGAGAACTGAAACAGGAGATGGTACAGACAGATCTCACAGTGGAAGATGAATGTGCTGATTGGCAAAGGTGATTAAAATGTTTATTTTCATGGTTCTGGAGAGTCTACCACAACAGGAATGTTTTCCCTGTTCTTTCTTCTTGGGTGGCTTCTGTCCTAGCACTTTTCTCCCTGACAGCATAGGAGGTGTAGATAATCTTGCTCTTGATCCAACGAATTTGCCTTTGTGCAGGAGATTCAGCTGTTTGGTGTATTTGCCTTAATATCTTCTAATTGCAACTGAGCTTCGCTTCCTTGTTAAAAACCTTGGATACTGATGAATGTCTAAAGCAGAAAAGTACTGCCATTATTACCATTGTCTGTGGCACAGCTTTGCTTTCATGCTGTAAAGACAAAATGTCCATTGCTTCGAGTGGCTCTTTGAAGATTCAATATACAATAACATGACTTCTTTATGCTCGCAGGTTAGGAAGTAAAATATTGACTGCTATGAACTGATGCATACGTGGGTTAAGTTAATTTATATATGAGTAACTTGCACATAAGAAAAACAAAATTGTACCTTTAAGTGTGCAGAAAGGGACCTCAGCATTTTGGCTTTTCTTGAACAGTTGCATCTGCTAAACATCTGGAGAATAATCAATATTTTAGTCCTTGTGTTAACAAGAGAACACATTTTTGTACTTACTTTAAAAATTTGTTGCAAGAGGAAAGCAACCAATGGTAGGTGTTGTGTTTTATCTGACTGCATGGTCTTGGCCAGCCCTGGAGCTGGTGGGGTTTGTTCTTCTACCAGTGAGTTGATGAAGTGGAAAATTGTTTTTAGAATTACATTTAAGATTTTTAACTCTTTTTCTTCCTATGAATTCTATTGAAACCTGCTAGAACTTACTACAAAGCATATGTAGATTATTTTCAAAAACATTGAGCAGCAGCTTTGTTGGCCAAGTAGTAAAGAATGTAAGACAATTGAACTAATTAAAGTTCTTGGCTGTGGCCCTGGTTGAACATTACTCAAATTTTAAAGCTTTTGAGAGCACAGTTCTTCTAGAGGGCAGAAGGGATGCTTTCTTCATTTTGTGAATTCAGCTAATTAACTTCAGAGATCATCAGCCACTTTTCAGTTAAGAAGAGGCTTCTTGTATCTTTGAATACATCATATGCATGAAAGGCTAAGGTCTACTGATTCTAAAATCTTGGTGGAAGCACTTAGCTGGAAACAGTCAACTAAACCTCCCCATTTTACAGATCATGAGTTTTCTTTTTATTGATTTTTAAATGACTTTTTAATCTTAATTTGTTAATCTTGACTGCAAAACATATTTTGGTTTAAGATAAAGTAAACTTAGCATTAAAAAATGAATAATGAAATTTCCATGAAAAATAACAATAGCCATCAAAAAATTATTTTCTGTCAATTCAAGATGATAATGTGAAATATAAAGTCTGAATAAATGAGCTAAAGTCAAACCTACTGTGACTACAACATTCTAAACTGCATGCTTCTATGTAAGGAATAAGTTTTATCAATGTCTGTAAGTTAAGTAATTTAGTTGTGCACTGACACCTTTTTTTAAAATTTAGTGCTACAGAGCAAGATTATAGTATATATAATATATACTATATTATACTCTATATGTATAGAGGGTATATATATATATATATATATATAATTTCAACAAGAGTTTTCCAGAGTTCTTGTTTAAACTAGACACCTCACAAGGCTGTGTTTACTGTAATAACTTTATTTCTTTGTAGTTAATTTAAAACTTGGCAGTTAATGGCATTTTCTCTTCTTATTGCATTCTGCTGTTCAGAAGTTGGTGTCTTGATTTGACCTTTGGATTTGCATCTAGGGATATTTGAGCTCAATGGAATGTCCATTTTCCTTGCTCTTTTTCCACCTTAGCAGGTATCCAGACACCCAGAGCAGTTCTGGAAAGGCAGGCATTGCAGAGCTCTCAGCTGAATTCAGAAAGATAAAGACATGAAATTGTGTATCTGCAACCTTAGTATTGTGGTGTGGGGTTTTTTGTGGTTATGTGGTGACTTTCAGATTTATACTCTGCATCTTATATACTCCTTTATTTTGGGCTCATCTCTCCTTTTAATACAATATGGCCCAAGTAATATCAAGAATGATTCAAGGGCTCACTTTGACTTGTAAATATGTAAAAGCCAGGCAAAAAAAAAAAAAAAAAGGCTTGCAAAATGTGTTTTAAGAGGGACTGTCTCAATATCCCACTTTTTTGATGCCTCACCTTCCTTTTTCCCAATGCAGACATGTATCTCTATAATTCAAATGAGCAGAATTGTCAGAAGAGGCAATTAGTGGGACAGATTTCTGTCATGCCATTCCAGTGACCTTTGAAAGAGTAACAAGAGAGCTTCTGCATGCAGTGGCAGTCCCAGGACCATGTGGGATGGGTCTGGTGGCACCTGGATGCACCTGGATGATCTTTTAGGAGGCCTCATGCCCCCTGCACATCCGTGTGAATATCCGTGAGGGGCCGTGCTTCTAGAGGGGAAGGCTGTAAAGCTCCAGGCTTCCCAGGGCACTTGGTGCCTGTGGAATAGTTCAGGGAAGCTTTGCTGGTGGTGGCAGCTGCAGCAGCTTATTCCCTTCCTGTTCTGTTCCCATGGAAGGAACAGGGGCAGAGCTTTGCTCCGTGCCTTATGTCCTGCACTGCACAGCCCTCACACTGCTGTCTTTTTCACAGCGGTTACTCACTTCAGTAGAGCCATCTTCTGTCCAGCATAGAGAACCATTTCTGTTATTGCTGACAGGTTGGCAAGTATCCAGAAACCTTCTTCCCAGCTGCCTTGTCTTGACCTTT
Organism: Vidua chalybeata; assembly: GCF_026979565.1. Lineage (NCBI taxonomy): Eukaryota > Metazoa > Chordata > Aves > Passeriformes > Viduidae > Vidua > Vidua chalybeata. The sequence goes on from NC_071532.1 coordinate 39,712,557, forward strand.
TAGCTGTAATGGGACGCAGGAGGAAGTTACCAGTGGATCTCTGCCCCTCCCAGCTGATGCTCAGTATGACTGTATAGACTGGGCTGGGGTGATTAAGAGCTATTAGATTTACAGAAATCCAGGCATTTTGCAGTGGATAGTCAAACTGAATTAACTGTGAGGTGGTTAACTTTTGTTAACTGGAGCAAGGTTCGTATCATGACCAAGGATCATCCTGGTTAAAAGCTTGAGCCTGTTCTTTGTCTTTTTTACTGTGATTCAGTCTAATCAGGATGCAGCACAGCATTATTTATCTTGGCAATTACCTCTCTGTACTTCCTGCGTGTTTATGGGTTTTCTCAAATCTAAGGAAACTTGCATGAATCATGTGTTTTCTTTAGTTCATAGTGAGTAGTGTTGAAACCTACCTTTCCCACTGAAGAGGAACTGTGTAGCAGCCCTGGAATAAAGTAGACCATTCATTAAGGCTGATTTGTGTTTCAATTTTGAGTTTAATGTGACCTGGTCAGATTGTCTTGTATCAGGAATTTTCTTTTCAAAATCCCAAACAAATAACACAAACTAACCAAGCAACATCTTCCAACCCAAAAGTAAAACCAGGAGAGGAATTTAGTTGTTGCATAATATACATATTTTGTGAGCGTATTTTGCTAGCATTTAGGTTACAAGAACTTATTCTTGTTCAGTACACTTGAGTTAATCCATTGCTCATGAATTCAAATGGTTATTCTTTCCATGCAGTTGTTTCCAAAGTAGTTACACACACATCCCAGTCCAAAATAATTTTAGTCTAACTCTTAACACATAATGAGTTTCAAGAACTCCCATGTGTCAGGGTTTGACTGCATGTCTAATGCTCAGATCATTAATTAAAATTATTTTAAGAATAAAAAAGCAAACTGGGAATATGATGCTCAGCAGTATTAGACCACTATAAACAGGCTGTCAAAACAGACCAGTGGGGAATTTTTTACTGCATTTGCTCCCAGGCCTTGGGAAGTGGCATCTTGTAGTATGTATGTGGTTTGCCAGGTGTGTTTTTTCCAAGGTATGCTTTTTCCAGAGTTTACCAGGTTAGATGTTTCTCTCTGTTTCCTTCTTTATTATTTGGGAACAGGAAATAATTATTTTGTGGTTCATATTCCTGTTTACCTCACCACAGATTGCAATAACATTCTAGTGCTGATTTATCTGAGTTGCATTGGTGTTGTTAGAACCATTAGTGTTTAGGAGTGGTAGAAATTATGGTTATGATCAGATATTCATAATCTTTGGTTTATTTCTTGAGGGAGCACAAGCAGCTGCCCCAAGGAGGTGCCTGTGTATGTAAGTGAGAGAGTTTCCTCCTTGGATCTCAGCATGTGGGAGGGATTGTGCACGTAAGTACCCGGCAGTTCGAAAAACCGTATAGCTCCCCATTCAAATTAGTCTGAAAATTTTTGGTGGTCTAGGGGGTGTGGGACAACACAAAGCCAGTCATACCAAAGAGGAACATCGTGACCCTACATGCCTGTGCAAACTCTTGCCAGCTTTAGGTGGTAAGCACTCGTAGTGGTAATGAAATGTCAAATGATTTTGTCTGTTCTTATCTGATCATACAGTGAAAGTTCTTTTCCCCACTTACTCTCTTTGCTTGCCCTCTGCAGAGAATCTGCAAGTTGCTGAACAAAGCTAGAAGAGGGCCATTTGGTTGTTTGGTTTATTCTGTTGTTTGGTTGGTGGATTTTAATTTCGTTCAGCTTGTTTTCTTTGGTGTGGGGTTTTTTGCGGGGGAAGGGTGGAGAGGTTTTTTGTTTGTTTTGAAAGTATTCGGTGCTCCTGTGCATGTGAACTCTGTACCTATTTGCTGAGGGTACAGTAGCTGGCATAATAAGGATGGTAAATGCTGTTAGTGATGCTTAGGACCTGTCCAAAGCACAGAATTCAGAAGAGCTGCACAGTGTGCAGTGGGGAGGTGGAGCTGCATTGTCCTCTGCCGCCCAGGGCCTCTCCTGCTGCAGAAAAGGTCTGTAAGGGGAACACATCCTCTGCCTGACATCTCAGGGAGTCAGTTGAGCTTGCAGGGTGCTTTTTGTCTGTTCCTGAATTTTGTCATCAAGAAGCTGTTAGCAGAATAACTGCTCCATAGTGATTTCTAGCATGGAGAGAATCACAGGATGTACTTCTAGCTCAAAAATGAGGAATTTGAGACAGCAACACACGTGCACTTGTACTGGGTGTTCTGTATTATATGGATGATGGTGAAGCTTTGCATAACAAAAGGAGTTCTCAAAGTATTCTGTTTATTTGGATTTTTAATAAGAATCTACAGCCTCCAAAAACTCTACTTCATTACTGAATGTAGCAGTAACTTTAGATGCCCTGCTCCAAATAAATTTTAAACTTACATTACCTTGCCACATTCACACTTCGCTTAGCCTTTATTTCTCACATAGCAGTCAATCCACAGCTAAAGGAATTTGGAGCATAAATATACAATTCCTTACTTGTTTCTGATCCTGGGAAGTGTAGTATTAAAATGTGAGGTAAGGACCTTTCATGGCAAAAATAAAAAAAAAAATATTTACAGAACTTAGCAGGAGTACAATAAGAATCCACTGCCACTTATGACATATTTTTTAAGGAAGCTGTGCCTTAGGGAGGATTATCTGGGAGTTTAACTTTTTTTTTCTTGTTTCTTTCTTGGGTTTCTCATCTCTTTCTCACCTCCTCCCACTCTGACCTCTTTGCAGAGGGTAGCAAAGATGGATATGCAGCTGTGAAGGCAACAGAGCTGCTGGAGCAGAGACAGTAGTCTGGGCAAAAGGTGAAGTGATGCTGGTTTATGGACTTGTGTTGTGAAAATAATCCCTCCAAACAGACAAAGTTCTTGTGTCTGGTGCAGTGATCACCAATAGGTAGTGGGTTGCTCCATTGTCAGAATATTGAACAGATTTTTCTGGAAGGCATGAGAGAGCAAGATTTCTGTGTGTTGCAGCATTTGCAATCGATCTGGGAATAAAAGTGTCTGAATTGCATAAATATCCTCGAAGAAAAGTTTTTCCATATATTAGCACAGCAAAGAAGCCAAGTGAAATGTTCTCTCAATCACATCTGTGCATACAATTGTACCTGAAGTGATGGCTGAACTTCTCCAACTTCACAGAAGAATCTAAGGCTTATCTTCAAGCTGGCTTTGAATTGAGAACCTTTAAAGAGAATTTTTGTGTATGCTAAATATAAGAATTCTCAGTAGAAGTACTAGCCCAGAGTGTCAGCAGTGCCATGAGCTTCTTGATAATTCTGTTCACTGACCTAAGTGATTGTTCATAGGAGGTTAGCATGTCTATTTTTTTTTCCTAAATTTTCCACAGTCTAATAATGGATATGGATAATGTCTCTCCTGAGAAAAATGATGTCAAAAGCTGCCCCCGGGACTCTGGATATGACAGCCTATCCAACAAGCTAAGCATATTGGACAAGCTCCTCCATACTCACCCTGTGTGGCTGCAGCTTGGTCTTAATGATGCTGAAGCCATGGAAATTTTGCAGACACAGCCTCCTGGGGTAAGAAGAATCTCAATTTCTTTAAGGACATGTTTTTCCCAACTGTTGTGCTGCCATTTTACACTCAGGTGTTGGACCAATACAGTAATGACCAAGTAAAATTACAGTATGTTTTACAGCAGATGTCATGAGGTTGTTGTGGTTCCTTTTTGTATATGATCTGTATATATTCTGTCATCTGTGATGAAGCTAATACCATTTCCTTCTGCCTTCTCCACGACAGATATTTCTGGTTAGGAAATCTGCAAGGCTGCAGAAGAAAGTTATCTCTCTGCGTCTGTCCAGTGACTGTGGGTCCTGCCTGAAAGAATTTGCCATAAAAGAAAGTACATACAGTAAGTTGTGAGTTACATACTTTTCAGCTGTTCCTTAGGTACTTTTTCCCCTATAGGATGCAGGAGCATTTGCATTGCTGAAACCCACAGCAGAGGATACCCAAAGTCATACAAATAATGTCATGGACTGCCTGTGCTGCTCTCTGAGATGGGCTCTGGGAGTGGGTCAGTCATATTCTGCCACGAGGAGGGCAGATGTTTAGAAACACTTAAGACTGCTGCAACTGGAATGTTTCCATTGTGTATCTTGATGAATCCAATATTCATTTATTTTTATGGGTAGTTATCCTCTTAGAAACTTATATGTCTTTTGTAGAAATACAGTCTATAATCCTGTCTGCTTTCAATGAAATGTCTTGTGTTTCCTTGTACTCAGGGGACTGTTCTTGAAGGCAACTTTGTCATGAGCTCTCTGCAATTGAGGTGTGGGATGGGTTGTTGGGTTTGTTTTTGTTTTTGGTGGGTTTTGTTGCTGGGTTTCTTTGGTTGTTTGGGTTTTTTTGTGTGTGATAGCTAAATGGATTTTAACCTGTTAGAACTGTTTCTGTTGCAAGATCAATGATTTCTCTTTTTAATTCAAACTATATTTGTTCTTTCTTTTTTTAGTAGAAATGAGCAAATGTTAACACTCCAAATTGTTTTGAACCAATAATGCCCTCATATCTTTAGAAGGGAGGGTGTGAAAAATAAATTTGAGCTTTAGGAATGAAAAAAGGAAGCTGCAGCTGGTGAGTGTATGTAATGATGAAACTGCAAGTGGAGCAAATATTTCATTTTAACAAGAAAGAAAAAACTGGAGAAAATGAGCAACAATTTGAGTTAAACATCCCTGAAACAGAGAGTCTATAGTTAACTTCTATCCCTCTGATTTTGAGGATTCCCGCAACTTCTATTTCTATTTGTAAACTGACATAATCTTAGTTGAGTTTTTCCTTTTTTATCTCTCTCTCCCCTGTGCCCAGGAACAAAAAGTTAATTCTATGTGTCTGGTTTTAGTTCCAGTTAGAAGCAAGGCAAGGCGAAGAGAAAGTTGTCAGTAATAGCTGATGTAAGTGTGGTCTAAGGCTGTGTTTATAGGCTTGTTATACTAATAAATTCCCATCTAGAAAATAATTACATACTGTCTTTTATGAAGAAAATTCTTCCACAAGGGGGAAGTATTTACTGATGGTTTTAGCCATTTGTCACAGCTGAGGTTTTAGACCAGAGGCAAAAGATATGGATTGTTTCACTCTAGGAGCTGCTTCTGCTTGATCTGTGAGATTTGCTACTGGCATCATAGAGAGCCTGAGGTAATCGTCATTATTACAGAAAACAAGAACAATATAAGAAACAATGATATCAAGTGGGGAAAAATGAAAGGCACGGCTCATGTCTTCCTCTTCCCTTATGCAAGGCAATGGCATGTGATAACTGTCGGAGTTTTTTAAGGGTTTTCAAGTTAAAAGGTTTTCTTGGAGTGAATGAAAATTTATCTCCGTTTAGGTTCTACACACCTAGGGTGAAGACAAGTGAGTAGAATAGAATTCAAGAGGAGGAAATAAGAAATTTAAAATTAGGTATATTAGTACATTGGGCAAACAAAGCCTCAGTTATTGATTTGTTGTCTATTAGCAGAACATTGTGCAGGCCTCATCACACTTAATCTGTTTTACAGGAATTAGACCATATCCTTGGAATACAGAAGTAGACCAACTGCCAAGATTATCAGTATATTCTTGAAAATGCCTTCAGCAGAAATATGTACTTCTCTACAGAGTTGTTTTCTCTTAATCAAATAGTAGCTAGTCAGATGGTGAAAACTTATTAATTTCATGCTATAATCCAAGATATATTTTATTAAACTGTTTTAAGAAACAGTGGATTAATGTGTGATTGTTTCTTGTAACTTTCTTTGCAGCGTTTTCCTTGGAGGGGTCTGGAATAAGTTTTGCTGATTTGTTCAGACTCATTGCTTTCTACTGTATTAGCAGGTAAGATGGTGCTATGTTCCAAGTCACATCTGCTAGACTGTCTCAAGAAAATGAGTTTTGAGGAGTTGGTTCAGCATGCTGTTTATGTTGCCAATCTGTGAATATTCCTGGATAGCCTTAGAAGGTAATGGTAGAAATCAGAGATGAGTCTTGGAAGCAAGTGTCTCTGTCTTACTTCATACTGATTATTGGGAGGCTGATGTGATTTTACCCACCCAGCTGTGAGGTGGTGCCAAGCTGAACTTTATTTTAGCTGTTACCTTGTGATGCTTTCTTAAGTGCTCTGTAGCTCATTTAAAAACAATCATAGACTAGCTTGCAAAGTCCATTTCTTGGAATTGCTGGTGAGAAAAAATTTTGGAGCATGATGGAAAAATGTCAGATATGTAGAATATGACAACTGGGAGATGTCAGTTTAAATGGTGAACAACAAAAACGGCCTTGTCAGCTTTGCAGTTTATGGTTGCCAAACTTGTTTTCCAGGTAGTATGCAGAAAAAAAGTAGCTGGTGTTTTTATCCTTTATTTTCAATTTGACTTCAGTTTACTGGTGAAAATTTCCAGACTGTTGCTTGAGCCTTGTATGTACACACAGACATACAAACTGCCCAGGTGCACATTTTCTGAAGGAAGCAGGGACAGGCATCTGTGATAGTCTCAGTCCTTTTACTGCTTCAAGGCTGCCAATTCATGCTGACCATGTGATGATTTCTGGTGTGGGATGCTCTTGGGCTGCTGTGCTTGCTGGTTTTGTTTGTGGCAGAGAAGCATCTTAGACCCCTTTGCTACAGCCTCTGTTTACATGCATGTAATAAAAGCAGCATTGATATCACATGGGTAATTGGTCAAAACTCAGAAGAAAAATGAGCTGAAAATGCATTTAAATGTAGTTTAATGAGGAGATATTCCTTATCTTGTCACCCTTTCAGTCCTGCCCACTTGCCAGGCTCTGGTAAATTCTCTCTAAGTACCTACAGGATCATTCACCAAACAGAGATTTCTTGCATTAATCTATCCATTTTCTTTCACTGAAGGTTCAGTATTGCTTTGTATAGACCAAAGGAGGCAGATAGGTAGCTATTGTGAAAAAGAGACAGTACCATTTGGTACATCACAGGAAATCCAGGAGGATTTTCAAAAACCAGAGGGAATTTCTTGCAGGAGGTACCCAAGCAGTTTTTATGAGGATTTACCTATTTTTGAATTGCAACCATGGTGGTGATCTGGACTCTGGATTTTCTGTGGTACCATGTAAAGTGCCTTTCAAATGCTTTTTAGCTAGTGTATCAGTCTTGTGCATATGCTTGGCTTGAATGTGAGTGGAATTCTGATATCCTGTTTTTTCAAGAAGCTAACATACAACATAGAGAATATTTATGTGATAAAGACCCACTATCTGTCTGTGCTATAGCAGATGGTTGGCTTGTTCACAACCTTAAAACCAAAATTCATACTGACACCAGTTGTGTAGGATTCTCATTTAGTCTTAATTCTATGGATACTTCTACTACAGATGTTGCTGTTTGGCAACATTTAATTAGAATAAAATTCTTATTCTGAAAACTGGAATAACAGTCAACAGTGTATTCAGAAAATAAGAGGCTTTTTTGAAATGTTAAGAGCAGGTAAAAAGTTTGCATCTCACTGATCTGCTTGTAGAAGACCAGGTGCAAAAGCTTCTGTTGGAAAGGTAGAAAATACTGAATGGGTCTGTGGAAATGATCCTGGGGAAAGTCTCGGGCACTTGACTGTCATTGGCCCTTCACACCATTCTGCAATGTAAAGGAGCCCTGGGGTTGGTCATGTAATGTTTAACTGTGCTGTGTGTTTAAGGATCTTGCTACCGGACACAGTTCAAGAAAATCAGAAATCAGAAATCAGGCACTGCCAATGTTTAAAAAAAAAAAAAGCTTTTCAAACTATGGATGTTGCTTAAAAACCATAATGGTTTTTCTCTTTGGAAACAGGGATGTCCTTCCATTCACACTGAAGTTGCCTCATGCAATTGCTGCAGCAAAGACAGAAGCTGAACTTGAAGAGGTTGCTCAGCTTGGACTGAGTAAGTACTTCTCTACAAAGATGTCTTTCCCTGTAGCACACCTGTAACACTGAAGAAATAGACTGTATCAATAAATAGTTCATATTGGTTAGTGATGATACAAATTTTGTTTAGAAAAGCAGTTTCTCTTATTTGGGAAGGCCAGACCTTCTTCTGGCCAAGGAGTGGTGCTCTTCCTTCCTTCTGTGCCTTCTGTGATATTTTTGTTAGTGTTGTTTCTTTCTTCCTTCTTCTCTTCCCTCTCTGGGCAGCCCTTGTGCAAAGCAAATCTCACAGTCCCCCACAGAGAGGTTGATGTGGCTTCTGCTCCAAGACCTAATGTTGTCTGCATGCTCATACAGCACTGGCTATGTGAGGCTATATAAACCACTGGCTTTATAATTTATTGTGAGGAGAGTGTAGGAACTGAGGTTCCCTGTTAATAACACTTCTGTTTAGATTGACATGGAAACTTAAAATGGTGAATTTTGAGATCAGTGCCTCAACGAAGTGGCATATTTTGAAAATGAGGAGAGTATATATGATGGTGTAGAATGTATCCATGGGCAGGGGTTAGATGCAATTTTTTAAATACCAGAAGACAATGCAAGGATGTCCTTGCATCGCTTGGTTGCTTCAGCCAAACACAGGCTCATTTTAAAGCATACCTTGAGCTCAAGGAGATGGATGCAAAGCCTGGTGGGATTTGAAACTTTGGCACCACCCAGATAAATCATTAAGCAGCTCCGCATTGAGTGAAGGGCTGAGTGGCTTCATTTCCTTCTGCAGGAAGGGAAGGTTGACTGTCAGCAACCTTTGTTGCAGTAGATTTTTGAATAATCTTTAATTTTGAAAAGGATCCTCTCTAAATCAGTTAGCATGACGATCTCTTGAACTGTCTGGTGGGACTTTGCAGTAAAACCATACCCAGAAATGTATTGCAGTGCTTTGCATTTTGGTTTGCTGCAGTAGCAATGCAATTAAAGGGTTTGTTTTAGAGAGGAGAGAAATTACTTCTGCACTGCTTGTCTGCAAGTTTAGGTAATCAGGTGAAACTGTGGGTTATCACGGGAATAGAGGCAAATATGGTACTATTGAGGTCAATGTTTAGATGTGAAAAAGAAAGTAAAAGGTCTTGACTGGGATACAGTGTAATGAAGACAGTCTCCCAGTGACACATGGAAGCCTTAAAGTAACATGAGGTGAGTCTCTCCAGTGGCGACAATAATGGTAATGTTGATCAAGCTCTCCAGGCTAACCACACTTTGTCAGCAGTATCCTGGAGCACTGTGGTCTACTTGCTGCAGAATTAGTCTTGCTCTTGAATAGTCTCTGCATAGTGTGTGTTTTTTCTGTAGCTACTACATTTGAAAGCTGAAGAGGAGACTGATGGATCAGTGTCTGTGTGGTTGCTGTATTTGGGATAAATTACCTGATATACACAGGATCACGGTTTCCATGAACTAAAAGCAGGCAACAAAGTTGAGATTTTGATGGAGTTTTAGGTGTCCATGTGCAGAAAAGCACACCAGAAAGTCAGCCTTTCAATGCTGTGGACTCAAGATCTTGAGGCCTAAAAACTCCCAAGAGCCCTTCCTGTTAAGTGTGAGTTTTCTTTGAGGAACATGTAAGCACAAAACCCCGTGATGTATGAACACAGGGCTGTATCCCCTGACAGAGCTCTCTTGTGTAGTAGGCTGCACAACACAAGTCAATAGCACATAGCCCAGTGTCGTAGGTTGATAAAGAGGTGAGACATGACACCCAGCAAACCACATCAGGAGGAACTTTTGGTAAAGATTTCAAGGCTGTTGCCAACCTGCAAAGTTTCATGTGTTGAACATATGATTGATTCTCTCTCAGTCTCCCTTGTGTTTCACCTGCAGCAGTGCTGATATCATGTGTGTTTGCAGCAGCCACGTGCCAGGCACAGGCACTGAGAGATCTGCAGGCAGGATGTGAAGTCATTAAGCTGGGAACACAAACAACATGGCATAACTATGTAGAGAAACATGCCTATAGACATTCTCTGGCCATGGCCTGTCACCACGGGCTATTTCCTGTCTTCTGCCCTGCAGGCAGGACATGGTTGTTGGGCATGGACCTGTTGTGGATGCTTGGCATTCGTGCTCTTGGGTCCAGGTATCATTGCTCAGTTGCCTCCAGTGAGCCATCTTGACACACTATGGGAAAAAGACTATGTCAAGATTGGCAAATTTCAGCTAAATCTCCCTCCTCTGGTATTCTGCCCTTATTTCAGCGTGATTGCTGCCTTCAAAGGCACATGTGGTTTCAGTCTTCATACCTTCAGGAACTAATGCTCTTTAGCAGTGACCTGATTGCACAAACATGCTGACACTTGTCTGGGATAAGTGCAGAGGCTGCAGCTGCAACTTGCTGGTGTAGCATAGGTTTTCCATGCTGCTGGTGTGGGACTGCACACTAGGTCTTTTTATGTGTCACTGCAGTCTGTATTCTCAGGCAAACTGTCCCCACAGCAAAGGCAGGGCAGTAGGCCAGTACTTCTATTAGACACTTGAATGCTTGGTCTGCCTTGCTAAAGGTGATGTGTGCATCCACCACAGCAAAATGTGAGCTGCCTTTTCATGTATAGTTTCATGTGTTCACTATGAAAAGAAACTGAACCAAGATACTTGTAGAGTTTCCGTAAGCGGCCTTTAGCTGATGTAAATCAGCTTAACTATTGTCTTTAATGAAGTGAGCTTATTAATACCAGCTGAGAATCTTGCTTTATTTCTCCTGAGTGAGATGCTAGTGAGAAGTTTGTGTTCATTTCAGTCTCAAGCCAGTAAAAAGTATTCTGTTACCGTCTCCATTCCTTTCTTTGATTCTCAGTTCAATTTTAAGCTTAGTGGGCTGACTGGAAGCTATGCATTGGTCATGGTATTTATAAATGAGTAAGAGCAGCCCCAGGAATGTAGCATGCAGTTATGTCTGGTGGTACTTTAAAAGGTTCACTTGGATTTTTTTTTCCCCTTTTAATTAATAAAATCTTGCCTGAATCTCTTGATATTTTAAACTGGTGTTGTTGAGTTGAATGTTCTGAAATCCATCTGCATGGTGTTTTGCATTCTTACATTAATGCAATGATGATTTTCAGACTTTTGGAGCTCCCTGGCTAACAGCAAACCCCTGGATCCTTCACCTCCCTGTAGGCCTGTGCCTTTGGACAGTGCTCACAAAGACTCACACCAGCTCTGCCTTATAAATGGAGTGCATTCTATACGAACCAGAACGCCTTCAGAGCTGGAGTGCAGCCAGACCAACGGAGCACTGTGTTTCATTAATCCTCTCTTCTTAAAAGTGCATAGCCAGAATGTCAGTGGAAGTCTGAAAAGGCAGAGCCCGAGAACTCCAGACGTGAATGGCACAGCGAGGCCTCGCTCCCCCCCGCCCCGGCCACCACCTCCTGCTATTAATAGCACCCTCACGAGCCCACAGATTTCCAGGACTATAAAGCAGATGAGCATGCCAGAAACAGTCAGCCATAAGAAGGAGAGGGGCTTGGATTTGCTGCAGAACAAGCCCACCCCGATTCCGCCTCCTCGGCTGAAGAAGCAGCCTCTGTGCTCTGAGGCAGACAGTGCCTCCAGGAGTGCAGCAGCAGTCTGGCCTGACTCTGTGTGTGTACCCGAGGCAGCTGCGGTTCCACATGAAACCCTGCCCGAGCCGGCTCCAGCAGCTCCCAAAAAGACGCCAGCTGTCATCTCTGAGTCACACATCCAGTGGAATAGAGGCCAGCAGAGACTGAGCGACATGAGCATTTCCACCTCCTCATCTGACTCTCTGGACTTCGATCGGAGCATGCCGCTCTTTGGCTATGAGGGGGACACCAACAGCAGCCTGGAGGACTTTGAGGGGGAAAGTGACCAGGAGAGCATGGCACCCTCTTTGAAGCCCAGGAAGAAAAGAAGTAGTTCATTTGTTCTCCCCAAGATTGTGAAATCTCAGCTACGGAAAGTCAGTGGAGTTTTCAGTTCCTTCATGACCCCTGAGAAGAGGTTGATTAAGAAAATTGCAGAGATGTCCCGGGACAAACGCACCTATTTTGGATGCTTAGTACAGGACTATGTCAGCTTTCTCCAAGAAAACAAGGAGTGCCATGTTTCGAGCACTGATATGCTGCAAACAATTCGTCAGTTCATGACCCAGGTCAAAAACTATTTGTCCCAAAGCTCTGAACTTGATCCCCCAATTGAATCACTGATTCCTGAAGACCAAATAGGTAAGAAGTACTGTCCTGTGTTTTGGGGGGAAGGTGAAAATGCGTAATCTGTGTTTATAGTGATAGTCTTCGTCCAGTTCAGAAAGGTGGGGCTAACTTGGCTAGTAGAGTATTTGAGTCTTAAAACAACCTCCCTCTCCATTCTTCACCCCAAATCACACTGTCGGTTTGGAACGATTACTCTACAAAGTTGTTGATAAGAAGTTATCCTTAAAATAGGTGCAATGTAGACTTTTTACCTGTGATCATTACTTTTTTACCTGCTCTACTGTTGACAATAGAGAATCCTTTATTTGCTGGCACACATGTATTTTTCTCTGAATTGGACTGACATAGTTCACAATGTTTGGTCTAAAACTGCCAAATCTAACCATACAGATTGTAGCTGTAGAATTAGAATTTATTCAAAACCAATGACATTTAAGAGCAAGGAGACATTTTATGACAACTTAATTTTGAAATAAATCTGATTCCTCCAGACATTCTTAGTCACTTCTAGCAAAGCTGTACTATCCCTGCATTTAAAACTAAATAAAAAGATATGTAAGAGTTTTAGAAAACAAACGTGCAGGAGAGAGAAGGAGCTGCTGATCTCTAGTTTTCTGTACTTCTCTGTTAGATGTGTTTGTGAGTGGTTATGGATGAGCTATATGTTAGAATATATGTTTTAACTGGAGAGAGAGAGATTTGTGTATCCAAAAAAGTGAAATCATTGTTGCTGCATAAATTTTGCTGCCTCTCTTGCAGAGTCTGAGCAGTATTTGTAAAAGAGCCTGTAAGCCACATTTCAGAGTTAAATTTGCCTCAGGGCAGAATACTTTCCTTGTGAGCTCACTTCAGTCCTAATTTGTTTGTTTTTCTCCATACCCCAGTGTCCCAACAGTTGGCTCAGTGCAAAATTGGCAGATACTTCCTTCCCTGGGACTAGAGGGTAATTTTATATTGACATTCTGTCTGTCCTTGACCAAAACAAAGTATTCTCATGTAACTTCAGCTTCATTTACACAAAGTCAAGGAAAAGTCACAAGGACTGCTAAAGCAAATACAAAAATATGAAAAATGTCCCCAATATTGAGACTCAGAGACATGTCATATTCTCACTATAATAATAAAGACTGTTAGGTGGGTGTTACATGGAAGAAAAAGCACCAAATTAAGCAGAGGATGCAGGCGCATTTTTGCCTGCATTTCTGTAGAGTGCTGGATATTTGACAAAGCAATACAGATCGAGTTTGGTTGTAATTTTGTGAAAGCCTAGTTTGTTATGTACTTTTCATTTCACAAGGGTGTGATTTAGTCAGACTATGGGTCTCCCAAGACTGGAAAAAATGTTGTCTGCTATTAAATGTTTTGGACTTTGGAGTAACATAAGCTATGAAGTATAACAACTAAAACTGCCCTGGTTTTCTTCAGCAACAGAAAGTCTGGTTTTGATCATGTGACTAAACACAATTAATTTATAAAGTGGGCTGGTTTAAACAAAGAAATAACTTGCTTTTGAATCATGTACTGCCTTTGGCTTGAGCCAACAAACAACTGCAGTGGATCAGGAGCATCAGATGTTGCTGATCTAAGTAGATAACTATGTGATGGCAAAATTTAATCATCCCAATGGAGAGCTTTTTATGAAGTAGAGCCCTGCCTGTTGTCCATAGTTTTCCTTGACTATTTCAATATGGAATTGCAGCCCAAATTCTAACTTTATGAGTAGTCGTTTATCCTCTCTCGTCAGTTCGCACTCCCGTGGTGCAGTTTTTCTCTCCAATGTGTCAGCCTGGTGCTGGATGTGTGCTTCTAGCATAATACTCCTTCTTTCTGAGTCATTCAGGATTCACTTTAACCCTCTTTTGTCTCCTCAACTTCAGTAGGTGCTGGAACAGCACCCCCAGGTTTAGTGAAGCCCTCAGTGTTTGGAGCTTCTTTCAACGTCTCCATAATGATCTTTTTGATCATGTAGCTTTTCTTCTAAAACTGCATCATGGATTCTTGCAAGCAAAAGACTTCTGCAGCAGATCTTTTAAGCTTCCCAGATAGGGGTCCCATCAAATTGTTAAGCTTCTGCAAAGTCATTGGGAAAATATCCTTCAGGGTTTCAAGTCCTGACAGATGCCTCCTAACCGTAGCAATGTAGGCTATTAACCCTCCCTGAAGCAATGGGACTTCCCATGTTGGGACAGAATCAATAGAAGGCACATGGCTCTTTTTTGTTTAAGGATGAATATAATTCATTTTTTTTAAAGATATCCGCAGCTCAGTTTTTATCCACAGAATAAAGACTGGTCTGAGGAGACCCTGATAGTCCAGAGCTGCTTGATCAGCAAATGTGGGAGTTTTTGTTTGTCTTTTCATCTTTTCCTGGCTTTCAACAGAACGGAGTCAGGTTGAATGCTGTCACTTTGCCAAGTGGGATCTAACATCTGACATCTAAACAACTTCAGTCTCGGTGCCTGAATCTGGCCCTGAACCAAGAAATTACTGGTTTAAACCACTTGTCAGTAAGGTACTAACTGATCATGTGGGAATGTCCCTAAACAATATCATCTATTACTTGTTTTGATATTTCTAATATGTTAGGGATATTTAAATGCTGAATGTTAAAGAAGCTTGGAGAGAATGTGTTGGTTCCTTACTGGTAGTCCATGCCTTGTTGAAAGGCCTTGGGTCTGTACAGAGGAGTTGCAGGCAGACAGAGCTGGACATACTAATTAACTGAAGCCCAGGACTGACCTCCATGGTACCTCTTCTCCAATGTCTGTCTTGTTTGACTGTCAGCCATGGGTACTTGTCTTCTCAGTGCAGTATTCTGCACATGCTGCTAATGATCATTATGGCAAGACAGTATTTCCCTTATTTGTTTATATAGAAGGTGCACAGAATTAGACCTATGGGTCTTAAAAAGGTTAAGCAGCAGCCCATCCCAGATCCCCTCTTCTTTACTAATCCAGTTATCCTAAAGGAACTAGAATAGTATGTCACTATTTCTGCTTGAAAAACTCATGCCAGCTGTTTTTTTCACTGTGTTACTTTTTAGGAGTTTGTACATTTTTTCTGGTGTCCTGTCCTTCATTGTTGCATCTTTTCATCTTGAGCTTAATCTTACAAACGTGTCCCTCAGTGCACCTCCTTTCACTGCAGGAGTGACAGGACAGGGCATGTAGGAAGCAGTGGTAAAAGTACTGAGCAGAGGCAGGGGACCGGCTTCTTTTTCTGGCCATCTCTTGGATTTCCTTTGTGACTTTTTCCCTGCTTCTTTTATTTCCGGCTTCTTCAAGAGAAGACACGTGCTTACCACACAGCTATAGCATGAGTTTTATGTAACTCACAACTGCTTAAAGCAGAGCACACCTAGCACAGATAGCTGTGTGATTTTTTTGGTGTGCTTTCATGTAGGTCAGATGAGGGGAGGCTTACCTTTCACCCCTAGTTCCTAGGTCTCTGCCACCACTGCCTGTAGATCAACCACCTCAGTCCTACCTCTGTTTTCAGGGTTGTGCTAAAGGAATGTGGGTTGTGTGAGGTCTTACTTTCAATTCTTGGTCCTGTGGAGGAGATTGCCATGTCTGCACCCACCAAGAAATGGAGGCTTGGCCATCACGCTGTGGTATTCCAAAGCAACTTTCTGCTTTCAGCTCCCAGGCAATGTGACCTGTGCAGGACTGTGACTTTTTGTGGTGGTTCTGAGGCTCACTCAGTCTGCTACTGACCTCTGATTTCCCTGGTGAATGATTTGGCCATGGTAAACAGGGCTTGAGTGTAAGTTGAGGGAGTGGAATCTGGTGGTCATGTCTGTGGAGCAACAATAGTTGGTAGGTAACAGGGAAACAGAGAGCCTGGAAAAGGTGAGAGTGTGCCTACAATTTGAGGAAGTGCGGGTTGTAAGGAGGCTGTGTAAGGACAGTGACAATGACTAATATGTTGTCCTGTCTAGATGCAGACTTGTGTGGTTGTCAGCAAAACAAAAATAGCATGTCAGCATAGGATACAGATGTGTTTCCACAAGTTACAACAAAACTAGCTGGCTGGTCTTTACAATTCATTTATCAAAGCACTTCCAGTTCCCATTTTGAGGCTACAGGCTAATTATAAGCATTTCAGGAACGATACACAGTGTTCAGCTCTTATTATATTCAGTTAAAAAAAAAATTATCTGAAGAGTATCTGTTTTGGTTTTGGAGTGGTAGCATCCTGGGAGGATATTTGAAAACATGCATCTGAAATAAACAGAATTTTTGTTGCTGGTTTGGATCTTAAAAATATACTGATATGTTAAGGTAAAAAAATAAGTCCTCAATTTGCAACTTAGATAATGATTTTGCCTGGGAAACCCTCATATACTTTTTTGTGGCTATTAGAAGTCAAACGATGAAAACTGCTGCTGACGGAGAATTGGTTCATGAGATCTTACCCAAAAATACCTTTATCTGAAAGCAGCCAAAAGCAACAGTGCTGAAGAAAGGGTCACTGGCTGAGTGGTCTGGCCCCAAACATGCTCACAGGTGCCGTGACACTGAATATTGTTCTAAGACTCAGATCGCAAGAAGTGCTGTCCTACCAGGCTTTAATAATATAATTTTTTGTACGCTTTGTACTTGTTAGGATACATATGGGTATTACTGTTGACCATTAAAAAAACAGTCCAGCCCTTATCAATCTTGTTGCTGTTAGCCTCACCAGCTTGTTAGATTTTGCCACTTTTTCATTTGAGGACAGAACTCAGTGGTTCTTACGTGTGTGCCAAGAATTCATAAAGGAGAAGAAAAGGTTGTGTGCTGTTTTGAGGGTTTTTTGTGTGTGGTTTGAAGGATTTTTGCTGTTGCGGTTTTTTCTTTGTTTTGTTGTGCCTGTGTGGAGCTTTGAGCACAGCCACTAGTTTTATGATCCCTTCCTCAGTGGTGCTTCAAAATTATTTCAAGTTTCCATAGAAACTGTGGAATGTGAATGAGTAAATTTCTGAGCAATTTCCAGGCACTGCTTTTGGATCCTGTGACAAATAGCAGATGTGAAAGAAACGTCTTTGCCATCTTGCACAGATGTAAAAATCTGCATGGTTCATCTGTGAAAGTGACACCACCTTTCAAAGGGTTGAGGGGCAGAAACCCTGAGCCTTCCACTTCTCACCAATAGACATTGAACCTGGCCCCAGCCAAGGACTGGGGCTCTGGGGAGGAATTTTCTCTCCCAGCAGCATCCAGTTCCTGTGGGATCTGGGGAGGCACTGCTTTTGCCTCCTATTCCTATAGAGGATCAGTCACATCCAGAAACGTACTGAGTTTCCCGAGGCTCCTGTGAACAAATGATCCCTTTTTATTGACATGAAGGATGACTTGTGCTCAATATTCATCTACAAAACTTCCAGTGGAAGCCTGTGGGAGTTTAGCATTCACAGGGATAGAGCTCTTTCACTTTGCATGATGTTTAGCAGCACCAACTGCTTTAATAAACAAGACCAGGTCGTTGGAATGCACACTGCAAAGGTGTTCCTCTTACAAGCATAACAGTTGGTGTTTTACCTATTTGAAAAAATCAGGTAGTAGAAATAAAGTGGAATTGCCAAAAATACAGTCATCAGTGAAGATAGCAAGGAATGATTTGTACACTCTAGAATAGAAATTTAGCTAGCCAACGTACCCATGGGTGAGACACATGCATTTCTCTTCGTGAAAAATTGTTTCTGCAGTTGTTTCTGCCTCATGAGCCCTGAGGGTTGCTTTGATGGCAGGGAGAGCCAGTTTCTGTCTCTGTGCAGAAGGGTGATGCTTCTATTTACCTGGCTGGTTTGGTGCTGATTGTGTGTCTCTACCAAGTACAATAGATAAGGATCAGTTGTTTGAAGTGTTGCCACTTGGTAACGTTGCTAATTGATGGCTGTGGTCTGGTGGGAAGCTGGATCCAGCCCTGGCCGCTGTGTGAGAGGGCACCAAGAACATGTCTCAGACTGATCATGCCTTTACTGACAAATACAGAAAAAATGTTACGTATGAATTCAAGGCACCATAGGAGGAGAAGTGTGTGTGAAGGGTGTTTATATGGGAAAGTGAGGGATGGAGACCTAAAAGGAAAAAGGGCTGGACACAAGAATATGATAAATGAAAGAAAAAAAGCAAGAAAACAGAATAATGCTTATTTGGAGAGTGTGTGTGTGTCTGTGTAAATACCAAGCCTTAGAAATAGTATGTGATTTTTAAAAAAAGGGAGAGTAGGGAGAAAAGAAAGAGGCTGTTGTCTAAAAAAACCCACAGAAGTACAGGCAAAGAACCTGGGACAGGCATAAAGTTTAATGAAACTGTAATGAGTCACTATTACTAACAAGAATATCCACTGCTAATTTGTGTAAACGGGTGACCTGGCAGTGACACAGCCTCTCCTCTGTGTGCTCTCAGTCGTTGTGCTCCTCTGGTCCATCTGCCTGCTGTAGGCTCTGGTCCTGCCCCACTTTCCTGTGGGGATGGCACAGGAACATTCCCCACCATGTTTCCCACCACAGAACAAATAATCGATGTAACTTAATAACTAATGTAAGCTGTGTTGCCATAAGGATGCTGAGAAAGGAAATTAGCTTTTAAAGTAAAAGTTTGCAGAGAAAATGTTGAGCAAAGAGCTTTCTCTCTTGACACAGTCCATAGTATGAAAATGGAGAATGAGGGTTAAAGAAAAACTGGAGTAGAACAAGAATTAAAAATAAGCCCTGAAGTTAGCAGTTACTGTGCTATGTGCATACAATTGCCAAAGAACTTTGAACTTGATGACAAAGCTGTATATAAGCTTGTGTGATGAAATCTGAAGCTGGACAAGCACAGCTTGGTTTTCATTTATAGTTTAAAGCCTGTAATCTGTCCAGCTTCATAAAGATCCTGACAAAGTTGAGCCAAGTTTTAGGAAATCTTCGTTGAGTTATAGTTTCCAATGGAAACTACGCAAAAAGGACAGGCTTTAATGCCAAAGGAGACAAATTTTGATTTTGACTGTGTTTCACATTAAGTTTGGGAGTTAAAGTCTAAACTTAAAGTAAAATAAAACTTGCAGACTTCCAACCAAGAAAAGAAAAACTTTAATAGACCCACAGCTTTTTTTTTTTTTTTTTTTTTTTTTTAACTATCTACAGTCTGTCTGTGTGGGTGTGGGTTTTTTTAATCACATTGCCAGAAATGACAATTCAATATGGATTCTGCTCTGCCTCTGTTTTCATGTTAACAAACATCTGGAAACTCAGCTTGTGTAATGCACAAATGGGCCTTAGAAAGTAGATTTTGCTCTGCAGGGTCTCTTTAGGGAATGGTTGTGTTAATGCTGGCTCTGTTTTTGAGGGGGAAGTCAGCTGGATTTGTGTTTTTCTGTTGCAGATGTTGTGCTGGAGAAGGCCATGCATAAGTGCATTCTGAAGCCGTTGAAGGGTCACATTGAAGCGATGTTGAAAGAGTTTCATACCACAGATGGTTCCTGGAAACATCTGAAGGAAAACCTGCAGCTGGTGCGGCAGAGGAATCCTCAGGAACTGGGCGTGTTTGTTCCAACACCAGACTTTGTGGACGTTGAAAAGATTAAAGTTAAGTTCATGACAATGCGGAAGATGTATTCACCTGAAAAGAAAGTCATGCTGCTGCTGAGAGTTTGCAAATTGATTTACACTGTTATGGAGAATAACTCAGGTATGGTGCTTCTGGTAGTTCAGGTTCACTGATATTTCATACCTGATGTTGTCTTTTAGAGGAATCAGCCCATTCTGCAGACAGGTCTACTCCTGGAGTTCTTGTAGCTTCTCCTTGTCCTTTTGAGAGGAATTCTTGCTCTCTGCTTCTGACCTGCTGTCTCTGAACTATCTGGATGCATATCTTAAGAACTCAGTCTGAAGCAGAGTTGTTGTCATTGGGTGGAATGCAAGCTTCAGGCAAAGTTAATTAGAGAAGCCCTCCCATAGTGCAGGAAGAACCTTGGTGCTTTCTAAAGTTCTCAGAGAGGAGCCTGGGTACAGCTGGATTTAATCTTAGCCCAGATTTTGTCAATGGTTTTAAATCCAAGGAATTATAGAGGTGTGATTGAACCTTTATACAACTTGGTCCTACAGGATTAAGGATGACAAACCAGAAGTAGTCATATAAAAATGAATTATTTATTATGATAAATCATTGGACCGAAAAGATCTTAATCTGAATTATTTACTACACAATGTAGAAGTAAAAACTACTAGTATAGTCTAGTATAGTATAATGCACTATATCAAAACAATTATAATAAAGAAATTATATTAAAGCTAGCAAAAAGACCCAAAACAATTACTGAGTAGAGATTGATGTTTCTTACTGAGAACAATGACCGATTGGGGGCCAAATCTCTTTTGCTCAGCCTCTAGGAGTGGCGGTGAGGGGCATTCCCACTCAAGGGAGGAGTCTCCACACACACTCCCAGAAGGGATATATTAGAAGGTCCTGCCGTTTGAAAGCAGGACTGGACTTCTAAAGTGATTGACTGTTGGCCAGATGTCTCCATGCCAGCTGTGTCAGCCTCTGTGGTTTTAGATAAGGATACTTTACTCTATTTGCCACATTGCTGTCAGGCTGTTTAACTTTGGGGTTGATGAGTCAGACTGGGTTTAGCATAATTCAACACCAAAAGCAGCATGACGCCACTTCTTAGTTCACCACTGATCACTTTGCAAAACATGGCATTGTTTTATGTCATTCTAGGCAGAACATCCCACAGATGTGAAGCAATTGAGAAAGAGTAGCTTTCCTTAACTGTAGGCTTTTGAAATTGCCTGGCAGAAAGGCTGTCCTGTGAGCCTTGAATTTAACACTGAGTCTAAATGAGTATTTTTCTGCAAATTGTAAGAGGTAACACCGTATATTTAGCTATTGTAATTCAACAGCATGTATGCATTGTGACAACTACAATGGTTTTATCTTAATAGGTGGAGAAAAGCGGCCTCTAATCCAGTATTTTTGGCTTGCTGTGCCCCTGAATGTTCTCATTTGGACACTTTCTGTCATGCTTTTGGAACAGAAGTGACACCTATTTCTGCACTGTAGCAAGAATCCAAAAGCACCTTTGAAGCCTAAATACTGAAATGGCACTACAGACCAGTCAAGACCTGCTGAGCAATCAGTGGTCCAAAATACTGTGCTGGATGGCATGAATTTATAGGTGCAACTCTGACATTCTCTCTTGGACTCTGCTATGACAGATCATGAGCTAAGGTGTAGCAAAGCTGTGGTAGTGGGAGATTTTTTTTCCCCTAAGTGAGTATAAGCTGCTGCAGGTGCTTGGCAGTTTTCTTTCTAAGGAAGCACTGCATGTACAGCTGGGTCTGGTGCAGATCAAGACACATACTTCCTTTGGAAATTGGAAATGAATGGTGAAAGCTCTTGGCTATTAAAGCCCCCCAGGTACTTTTACAAGATTTAAGACTGAGCTCCTGCCCAGCTTATTGCGTTTCAAAATTCTGCATTTTAAAAGTGGATATAGGGATCTTAGCCTGAAGTTCTGTAAACTTGTCTCTCCATACTGTGACGTTATTGCATTGAGTAAGGTATTTCCAACATGCAGAAGGAAAATACTGAGAGGCTGCTGGTGGTAAAGTGCTGCACTGGGAGACTTGGGCTAAGATGTGGCAAGTGCTTATTGGGCTGTCTTATTTTGTCATGTAAAGTTTGTTAAATGTGGCATTGAACCAGCAGCTGTTTGAGTATCTATACTTCCAGCCAGATAACTGGTAGGTAGAGCATGTGCCTCAGCTGGTGTCACCTGAGTTTCATCAGAGTCATAAGCTGGTTCCTGCTCTGGGCAATTCTGTGTGACCATCACATCCATTCTGCAGTGAACACCGTTTTGCCTGACCCAGAGATTTGGCCATATTTGGATTTCTGAAGAGAAAAGTCAAAATGCAGGAAAAGTGTCCAGAGCACAGACAGGCCTAGGTACAGCACAGTCTTTGTGGATCTCTGTCACTCCAGGTGACAGTCTCTCCTTACAGTCTCTCCCCATCTTTCTTGTAGGCTCCCTTCAGGTGCAGCAGCTGGTGTTTGTAAAACACCTCTCTGGTGCTTTTGACAATTGTCTGTCAAGGAAATGAGTTGAGTTTTCTTGTCAAATCTAATAGGCTTTATATTCAGGCTTCTCTGTTGTGGGATTCATACTGAGAGACTGGTATTTGTGTCTGGATGCTTCCAGAAAGTGGATGCAATCCCTGGATGTATAAAGAAAACGCCTATTCATCACCTCTTAGGCAATGGTAGCAGTGCAGGTGAAGGTCAGGCCAGACTGGCATAGCAGCCTTTTCAGCAATTCACCAGTTGAGCTGGTGCCAGGGTGAGCCCAGTCTCTAAATTTCCCTTGCATGCCTCAAGGTGTGCATCATAAGATTTGTCTTTGTTTGAAGGACAGGATTGAGTTTGTCTCCTGTACAGTGAGTGTCAGGTGATGTTCTCTTTGCTGCACATCGGTGACTTTAGGAGGTTCTGGAGTAATACAGACATGCTGGGTAGAGAAGACATAAAAGAGTGTTTTCCTTTCAAGCACGGGAACTGGTAAAAAAATGTGATTTGTCTCTCACTGCCTGTGTTCCCTTCAACCCAGGGAGGCTGTATGGAGCTGATGACTTCTTGCCTGTGTTGACTTATGTGCTAGCCCAGTGTGATATGCTGGAGCTGGATACAGAAATCGAATACATGATGGAGTTGTTGGATCCATCCTTGCTGCATGGAGAAGGTAATCTATTTATTTTTACTAGCACTGCCTGAAGGACTAGTGAGGGGGTGTTTTGTTTGAGTAGGAATCCTATTAAGGGGAGACCTAATAACAGTGATGTTGATAGTGTAACAAGAGAATTGTCATCGTCATTTCCTCTGCTGGGTAGCTTGCAGAGCACAAGCCCCAGCAGCTGGAAAATCTGCTGCTGTATATTGCTTTGTGAGCAAATGTGTTGTTTCCAATCTGTTTTGACTCAGCAGGCAAACATGTGCACTGTGCAGGTGCCAAATGGCCTTAGCCTTTTGTGCCTGAAAATTTCCAGAGAGGATTTATGGGGCAGCAGCACTCAGCAAATTGTGAGGCACATAATAAGACTTGGGTTACATGCTTTGTGAAAACTTCTGGGGGACATCTTTGCACCTTTGTGGAAGTGCTTTTGAGAATATTGCCCCCTTTTAATGATCTTTGCTTCTTCCCAGTATTTGCTTCTCACAAAGTATTTTTATGAGCTCTAGCAGTATGTTTGCATGGTAGTATGTTTAATGAAGAAGTTTTCTGCAAGGCCCTGGTAGGCCCCAGGATCTAAAAGGTTTATGAGGAGGTTTGAAGGCTCTTGCAGCCAAACTTAACTGTGTGTTTAGGTATATGTGTGTGTTTGTTGTTCGTGCCATATCCTGGCTTTCTGAAATTGCTGTATCCTCTTGCATGCCATTATGCCTGGGAGAATTCATGCCATGATTCCTTCAATTTGGCACTAGTCTGTTCCTTGCTTGGTATACAGAGCATCCTTGAGTGCATTGTTAGGAATCTTAGCATGGAAAATACTTGATGCGAAGCTGGAGATTATTAACATGCTTGAAAAGTAGAAAGATTTACTGGACTATTAAGTCTTGTTTTGAATGCAGCAGAGAAAGTCTGTTTATTGGCAGGGCCTGTCATAGGCACTAGTTCAGCTCTGCTGTGCAGAAGAAATGTATAGGGCTTTGGAGTTGTGCATTTCAAATGTAATGTATTGTCCAATTTGTCTAATGGGTCTTCTATGAATTTTATGTGTTCGTCTTGTTGCAAAGCTGAAGGCTGAGAAGGAATGCTGGCAGTAATACAGAAAATACTACTGTGGGCATCGAATGCATCTCTGAGTGCCTCTGAATAGACTGTGCTCTTAGCTGAACACTCCCACCCAAATAGTTGACTTTAAAAAAAAAAAGACAGCATGCCTTTTGTTTCTCCTGGTTGCTACGGACTGTTGCCTCCTGTTGAGACTCTTTTACTTTGTGATCCACAGCTTCTTTTGTACATTGGCAACTCTGTTGTGCCTTTAATTTGTTCTCTACTCATGTAATAAAGGGGGAGTGTGCAGGACTGTGCACGCCATCCCCGGAATTGGTTGGACATTCTGGGGAATGCTAAGAAGGTGATAGATCAGTAGTTGTTTTAAAAATAAAGGCAACTCTTTGGGATGATTCCAGAGTACACACTCAGTCTCACACTCAGTTGTTGCTTTATTGCCACTGAGGGTGGTTGCTTTTAAGTTGATGAACAGTGTTAGATTGTTTTTTAATTTGTTTCAACAGCCATGTTTATTTCATCCACCTCTGAAGCCTGTGAAGAAACCAAAACACTGTTAGAAAGTTGTTTAGGGTAAAGCTGGTGTTCCAAGAATGGAGGAGTAAGTTCTCAGGAGTAAAGGAGTTACCAGAGTTTTCCTAGCTTTTACAGAGACAGGGCAACTGAGAGGAGTTTTAAAAGATTTTATTCTCAGTCGTTTAAGGAAACAGCTTTCCTCAGCAGGAGTGGACTCAAGGCTCCGCTGTGTAATATGCAGCACATGCAACACCTGCATGTCTCTGAGCAGCTGAGAATACACCCTCCAGTGTTGTGCAGGCCAGGGAGAGTTTTCCTTTTGTGTGTAAATATTCTGGCAACTTTTTTATCTATGTGTATGGCTGGGTGCCTCTCTGTGTGTATTTATATATATCTCAAAGAAAACTGCTTGTACTTGTGACTGTGACCACTCTGAGAAGTTCTTCCCTTGCTGTCCTTCACAGGAGGCTATTACTTGACAAGTGCTTATGGAGCACTTTCATTGATCAAGAACTTCCAGGAAGAACAAGCTGCCCAGCTGCTCAGTTCAGAGGCCAGAGATACTCTCCGGCAGTGGCACAAGAGGAGGACAACAAACAGGACAATACCTTCAGTTGATGATTTTCAGGTAGAGCTTAGGGCTGAAATAGAAAATGGGATGATTGTGTTGCTGGAAGCACCCATTTGAGAAGTATCATTCATAGCAAATTCCCTTGGTGCCACAAGTGGAGTGAAACAGTGCTGAGATTACGGCTGGCAAATTTGCCTCTTTGAAATCTTCGCACTCACTTTTTATTAGACAGTTTCATTATGATGGTCTGAAGAAAACACTAAATAATAGAGCTTTCTTACCTTCCCTTTTAAGTTATGTGAAGCGAGGACAAACTGCATTGTATCTTAGATTCAGCTTTTTTGCACGTTTTATTGTTCAAAAGCTCAAATCCAGATTTCCAGGGGTATAAATCAGCCCAGCTGCCCAGTAGCCAGTGGTGACATAAAGCAGGTAGCAGAGAGGAGAAGTGGGAGAAATGTTCCCCGAACAGTTTTGAAGAAATGTTCCCCAACGTTTTGAAATTTAAACAGGCAGCAGAGTTCTGTGATACAGATGTCCTCACATTTGTTTGTGTTTTGTTTTTTCTTTTTTGTCCCCTGTATTTTGTACTGCTCTTGTAGAGCAGGGCAGTACCTTCAACTGGAGAATAACAAAGCAGTGGTTATCGCTTCATCTTTTGAAACCAGGCCTGCATCTCTTCCATCTGCTTTGGACTGACTGTTAAGGTGCAGCAGTTTGTGAGCTGAAAGAGGGGAGGGTATTGGAATTGGGAAGAGAGGATTTACTCCTTGTAGTTCAGCTGTCTGCAGTTAGGAAGAGAAGAAGCAATTACAAGCAATTCCAGTGCCCAAAGCCTGTCCGTCTCCCTGGGATCCATGTTCTGTTCTCCTGACCTGTACTTAGGTGTCAGATTCCAGCAGCTGGAGTCTTTGTTCTTTCTGGCAAAACTCTGCACTTTCCATAGGAGCATCCAGCACCTTTATTTCTGCTGGGTGAGGAAATGACAGAAGATTCTTTCTGCAGGATGTTGTTGGACGTTCCATCTTCTCTTTTTCTGCAGATGAACTTGGTCCAGGCTCAATGCTCACTTGAATGCAGGAGGATGCAGGGGGCAGGGAAGAGCTGTCACAGATTGTGTCCAGTGCTTCTCCTGCTGTTGTCTCTTTCAAAAGAGAGCCTCAAATTAGTGGTTCCCACCATCCACAGGATGTGCTTGGCACAAATGCAAGTGTTTTGCTGTCTACTCAGAATGGCAATTTTTTTCTCTTCTCTCTCTGAGTCTTGCAGTCCTGAAATGGAGCACCTTGCCTACAATCAGCATGGAACATATCTGCAGCTCCAGTCATCTTTCTCCCAGGGAAACAGGGTGGTGTGGTCATGGCATTTCTTTGCTACATTCTCACAGCCTTGCTGGCTCTTGGGCCCTGGAGGCTGTCTTGCCACCTTCCCTAAATGGATGGAAAAGCAAAAACCCCAGTACTTTGATGACAATGAAATACAGCTTTCTGGGCATCTGTAAAAAAATTCAGCCTTTTCTTCCAGCAATCCTGTCCATCTAAAAACTCGTGCTTTTCAAAACAGGTCTTGTGTGTGGTAGCTGGATTAAAAATTAAATCTAGTATGTTTTGCCCTATTTAGGGCTGGGTTTTTTCTACAAGTTCTTCAAACCAGGTAAAAAAAAAGGCTTCATTCTGTTCAGTCAGGTTCAGTCCCAATTTTTAAAATCTGTTGCAGAGCTTTAGTGTTCGGTCTTCGTCGTATCAAGAAATACTTGATTAGACAAGAGTGCTCTTTGGAACTTAAGTCATTGGAAGGTTCTTCTCAGTCCTAGCTTTTAACAGCTTGTTTCTGTGAGAGGTAAACTTCTACCATTGGGATTTCACTTGCTTAATTTATTCAGCATACAAACCATGGGTGCCAGCTCAGTCAATAAACAACTCTTTCTCACTATAATTTTTTCCACTTCCTTCAATCTTACTGCATTTTAGTTTTTAATTCCAGCTATTTTTTTCTTTTAAAGCTCTCTCTGATTTAGAGACAATTTTAGGAGAAAATGCTCTAGAATTAACATTTTCTTTAAAGAAAATGGGTTTTGCCACTTCCTTCCCACCAATATGAATGGAATTTCTTGGATGAATGTGACAAAAACCATTTGTTTAACAAAGTGCTCACAGGGCAGGCAGGGAGAAGATTAATAACTGTTAGGTATTGAAGCTCCTCGCTGCTAGTAGATTTAGAGTTCTCTCTTTAGCTGGCCTGGCCTCCCCTGAGGTCCAGAGCCAGGATGCAGCGTCCGGCTCCCACCAGTAGTATGGTTGTTGGACCAAAGCTGAGCCAAGCAGTTCCAGAGGAAACCACAGTAGCCACCGGAAGTCCCGGGAAAACTTCTTGCCTCAGCTAACTAAAACCAAGGTAGCCAAAAGCAGAAATGTAACTCCTTCCACACCGCAAAGCCAAGCACACAGGGGAGCGAGTGCCTGAACACAACCTGCACCAGAGTTTCCCCAGCTCCCACCCCTCCTCTGGACCCAGCTTAAAGCTCCAGGACCCATTTCTGGGCATAAAGCAGACCATAGGGGAATACAGTAGTATCATAAAATCACCCCAAGACAAAAATAAACAGGGAGCAGATGAAACTGCATTTCCCTGTGGGGCCTATTTATAATGTATCTGTGTTAGCAGAGTTGTGGGCGTATGTCAGTTTCTACAGGAGAAGAGATCCAGCTTTTGCATCAAGATCAGGTGCATTTACTCAAATGGTGCAGAGTAAATTTTCTTTCTGAATCCCTGTAAAAAAAATGAAATGCTATCCTGTGAAGCTGGGTTAGACACCTGATGTAGCTCACGGGATGGCCATAATGTCTGGGAATCACGAGGGTGTGTTTCACAACTGGAGCAGGGAGAAGTTTGCTTTTTGTTGCTGGCTTTTCAGTTTTTAGAGGCTAAGGGTTTTTCAAGTTCCTGATGTCTACTTTCTTGTTCACAGAACTACCTTCGTGTTGCATTCCAGGAAGTTACCAGCGGCTGTACAGGAAAGACTTTGCTCGTAAGGCCATATATCACTACTGAAGATGTATGTCAGCTTTGTGCTGAGAAGTTTAAAGTGGCAAATCCAGAAGAATACAGGCTATTTCTTTTTGTTGATGACACCTGGCAACAACTGACAGAGGATACCTACCCTCAGAAAATCAAGGCGGAGTTGCACAGCCGTCCACAGCCCCAGGTCTTTCACTTTGTCTACAAGCGCATTAACAGTGACCCATATGGGGCCATTCTTCAGAACAGCAACTACTCAGCTGCTTAAAACCAGCAACCTGTCATTTTTATATCTGTTCCTTGGTAATTGTTACAAACATCTTTGTTGGCTGCCTTCCTTAGGAGCTAAAACATGTCTTAAACCTTGAGTGCCTGGTAAAACATGTGCTGATATTTCTGATACTGCTTAAAGGACCCAGGCACACTATGCATGTGGCCAGTTATGCAGAATATATCCACCAGCATGTCTGAGGAGACAGCCTATGAGGCTGCATTTCTTGTACCATGGGCTCTTTTTTAGCATATTCTACTGTGGCCTTTCACAGGTCTTGGCTGTAGTGTGCAAAATACAATTTTCTTCCTTTCCTTGTTTCCCCAGCTGTCATTTGCATTTGAATCTGTGCATCTGTGAATTGGCCGGGGTAAGTTCAGTTCTACCAGCAGGAGTTTGACAAGACTGTCCGATGCAGGGCATCAGTTCACTCAGCATTACCTGGATGGTTGCATCCTTGTCTAATTTTTTTTATTACAGAAAATCATCATATTTATATATATATATATATTATATATATATATATAAAATAGATATTTTATAGCAGTTGCAGGTAAACTGTCAGGGTTGGTTTTTGAAATATTTTTTTAACTAAAATATTCTATAATTATGCATGTGATTTTTAACATTTAATACACAAGAATAAATCTCTTGCTGGTTTTAGAGTCTTGCATTGATAGTCTGTGTGTTTTTTCTTCTTTACCTGTTCCAGGAGTGTTCTTAGGAAACCTCTGTACCCTTGAGGCAGTTTTGCTGTCTGTTCTCAATTGTCTTCTGAAAATTAGACCATTTTATTCATTGTGCTGTGCAAAACACATTAGCCTCTCATCACATTCATTCCAAGCACTGAGGGGAAGAGAACCAATAAAGGTGAAATTTCCCTGAGAAAGGAGATCAGGCTGTTCACTGGTGGCATGGGCTGGGATTAGAGCTGAACTGGAGCACATCATCCATTCAGCTTTCACCTCATGTTTTCTCGGGCGGTTTATGGCTCTGCCAAAAGACAGTTGTTAATGAGTCCCAGGCCAAGCTGTGACAGTAACCTGTTCTGTTAGAGCTGGTGTTTTTTTAGCACGTGCATCAGCCACGCTCTCTAATAACTCTTGGGCTTTGTTTCTGATTTTCTTTCAGCCTTGTATTCAACGATCATCCCTTTTTCTTCTCTTTGTCCGATGTGTCTTTTGTGTTCCTTTGTCCTGTGTGCTCCCCCTCTCATTCCCTTTCACTACTTCACTCTCTTGTTCTTCTTTTTCTTTTAAGAAATAAATACTCAATATTTATTTAATAAAATTTGCTCAATCCCTCTCCCTGTTCTGTCCTACTTTTTGTCTCCTTCCCTCTCTCTCTCCCTGCATCTTTATCTTTCCTTCTTCGTCCTCTTTTTTTCCCTTTATCCTGCATTGGGACTGTATTTCTTTGTCCCTCTCACAGTCTTTTGCCTGTACCTGTCTGCATCTTCTGCCCAGTCCTTCACTCTCATTGTACCCTTTTCTTGATAAGCCTTTGTCCTGCTGGCCATGCCTCTCTTTCTCCATTCTTGCACTGCACCTTGCCCGCCTTTCCCCCACCAGCAGGTGTCATGGTCGTTGCCTCTCTCTGTCCTTGTTTCCCTTTTGTATCCCTCTGTCTTCACAGTGTGTTTGGCCCTCTGTCTTTTTCTCTGTCCTTCTCCATGCCTCACTTGTATTCCTCTTTTATTCAGTGTGGCTCTGTGCTGCTTTCCATACCATTGTTTCTCACTAGATGCTTGTGTACCACTCCCTGTCCCTGTTCTTTTTTAATCCCTCTCTGTAATGCCGCCCATCCCACTTTGGGGTTTTTTGGGTGTTTTGTTTTGTTTTGTTTTGTTTTGAGGGGTTTTGGGGTAGTTACGTTTTGTTTTGTCTCTTTGGGTGGTTTGTTTGGTTTTTTGCCTGACTTGTATTCCTTTTTTATTCTTGGTGGCTCTGTGGTGCTCTCCTGTGACATTATTTCTCTGCTGGATCCTTGTGTCCCATTCCCTGTCCCCATTCTTTTTAATCCCTCTCTGCCATGCTTCCCATCCCAGGTTTTGTTGTTGTTTTGGTTGTTTTTTCAATTTAATTCTGCACCCTGTTCTTACTTTTCTTCCTGTGTCCTCTCTGCTGCCACTCCCTCTTTCTGCCTCTTGCCTGTGACTGCGGGGCTGGGGAGGAACTTCTGGGGGCTGTCCCCCATTCTTGTTGCAGCAGAGTCCCTTTTGGGGGGGATGTACAGGTAGAAAGGGCTTGAATAAAGCAACACACTGCTGTCCAGGGCAGTTTGACTCATTCTGACTTTGCCTTCTTTGGGGGTGAGGAAAAAAGGCTGAGGGCGAGGGGGTGGACACTCAGGGGCTCTGATGTCATTTGGGGCACCCCAAGGTCCGTAGGAGAGAGAGCCACGCTGTGGTAGAGGAGCAGGCGAGTGAGGAATGAGTAGGGGTCATGCTGGGTTACCCTCTCCCAGAGGGACCAAAAGCTGCCAGAAAATTCACAGGGAGGGGTGGGTGTAGAATATTAAAACGTGTCAAGGTTTTAGTTTTTTTAGGTATTGGCAAAGATTAGGAATTTATCTCTCAAATTATTTGGAAAGAAACCGTGTCTCTATCCACTCCATTTTGTACAGGAATGTAGGAAACTCTGGCTAGAGATGGGTAGTAATTTTGTAAAAAATGCCATAACGTTTTTACCTAGGAATGAACCAATCAAGTGGCCTGAAACCATAAGAACAGATGCTGGGGCTGAAGGGAATAGAAAGGGGTTCTCAGGCAGCTTTGGCCTCCGTTCTCTGCCTGCCCCAAAGCGCGTCGCAGCCCCGGCCTGGACAAGGAGGCAGTGCTGCCGCCTTGTGGACAGAGAACGGTACTGCCTCTCCCCGGGACAGCGGCGGGCTCCGCGGCTGCCGAGCTTGGGAAGGGCGAGGGGCAGGAGTGAGCGGCGAGCGGGGCAGTGCCTGTAAATAGAGGGGAGAGCGCTGAAGGAGAGTTAAGAGTGCAAAGGGACGTGGCCGGGCTTGAGCGGGGGCCACGGCGCTGCAAGGAGCGGCTGCCGTGCGGGGCGGTGACTGAGAAGAATGACAGCGGCGGGGCGGCCCGGCGGGGCCGGTTTCGGCGGGTGGCGGAGGCGCGATCGCAGCGCGCCGGGGGCAGTGGGCGGGGGGGCGAGCGGCGTCGGTACAGAGCTGCCATTTCAAGATGGCAGAAGCGACCGCGTACCAGGACCCTGCATGAGCCGGGTCGGGCTCCAGCCATACTTAAGACGGCGGCCGCGGCAGGATCCCGGCAGAGGCGTTGCCGCCGCTCTCTGCCGCTACTCGCGCGGCTGCCGTCCGGCTCCGGTACCGCTGACCCCGCCAACCGTTTTCTCACGCTGGGAAAGGCAGCGAAAAATCGCGCGGAGGGCGCGGGATCGGCGTCCGGGTCGGGTTGAGGCAGCCGACTGGACAAATGCCTGTGTGAAGAGCGGGGAGCCTTAAGGGTACCACAACAAAGATGGCGGCTCAGCCGGAAGTGGCTTCTGCCAGTACCAAATATTGTGGCGATGAAGGGCGGAAGTCACTTGGCGCTACACCCAAGATGGCGGCTCAGCGCGCCAGCCACTTGACCTTCCAAGGATGGCGACATTCCGCGCATGCGCCTTAGGGAGGGGCAAAAAAGGGCGGGAAAGCAAGTACCCCCCCCCCACACTCCGTCTAATCGGCTGCCTGCATGCAGCCCCGACACCGACACCACCCCAGCGCAGTTTTCCGCGGTGTTTTCAGCTGTGCGGACATCGGCTGTGGGCTCAGCGTCGCCGGGGCCGGGTGGGAGCCAGGCGGGCGCGGGCAGGCAGTGGCGGGGATGCCTCTGTACCTCTCCTCCTCTCCTACGAGAGCACCCTACGCTATAGCCGTGCCGGGCGCCCGTCCCGTCCCGCCGCCGCTGCCCCTCCGCGCTCCCGCCGCTCTCCCCCCGCTCTCCCCCCGCCTTCTTCATCCCTGCTCCCCTTCACCCTGGGGAAATGGAGGAAAACACAAAAACATTGGGGAAGAACAGTCAGCCGAACCGCCTGAGCCATCCTCCTGCCCGCAGGGCGGCAGCTGCCCGCAACCAGGAGCACCCAGCAGGAGGAGGCAGCTGCTCTCTTTGCCGGGAGGTGAGAGGTGCGGGGGGCGTGGAGGGGGCACAGTTTGCCGTGCAGGGCTTCCCAGGGAAAATTTCAGCTCCCCGCAGCTCTGGCTGAGTGCTGCATGGAGTCCGGGCTGAGCCAGCTGGGAGGTGAGGGTCCTGCTTGCGTTCCCTGGACCTGCTGCCCAAAGGGCAACTCAAGCAGCCTCGAGCTGTCTGTGTGTGGAAACAGTTCTAGCGCCGGCAGCCAAGTGCAATTTCTATCGGATTTGTAGCAAATGTGTTGTTTCAAGCTGGGAGCGCTCGGTTCCTTGGGTGGGAAAGTCCATGAAGTAGCCAAGCTGAGCAGTTTCTGAGATTTGTAAACCTCGTGTCCTTAGGATTCTTGATACAGTATTTAAATAGTTGCTATCGAGTTGAGACAGTATCAAGTGGATTTTGTTGGTTTGTTGGGGTTTTTTTTCCCTCACTAGTGTTCCTTTTTTATTCTCTCTGTTACTCCCGTGTGCCATTGTTTCTCTACCGGATCCTTGTGTCCCGTTCCCTGTCCCCATTCTTTTTTAATCCCTTACTGTCATGCTGCCCATTCCAGGTTTTGTTGTTGTTGTTTTTTGTTTGTTTGTGGGTTTTTAAAAATATTTTTTTCAATTTAACTCTGCACCCTGTTCTTACTTTTCTTCCGGTGTCCTCTCTGCTGCCACTCCCTCTTTCTGCCTCTTGCCTGTGACTGCGGGGCTGGGGAGGAACTTCTGGGGGCTGTCCCCCATTCTTGTTGCAGCAGAGTCCCTTTTGGGGGGGATGTACAGGTAGAAAGGGCTTGAATAAAGCAACACACTGCTGTCCAGGGCAGTTTGACTCGTTCTGTGCCTTCTTTGGGGGTGAGGAAAAAAGGCTGAGGGCGAGGGGGTGGACACTCAGGGGCTCTGATGTCATTTGAGGCACCCCAAGGTCCGTAGGAGAGAGCCACGCTGTGGTAGAGGAGCAGGCGAGTGAGGAATGAGGAGGGGTCATGCTGGGTTGCCCTGGGTTCCCTGGTAGGGAAAGTCCCTGAAGTAGCCAAGCTGAGCTGTTTCTGAGAATTCCAAACCTATTGTCCTTAGGATTCTTGATACAGTATTAAAATAGCTACTATCAAGTTGAAACAGTATCTAGTGGATTTGTTAGAGTGGCAGAAATGGTTTTTCATCTGGAAGTGTGTTGGGATAAGCAACCTTCCTTAATGTCAGAATGATTTGGTCTTCCTTCTTTTCCCTTTTTTTTTTTTTTCCTTTATAGATTGCTGAGCATTGAGGAGAATATTTGGGATAAAGAAATGAAAGGCACAAGGGAAGCTCCACACTCTCAAGGCAATGCTTTAGGCACGTACAGC
The DNA here is from genome assembly GCF_026979565.1 of Vidua chalybeata. Classification (NCBI taxonomy): domain Eukaryota; kingdom Metazoa; phylum Chordata; class Aves; order Passeriformes; family Viduidae; genus Vidua; species Vidua chalybeata. The sequence continues at coordinate 39,746,295 of NC_071532.1, forward strand.
TTCTGAACCGCACCAATAATCCCGGCTGCCACAGAAACCTTCTGAAGCTGGAAGGGACAGGGAAGACAATTCCAAGATCTGTGGGAGGTGCTTTTTCCCACATCTGGATGGCATTGAGGTAGGAATGAGTTCCAAATTATCCTTGTCCCTCTCCTGTTGCCAGTCCAGAACTGAGTCAGTGTTCCCTGAGTGGCTGCAGGTCCCTGAGTGTGGAGGGAAGAAGCCTGTGATGGAGAATAGGAGAAAGCTCCCTGCTGGTTGCTGTGTCCTTGGTGGGCACAGAACTCTGGCCAGATGGGTTGGTGAGTATTGAATCAATCCTGCCTCCTTTTGACTGAATTGTTGTAATGAGTCATCAGCAGGGACTGCTTTTAGCCAGCTTTAGTTCAGTTTCTTTTTCACAAATTTCTGATTGTTTTGATCCTCAAATTGCCAAACCCTTAAGTTTGCTAAATTAACCCTGAAAAGCTTCTACAAGCCAATGCTGAGGGAATTGGGAATTGGATAGTTAGGATCTTATGGCCCTTCAAGGGTTGGGTTTAATCCCTGATTTTGATGCCAAGGAAATCTCCAAGTTAACACTGATTAAAATAGGAAGTAGTTCCCTCATGAAAGTCAGCTTTCCAAACTTTTGTTCAGGATCCAAAAGAGATGAGAATGCCCTTGGCAAAAAAGTGCCTTTGAGGCAAAGCAAGCTTAAAATACCTGTAAGCAGGAAATCCAGGAGAAATGGCTGCTGGCTCCAGGCAACCTGGGTTTGCCAGGCAGGTTTTGTACTTGATTGCAAGGCAGTTTTCCTGCCTCTGCAGGGGGTGACACCTGCATCCCACTGGAAAGGGGAGAGAAAAAAATTCCCCTCCTTCCCTGACACAGCCCTGGAGTGGGAGCGGCTTGCCCTTATCCTGGATCCTGCTCCTGCCCAGGATCTCTCTAGTACTGTGTGCCTTCCAAGCTCCCAGCACTGATAGATCTAAACAAGGAGAACAATACCTGTTCCTTCTCCATCCTCGATGTCCCCAGGCCCTGCATCTCCCTGGCTATTCCCTGTCTGACTCCTCATCTCCATCCCACCTTCTCCTGGTCATATCTGGGTCTGAGATATGTTTAGCAGCAAATCCATTCCTTTAAAGGAAGCCAAATGCAAAGAGCATCCAGCTGCAGATGTCTTTAGAAAAGGAATGCAGTCATGCAAAGAAGGGCTCTGTTTTTCTGCATTTCCTGTTGTTTTTCTCTGTCCAGTTTCAGAGGGCTTCTCTCCTTGCTTTCCTGTGATCTGGATGTATACCTTCCTTTGTCCAGATCCAGTGCCAGAGGATTGAACAACTGATGAGTGGGGTCTGGGATGAGAATGGTTCTGCTAAATTTAGGGAAAGAATGCTAAAAGAAAAATGAGCTTCCTTTGAATGTCTGGAATAAAAACACTGGGAAAGGGCACTTTTTTATTTGATTTGGTGCCACCTCTCCTTTTTTATGGCTAAAACTCCATGGTAAGCAATCCAAGCCAAAAGATGAAATACAGGAGCCTTTGATTTCGCAGTGAGCTTAACTTTTCTTTTCTCCTCTCTTTCAGGACAGGGAGATCCACTGAACTTGTCCCGACCTTGCCAAGAGCTTTGGTGTTTGAGTTGCCAAACCCAAACTGGTCCTGCCTGTGGTGTGGGTAGGTCGCAGGTTCCTCTTCTCCTCTGCTGTGATGGGCTTTGTAAGGAATGCCATTTCCAGCAGCCTGGTTTGCTGGAAAAGGGGAGAGGGGAGAAGGAAATGTGGTGCCAGAGCTGTGTCCCACCAGGTTTTATTTCCTTCCCTCTGAGGACAGAGTCTCTAGGCCAAGGTGAGATTGCTGGGAGTGTTTAGATGAGCAATCCAGGGAACAGGAAGCTCAGAACTGCAGCTGCTGCTGGAACCAGTGCCTTAGGTCTGCTTAGGTTGCAAATGTCAGGTCCTACAATCCCAGAGCGATGAGGGGGAAAAAGGAACATGTGCAATTCATGGCAAAGCTTTGGTTATTCCTTGTGCAGTCTTTTAATTCTGTGCTCTGAGTGACTGTCCAGTATCTTTCTGATGAGACTTGTCAGAGCTTTAGATGGAGGAGTTGAATTTAGGTCCATTCACAACAAAATCTTGCCAAGCCTGAAGGCCTGCGGTGATGACTGCTCTCATCACCCTCTGACTTTATTAATCCTCTGTCAGCTTTCCCTCAGCGCTGGGCAGGAAAGGTGAGGGTTTGGATTAGGAGTTCTGCAAGCAGGGCCTGTGCGACCCTCTGTTTCCTCTGTGTGTGTCAGTAAGCCAAAATCAGGAGCAAAGTTTGGTTTGGTTTTAAGAACCTTCAAGTAACTTTAAAACAAATAAATCAACTTTTTTTTTTTTAGATCCTGGAATTGCCTCTGGATGTGTGCTGAGCTCTCGCTGCTGTGGACTGTGCGGTCTTAATTGCTGCAGGGTTCTGTTCTTCTCACTGGAGAATTGGAAATAATGATTAATTAGAGTGCAGAGATGTTTTTGGAAACCTCTCCCTTTTTTCTGTCTTTCTTTTAGTGATAGATCTTCTCTTTCTGCTTCTGAATTTACAGCAATTCTCAGATGTCATTTCACCTGCCCAAATTCCTCACAGCTCCTGGGGCAGAGAGAAGCTTCTGTTTTGGCCAAGGTTCAGTGGGAAAATGATAGTGTCCCGCCTCCTTCAGACATTGAACTGCTCTTTATATCTTAGAGAGTAGACTTAGTTGATCCTTTTTCAATAGAAAGTTGCAGGCTGAACTCACCTGAATTACTAAACCGTGTTTTAGATAGTTGAGTTTTTTTAAAGGAAAAAAACCGCAAAAAACAGGCTTTCCATCTGTGGGCTTTATTGATATTGCTCCTTAACTGAGCCACACCTTTAAAGAATGACATGGGCGCATTCTAGAAACAGTGTTCAATACATTCTGCACTCCCTTGTGAGACCTTTGGGCTCACGTTTTTCCATTGCTGAGTTAATTGCAGGTCCAAGCTGTCAGTGTCCCTTGCATCTGGTGTTCACTGATCCGTTTGTGGTGTTCATTTTCTCTGGGTGCAGAGTTGGCCTTTTTCGGCAGCCAGTGCCCCTCAGGCCTCAAGGCTTGTTTGAACCTTGCATAATATTTTATGAAGACATAGGCTGGGGGAGGACTTTGTCTTGTTGCTGCACTAGGAAATGGAATGCAGGAGGTTCCTGCAATATCCCCCATGGAAGCTGGAATGTTTGGGAATATCAGTATAATGGCTCTCTGTGATTAATCTCAGTCTTGGCCATCTATAGTGTGGTAGTGCAGGACACGAGAGAGCAGGGGGGTGAGGGACGGGGGTAGGAACAGTGAGGTGTTTCATGCTGGCAGCTGAGTTTGGTGTCATTGATGTTTTCAGAGCTGGAGCAGATCGATTTGGTTCTGGTGCACTGGAATAGGATCCAAATCTCAGAAATGTCTCAGTTTGAGATAAACTGGGAGGAAATGTTTTGAAATTAATGTGTTTCTTTATAGAATGCAGGTTTCAGTCATTTTTTTAATAGGCTTTAAAGGAAAATTTTTTTTGAGAAAAAATGAAAAGAATTGTTTATTTAATAAGTAGGGTGTATATAGGCAAAATGAAAAAGAAGAATGAATAATATTAGATACATTTTTTTTGTTGTGGAGAAAATATCAGTAGATGTAGAGAATTTTTTTGCAGATATGGTTTGGTTTTTTTGAAGTTGGGGTGTGGTGTAGGTCTTTTTGGGCTGCGGTGTGGGGTGCTCTGGCGGTAGCTTAGTTTTTTGGATTGGAGTAAAGTTGAATGGTTTTAGATGAAGAAGTTAGTTTTGGGAAAAATTTTTGGTTCAGATAATAAATGAGAGTGTTAGCGTTCAGGAACACACATAATCACGGAATATGATTATATGCAGGTGCTTTTGTTGAAGAGCTCTGGGAATCAGGGGTACAGACCCAAATCTGACTCCGACATGGCTTTTGAGCTGAACGTATTTTATATTCTATTGTTATATAACTTACATATTAATTATTAAACTTATATTGTTCTATTGTATACATTGATCTTATTCAAGCATGAATTTCTTATGATCTTTCTCCAGCTCCTGATCACAGTTTCTCATTATTATTCTTATGATTAAACAGTAATTATATTTAACTACTAAAAAATCATCACATCTAACAATTATATAATTTATCATATACTGGTTACACAGGTGCAGTTCTAGCAAGTACAAAGCCCATACTTTCCCAGGGTATTTTCCCAGGACCTACTAAGCCTAACTTTCCTTCGAACTCCCCAAATCCCCATGATTTTAAAACCCTTTTACTAACGAGAGGTTAGTTAAAAAAAAGTAAAACATGGGGTTTTTTTGTTGGTGCTAAACAATATAGCTGAGAGAATTTGGGGCAGGATGTAAGTACTGCATATAAATAAGTCCCAGACCCAACCTGCCCCCACCTCAAACTTGTGCTGCCCTGGCAGTCCCGAGCACACCCTGCAAACTGACATCAGGAACCTGGGCTGGTGAGTTTTCTTTCACAGGGAAAAGGGCCGGTCTTTGTTTTCAGGGGCCTGTGGCCCTGAGTGGGCGGCCGCCTCCAAAAAATCCCAACAACCAAGGATGAGACCTAGACCCAGCCTGCCCCCACCTCAAACTTGTGCTGCCCTGACAGTCCCAAGCGCACCCTGCAAACAGACATCAGGAAAATGGGCTGGCCAGTTTTCTTTCAAAAGGAGAAGGGCCGGTCTTTGTTTTCAGGGGCCTGTGGCCCTGAGTGGGCGGCCGCCTCCAAAAAATCCCAACAACCAAGGATGAGTCCCAGATCCAAATTGCCCCCCCCTCAAACTTTGCTACCCTGACAATCCCAAGCACACTTTGCAAACTGACAAATCCCTATCTTGCCAAGATATTTGATTTGCTGCACATTTCAAGGACACTGCTCTTTCCTGGGCAACCTGCAAACTGCTGTCAAATGGCCGTGCTCTCTGCCTGCTACTGCCCAGCTCGCATTGCATAGATGTTGCATATGCTGTAATTGCAGATTTTTAAGAATGGCTAGTTTGTTCTTTTGCAAGCTAGAAACGATGGACAGGGCACCATATATGCTCAACATATTTTTTCCCACCAAATGACTTGAAATGATACTATGGTTCATCCATCTGAGAAACCTGCAAGTACTAATCCAGAAGGCTTGATAGGAACTTTGATACACTGCTGCTTCTTGAAGTGCTTCCTGTGAAAACTGCTGCAGTTCGACTTAGTGCAATGAAAGTGCACTTTCCGCTTTTCTGATAGTATTTCTACTTGGCAGAAGCACTGCAATATGATCTTGAACAAATAGACATGACATAGTTGCCCAATTACCTTTGAATTAAAACCAGCTTGCAATTTCATTTCTTGCTCTGAGAATTTCTGTTCTGATTGATGTCCTGCTTTTCCAGAGGGTAAATTTAGGACTTGTCCATTCAAAAGTGTGTGTCTGTCATTTAATTCAGTGCCTTTTTATTACATACCTCTTTCAAACAAAGCCTCTCTTGGATATTTTGATGGGTCTGAGGAATCAATAGTTATTGACTTCACTGTATTTGTAGTGATTATGTTTCCAATCTCAACCTTCAGAAATTCAAGAAATGAACAACCAATCGAGCTCTTTCTTCAGTTGAAATCTGCTTGATCAAGCCCTGTTTTTACTAAGAACACTTCAGAATTTTCTCTGTTGATCAAATCAAGTCATGGTAAGGTATTCAGTTGGTAGGTTTGGAATGGGTTTCTCACCACCTGGTTGCCTACATTCCACTTCTCACATTTCTCTTGTAGAGCAAATGCGCTTCGGTAAATTTCTAGTAGATTTCTTATCTTATTAGTAGTCTAGAAACAATTCTTATGATCTTAAATTGGACTCTGTTTCTATAAGAATGATAGTTGTAAAAAATATAGACTGTGATAAAAGAAAATCTATTTTCAAGGTGATACCTACAATTGCCCTCTACTGATTGCTATGATCTAGACAGCCCAAATAGAATTGTGGTAGCTGATATTTGGAAAGCAAGGTGTTGGTTTTAATGAGAGTTTTTCAGTATTTGAACAAATCCAGAGTTAAAGAATTGGAACAATTAAATGTAGAGATTTCTTGAAAAAAATCCCTTAATAAAAAAGGCATGTCGTAGGTGTGTGCTGAACATGCCATAGATGTCTTCCTGCAAAACATGATCTGTCATCAATGTAATTATTCTTTCATTGCCATGATACTTGGGAAAAAGAATTGCATGCAAGCAACCAAAGTTGGACTAAATGGCTCACATGAAGATGTACTTAGGACAGTTTTTTACCAAATATTGAATGACTTTTATTGCCTTCTAGGTAATAAATCCAGGAAATAGATCCAGGAAGAATACCCCTTGACTTTGAAAACCAAAGCCTGTTGAACAGAAAAAAGATAGCCCTTTCTTTCAGACCCAAAATCACACATCTGTTTGCAGGGGGAAGAGGTGTAACTATGTGTGTGAATGGGAAGTATACTCACCCACAAAACAGATCCAATCTTTAGTAACCAACATCTAGTAAGTGAGGATGCATAGACTTTTCTGATCTTTATTTCTCTTTTTTAAAAAAAAAATATTTTCTAGTCAGTTGAAAAATTCTTCCGTGTTTGTGTGAGACTAGAAATGTCCATAAAGCTTCCTGTGTAAGGGCAAGCCTTTGTACTAGATGATGAATATTTAGAATATTGTATTTTCATCTGCATCAATCCATTTCCTTCTTTTGGAAATATTTTTGTTATCTAAACTAGTAACTTTCAAGATGTATTTTAGAAGGTGTAAAAATGGAGATCATCATTTTTATCAAAGAAAGACAAAGAAAACCCCTTCAAACCATCCATTCCATCATTTCAATGTTGTCTTTCTGAATTTTCAAGTGCTAACTTGAATTCTCACTTTAAAATCACTTTAAAACGCTCTTTCTTCACACAAATTTGTGATTGATCCTTTTCTATGCTTTAAAATGATATTTAGGGAAGAGTAATTTACTGTAACTACTTCACAGTTTAGAAATTAACATCAAAGGGGGGGGAGGCAGAAAGAGGGAAAGAGAAAGAGAGAGAGAAAGAAAGAAGGAAAGAAGGAAGTTGCGGAAGGAAGGAAGTTGCGGAAGGAAGGAAGTTGCGGAAGGAAGGAAGTTGCGGAAGGAAGTTGCGGAAGGAAGTTGCGGAAGGAAGTTGCGGAAGGAAGTTGCGGAAGGAAGGAAGGAAGGAAGGAAGGAAGGAAGGAAGGAAGGAAGGAAGGAAGGAAGGAAGGAAGGAAGGAAGGAAGGAAGGAAGGAAGGAAGGAAGGAAGGAAGGAAGGAAGGAAGGAAGGAAGGAAGTTGCGGAAGGAAGTTGCGGAAGGAAGTTGCGGAAGGAAGGAAGTAAGTTGCGGAAGGAAGGAAGGAAGGAAGGAAGTTGCGGAAGGAAGGAAGGAAGGAAGGAAGTTGCGGAAGGAAGGAAGGAAGTTGCGGAAGGAAGGAAGTTGCGGAAGGAAGTTGCGGAAGGAAGGAAGTTGCGGAAGGAAGGAAGTTGCGGAAGGAAGGAAGTTGCGGAAGGAAGGAAGGAAGGAAGGAAGGAAGGAAGGAAGGAAGGAAGGAAGGAAGGAAGGAAGGAAGGAAGGAAGGAAGGAAGTTGCGGAAGGAAGGAAGGAAGGAAGGAAGTTGCGGAAGGAAGGAAGGAAGGAAGGAAGTTGCGGAAGGAAGGAAGGAAGTTGCGGAAGGAAGGAAGGAAGGAAGGAAGTTGCGGAAGGAAGGGAGTTGCGGAAGGAAGGAAGTTGCGGAAGGAAGGAAGTTGCGGAAGGAAGTTGCGGAAGGAAGTTGCGGAAGTTGCGAAGGAAGGAAGGAAGGAAGTTGCGGAAGGAAGTTGCGGAAGGAAGGAAGGAAGTTGCGGAAGGAAGGAAGGAAGTTGCGGAAGGAAGGAAGGAAGTTGCGGAAGTTGCGGAAGTTGCGGAAGTTGCGGAAGGAAGGAAGGAAGGAAGGAAGGAAGGAAGGAAGGAAGGAAGTTGCGGAAGGAAGGAAGTTGCGGAAGGAAGGAAGTTGCGGAAGGAAGGAAGGAAGTTGCGGAAGGAAGGAAGGAAGGTAGGAAGTTGCGGAAGGAAGGAAGGAAGTTGCGGAAGGAAGGAAGGAAAGAAGTTGCGGAAGGAAGGAAGGAAGTTGCGGATGGAAGTTGCGGAAGGAAGTTGCGGAAGGAAGGAAGGCAGTTGTGGAAGGAAGTTGCGGAAAGAAAGTTGCGGAAGGAAGGAAGGAAGGAAGGAAGGAAGGAAGGAAGGAAGGAAGGAAGGAAGGAAGTTGCGGAAGGCAGGAAGTTGCGGAAGGAAGGAAGGAAGTTGCGGAAGGAAGTTGCGGAAGGAAGGAAGTTGCGGACGGAAGGAAGTTGCGGAAGGAAGGAAGGAAGTTGCGGAAAGAAGGAAGTTGCGGAAGGAAGGAAGGAAGAAAGTTGCGGAAGGAAGGAAGGAAGTTGCGGAAGGAAGGAAGTTGCGGAAGTTGCGGAAGTTGCGGAAGGCAGGAAGGAAGTTGCGGAAGGAAGTTGCGGAAGGAAGGAAGGAAGTTGCGGAAGGAAGGAAGGAAGTTGCGGAAGGAAGGAAGGAAGTTGCGGAAGGAAGGAAGGAAGGAAGGAAGGAAGGAAGGAAGGAAGGAAGGAAGGAAGGAAGGAAGTTGCAGAAGGAAGGAAGGAAGGAAGGAAGGAGGTTGCGGAAGGAAGGAAGAAAGGAAGGAAGGAAGGAAGGAAGGAAGTAAGGAAGGAAGGAAGTTGCGGAAGGAGGGAAGGAAGTTGCGGAAGGAAGGAAGGAAGGAAGGAAGTTGCGGAAGGAAGGAAGGAAGGAAGGAAGGAAGTTGCGGAAGGAAGGAAGGAAGGAAAGAAGGAAGGAAGTTGCGGAAGGAAGGAAGGAAGGAAGTTGCGGAAGGAAGTTGTGCAAGGAAGTTGCGGAAGGAAGGAAGGAAGTTGCGGAAGGAAGTTGCGGAAGGAAGGAAGGAAGGAAGGAAGGAAGGAAGGAAGGAAGTTGCGGAAGGAAGGAAGGAAGGAAGGAAGGAAGGAAGGAAGGAAGGAAGGAAGGAAGGAAGGAAGGAAGGAAGGAAGTTGCGGAAGGAAGGAAGGAAGTTGCGGAAGGAAGGAAGGAAGTTGCGGAAAAAAGAAAGGAAGGAAGTTGAGGAAGGAAGGAAGTTGCGGAAGGAAGGAAGGAAGTTGCGGAAGTTGCGGAAGGAAGGAAGGAAGTTGCGGAAGGAAGGAAGGAAGGAAGGAAGGAAGTTGCGGAAGGAAGGAATGAAGTTGCGGAAGGAAGGAAGGAAGGAAGGAAGGAAGGAAGGAAGGAAGGAAGGAAGGAAGGAAGGAAGGAAGTTGCGGAAGGAAGGAAGGAAGGAAGTTGCGGAAGTTGCGGAAGGCAGGAAGGAAGTTGCGGAAGGAAGGAAAGAAGGAAGGAAAGAAGGAAGGAAAGAAGGAAGGAAGTTGCGGAAGGAAGGAAGTTGCGGAAGGAAGTTGCGGAAGGAAGGAAGGAAGGACGGAAGTTAAGGAAGGAAGGAAGGAAGGAAGGAAGGAAGGAAGGAAGGAAGGAAGGAAGGAAGGAAGGAAGGAAGGAAGTTGCAGAAGGAAGGAAGGAAGGAAGTTGCGGAAGGCAGGAAGGAAGTTGCGGAAGGAAGTTGCGGAAGGAAGTTGCGGAAGGAAGGAAAGAAGGAAGGAAAGAAGGAAGGAAGTTGCGGAAGGAAGGAAGTTGCGGAAGGAAGTTGCGGAAGGAAGTTGCTGAAGGAAGTTGCGGAAGTTGCGAAGGAAGGAAGGAAGGAAGGAAGGAAGGAAGGAAGGAAGGAAGGAAGGAAGTTGCGGAAGGAAGGAAGGAAGTTGCGGAAGGAAGGAAGAAAGGAAAGAAGTTGCGGAAGGAAGGAAGGAAGTTGCGGATGGAAGTTGCGGAAGGAAGGAAGGAAGGAAGGAAGGAAGGAAGGAAGGAAGGAAGGAAGGAAGGAAGGAAGGAAGGAAGGAAGGAAGGAAGGAAGGAAGGAAGTTGCAGAAGGAAGGAAGGAAGGAAGTTGCGGAAGGCAGGAAGGAAGGAAGGAAGGAAGGAAGGAAGTTGCGGAAGGAAGGAAGTTGCGGAAGGAAGGAAGGAAGGAAGGAAGGAAGGAAGGAAGGAAGGAAGGAAGGAAGGAAGGAAGGAAGGAAGGAAGGAAGGAAGGAAGGAAGGAGGGAAGGAAGTTGCGGAAGGAAGTTGCGAAAGGAAGGAAGGAAGGAAGGAAGGAAGGAAGGAAGGAAGGAAGGAAGGAAGGAAGGAAGGAGGGAAGGAAGTTGCGGAAGGAAGTTGCGGAAGGAAGGAAGTTGCGGAAGGAAGGAAGTTGCGGAAGGAAGGAAGGAAGGAAGGAAGGAAGGAAGGAAGGAAGGAAGGAAGGAAGGAAGGAAGGAAGGAAGGAAGGAAGGAGGGAAGGAAGTTGCGGAAGGAAGTTGCGGAAGGAAGGAAGTTGCGGAAGGAAGGAAGTTGCGGAAGGAAGGAAGTTGCGGAAGGAAGGAAGGAAGGAAGGAAGGAAGGAAGGAAGGAAGGAAGTTGCGGAAGGAAGGAAGGAAGTTGCGGAAGGAAGTTGCGGAAGGAAGGAAGGAAGGAAGTTGCGGAAGGAAGTTGCGGAAGGAAAGAAGGAAGGAAGTTGCGGAAGGAAGGAAGGAAGTTGCGGAAGGAAGGAAGGAAGGAAGTTGCGGAAGGAAGGAAGTTGCGGAAGGAAGGAAGTTGCGGAAGGAAGGAAGTTGCGGAAGGAAGGAAGTTGCGGAAGGAAGGAAGGAAGGAAGGAAGGAAGGAAGGAAGGAAGGAAGGAAGGAAGGAAGTTGTGCAAGGAACTTGCGGAAGGAAGGAAGGAAGGAAGGAAGGAAGGAAGGAAGGAAGGAAGGAAGGAAGGAAGGAAGGAAGGAAGGAAGGAAGGAAGGAAGGAAGGAAGTAAGTTGCGGAAAAAAGAAAGGAAGGAAGTTGAGGAAGGAAGGAAGTTGCGGAAGGAAGGAAGGAAGTTGCAAAAGTTGCGGAAGGAAGTTGCGGAAGGAAGGAAGGAAGTTGCGGAAGGAAGTTGCGGAAGGAAGGAAGTTGCGGAAGGAAGGAAGTTGCGGAAGGAAGGAAGGAAGGAAGGAAGGAAGGAAGGAAGGAAGGAAGGAAGGAAGGAAGGAAGGAAGGAAGGAAGGAAGGAAGGAAGGAAGTTGCAGAAGGAAGGAAGGAAGGAAGTTGCGGAAGTTGCGGAAGGCAGGAAGGAAGTTGCGGAAGGAAGTTGCGGAAGGCAGGAAGGAAGTTGCGGAAGGAAGGAAAGAAGGAAGGAAAGAAGGAAGGAAAGAAGGAAGGAAGTTGCGGAAGGAAGGAAGTTGCGGAAGGAAGTTGCGGAAGTTAGGAAGGAAGGACGGAAGTTAAGGAAGGAAGGAAGGAAGGAAGGAAGGAAGTTGCAGAAGGAAGGAAGGAAGGAAGTTGCGGAAGTTGCGGAAGGCAGGAAGGAAGTTGCGGAAGGAAGTTGCGGAAGGAAGGAAAGAAGGAAGGAAAGAAGGAAGGAAAGAAGGAAGGAAGTTGCGGAAGGAAGGAAGGAAGGAAGGAAGGAAGGAAGGAAGGAAGGAAGGAAGGAAGGAAGTAAGGAAGTAAGTTGCGGAAGGAAGGAAGGAAGTTACGGAAGGAAGTTACGGAAGGAAGGAAGGAAGGAAGGAAGTTGCGGAAGGAAGGAAGGAAGGAAGGAAGGAAGGAAGGAAGGAAGGAAGGAAGGAAGGAAGGAAGGAAGTTGCAGAAGGAAGGAAGGAAGTTGCGGAAGGAAGGAAGGAAGTTGCGGAAAAAAGAAAGGAAGGAAGTTGAGGAAGGAAGGAAGTTGCGGAAGGAAGGAAGGAAGTTGCGGAAGTTGGAGAAGGAAGTTGCGGAAGGAAGGAAGGAAGTTGCGGAAGGAAGGAAGGAAGGAAGGAAGGAAGGAAGGAAGGAAGTTGCGGAAGGAAGGAAGTTGCGGAAGGAAGGAAGTTGCGGAAGGAAGGAAGTTGCGGAAGGAAGGAAGGAAGTTGCGGAAGGAAGGAAGGAAGGTAGGAAGTTGCGGAAGGAAGGAAGGAAGTTGCGGAAGGAAGGAAGGAAAGAAGTTGCGGAAGGAAGGAAGGAAGTTGAGGATGGAAGTTGCGGAAGGAAGTTGCGGAAGGAAGGAAGGCAGTTGTGGAAGGAAGTTGCGGAAAGAAAGTTGCGGAAGGAAGGAAGGAAGGAAGGAAGGAAGGAAGGAAGGAAGGAAGGAAGGAAGGAAGGAAGGAAGGAAGTTGCGGAAGGCAGGAAGTTGCGGAAGGAAGTTGCGGAAGGAAGGAAGTTGCGGACGGAAGGAAGTTGCGGAAGGAAGGAAGGAAGTTGCGGAAAGAAGGAAGTTGCGGAAGGAAGGAAGGAAGAAAGTTGCGGAAGGAAGGAAGGAAGTTGCGGAAGGAAGTTGCGGAAGGAAGGAAGGAAGGAAGTTGCGGAAGGAAGTTGCGGAAGGAAAGAAGGAAGGAAGTTGCGGAAGGAAGGAAGGAAGTTGCGGAAGGAAGGAAGGAAGGAAGTTGCGGAAGGAAGGAAGTTGCGGAAGGAAGGAAGTTGCGGAAGGAAGGAAGGAAGGAAGGAAGGAAGGAAGGAAGGAAGGAAGGAAGGAAGGAAGGAAGTTGTGCAAGGAACTTGCGGAAGGAAGGAAGGAAGTTGCGGAAGGAAGGAAGGAAGGAAGGAAGGAAGGAAGGAAGGAAGGAAGGAAGGAAGGAAGGAAGGAAGGAAGGAAGGAAGGAAGGAAGTTGCGGAAAAAAGAAAGGAAGGAAGTTGAGGAAGGAAGGAAGTTGCGGAAGGAAGGAAGGAAGTTGCAAAAGTTGCGGAAGGAAGTTGCGGAAGGAAGGAAGGAAGTTGCGGAAGGAAGTTGCGGAAGGAAGGAAGTTGCGGAAGGAAGGAAGTTGCGGAAGGAAGGAAGTTGCGGAAGGAAGGAAGTTGCGGAAGGAAGGAAGGAAGGAAGGAAGGAAGGAAGGAAGGAAGGAAGGAAGGAAGGAAGGAAGGAAGTTGCAGAAGGAAGGAAGGAAGGAAGTTGCGGAAGTTGCGGAAGGCAGGAAGGAAGTTGCGGAAGGAAGTTGCGGAAGGCAGGAAGGAAGTTGCGGAAGGAAGGAAAGAAGGAAGGAAAGAAGGAAGGAAAGAAGGAAGGAAGTTGCGGAAGGAAGGAAGTTGCGGAAGGAAGTTGCGGAAGTTAGGAAGGAAGGACGGAAGTTAAGGAAGGAAGGAAGGAAGGAAGGAAGGAAGGAAGTTGCAGAAGGAAGGAAGGAAGGAAGTTGCGGAAGTTGCGGAAGGCAGGAAGGAAGTTGCGGAAGGAAGTTGCGGAAGGAAGGAAAGAAGGAAGGAAAGAAGGAAGGAAAGAAGGAAGGAAGTTGCGGAAGGAAGTTGCGGAAGGAAGTTGCGGAAGGAAGGAAGGAAGGAAGGAAGGAAGGAAGGAAGGAAGGAAGGAAGGAAGGAAGGAAGGAAGGAAGTAAGTTGCGGAAGGAAGGAAGGAAGGAAGGAAGTTGCGGAAGGAAGTTGCGGAAGGAAGGAAGGAAGGAAGGAAGGAAGGAAGGAAGGAAGGAAGGAAGGAAGGAAGGAAGGAAGGAAGTTGCAGAAGGAAGGAAGGAAGTTGCGGAAGGAAGGAAGGAAGTTGCGGAAAAAAGAAAGGAAGGAAGTTGAGGAAGGAAGGAAGTTGCGGAAGGAAGGAAGGAAGTTGCGGAAGTTGCGGAAGGAAGTTGCGGAAGGAAGGAAGGAAGTTGCGGAAGGAAGGAAGGAAGGAAGGAAGGAAGGAAGGAAGGAAGGAAGTTGCGGAAGGAAGGAAGTTGCGGAAGGAAGGAAGTTGCGGAAGGAAGGAAGGAAGTTGCGGAAGGAAGGAAGGAAGGTAGGAAGTTGCGGAAGGAAGGAAGGAAGTTGCGGAAGGAAGGAAGGAAAGAAGTTGCGGAAGGAAGGAAGGAAGTTGCGGATGGAAGTTGCGGAAGGAAGTTGCGGAAGGAAGGAAGGCAGTTGTGGAAGGAAGTTGCGGAAAGAAAGTTGCGGAAGGAAGGAAGGAAGGAAGGAAGGAAGGAAGGAAGGAAGTTGCGGAAGGCAGGAAGTTGCGGAAGGAAGGAAGGAAGTTGCGGAAGGAAGTTGCGGAAGGAAGGAAGTTGCGGACGGAAGGAAGTTGCGGAAGGAAGGAAGGAAGTTGCGGAAAGAAGGAAGTTGCGGAAGGAAGGAAGGAAGAAAGTTGCGGAAGGAAGGAAGGAAGTTGCGGAAGGAAGGAAGTTGCGGAAGTTGCGGAAGTTGCGGAAGGCAGGAAGGAAGTTGCGGAAGGAAGTTGCGGAAGGAAGGAAGGAAGTTGCGGAAGGAAGGAAGGAAGTTGCGGAAGGAAGGAAGGAAGTTGCGGAAGGAAGGAAGGAAGTTGCGGAAGGAAGGAAGGAAGGAAGGAAGGAAGGAAGGAAGGAAGGAAGGAAGGAAGGAAGGAAGGAAGGAAGGAAGGAAGGAAGGAAGGAAGGAAGGAAGGAAGGAAGTTGCAGAAGGAAGGAAGGAAGGAAGGAAGGAGGTTGCGGAAGGAAGGAAGAAAGGAAGGAAGGAAGGAAGGAAGGAAGGAAGTAAGGAAGGAAGGAAGTTGCGGAAGGAGGGAAGGAAGTTGCGGAAGGAAGGAAGGAAGGATAGAAGTTGCGGAAGGAAGGAAGGAAGGAAGGAAGGAAGTTGCGGAAGGAAGGAAGGAAGGAAAGAAGGAAGGAAGGAAGGAGGGAAGGAAGTTGCGGAAGGAAGTTGCGGAAGGAAGGAAGTTGCGGAAGGAAGGAAGTTGCGGAAGGAAGGAAGGAAGGAAGGAAGGAAGGAAGGAAGTTGCGGAAGGAAGGAAGGAAGTTGCGGAAGGAAGTTGCGGAAGGAAGGAAGGAAGGAAGTTGCGGAAGGAAGTTGCGGAAGGAAAGAAGGAAGGAAGTTGCGGAAGGAAGGAAGGAAGTTGCGGAAGGAAGGAAGGAAGGAAGTTGCGGAAGGAAGGAAGTTGCGGAAGGAAGGAAGGAAGGAAGGAAGGAAGGAAGGAAGGAAGGAAGGAAGGAAGGAAGGAAGGAAGGAAGGAAGGAAGGAAGGAAGGAAGGAAGTTGTGCAAGGAACTTGCGGAAGGAAGGAAGGAAGGAAGGAAGGAAGGAAGGAAGGAAGGAAGGAAGGAAGGAAGGAAGGAAGGAAGGAAGGAAGGAAGGAAGTTGCGGAAGGAAGGAAGGAAGTTGCGGAAAAAAGAAAGGAAGGAAGTTGAGGAAGGAAGGAAGTTGCGGAAGGAAGGAAGGAAGTTGCAAAAGTTGCGGAAGGAAGTTGCGGAAGGAAGGAAGGAAGTTGCGGAAGGAAGTTGCGGAAGGAAGGAAGTTGCGGAAGGAAGGAAGGAAGGAAGGAAGGAAGGAAGGAAGGAAGGAAGGAAGGAAGGAAGGAAGGAAGGAAGGAAGGAAGGAAGGAAGGAAGTTGCAGAAGGAAGGAAGGAAGGAAGTTGCGGAAGTTGCGGAAGGCAGGAAGGAAGTTGCGGAAGGAAGTTGCGGAAGGCAGGAAGGAAGTTGCGGAAGGAAGGAAAGAAGGAAGGAAAGAAGGAAGGAAAGAAGGAAGGAAGTTGCGGAAGGAAGGAAGTTGCGGAAGGAAGTTGCGGAAGTTAGGAAGGAAGGACGGAAGTTAAGGAAGGAAGGAAGGAAGGAAGGAAGGAAGTTGCAGAAGGAAGGAAGGAAGGAAGTTGCGGAAGTTGCGGAAGGCAGGAAGGAAGTTGCGGAAGGAAGTTGCGGAAGGAAGGAAAGAAGGAAGGAAAGAAGGAAGGAAAGAAGGAAGGAAGTTGCGGAAGGAAGGAAGGAAGGAAGGAAGGAAGGAAGGAAGGAAGGAAGGAAGGAAGGAAGTTACGGAAGGAAGTTACGGAAGGAAGGAAGGAAGGAAGGAAGGAAGTTGCGGAAGGAAGGAAGGAAGGAAGGAAGGAAGGAAGGAAGGAAGGAAGGAAGGAAGTTGCAGAAGGAAGGAAGGAAGTTGCGGAAGGAAGGAAGGAAGTTGCGGAAAAAAGAAAGGAAGGAAGTTGAGGAAGGAAGGAAGTTGCGGAAGGAAGGAAGGAAGTTGCGGAAGTTGCGGAAGGAAGTTGCGGAAGGAAGGAAGGAAGTTGCGGAAGGAAGGAAGGAAGGAAGGAAGGAAGGAAGGAAGGAAGGAAGGAAGGAAGGAAGGAAGTTGCGGAAGGAAGGAAGTTGCGGAAGGAAGGAAGTTGCGGAAGGAAGGAAGGAAGTTGCGGAAGGAAGGAAGGAAGGTAGGAAGTTGCGGAAGGAAGGAAGGAAGTTGCGGAAGGAAGGAAGGAAAGAAGTTGCGGAAGGAAGGAAGGAAGTTGCGGATGGAAGTTGCGGAAGGAAGTTGCGGAAGGAAGGAAGGCAGTTGTGGAAGGAAGTTGCGGAAAGAAAGTTGCGGAAGGAAGGAAGGAAGGAAGGAAGGAAGGAAGGAAGGAAGGAAGGAAGTTGCGGAAGGCAGGAAGTTGCGGAAGGAAGGAAGGAAGTTGCGGAAGGAAGTTGCGGAAGGAAGGAAGTTGCGGACGGAAGGAAGTTGCGGAAGGAAGGAAGGAAGTTGCGGAAAGAAGGAAGTTGCGGAAGGAAGGAAGGAAGAAGTTGCGGAAGGAAGGAAGGAAGTTGCGGAAGGAAGTTGCGGAAGGAAGGAAGGAAGGAAGTTGCGGAAGGAAGTTGCGGAAGGAAAGAAGGAAGGAAGTTGCGGAAGGAAGGAAGGAAGTTGCGGAAGGAAGGAAGGAAGGAAGTTGCGGAAGGAAGGAAGTTGCGGAAGGAAGGAAGGAAGGAAGGAAGGAAGGAAGGAAGGAAGGAAGAAGGAAGGAAGAAGGAAGGAAGGAAGGAAGGAAGGAAGGAAGTTGTGCAAGGAACTTGCGGAAGGAAGGAAGGAAGTTGCGGAAGGAAGGAAGGAAGGAAGGAAGGAAGGAAGGAAGGAAGGAAGGAAGGAAGGAAGGAAGGAAGGAAGGAAGGAAGGAAGGAAGGAAGGAAGGAAGGAAGGAAGTTGCGGAAAAAAGAAAGGAAGGAAGTTGAGGAAGGAAGGAAGTTGCGGAAGGAAGGAAGGAAGTTGCAAAAGTTGCGGAAGGAAGTTGCGGAAGGAAGGAAGGAAGTTGCGGAAGGAAGTTGCGGAAGGAAGGAAGTTGCGGAAGGAAGGAAGTTGCGGAAGGAAGGAAGTTGCGGAAGGAAGGAAGGAAGGAAGGAAGGAAGGAAGGAAGGAAGGAAGGAAGGAAGGAAGGAAGGAAGGAAGGAAGGAAGGAAGGAAGGAAGGAAGTTGCGGAAGTTGCGGAAGGCAGGAAGGAAGTTGCGGAAGGAAGTTGCGGAAGGCAGGAAGGAAGTTGCGGAAGGAAGGAAAGAAGGAAGGAAAGAAGGAAGGAAAGAAGGAAGGAAGTTGCGGAAGGAAGGAAGTTGCGGAAGGAAGTTGCGGAAGTTAGGAAGGAAGGACGGAAGTTAAGGAAGGAAGGAAGGAAGGAAGGAAGGAAGTTGCAGAAGGAAGGAAGGAAGGAAGTTGCGGAAGTTGCGGAAGGCAGGAAGGAAGTTGCGGAAGGAAGTTGCGGAAGGAAGGAAAGAAGGAAGGAAAGAAGGAAGGAAAGAAGGAAGGAAGTTGCGGAAGGAAGGAAGTTGCGGAAGGAAGGAAGGAAGGAAGGAAGGAAGGAAGGAAGGAAGGAAGGAAGGAAGGAAGGAGGAAGGAAGGAAGGAAGTTACGGAAGGAAGGAAGTTGCGGAAGGAAGTTGCGGAAGGAAGTTGCGGAAGGAAGGAAGGAAGGAAGGAAGGAAGGAAGGAAGGAAGGAAGGAAGGAAGTTGCAGAAGGAAGGAAGGAAGTTGCGGAAGGAAGGAAGGAAGTTGCGGAAAAAAGAAAGGAAGGAAGTTGAGGAAGGAAGGAAGTTGCGGAAGGAAGGAAGGAAGTTGCGGAAGTTGCGGAAGGAAGTTGCGGAAGGAAGGAAGGAAGTTGCGGAAGGAAGGAAGTTGCGGAAGGAAGGAAGTTGCGGAAGGAAGGAAGTTGCGGAAGGAAGGAAGTTGCGGAAGGAAGGAAGTTGCGGAAGGAAGGAAGGAAGTTGCGGAAGGAAGGAAGGAAGGTAGGAAGTTGCGGAAGGAAGGAAGGAAGTTGCGGAAGGAAGGAAGGAAAGAAGTTGCGGAAGGAAGGAAGGAAGTTGCGGATGGAAGTTGCGGAAGGAAGTTGCGGAAGGAAGGAAGGCAGTTGTGGAAGGAAGTTGCGGAAAGAAAGTTGCGGAAGGAAGGAAGGAAGGAGGAAGGAAGGAAGGAAGGAAGGAAGGAAGGAAGGAAGGAAGGAAGGAAGTTGCGGAAGGCAGGAAGTTGCGGAAGGAAGGAAGGAAGTTGCGGAAGGAAGTTGCGGAAGGAAGGAAGTTGCGGACGGAAGGAAGTTGCGGAAGGAAGGAAGGAAGTTGCGGAAAGAAGGAAGTTGCGGAAGGAAGGAAGGAAGAAAGTTGCGGAAGGAAGGAAGGAAGTTGCGGAAGGAAGGAAGTTGCGGAAGTTGCGGAAGTTGCGGAAGGAAGGAAGGAAGTTGCGGAAGGAAGTTGCGGAAGGAAGGAAGGAAGTTGCGGAAGGAAGGAAGGAAGTTGCGGAAGGAAGGAAGGAAGTTGCGGAAGGAAGGAAGGAAGTTGCGGAAGGAAGGAAGGAAGGAAGGAAGGAAGGAAGGAAGGAAGGAGGAAGGAAGGAAGGAAGGAAGGAAGGGAAGGAAGGAAGGAAGGAAGGAAGTTGCAGAGGAGGAAGGAAGGAAGGAAGGAGGTTGCGGAAGGAAGGAAGAAAGGAAGGAAGGAAGGAAGGAAGGAAGGAAGGAAGGAAGGAAGGAAGGAAGTTGCGGAAGGAGGGAAGGAAGTTGCGGAAGGAAGGAAGGAAGGAAGGAAGGAAGTTGCGGAAGGAAGGAAGGAAGGAAGGAAGGAAGTTGCGGAAGGAAGGAAGGAAGGAAGGAAGGAAGGAAGGAAGGAAGGAAGGAAGGAAGAAGGAAGGAAGGAAGGAAGGAAGTTGCAGAAGGAAGGAAGGAAGGAAGTTGCGGAAGTTGCGGAAGGCAGGAAGGAAGTTGCGGAAGGAAGTTGCGGAAGGCAGGAAGGAAGTTGCGGAAGGAAGGAAAGAAGGAAGGAAAGAAGGAAGGAAAGAAGGAAGGAAGTTGCGGAAGGAAGGAAGTTGCGGAAGGAAGTTGCGGAAGTTAGGAAGGAAGGACGGAAGTTAAGGAAGGAAGGAAGGAAGGAAGGAAGGAAGTTGCAGAAGGAAGGAAGGAAGGAAGTTGCGGAAGTTGCGGAAGGCAGGAAGGAAGTTGCGGAAGGAAGTTGCGGAAGGAAGGAAAGAAGGAAGGAAAGAAGGAAGGAAAGAAGGAAGGAAGTTGCGGAAGGAAGGAAGGAAGGAAGGAAGGAAGGAAGAAGGAAGGAAGGAAGGAAGGAAGGAAGTTACGGAAGGAAGTTACGGAAGGAAGGAAGGAAGGAAGGAAGGAAGTTGCGGAAGGAAGGAAGGAAGGAAGGAAGGAAGGAAGGAAGGAAGGAAGGAAGGAAGTTGCAGAAGGAAGGAAGGAAGTTGCGGAAGGAAGGAAGGAAGTTGCGGAAAAAAGAAAGGAAGGAAGTTGAGGAAGGAAGGAAGTTGCGGAAGGAAGGAAGGAAGTTGCGGAAGTTGCGGAAGGAAGTTGCGGAAGGAAGGAAGGAAGTTGCGGAAGGAAGGAAGGAAGGAAGGAAGGAAGGAAGGAAGGAAGGAAGGAAGGAAGGAAGAAGTTGCGGAAGGAAGGAAGTTGCGGAAGGAAGGAAGGAAGTTGCGGAAGGAAGGAAGGAAGGTAGGAAGTTGCGGAAGGAAGGAAGGAAGTTGCGGAAGGAAGGAAGGAAAGAAGTTGCGGAAGGAAGGAAGGAAGTTGCGGATGGAAGTTGCGGAAGGAAGTTGCGGAAGGAAGGAAGGCAGTTGTGGAAGGAAGTTGCGGAAAGAAAGTTGCGGAAGGAAGGAAGGAAGGAAGGAAGGAAGGAAGGAAGGAAGGAAGGAAGTTGCGGAAGGCAGGAAGTTGCGGAAGGAAGGAAGGAAGTTGCGGAAGGAAGTTGCGGAAGGAAGGAAGTTGCGGACGGAAGGAAGTTGCGGAAGGAAGGAAGGAAGTTGCGGAAAGAAGGAAGTTGCGGAAGGAAGGAAGGAAGAAAGTTGCGGAAGGAAGGAAGGAAGTTGCGGAAGGAAGTGCGGAAGGAAGGAAGGAAGGAAGTTGCGGAAGGAAGTTGCGGAAGGAAAGAAG